>NC_083435.1:46441275-47069856 GCF_020745735.1 Hemiscyllium ocellatum | reverse complement strand
ATCGTTGCCAAAGGTGCAGCAATCTCTTCCCTGGCTTCCTATCGTAACCTTGGGTACATTCCATCTGGCCCCAAGGACACATGTTTTCAGCACATCTTCCTTCTTAACATCAGCGTGTTTGAGCATACCAGCCTGTTTCATGCTGTCCTCACAAACAACAATGTCCCTCTCACTCGTGAATACTGAAGTAAAGTATTAATTAAGGACCTCTTCTATCTCCTCTGATTCCAGGCACAAGTTCCCTCCACTATCCCTGATCAGCCCTACCCTCACTCTGGCCATCCTCACTTAAGTGTAAAGTGCGTTATGGTTTTCCTTAATCCTACCCGTTAAATCTTTATCATGTCCTGTTCTAGCTCTCCTAAGTCCATTCTCAGTTCCTTCCTGGCTACCTTGTAACGCTCTAGAGCACTGCTTGACCCTTGCTTCCTCAACTTAAGTAAGCTTCCTTCTTCTTCTTGACTAGATGTCCCACATCTCTTGTCATCCAATGTTCCATGTCACTACTATCCCTTCCTTGCCTCAGTGGGCCAAACCCACTTAACACTTGCAGCAAGTGCTCCATAAACAACCTCCATAGTTCTGACATGCATTTCCCTGATGATACCTGTTCCCAATTTATGCTCCACAATTCCTGTCTAATAGAAATGTTATTCCCCGTCCTCTAATTAAGTACTGTCCAATACCATCAGTTCCTATCCTTTTCCATGAGTATACTAAAGGTCAGGGAGTTGTGATCACTATCACTGAACTGCTCTCCCACTGGGAGATCTGACACCTGACCTAGTTCGTTGCCAAGCAACAAATCCAATATGGCCTCCCTACATATTGAGCCAGGAACCCTTCCTAAATGCACATCTGACAAAATATGTTCCATCCAAACTATTTGCACTCAGGAGGTTCCAAACAATGTTAGGGAAGTTGAAGTCACCCCTGAACAACCTTGTTATTTCTGCACCTCTCCAAAATCTACCTCTCAATCTGTTCCTCCGTGTCTCTGTTGCCACTAGGGGGGTCCGCAGAAAACTCCCAATTAAGTGACTGCTGCTTTCCTGTTTCTGACTTCCACCCATACTGACTCAGTAGACAAACCCTCCCCGATTACCTCCCTTTCTGCAGCTCTGATACTTTCCCTGATTAGCGATGCGACTCCCCCACCTCTTTTATCTCCCTCCCCAATCATTTTGAAAGATAAAAAATCTCTAATTTTAGCACTTCATTGTAATTTCACTGTAACTTTGTTCCTCTAAAACTTTTTCACTGCTATGCAGTCTATGGATTACATTGAGCTGTCTAATTGTACTGTCCTTATTCTAGTCTAATTGTACTGTAGTTGTCGCCTAATGGACTCTGTCCTGGATTCCCCGAAATGTTTTCCTTCTCTTGCACTGCTAACTCCTTAACAAATACTACTACTGCTCTTCAATTTCCATCTTGTTCATCAAATTACACACACATATATTAACACACAATCTTACCATTCTTTTAACTGCGTCTCTTTCACAGCCACACCATCATGATTAGACATTGCAAACCGTATTTTAAACTCACTGACTTTATGTACTGTACTCTGTGCATTTCCACATGTGTTTTGGACATCCTTTCTTTCTCCCTGAGTACAACTAAATTTCTTTTCTCTACAATAGCGCTAGCTTTATCTTAAAGTATTCTCCAAGCCCTAATGTTTTCCTCGTCTCTCCCATCATCATTCCTCAATCCCTATTCAGAAAGTTGATGAATTTAGAGGGCTACAGAGATAGAGCTGGAGAATGGGAATAGTATGATGGCTGTATCAGGAGTTGGTGATGACGTGTGGATTGAATGGCTTCCTTCTGTGCTGTAAAATTCGATGTTTCCAGCCCTCCCAATGGCATGGACAAAATACACCACAAGGACTTCATTAAAAATCAGCTGTAACCCATTTGGCTTGTATCTGAGCCATCTTCCCTCCAGTCAGTTGTCGTGTTCCAGGAATTTAGAGCCAACAATTCTGAACCATGTTTTCCAAACATTAATTCATCTGAGTTATTAGATTAGATTACTTACAGTGTGGAAACAGGCCATTCGGCCCAACAAGTCCACACCGACCCGCCGAAGTGCAACCCACCCATACCCCTACATATACCCCTGACCGAACACTACGGGCAATTTAGCATGACCAATTCACCTGAACTGCACATCTTTGGACTATTTATTCTATTTTTCTATTATTATTATTATTCTATTATTATTTTCTATTATTCTATTTCCATTCTCGATTTCATGTGTTATTGGGGGAGTATTATATTTCTGGTTCTGCTTGCAAAGTTTTTTTTTAGCACCTTAAATTCTGATTTCATGTTGACATCCTACTGCCCAAATAGGCCTTTGGGAACAATGTAGATCACAACCTCTGGCTGGTCACACTCCAGCCAAAGAATGCCCTCAATCGCCGTTTTGTGCTATCCTTGACCCTGCGCCATGGAGGTGACACTCCATACAGGATTTGCGATGATGGCAGCAGGAGCACATAGAATCATCGAGTCATAGAGATGTCCAGCATGGAAACAGAGCCTTTGGTCCAACCTGTCCATACTGACCAGTTATCCCAACCCAATCTAGTCCCATCTGCCAGCACCTGGCCCATATCCCTCCAAACCCTTCCTATTCATATACCCATCCAAATGTCTCATAAATGTTGCAATTGTACCAGCCTCCACTACTTCCCCTGGCAGCTCATTCCATTCATGTACCACCCTCTGCATGAAAAATTTGCCCCGCAGGTCTCTTTTTTATCTTTCCCCTCTCACCCTAAACCTATGCCATCTAGAACTCCCCGACCCCAGGGAAAAGACTTTGCCTATTTACCCTATCCATGCCCCTCATAATTTTGTCAACCTCTATAAGGTCACCCCTCAATGTTCTGTTATCCAATGAATACCATGTCATTATCTCTGCTTCTGTGGTCTTCCTCCGCGTATGGGCAATCGGGCCATCTGGGATAGCAGAAGCCTGACTCTGATTGCACTCCCTTGATGAGTAAGTGCTCTCGTCATCTTCCAAAACGGCAAAGTACTGATTTATTAGCAAGATCCTAGTTGATTTGTGCATGACTTGTTTGTTCCTCTTGGACTGGTTAGTGGTCAATCATTCACTTGTTCCTCTTGTCCCTTACGATGTGATGTGACCACATCTTGAAACATGGCATCCACATAACTTTCAAGCTTGAGGCCTTGCCACTGTGCCTTCGGCCACTATTCGACTTCTGAAATACAGAGCTCACGTTTCTATAGCTTGGATCATTTCCTGGACATGGAGTAATAGAGTGATACACCTCAATCTGACCTAGTCCAATTTGCCAGCATTTGGCCCATAACCCTCTTAACCTTTCCTCTTCATATACCTATCACAATGTCTTTTAAATGTTGTAATTTCTACATCAAGTCCTTCTGGCAGCTCATTCCATTCATTCACCATTGTCTGTGCAAATAAGTTACCTCTCAGGTCCTATTTAAATCTTTCCCCTCTCACCTTGAAGCTAAGTTCTGGACTCCCTCACCTTAAGAAAAGACCTCAGCTATTCACCCTACCCATGATTATATAAAACTCTACAAGATCATCCCTCTGCCTGCAGCAGAAATAAGCCACAGGCTATTCAGCTTCTCTCGATAACTCAAACCATTCAGTTGCGGCAACATACTTATAAATCTTTTTCGTACCATCTCACATTTAACAACGTACTTCCTACAGAAGGGCATCCAGAATTGTGTGCAGTATTCTATAAGTTGCCTCACCAATATCTTGTACAGATGTAACATGATATCCTAACTCTGATACTCAAATGTTCTGACCTATGAAGGCAAGCATGCTAAACCCCTTCTTCACAGCCCCATCTACCTGCAAGTCCACTTTCAAGGAACTAACTCGTCATCTTGGACACCAGTAGGTTCCATGACCTCCTACATATGACAGGTAACTCATTCTAGTTGGCCAATCTCAGCTGCTGTGTCTTCAACTTACTTAATCTTAGATACTTGTTTACTCATTAATTTGCATTCACATTTCACTTGTCATGTTCTATTTGCGTCACCTATCCTATTATTACCTATTGTTGTTATGGAGGCACTGACTTTCATTTATCTCTGGTAGTTTCAGTTATTCCCTAAGTAATTCCCGAAATCACAAGAGCTAAAAGAGGGAATGAGATGACTCTAGCAGACACGGTTAAAGATAATCCCAAGAGATTCAAGAGCTATATTAAGTGGAAAAGGGTGGCTAGGGATAGAATAGGTTCCCTTTAGAATCAGCATTAGTGTCCATGTGTGGAGCCACAAGAAATTATGGGAATTATTTAATGAATATTTCTCCTCAGTGTTTACTGAGGAGAGAATCTGGATAGAAGAGAGGCAGTGGGGATGCTTTAGGCTGCACACGTTAAGGTGGATAAATCCCATGGCCTGATCAAGTCCATCCTCGCATGTTGTGGGAGGCTAGGGAAGATGTTGCCGAGGCCCTTGCAGAGAACTTTGCTTCGTTTTTAGCCACTGGCCAAGTTCCAGAAGACTGCAGGGTGGCTAATGTGAGATTAGATTAGATTCCAGACAGTGGGGAAAAAAGGCCCTTAGGCCCAACCAGTCCACACCGACCCTCCGAAGAGTAACCCACCCAGGCCCATTTCCCTCCTGACTAATGCACCTAACACTGTGGGCAATTTAGCATGGCCAATTCACCTGACTTGCACATCTTTGGACTGTGGAGGAAACCCATGCTGACACGGGGAGAATGTGCAAACTCCACACAGTTACCCGAGGCTGGAATCAAACCTGGTACCCTAGTGCTGTGAGGCAGCAGTGCTAACCACTGAGCTACTGTGCTGACCCCATGTAAAAAATGTTGTTCTATTGTTTAGGAAAGATAACAGAAACAAGCCAGGGAGCTACAGCCAGTGAGCCTACTGAGGGATAGGATCAACCAACATTTGGATAGTCAAAGTCTGATTAGGGATAGTTGGCATGGATTTGTGCATGGGAAGTCATGTTTGTCAAATCTTTTAGAGTTTTTTTTGAAGAGGTAACCAAGAGGATAGATGAGGGTAAGGCAGTGAATCATTCCTGAAGAAGGGCTTATGCCCGAAACATCGATTCACCTGCTCCTTGGATGCTGCCGGACCTGCTGCGCTTTTCCAGCAACATATTTTTCAGCTCTGATCTCCAGCGTCTGCAGTCCACACTATCTCCTAGAACTTGTATAGTAAATGGTAAGTTCCTGAGGAGTGTTGTGGAGCAGAGGGACCGAAGAGTACAAGTACATAGTCCTTTGAAAGTGCCGTCATAGGTAGATATGGTGGTGAATAAGGCATTTAGTATGCTGGCCTTCATCGGTTGAGACAGAGTGTAGGAGTTGGGATATTATGTTACAGTTGTATAAAACGTTAGTGAGGCAGCGCTTGGAGTATTGTTTACAGCTTTGGTCACCTTGTTATAGGAAAGACATATTTAAACTGAAAAGAGCACAAAGAAGATTTATGAGGATGTTGCCAGGGCTGGGAATCCTGAGTTATAGTGAATGAGGCAGGTACAATAGCAACATTAATATTAACATTAATACATTTGGATATGTACATGGATGGGAAAGCTTAGAGGGATATGGACAAAAATACAGGTCCTGGAACTAGCTGAGTGGGCACATGGACAGTATGGACAGTTTGAGCTGAAGGGTCTTTTCCCTGCTGTATTACTCTGTGACTATGACTCTAATACACTTCTGTAATTTACAGATATTAAAAGACAGCCCCAAATGTTGTTCCTTAAAAGCTCAAGAAGTATAATCAATGCAGATTAGTCCCAGATCCATGCCCATTTAGCTTTGGTGAATACTTTTTTTTCTGGCAAACATTTGCCAGGTGAGTGAGCCATGAAGAGGTGCCAGGTACAGTTGTGGGCAAGAGGCATGGTGAGTGAGTGGTGGGGGCAATTGTTTTGCAGATTAAGAGGGCCAAGTCAGTGAAATGTCTGGTTGTCCCTTGAGTGGGAGTGCTTAATTAGCAAATGGTTGTGGCCATTTGTTGGGTGTGTAGTTAAGGTAACATGTAATTAAACAGGAGGTTACTACAATCATAGAAACACTGTTGAAAGAAGCTAATTTGCCTTAAAGTCTGTACCAACCCTTCAAACAGAATCCAATCCAGACCTACCGCCCCGTACTCTATCCCTTTAGCCCCACACTTACCATAGCTAATCCACCCTGCTCGCACATCTCTGGACACTATGAACAATTTAGCATGGCCAATCCAAGAACCTGCATGTCTTTGGCCTGTGGGGAGAAAATCCAGAGCACCCGATGAAAAGGCTGACAGGCTTGGGGAGAACGTGCAAACTCCACATGGACAGTCAGCAAAGATGGCGGTGAAACCCAGGTCCCTGGCACAGTGAGGCAGCAGTGCTAACCACTGAGCCACTGTGCTTCCCATAGCTTGTGAAGCTTTGGGTACTGGTGAGAATGAGGCAGGTAAATGATGCGGATTGAGATTATTCGTTGATTCCTTGGGTGTACGGACTCTGGTGCTGCCAGTCAGAGCCTGATTAGAATTTATTTGGATGATGTCATGTCAGTTTAATGGCAAGTTGCCAGTTCCTTGATTGTTCAAGTGGTTTCTGTGCGCCAGCTGCAAAGCATTCATGGGAAGTCAATTGTCAAGTTTTAGGTGTCAGGATTTGTTTTTAACCCGAGATGTCACTCATTGCCCCAATATTTGCATGAATGTTCAGTGTAATGCTGCAGAGTACAAGAGAAGTTCAGTATTAAAATTAAAAACTAAAAGAACAGATGTTCTCAGGAGTTTTTCAAGGAAACCGCACTGTTTGCACTTAGAGTCATAGTGTC
This sequence comes from Hemiscyllium ocellatum, assembly GCF_020745735.1. NCBI lineage: Eukaryota > Metazoa > Chordata > Chondrichthyes > Orectolobiformes > Hemiscylliidae > Hemiscyllium > Hemiscyllium ocellatum. The sequence goes on along the minus strand of NC_083435.1, from coordinate 47,062,995 downwards.
ATAAAGATGTACAGCATGGAAACAGACCCTTCGGTCCAACCCGTCCATGCCGACCAGATATCCCTACCCAATCTAGTCTCTCATGCCAGCACCTGGCGCATATCCCTCCAAACTCTTCCTATTCATATACCCATCCACTTACGTTTTAAATGTTGCAATTGTACCAGCCTCCACCACATCCTCTGGCAGCTCATTCCATACATGCACCACCCTCTGTGTGAAAAAGTTGCCCCTTAGGTCTCTTTTATATCTTGCCTCTCTCACCCTAAACCTATGCCCTCTAGTTCTGGACTCTCCCACCCAAGGAAAAAGACTTTGTCTATTTATCCTATCCATGCCCTCTCATAATTTTGTAAACCTCTATAAGGTCACCCCTCAGCCTCAGACACTCCAGGGAAAACTGCCCCAGCCTCTCCCTGGAGCTCAAATCCTCCAATCCTGACAACATCCTTGCAAATCTTTTCTGAACCCTTTCAAGTTTCACAACATCCTTCTGATAGGAAGGAGACCAGAATTGCATGCAATATTCCAACAGTGGCCCAACCAATGTCCTGTACAGCTGCAACATGAACTCCTAACTCCTGTACTCAATACTCTGACCCATGAAGGAAAGCATACCAAACACCTTCTTCACTATCCAGAATTTTGGTTTTTTTTTGCAGACAATGGAAGGAAACACAAAGAGAAAGAAGCTTTCACCTGGAAGAAATATTTGGAGCATCACATCATGGAGAGGAAAGAGTTAATAGACAGGATTTACAATCAAGGTATTCATGTTGAATTTCTTTCAACTTCTGTTTTTTAGTACCAGCTCATAGCTTCAGCTATAAGTGACCCAAACATTGGTGACCCAGTTCAACCTTGAGAACAGAATGCATTATGCTGATGACAGATATGCAAAAGCATTATTATAACGTGCCTCATGATAACATCACAAAAGAGATTTCTGTAATCTTGACTCACATATGAGCTAAGACATATGAAGGGGAGGAACACTACTTGAAGTTTCATAAATGGTGTGATTTTTCATAACTTTATTATACAGACCAATTAATGTATTACTTTTAAGAGTATGTATTTAATATGTCAGCCTCGAAGCTCTGTTTGGGCACATGCTACATTTGGCACCCACGATTTAAAAGGTCATTCATGGAATCGTTCAGGCTTTTGCAGGCACTGCGGTATTTCCGAAGCTCACAGGTATCAGCTGATGGAATTTCCTCAATCCATGATTTGGCATCAAATAAATACTGAATCCTGCAGATGGAAAACAGGAATTAGCTATTTCTTCACCGTGAGCATCCTGGAGGAAGAAGCAGTTCTGGCAACATTTGGCTCAGGAATATCTCAAGAGAAAGGTGTTGACTCCTAGTAATGGCGGAAGAAATCTGCTGGACCATTTTACTGGCAAGTAACAATGATGGGAAAATAGGTCATGACTATAGGACTTTGTGCAGAAAATAGGACTTTGTGCAGAAGCTCAAACTATGCACTATCCTGCATAGAATGCAACAACACTTTACATTATTCTCTGATGGTTTCTATGAAGAGTTTCAGTGAGGATGTACCTTGTTATTTCACTTCACTTCTTTTGAATTGATTGGGTGTGGCTGCATTTTTATCAGTTCCTAGTGGCTTGAGAAATGGCAGCGACGAAACTCCTATGATATCCTGATGATTTCCAATCAAATCTGACTGGCTCTGCTGACAATTCATAAAAATGGACTTACTTGCCACTTCCATCAGTGCTTCTCCCATCTTGGCCCATGATGAAATAGTCTTCACCTTTCTTCAGCTGAAGCTGACAGGAATTCCGCTTCAGGAAATGTCGGACATCATTTACTTCAACCCTTTCATCCTTATCTGATTGCAGACCATGGAAAGGAAAGGCATTATCTTCAGGAATTCCAGAAAGACATGACCAGACAACAAAACTGTCTGCTTAATAGTACCCACATCAAATTCCACTGTCCCGCATTACCCAAAAACCTGCCAGGTCACCTTTTGCACTAAAAAAAAATCTGTAAATTGCATCTGACATTGATAACATTCCATGAATGTATAACTGAAAACCGTTCTTGAATGATTTGGAGATGCCGGTGTTGGACTGGGGTGTACAAAGTTAAAAGTCATACAACACAAGGTTATAGTCCAACAGGTTTAATTGGAAGCACACTAGCTTTCAGAGCGACGCTCGTTCATCAGGTGATTGTGGAGGGCTCAATCCTAACACAGAATTTATAGCAAAAATTTACAGTGTGATGTAACTGAAATTATACATTGAAAAATTGATTGTCTGTTAAGCCTTTCATCTGTTAGAATACAGTGATAGTTTCACTTCTTTCATCTGTAAATCACAAAACCCTTTTTTTAAAGTTGCATTCTCGGGTTAGCTGTTAACAATGGTGATAGCTAGACAATATGTTGAAGGTGTTAGCCCCCTGTGTTCTCTGTCTATGCCATAATGTTTAGATTGATTCTAATCTAAAAAGTGAGATAATGGAGTTCTACATAAATTCATGCAGTTCTTGAGCTTAGTATTCTACATGAATGCATGTAGTTTTTGAGCAAAGTACAATGTAATCCTGCAAGTACAAATTCACCCCACAAAATATATGTCTGCATGTGGGTCTTTGTCTGTCTGTGTGTGTCTGTCTGGGTTGGGGGTTGTGAGTGTGAGAAAGTGTATGTGTGTGTGTAGTGAGTGCAGAGTGTCTTAAGTCTGTGAGGGGGTGCATCTGTGAGTGTGTGTGTGTGTCTGTAGGGATGTGTCCGTGTGTATGTGTGTCCGTGTGTCCGTGTGTCCGTGTGTCCGTGTGTATGTGTGTATAGGAGTGTCTGTGTGTGTGTGTGTCTGTGTGTGTGTGTGTGTGTATGGTGCAATGGTGGTCACCTGTAATGTGACATGAACCCAAGCTCCCGGTTGAGGCCCACCCTATGGGTACCGAACTTAGCTATCAGCCTCTGCTCAGCCACTTTTCTCTGATGCCCGTCCTGAAGTCCGCCTTGGAGGATGGTCACCCGAAGGTCCGACCTTGGGTTCATGTCACATTACAGGTGACCACCATTGCACTATACACACACACACACACACACACACACACACACACACACACACACACACACACACTCTCTCACACACAGGCACTCCTATATACACATACACAGACACACGTACACGCACACAGACACACACACTCCCACACTCACACATGCACCCCCTCACAGACTTAAGACACTGCACTCACTACACACACTCACACTTTCTCACACTCACAACCCTCACCCTAGACAGACAGACAGACACACACACACACCACTGCATGAATTTATGTAAAACTCTGTTATGTCACTTTTTAGATTAGAATCAATCTAAACATCATGGCATAGACAGAGAACACAGGGGGCTAATATCGTCAACATATTGTCTAGCTATCACCATTGTTAACAGCTAACACGAGAATGCAACTTTTTTAATTAAAAAAAGGGTTTTGTGATTTACAGATGAAAGAAGTGAAACTATCACTGTATTCCAACAGATGAAAGGCTTAACAGACAATCAATTTTTCAATGTATAATTTCAGTTACATCACACTGTAAATTTTTGCTATAAATTCTGTGTATTAGGATTGAGCCCTCCACAATCACCTGATAAAGGAGCGTCGCTCTGAAAGCTAGTGTGCTTCCAATTAAACCTGTTGGACTATAACCTGGTGTTGTGTGATTTTTAACTTTGTTCTTGAATGAGGTAGTATGGAAGTTATTCGGGCAGCTATGTATTTACCTTAGTGTTGCAATGTATGCCTGGGATCATGTTACTGGATAATGGCAGTGCATTGTGAGAGGTCAGTTAAATCACTGGGAGACAAGTTAATGCTGAAGATATTGTAATGTGATAGGTTCAGTGTGATGGAGGGGACCAGTGTGGCAGACGATGATTAGTTCAAAAGGTCAAAGCGAACCAGCATGATTGGCTATGTTAATGTTATCTGATAAACACAGGACCAACAATTGTAGAAACTGGAGGAAATTAAAGAGCTTGCGAGGAGTCAGGGAAGACATTTTGCTGGCTCCTACAGCTTTGATTTAGCAGGATTAAAGTTGAAGTTTACGAAGGACTTTCTGCGATTCCTGGTAATTTTTTATAGAACATTAGGTGATTCTTCCACAACAATAGCAGTGTTAATGCTCAGTGTGATGGTGTCACCACCATTAAACTTTAAAACACCCGTAGAGGCCTCACGCTTTTTTTCCCAGTGCTTTCTCACAAAACTTAGATGACTAGTCATATTAGAGGGCTAGTTTTCAAAATTCAAATGTGGATGAATTGAATAGACATCATACAATAACTCTCATTATATACAATAACATCTGTGATGCAAGAACATATTATTAAATCAACAAAATGGTAACTCAAGAAAATTAGAATCAGCAGAAAATTGATACTCAGTAAGCTGCAGGAGCTGTGAGCTGCCAAGTGTCTTCGTCCTGAAAGTAATATCTTAAAGGAAGTGTTGAGTGAGGTATTTGTCAGTGGTTTACATTTTCTAAGACTCTCCTGATTAAGGGGCTCCTCTATTACTTTGGAAGATAGCTGAGGTAGTGCAGAGAAAAAAATGCGAGAAAGTTTAGGCTGGTCAGCTTTGTTTATGTCATAGGTAAAATGAAAGAAGCTATTACTAAATAAAGAATACCAGAGCACTTGGATAAGCTGAAGGCAGTCAGGCAGATTCAGAAAGGGCAGCCATGGTGGATCAATCTTGTGAACTGCTCTGAGGAGGTGGAGGTGCCGGTATTGGACTGGGATGGACAAAGTTTTAAAAATCGCACCACACCAGGTTTATTTCCAAATAAACCTGTTGGGCTATAACCTGGTGTGATGTGATGTTTAACTTCATTGATGAGCAAACATATACTGTAGACAGTGGTAAATTGGTAGACATTATATTCTTAAACTTTCAAAACCATTTGGATTGGGGAAAGTGTGATTTCGTCAGTTTTGACAGGAACAATTAAAAATACATCGTATTATCCACATGGCTATAGACTGCAGCGGTCTAAATGCACAGGTATACAGTTTCCCTCATGCATGTATTGCACATGGTTAGCACACAGGTTTAACAGATATTTAGCAAAGTTAATAGAATTCTGCCTTTTTTTTTGCACGTGGACATGAATACAAAAGTTCTGCTTCATTTCTACGGGGCAGTGGTTCGACCATGTCTGGAGGACTGCACAGAGTAAAGGTCTCTTCTTTAAAGAAGCGTGCAAATACACTGGAGAAACATAGAGTCATAGAGATTTACAGCATGGAAACAGACCCTTCGGCCCAACACGTCCATGCCAACCAGATATCCCAACCCAATCTAGTCCCTCCTGACAGCACCTGGCTAATATCCCTCCAAACCCTTCCTATTCACATACCCATCCAAATGCCTTTTAAATATTGCAATTGGACCAGCCTCCACCACTTCCTCTGGCACTCTCTGCATGAAAAAGATGCCCCCCCTTCGGTCTCCTTCCACATGAAAGAAGATTTACTAGACTAAGATCTATAATGGGCATGATCATGTTATGAGCTAAGGCTGGGCAGTCTCGGCTTCATTCTGCTAAAATTCAGAACAACAAGGGGCAACCCAATTGAAACTTAAGGAGCCTTAACAGACTTGATGTGGAAAGAGGTTTTTCATTATGGGAGAAGAGAAAACTCAGGTTAACTCTTCAAAATCAGGAGGAGTCCATTTCGAACAGAACATGATGATATTTCCTCACTCTGAAAGAGTTGTGAGTCTTCAGGTCAGTCTTCGTGAAAAGATGAGTACCGAGAAGTTCATGAATATTTTAGCAATATTTAGGGAGAAAATTTCTTGAGAAATGATGAAAATATTGATTTGAAATTGCAATTAAATGACTAATGCTCATTAAACATCTGTTTCACAGAAGCATTCAGTTCAAAAAGAAGACAATTTTCAAAAAGACTTACGGCCCATTTTCAGAATTCGAGTAATCGTCGCCTGGTAGTTTTTAAAATACCCGGTGGTAGTAATATTGTCAACTCTGACTCGATAAGCTGCAAAGTAAATTTATAGATAAAAATATTTCAGTTGGCATCACCAGTGACTTTCTATGAAGGTTGCTGTGACATTCCTTGTCCACACTACAACAAGTGAGTCAAGAAATGCCCAATTTTGTTTGAAGAATATGAGAATCACACAACCATATAATTCTTATAAAACCAAGTATGTGCTAACTTTCTGAATGGCTATTTCAACTCTGTACAAAATCTGCAAATTTCTCTTCAAAACCCTTTATACACTTTCATTAACATAACTGTACAATTCACCTTGAAAATCTTAGGTAAATACCAGGGAGCAGCATAGTCTGTCGGGATACGTGAGTACACAGTATAAATGACTTACTTCCAGGTTGGGATTTGTTCAGCTCCTTCAGGCAGTCGGACAGGTCACGAGGTTTTTTTTTGGTGGTTGCTTTACCCGAAACACTACTCGGACAGTGTCTCCCACCCATTCTCCTCCTCTAACCAAAAATACGTTCCATGCATCGGTTGGTAAGCTGATGTGTTTTCTTTCATGTTTCATTTTTTCATCTGTCCGTTTGTGAATGGGGATTAGGGCAGTTGAGTGTTCCTCCTGCAGTATGTGGGAGCTTCCTGCTGACTTCATCTGTGGGAAGTGCACCCAACTCCAGCTCCTCGAGAACCATGTTAGGGAAGTGGAGCTAGAGCTGGATGAACTTGGGATCATTCTGGAGGTGGAGAGGGTTATTGAGAGGAGTTGCAGGGAGGGAGTTACTCCACAGCCACGTGAAGAAGGTAGATGGGTTACCGTCAGGGGACGGAAAGGGAACCCCTGTGGGATTCCCCTCAACAACAAATGTACTGTTTTGGATACTGTTGGGAGGGATGACCTACCAGGGGTAAGCAATGGGGCACAGATCTGTGATACAGAGTCTCTCCCTGTTGCTCAGAAATGAAAGGGGAAGAGGAGCACAGCATTAGTCATTGGGAACTCCATAGTTAGGAGGGAGATAGGAGGTTCTGTGGGAATGAGAGACACTCACGGTCGGTGTGTTGCTTTCCAGGTGCTAGGGTTTTTGGGATTCTTGAGGGGGAGGGGGAGCAGCCCAAAGTCATGGTCCACATAGGCACCAATGACATAGGTAGGAAGAGAGATGGGGATTTTAGGCAGAAATTCAGGGAGCTACGGTGAAAGCTTAGAGCTAGAGCAAACAGAGTTATTATCTCTAGTTTGTTGCCCGTGATACGTGCTGGTGAAGCAAGGAAGTGGGAGAGAGCAGAGCTGAACATGTGGTTGTAGGGATGGTGCAAGATGGAGGGTTTTGGATTCTTGGATAATTGGAACTCTTTCTGGGGAAGGTGGGACCTCGACAAACAGGATGGTCTTCACCTGAACCAGAATGGTGCCAGTATCCTGGGGGGGTCTAAATTGATGCAGCAGGGGGATGGGAACCTGATTGTAGTTCCAGTGTACAGGAAGTTGAGGGTAATGAGGTCAGGGATAGGTTTACAAGGTTGCGAAAGGGCACCGGCAATCAGGATGTTGGTTTGAAATGTGTGTACTTCAATGCCAGGAGCATCCGGAATAAGATGGTGAACGTGCAGCATGGGTTGGTACCTGGGATTTCGATGTTGTGGCCATTTCAGAGACATGACTAGAGGAGGAACAGGAATAGTTGTTGCAGGTTCCGGGATTTAGATGTTTCAGTGATAACAGAGATGATGGTAAAGGAGGAGGGGGGTGGGGGGTGGGAATGGCATTGTTAATCAAGGGGAGTATTACAGCAGCTGAGATAGCGTTTGAGAACTCATCCACTGAGGTGTTTTGGGCTGAGATGAGAAACAGGAAAGGAGAGGTTACCCTGTTGGGAGTTTTCTATAGACATCTGAATTGTTCCAGGGATGTAGAGGAAAGGATAGCAGAGATGATTCCCAATAGAAGCAAAAGTAACAGGATAGTTGTTAGGGGGGAAATTTAACTTCCCCAATATTGACTGAGAATACCTACAGTGTGGAGACAGGCCCTTCGGCCCAACTAGTCCACACCGACCCTCCAAAGAGTAACCCACCCAGACCCATTTCCCGCTGACTAATGCACCTAACACTATGGACAATTTAGCGTGGCCAATCCACCTGACCTATACATCTTTGGACTTTGGGATGAAACCGCAGCACCTGTAGGAAACCCACGCAGACACGGGGAGAATGTGCAAACTCCACACAGTCACCCAAGGCTGGAGTCAAACCCGGGTCCCTGGCATTGTGAGGCAGCAGTGCTAACCACTGAGTCACCCCCCTGCCAGTTTAAGTGGGTCAATTCTTTGCTCAATGTGTGCAGGATGGTTTTCTGACACAGTATGTAGTCAGGCCAACAAAGGGAGATACCATATTGGATTTGGTACTGGGGAATGAACCCAGCCAGGTGTTAGATTTGGAGGTAGGTGAGCACGTTGGCGATACTGACCACAGTTCGGTTATGTTTACAACAGCAATGGGCAAGGATAGGTATAAACGACAGGGAAAGAGGTATAACTGGGGGAAAGACAATTATGATGTGATTAAGCAAAATTTAGGATGCATAGGATGGGAAAGGAAACTGTAGAGAATGGATAAGCTTGAAACGTGGAGTTTATTCAAGGAACAGCTAATGCGGGTGCTTGATAAGTATACCTATCAGGCACGGAGGTTGTTGTCGAGAGAGGGAGCCATGGTATACTAAAGAGGTTGAAGCTCTTGTCAAGAGGAAGAGGAAGGCTTATGTGAGAATGAAGCATGAAGGCTCACTTAGGGGGCTTGAGAGTTATATGTTAGTCAGAAATGATCGAAGGAGAGGGCTAAGAAGAGCCAGGAGGGGACATGAGAAGTTGTTGGTGGATAGGATCAAGGAAAACCCCAAGGCCTTCTATTGCTACATCAGGAATAAAAGAATGACTAGAGTAAGATTGGGACCAATCAAAGATAGTAGTGGAAAAATGTGTGTGAAATCTGAGGACACAGGGGAAGCGCTGAATGAATACTGTTTGTCAGTACTGCAAAAGAGCAATGTTGGTGAGAATACGGAGATAAAGGCTACAAGATTAAATGGGATTGTGCTCGACAAAGAGGAGGGTTTAGCAATTTTGGAAGATCTGAAAAATAGATAAGACCCCAGGGCCGGATGGGATTTATCCTTGGATTCTCTGGAAAGCCAGGGAGGAGATTGCAGAGCCTTTGGCTTTGATCTTTATGTCATCGTCGACAGGATTAGTGATGGAAGGCTGTAGGATAGCAAATGTTGTTCCCTTGTTTAAGAAGGGAAATCGCGACAACTCTGGTAATTATAGGCCAGTGAGCTTTACTTTGGTGTGGGTAAGGTTATAAGAGACAGGATGTATAACCATCTAGAAAGGAATAATTTGATTAGGGATAGTCAACACGGTTTTATGAAGGGTAGGTCGTGCCTCATTAACTTTATTGATTTCTTTGAGAAGTTGACAAAACAGGCGGATGAAGGTAAAGCAGTTGATGTGGTGTGTAAGGACATAACTAAGGCATTTGATAAGGTTCCACCACATGGTAGGCCATCACACAAAATACAGAGTTTTGGGATTGAAGGCAATATAGCAACCTGGATCAGAAATTGGTTGACTGAAAGAAGACAGAGGTTGGTGGTTAATGGGAAATGTTTATCCTGGAGCTCAGTTACCAGTGGTGTGCCACAAGGATCGGTTTCAGCCCACTGTTGTTTGTCATTTTTATAAATGATCTGGTTGTGGGTGTAGAAGGATGGGTAAGTAAATTTATGGATGACACAAAAGTACGCACAGTTGTGGATAATGCCAAAGGATGTTGTGGTTTACAGAAGGACATAGATTAAAATGCAGAGCTGGGCTGAGAATTGGCAAATGGAGTTTAATGAGGAAAAGTGTGAGATAGTTCACTTTGGAAGAAGTAAAAGGAATGCAGAGTACTGGAGTAATGGTAAAATTAGATTAGATTACTTATAGTGTGGAAATAGTAGTGTAGATGAATAGAGAGATCTCGCTGCTCCTTGGATGCTGCCTGAACTGCTATGCTCTTCCAGCGCCACTAATCCAGAATCTGGTTTCCAGCATCTGCAGTCATTGTTTTTACCCCAGAGAGATCTCAGTATCAGGTGCATAAGTCCCTGAAAGTTGCTACTCAAGTTGGTAGGGTTGTTCAGAAGGAATATGGTGTGTTGGCATCTATTGGTAGGGGGATTGAGTTTCAGAGCCACGAGGTCATGCTTTAGTTGTACAAGACACTGGTAAGGCCACACCTGGAGTATTGTGTACAGTTATAGGGAAGAAGTGGAAGTTTGGAAAGGTTTCAGAGGAGATTTACTAGGATGTTACCTGGGATGGAAGGAAGGTCTTATGAGGAAAGGCTGATGGAACTGAGGCTGTTTTTGTTGGAGAGAAGAAGGTTGAGAGGTGACTTAATCGAGACGTATAAGATAATTAGAGGGTTTGATAGGGTGGACAGTGAGAGCCTTTATCCTCAGATGGTGATGGCTAGCATGACGGGACACAACTTTAAAAAGGGGTGATAGGTTTAGGACAGATATCAGGGGTAGTTTCTTTACTCAGAGAGTAGTCGGGGTGTGGAATGGCCTGCCTGCAACAGTAGTAGACTCTGCAATGTTAAGGGCATTTCAAAGGGCACTGGACATACATATGGTTAATAATAGAACAGTGTAGGTTCGATGGGCATCAGATTAATTTCACAGGTTGAAGCAACACTGAGGGTCGAAGGGCCTGTACTGTGCTGTAACGTTCTATGTTCTAAATTTGTTTCTACCAGATTCTGAAACAGCACAGTCCAAAACTTAACAACTCCCTAAGTGAAAATCTTCATGATTCCAGTATTTTGTTTTCCATGTACTCAAATCAGTTTCCCAAAATTCATGGTAAACTCAATATGTGCATCAATCGCAAACCCACTAACTCTGTCCAGATATCTAACAATGTAAAAGTAACTCTGAAATCTTATTTAAACTTTCCTCAAGTATGGCACACAGAAATGAATCTAATACTCCAGTTGAGGCTAAACCAATTTTTCATAGAGATTTTAGAAAACAGCCTACCATTTGAAATCGATGCCTTCATCAATAAAGCGCAGGACACTGAATGCTTCATTGCACATCCCTCAAATCTATTGAACCACCTTTAGTGTCTTATACACACATACCTCCAGGTCATCATGCTCTTGTAAACCCTTTAGATTTGCATCAGCTCTTTTTTTAAAACTTTATCCTCCATTATTTCTTCAAAAATGAAACATCTCACACATCACTGTATTATTTCATCTGCCACTAGCCTGCCAATTGATTCAACCACCGTGCATCCTTTTCAAGATAAGGTTTCCAAGCCACCTTTCCTCTCAATTATTGACATGAAGTCATGTGCCATAAAAGGGTTAAGTCTTTAATATGTAAATCAAGTAAAACAAGGGAGCTGATGCCATCCTCCTGAAGAAATACACTGCAAACATTTATCTCGTTGCAAACAGTCCAATTAACATTTTATTTACAGTCTTAGACATTTTTCTGCATGTTTCTACTGTTCCCTTTGTCCATAAACTGCAATTTTTCACTGTTCTAATGTAATATATCCATATAGAAAATCCAATGTGCAGTATCAGTAACATTGGCCATTAATCCACTTTGTGATCGTCTGTAAACCTCCAGCAATTATTTACGCCTTTGATAGCCCTATGTTGAATTCACTTAATTGACATGCATTTCCCTATTGGTTGGTAATGTTTTTCTAAATCATTATTTACAGAAGTTCGCCCACTATTAAAGCTAGCTGTTCTGAAATTACCCAGTATTTTTCTAGTGTCACGACTAAATCTAAAAAGTCTTGAAAAGTTATGGTTGGTGGGTCCGTACTTCAACTCTCACTTCCCTCGGTACACTGAACCCATTACATGTGTTTCTGGTGTCTTCTCAACTGTAAGTCCAGACTGTCTTTTGAGTATCATCTCCTTAAAGTGTACAACCTCTAGAGAGTCTGAATTAGTTTTCGCTTCATGGTGAGCTGACATGATTTTCTGTATTGATAAACACTGACACAAGCCAGTCATTTTCTAAATCAACTATTTCCATTAACTTCAAAAGTCTTTTCTCTGTATCGTACTCACTATTCTACTAATTTAGTCGTCCTTTTGATATTTATGTGCTTGCAGATGACTGTAGGATTCCATTTGAGCTGTGAGTTCCTTTTCTAATGACAACTTTTATTTTCTTCTTCATTTTTGCCATCAACCTTTTATCTTGTCTTGCTGTCAGTTTGATCTTTCACAGTACATCACACTTCAGTCTTGTTTTTGTTCATTTACATTTTTTTGTTCATTATAATCTCTATGTTACATTTTCCAGGGAGATTAGATTATTTACAGTGTGGAAACAGGCCCTTCGGCCCAACAAGTCCACACCAACCCTCCAGAGAGCAACCCACCCAGACCCATTCCCCTACATTTACCCCTTCACCTAACACTACGGGCAATTTAGCATGGCCAATTCACCTAACCTGCGCATCTTTAGACTGTGGGAGGAAACCGGAGCAGACACAGGGAGAATGTGCAAATTTCGCACAGGCAGTAGACAGTTGCCAGAGGCGGGATTTGAACCCGGGTCTCTGGCATTGTGAGGCAGCAGTGCTAGCCACTGTGCCTCCCTGCATTTTTCTTTCTACATCTCTGCTACTCTACAAAGTGCATTTACTGTCGAGAGAGTGGTGCTGGAAAAGCACAGCAGGTCAGGCAGCATCCCAGAAGCAGGAGAATTGATGTTTCAGATATCAGCCCTACAACATGAATGAGGCTGGAGATAAAGAAAACCACAGCAAGATGAGGGCAAAATCAGCTTTGTCAAAGGTCTGAGAATGAACCAACATAAATGCACACTCCACTTAGTATACAGTCCACCACCAGCCTCGTTCCTGAGGAGGGGTAATGCCCAAAACATCAATTCTCCTGCTCCTCAGATGCTGCCTGACCTGCTGTGCTTTTCCAGCACAACTCTCTCGACTCTGATCTCCAGTATCTGCAGTCCCCACTTATTCCCTCCAAAATGCATTTAATGCATGATCACTTGTATAAAGTTATTTGATTTTTCAGATATTCTCTCTCACCATTTGAGGCCAAGCTTTTGGAACAGTAACAATCTTATCCAATTAAAACTATATTTCCTCCAGCTTATTCTTTTCAGTATAGTTTGTTCATTGTCCTTTGTTAAGACAACTTAATCCATGTAACGATCACTGCATTCCTGTATTTTCTTGTACAAATGTGATTTGTTCAGCATCTCAATGATCCTTTTCCAAAAAACAAGTCCCTACATTGTCGTTGAAATGGAAACATATTGCGATGGAAACTATCCTAAGCACACATTAAGGAAGCTTGCCCCTTTCTGCCATATGTGCTATAATCTCCCAGAATATATTTTAAATTAAACTTGCCTATTATTACTACAAAGAATATTGCGTGGCTTTGTTTTAAATACAAATTTGACCTTCTACCCACTATTGGTGGACTATATTGCGATGGGGTATACATTTGCATATGGTCCTTTCTCTTACAAAATTGCTTTTGCCGCTCATCATGCTGCGGTGTTCTTTATCCCCAGCAGTGTTTTGCCACCAATATCTCCACCACTGCTCTTGCTGCTGGGCTGGCTTTCCAATTGCTCTTGAACATTGCAGCTGCACAGTGGTTAGCACTACTGCCTCACAGCGCCAGGGACCCTGGTTCGATTCCAGCCTCGGGCGACTGTCTGTATGGAGTTTGCACATTCTCCCTGAGTTTGTGTGAGTTTCATCCGGGTGCTCCAGTTTCCTCCCACTGTTGGAAGGTGTGCAGATTAAGTTGATTAGCCATGATAAAATTGCCTATATTGTCAAAGGATGTGCAGGCTAGGTGGATTAGCCATGGGAAATTCAGGGTTACAGGGATAAGACCATAAGACCATTAGAAATAGGAGTGGAAATAAGACCATTCGGCCTATCGGACCCACTCCGCTATTCAATCATGGCTGATGGGCATTTCAACTCCACTTACACACACTCTCCCTGTATCCCTTAATTCCTTGCGAGATTCAGAATTTATCAATCTCTGCCTTGAAGACATTTAATGTCCCAGCCTCCACTGTGCTCCGTGGCAGTGAATTCCACAGGCCCGCCACTCTCTAGCTGAAGAAATGTCTAGTCATTTTCATTCTAAATTGACCCCCTCTAATTCTAAGGCTGTGTCCACAAGTCCTAGTATCCCCACCTGGCAGAAACAATTTCCCAGCATCCACTCTTTCTAAGCCATGCATTATCTTGTACGTTTCTATTAGATCTCCCCTCCACCTTCTAAACTCAAACAAATATAATCCCAGGATCCTCAGCCATTCGTCATATGTTAGGTCTACCATTTTAGGGATCATCTGTGTGGAAGGATTAGGGTAGGGGTGAGAGTCTGGGTGGAATGGTCTTTGGAGGGTCGGTTTGGACTCGACGGGCTGAATGATCTGCCTCCACTCTGCAGGGATTCCATAATTTTGTATCCATGGATGGTTAATTTGCAGTGCTGCCTTCTATGGGACAGGTTTTGTTCAGATAAAACATTTGCATTTGCCATGGTCATGTGGCACCAGTCTCACTAATAAATTTGAAAATAATGAATATTGATTCATATAACATTGGGTATTCTTACTTCTTCCTTTACTGGGAAACGGTTTAATAATTTACTGTATCTTGATCTTGCGCTCTTTATCTCGATATACTGTGTGCATGTCGCAATAGCCTTCTGTCATTAACTGCTGTTCTCAGACTCGATGTAAGTTCGATTCTGCATTCCCCAACAGTCCCAGTGAATTGTCCAGCAAGGAATTCAGTTCCACTCTTACTTATACCAAAATATTACAGCTTGTATAGCTCAATTTTAGCCAAACGTATTTCCAAATGTTGTGGGGAACAAAGATCTTTCCTCTGCACATTGCTTACAGCCACGTGCTCGTTCACTGCCCTATAATTATTGTGTAAGTTTCTCTTGATAAAGGTCTTGCTTGGCGATCTGATAGCAAAGGGAAGAGCACAAGGGATCCAAGGCAACTTGGCAAATGGATTAACAAATGGCTAGGAAGTAGCAGGCAATGGTTGAGAGGTGCTTTTCTGATTGGAATTCTTTGACTGTTTGGGTCCCACAGGCCTTTGCTGTTTACGAACAAAGTAAAAGATTTAGACTTGAATGTAAGAGATTTAATGAATAAGTTCCGAGAGGATGCAAATATTGGTAACATGGTAAACAGTGAGGAGGAAAGCTGTGGAATATAGGAGGAGGATATAAATGGCAATGGTGTACATCATGAACAGTCAAAGGCGAGGAAGGTCAGTGAATCAGAAGAATCTTGGTCTTTATTTATATGAGTCCTTTAAGGTATCTATTCCTTCAGGACAGGTGGATAAATTGGTTCAGAATGCATTTTGTGCACTTTATGAGCCAATGTATAGAGTTTAAGGACAGGGAGGACATTGGACATGTGTAAAACGTTAGTAAGGCAGCCGTTAAAGTACTGTGTGCAGTTCTGGAATCCACATGAGAGAAGGGATGTGGTTGCACTGGAGAGGTTGCAAAAGGAGAGTTCTCAGGATGTTGTTGAGGCTGGAGCGTCTCAGTTATGAAGAAGAATTGGACAAACTGGGATTGTTTCCCTTACAGCAGAGGAGATTGAGATTGATAATGTTGCGATGCACATGATTTTGAGGTGGAGGTGCTGCTGTTGGACTGGGGTGGACAAAGTTAAAAATCACACAACATCAGGTTTATTTGGAAGTACAAGCTCCTCCAACTCACATTTGAGTCTTAAACATTAATTACATTCCCCTGTGATTTAAACTTTCTCGGCTACAGGTATTGCATTATCAATAAATTGTTAAACATTTTGTTTGAGCTATAAACCCAATGTCTCCATCGATTATTTGTAAAATCTGGTGTTCGTGAAACAGAATGTTAGGAACTGTTGGGGTGAATTTGGAGGGTCATTGAGTATTTTGATTTTACTGTGAGAAATGAATACAGGATAGGAAAGCTCATTTGATTTGGTTGGCTGGCCTCTGTGCGATAACACTTGGCCCTTGCCTAAGGAAGGCAAATACAAAATAGAATTCTCAACTATCTGGATAACTTTTGATTCAAGTAATTTTCTTCTCAAAGACCTCTTTAAACTTCCCTACATAGATGAGCTGTAAATACAGGCATCCACTTAGGTTTACCTCATTGTTTCACTGCGATAGTGTGATGTTTTTACACCAGTTTACCTCATTGTTCACAAGTGCATCAACTGGTACCAGCTCCTGCTCAATACATTAAACATGGACCTCAAGCTGCCATTATTGAGAATCCTTCCTGCACCTGTAGTTCTCCAAGACACAATATACTGACTGGACTTCCCACATTGAACTCTTTGGAGATTAAAGCAGCATTTCTGTTGTTCTTTCTGTTAGGTAATGAAACTTTCTATTGCCAACAAACTGCATTAGTTAAAACTGAATACATTTATTAAACATACCAACACTAATCAACTTTACTTAAAAATGTAATGTACACACACACTTCCTCTCTTGTAGTATCAAAAATATGCTAAGCAAACCTCACTTTGTGGCTTTGAAATGGAGAATGGTTTGGATTACCTGTTATTTAGAGTCAGCACCAACAAAGACGAAACGTAAACAAAACAAAATGTATTCCGCTGCCAATAACTTGCTGACTTTTCTGTAATTTCATGGCGTGATTTTTCTTTCCCCCATTCGGGTTCTCAGATTTATCAGTTTCCAAGGGAAAAAGTATAGTGTCAAGAATATTGCCATTTTATAGCAGTCGTTGGGGTGGGTTTCCTGGGATGTTTGATGGCTATTTGCAACTGCTTTGGAGACAGGAGGCAATGCATCATGTATGCCAACTGGATTTATCTGGAATTCCAGATTTTCCTCATGGAGTGTTATTTGACCCCTAGCTACAGAAGACAACAAAGAACAAGGAACAGACCCTTCGGCCCTTCCATGTAAAAACTGTCTTCACTTACAATATCCAGATCCCTCTACACCCTGTCTATCATGTATTCGTCCAGGTGGTTCTTGAATACTGTTGTATCTGCTTCCACCATCTCCTCTGACAATGTACTCCAGACACTCATCGCTCCTTGTGTGAAAGCCTTCCCTCACACATCACTTTTCAACATTCCCCCCTCACACCTAGAATCAGTGTCCCCTTGTAATTGACCTCTCCACTGTGGGAAAAGAAACCTGATATGTTTCACTCTCTCCATGGCATTCACAATCTTACAAACTTCTGTCAGGTCGTCCCTTAGCTTCCTGCATTCCAATGAAAACAAACCCGGTCTATTCAACCTTTCATCCCATCTAATATCCCCCATACCAAGGAACATCATTTTCTGTATCCTCTGTAAACCTTTTCTGTTCCCTCTTCAAAGCATCCACATCATGTGGTGACCAGAACTGTATGCAATATTTCAAGTGTGGCTCAACTAAAGTTTGATAAAACTTCAGCATAACGTGTCTATACTCAATGGCCCTTGCAATGAAGGAATGTATGCCATGAATCCTTTTTGCAACCTTATTTACCTGCACAGCCACCTTCAGTGATCTTTGGACATGGACACCCAGAATCCTCTGCATATCAATACTCCTAACCGTTCTGTCATTAACTGTCTAACTTCCAAAATGCATCCTCTCACATTTGGCTGGAAGGTGAACACTAATCCTGAGCTCTGTCACATCACTCAACCACCTCCTCCCCACCAAGTCAGCCAATGTAACGTTTCCTTTCCATGTCAACCTCTCTGTTGTTGAAACATGGCTCTGGACGATTTCAGAAAATTCAACCAATACTGTGGCCAATGCATGAGAATATCATATGTGACTTCCTCCTCATTTACTCTCACGCATTCCCCCCAAATGCACCTTTAATATCAAACTAAATGTACACCAACTCATGGGAGAAAGAAAAAGATACTGCTGATTCATTGAATCCTGACAGTGTGCAAACAGGCCATTTGGCCCAACAAGTCCACACCAATTCTCCAAAGAGTATCTCACCCTGACTCGCAATCCTATGGTATTACTTTACATTTCCCCTGAATAATGCCCCTAACCTACACTTCCGTGAGCACTATGGGCAACTTAGCATGGCCAATTCACCTTGCCTGCATATCTTTGGACTGTGGGAGGAAACCGGAGCACCCAGAGGAAACCCAAGCAGACACAGGGATAATGTGCAAACCCCATACGAACAGCCGTCTGAGGCTAAATCGAACCTGAGTCCCTGTCAGAACCTCACTGTCAGAAAGTTGAGCTTATCATTGTTCCTTTACTAGCAGGAGACAAGAGAGCTTTGTGATAAGCATTACATACCGTAATCCACAATTGGACTGTAGCAGGCGAATTCTACCCGAGCTGATCCACTCACCTCAGTGGACAAGACGTGTTTAAGTTGAGGACAGGAACCTGTTACGCAATG
Organism: Hemiscyllium ocellatum; assembly: GCF_020745735.1. Lineage (NCBI taxonomy): Eukaryota > Metazoa > Chordata > Chondrichthyes > Orectolobiformes > Hemiscylliidae > Hemiscyllium > Hemiscyllium ocellatum. Next base: position 47,044,436 of record NC_083435.1, on the reverse strand, counting down.
TGTTAAAGACAAACAATTTAACTCACAATGAATAATGTGACAATGGTTACAAACAGATGCACAAACATTTCTAACAATCCAGACAGATGGACCATTGTATGTTTCTTGGATGTAATGGCGGAACGCTTCAGAGAACACCTCTGGGCCACCCGAACCAACCAACCCAATCACCCCGTGGCTCAACACTTTAACTCCCCCTCCCACTCCACCGAGGACATGCAGGTCCTTGGACTCCTCCACCGGCAGAACACAACTACACGATGGCTGGAGGAGGAGCGCCTCATCTTCCGCCTGGGAACCCTCCAACCACAAGGTATGAATTCAGATTTCTCCAGCTTCCTCATTTCCCCTCCCCCCACCTTGTCTCAGTCGGTTCCCTCAACTCAGCACCGCCCTCCTAACCTGCAATCCTCTTCCTGACCTCTCCGCCCCCACCCCACTCCGGCCTATCACCCTCACCTTGACCTCCTTCCACCTATCCCACCTCCATCGCCCCTCCCCCTAGTCCCTCCTCCCTACCTTTTATCTCAGCCTGCTTGGCTCTCTCTCTCTTATTCCTGATGAAGGGCTTATGCTCGAAACGTCGAATTCTCTATTCCTGAGATGCTGCCTAACCTGCTGTGCTTTGACCAGCAACACATTTGCAGCATGAATGAAATGCTACAATTACTGAAAATATGGATTAATTATGACAATGGTTGAAAAATTGAATACAGTTCCAGTGTTGACGGATCAGTATTAACAGGTTGATTGTTAGTGTGGTAGGTTAGAAAGAATCAACATAGAAACAGGCAGAAAAAGAGAGAGAGAGAGAAAAAAGGAGGTGATAATTGGATAAATGCTGATAACTTTACACATACTCTAGTGCCATTTCTACGTATTTGGAAATATGAGAGATGGGCATAAGTATTGATAACCTACTGATATTGCATTACTGTCAACTATATATCAGCCTGCAGCTCAGTGACTAGTTGTGTTCCTCAGGGATCTGTTCTCGGACCTCTACTCTTTCTTATTTTTATAATTGACTTGGATGAGGAAGTGGAAGGGTGGGTTAGTAAGTTTTCCAATGACATGAAGGTTGGTGGAGTAGTGGGGGGCTGTTGTAGTTTGCAACGGGACGTTGACAGGATCTAGAACTGAGTGATAAGTGGCAGATGGAGTTCAACCTGGAAAAGTGTGAAGCGATTCACTTTGGAAGGTTGAATTCAAATGCAGAATACAGGGTTAAAGGCAGGATTCTTGGCAGTTTGGAGTAACAGAGGGACTTTGGAGTCCATATCCAAAGATCCTTCAAAGTTGGGACCCAAGTTGATAGGGTTGTTAAGAAGGCGAATGGTCTGTTGGTTTTCATTAGCAGAGGGATAGAGTTTAAGAGCTGCGAGGTTATGATGCAACTCTATAAGAGCCCTGGTTAGACAACATCTGGAAGATTGTGTTCAATTTTGGTCACCTTATTAAAGGAAGGATGTGCAAGCTTCAGATACAGTGCAGAGGAGATTAACCAGGAAGCTACCTGGACTGGAAGGTGTGTCTAATGAAGAAAGATTGAGGAAGCTGTGGCTTCTCTCTTTAGACCGAAGAAGGGTGAGAGGCAACTTGACAGAGGTGTACAAGGTGATGACAGGCATCGATAGAGTGAATAGTCAGAGACATTTTCCCAGGGCAGAAATGGCTGTCACAAAGGGCACAATTTTAAGGTTTCGGTCAAAGGTTTTGGGGAGATGTCAGAGGTCAGTTCTTTACACAGAGAGAGGTGGGTGTGTGCCATGCACTGCCATTGGTGGTAGTAGAGTTGAGAGTGTGGTGCTGGAAAAGCACAGCAGGTCAGGTCACATCCGAGGAGCAGGAAAATGAACATTTCAGGCAAAAGTTCTTCATCAGGGAAGTTCCTGATGAAGGGCTTTTGCCCAAAGTGTTGATTCTCCTGCTCCTCGGATATGCCTGACCTGCTGCGCTTTTCCAGCACCACACTCTTGACTCTAATCTCCAGCATCTGCAGTCCTCACTTTCGCAACGGTGGTAGTAGGGACATGTAAGCGACCCTTGGACAGACACATGGATGAGAGTAAAATGAAGGGTCTGTGGTTAGTTTTGGGAGTAAAATAAAAGATCAAATCAAAATCGAGGGCTGCTGTACTGTTCTGTATTAAAAGAAAAAAAGACGTGAACAGTTCAAATTAACTGAATTTATACATTTTATTTTAAATAGATTCACTTCATTGTGTAAATATAATGAATTATAATGTCGGAGACAATGGTCTTTTATTAAGATTTTGTCACCTGCATGCTACTACCTTACTACCAAACCCTGAGTGCATTTTTATATGTTCACAGAGAGAACATATGCATGTTTCTTCCTTATCAATTTATCAAACCGCACGTCTCACACAACTAGAATACAGAACAGAATAGTGTTAGTCATATCATCTAAGCTAACATTCTGAAGCAACTTCATCGATGAACCTTTCATGGGCTGAAGCTCCTGGTCCTTTCAGCACATGTGCCTGCACTGCAGGATTACTGCAAGGATGCCAACTACATGGCCTTCATGGTCTTCTCAAATTAAACACAGGCAGAGAAAAGGAAAGGATGATTTAATCTAATGAATAACTTACTGTTGCAGCCTAATATTGTACATAGAACGTACCTTCAGCACAAACGCAAACTTCACTGTTGCAGATCTTGGAGATCATAGCATTCATTTCAGGTGCATTGTATGCCACAGTGCATTTTATACCTAAAGATCCAAAACGTAATATTAGAGTTTGAGAGTCATAGAGATGTACAGCATGGAAACAGACCCTTTGGTCCAACCCGGCCATGCCGACCAGATATCCCAACCCAATTAGTTTCACCTGCTAGCACCCAGCCCATATCCCTCCAAACCCTTCTTATTCATCAATGTAGACTTCAACAGTTTCCTCATTTCCCCTTCCCACGCCTCACCCTAGTTCCAAACTTCCAGCTCAGCAATGTCCCCATGACTTGTCCGGACCTGTCCTACCTGCCTATCTCCTTTTCCACCGATCTACTCCACCATCTCCTCCCTGACCCATCACCTTCATCCCCTCCCCCACTCACCTATCGTACTCTATGCTACTTTCTCCCCACCCCCACCCTCCTCTAGCTTATCTCTCCACGCTTCAGGCTCTCTGCCTTTATTCCTGATAAAGGATTTTTGCCTGAAACGTTGATTTTACTGCTCCTTGGATGCTGCCTGAACTGCTGTGCACTTCCAGCACCACTAATCCAGAATCCACCACTTCCTCAGGCAGCTCAAGATGGAGAGTCATACAGTTCTTCCATCTATCAATGTAAACCGCCAATGTCAAGTGTAAAAATAACAAAAGATGCTCAAACCAGAAAGAAAGTTAAAAACTTTAAGACAGAAATGAGATTGCACATTCAGTGAGGCGGTTACAACCCAGGTGAAGAATGATCAAGCTGATAGGACATGGATAACCATGAGACACAGTTGAGGAAAGCAGGCTATGCAGGAATCCTCTGTGGCCATCCCCTTTCCAGCAGATATCTGTTTTGCATATGGTGGATATGACTGTACAGAGAACCTCAGCAGGAACCTACCATATTGTACAATGAACAAGAGGGAAGAAGAGGAACATCAATACACAGGGTTTCCACTGAGAAGGGAACAGACAGGCATTTCTGAGGCCAATAACGAATTTCTGGCATGATATATGCCAGGGTCAAGGATGTCACTCAACACTTGAAGGTTATTCTGAAGGGAGAGGGACAAATTAAAAGAGATCATGGTACATATTGGTACCAATAATTGAGGTAGATAAAAGGAAGAAATCCTGCTCGTACAATTTATGGAATCAGGAAATAGATTGAAGAATAGAACTCGAAGAGTAGCAATCTTTGGATTATGTTGAGTGCCACATGTGAGTGAGTATTGAAGTAGGTTAGCCAAGGTGAAGGCATGACTGGAGAGAAGGTACGGGAAAGAGACCTTTAGATTGATGGGACATTAGCACCATTCTGGACTGGAATGGGGCCAAATTTCTTGCAGGGAGGTTTGCTCGATCTGACGGAGTTTAAACTACCGTATATACTTGAGTAATAGTCAATCTCATGTAAAGGTCAACTCACTTAGTTTCGGCCAAATACCCTGGGACTTTCCACATATCTTGTGTAAATGTTGGCCCTAGTTCCTCACAGACAGTGAGTCAGTGTGCCGACCATCACTTCCGCTCCAGTATTCCAGGTGGTTGTTCTGTTTCGCTCCCGCTCTTCCAGCCCACTGGCTGTTGTGTTCTTCTCCAGGTTTTCAGAATTCCTATAATTTGGGTTTTTTTCCCCCTTTATTTATTTAGACATCAGTTGGGCTTCTGTTACTGATACAGTCTGAATTTTTGACAGGCATGAATTTCAGCCCCTGAAAAATAGTATCCATGTAATAGTTGACCCCGTAATATTTAAGCTTAAAATACATGGCTTCGAAAGGATGGACGCTAGGAAATTGTTTCCGTTAGGTGAGGAGACTAGGACCCATGGACACAGCCTTAGAATTAGAGGGGGTCAATTCAGAACAGAAATGCTGAGACATTTCTTCAGCCAGAGAGTGGTGGGCCTGTGGAATTCATTGCCACAGAGTGCTGTGGAGGCTGGGACGCTAAATGTCTTCAAGGCAGAGGATGATAGATTCTTGATGTCACAAGGAATTAAGGGCTACGGGGAGAACGCTGGTAAGTGGAGTTGAAATACCCATCAGCCATGATTGAATGGCAGAGTGGACTCGATGGGATGAATGGCCTTATTTCCACTCCTATGTCTTATGGTCTTATGGTCTTAAAAAGTAGTAAAAAAAATTTGACTATTGCTCAAATATATATGATCTTATGATGGGGGATAGAATCTAGACAAAGACTCAACAAGGAGAAATGAAATGCCAAAGTTAGAACAGACAACAAAGGCGTCCAGAAGGCATAAAAATTATTGGCCACTTAAAGTGCAACTCGGAGAAAGTGAGGACAGCAGATGATGGAGATCAGGTCAAGAGTGTGTTGCTGGAAAAGCGCAGCAGGTCAGGAATTGCATGTCCTTGGGGGAGTTGGAGGGGGATTGAAAGTGGTTGACCACAGGGCGGTGGGGTCATTTGGTGTGTGCATCCCAGAGATGTTCCCCGAACTGCTCCATGAGTTGACGTTCTGTCTCACTGATGTAGAGGAGACCACATTGAGAGCAATGGATGCAGTAGATGAGGTGGGTGGATGTGCACGAAAATCTCTGCTAAATTTGAAATAATCCTTTATGGCCTTGGATAGAGGTGAGGGGGAGGGTGTGGGTGCAGATTTTATGCATCTTGCGGCAGCAAGGGAAGGTGCTGGGAGTGGATGGTGGCTGGTTTGGGGGGGTGGGGGGGGAGGCGGGCAGGCGTGGACCTGACGAGGTAATGGTCTCTGTGGAATGCTGATAGGGATGGGGAAGAAAATATATCTCTGGTAGTGTGGTCTGAGTGTTGGTGGCAGAAATGGCAGAGGATAATAAGCTGTATCCAGAGATTTGTGGGTTTGAAGGTCAGGACTGGGACATTTTATCATTGTTACAATTTGGATGGGGTGGGTTCAAGAGCGGAAGTATGGGAAATGCAAGAGATAGAAGCACAGCAGGTCAGGCAGCATCCAAGGAACAGGAAATTCGACGTTTCGGGCCAGAGCCCTTCATCAGGAGTCAGGCTCTGGCCTGAAACGTCGAATTTCCTGTTCCTTGGATGCTGCCTGACCTGCTGTGCTTTAACCAGCAACACATTTTCGGCTCTGATCTCCAGCATCTGCAGACCTCACTTTTTACTCAAATGCAAGAGATACCCTGGAGGGCTATTTTGATCATGTGGGAAGGGAAACTGAGGTCCTTGAAAAAGGAGGACATTTGGGATGTCCAGGAGTGGAACTGCTCCTTCTAGGAGTAAAAAGTGAGGTCTGCAGATGCTGGAGATCAGAGCTGAAAATGTGTTGCTGGTTAAAGCGCAGCAGGTCAGGCAGCATCCAAGGAACAGGAAATTCGACATTTCGGGCTAAAGCCCTTCATCAGGAATCAGGCTCTGGCCCGAAACATCAAATTTCCTGTTCCTTGGATGCTGCCTGACCTGCTGCTCCTTCTAGGAGCATATACATGGAGGTGGAGGAATTGGGAATAAGGGATCACATTTTTGCAGGAATGGGGATGGGAGGTTATGTAGTCAAGGTAGCTGTGGGAGACAGTGGGCTTTATTTTCCTGCACATCCATCCACCTCGTCTGCTGCATTTGTTGCTCTCAATTTAGTCTCTTCTACATCGAGGAGATAGAATGCCAACTCACAGAGCATTTCAGGGAACATCTCTGGGGCACACATACCACACAACCCCACTGCCCTCTAGCCAGTCACTTTAACTCCCCTCTCTCAACTCCCCCAAGGTTATGCAAGTCCTGGGCCTCCTCCACTGCCAAATCAAAGATACCCGCAAATCGAAGGAAGAATGCCTTATTTTCCACCTTGTGTCCCTTCAATCATACGGCTTCAACATGAACTTCACCAGTTTCCAAATGATCCCTCACCCGAGATCCAACCCTCCAACTCTGCACCTTCCCACCTGCCCATTCCACCCATCCCACCGACCTATCACGATTACCTACGATGTGCATCCACCTATTGCCTTCCCAGCTACCATCCTCCCCAGTGCCAACCCCGCCCTCCTATTTATCTTTCATCCCCCTTCCCCCTCCACTTTCCTGACAAAGGGCTTATGCCTGAAACGTCAACTCTCCTGCTCCTAGAATGCTGCCTGACCTGCTGTGCTTTCTAGCACCGCACATTTCGACTCAGTTAAGGTGCAAGAGTGTTTAGCATTATTCGATAGTATTTATTATAATGTAAGGAGTCTGATGAACAAGGCACAAGTTAAAACATGGGGACACAATGTCATTGCTATCATAAAGACAGAATTGTAGAGCCATCCAGCACTGAAACAGACCCTTCAGTCCCACCAGTCCATGCCGAGTTCAATCCCAAACTAAATTAATCCCACCCGCCTGCTCCTGATCTATATCCCTCCAAACCTTTTTGTACTTATCCAAATATCTTTTAAATGTTGTAATTATGCTCACATCCATCATTTCCTCAGGAAGTTCATTCCACACACAAACCACCCTCTAGGAAAAAAAGAGGGTGTCTTTTTTTCAAATCTGTCTTCCATCAATTTAAAAATGTGCTTGCTAGTATTGGACTCACCAATCCTCAGGAAAAGACATGTCCCGTTAATTCTATTTTGACCACTCATTATTTTATAAATTTCTACAAGGTCGCCTCTCAACCTCCTGCACTCGAGTGAAAAAAGTCTCAGCCAATCTAATTTCTTTGTAACTCAAACTTTCAGCGTTTGATGAATATTTTCTGAACCCTCTCCAGCGTAATAATGTCCTTCCTTTAACTGAGCGAACAGAATTTGTCACAGTATTCCAGAAGAGACCAAACCAATGTCTTGTACAACATGATCTCACAAGTCCCATACTCGAAGGACTGAGCAATGAAGGCAAATATGCTAAATGCCCTTTTAAGCATCTTGTCTATATGTGACGCAAACATCAAAGACCTGTAGGTCCCTCTCCTCTATAACACTACTTAACGACTGACCATTAATTGTATAAGTCCTACCACTACCTGTTGTACCAAAATGCAGCATCTCGCATTTATCCAGATTGAACTTCATCTGCTATTTTTCAACCCAATGACCCATTTCATCAAGATACCTTCATCATCTTAGAAAATCTTCTCTACTGTCTACAATGAAACCAATTTTATTGTCGTTTGCAAACTTACTCACCATGTCTTACATATTCTCATCAAAATCATCTAAATTTACAAACAAGAGAACCCAGATCTGGTCCCTGTGGAACACTGCAGGTAACAGGCCTCCAGTCCAAAAATAAACACTCCACCATTATTCTCTGTCTCCTTCCATTCAGCCAATTATGGATCCAATTGGCAAGCTCACCCTCAATCCCATGTGACCTAAATTTACCAATTTGTCTACCATGTCAAAGGCTTTACTAAAGCCTAAGTAATCAATGTCTACATCCCTGCCGTCATCAGTGTTTTTGATAACTTCCTCAAAAACCTCAATCAAGTTTGTGAGATGTGATTTTCCTCACAAAACCATGCTGACTGTTCCTAATCGAAATTTTGCCTCTCTAAATGTCCATTAATCCTATCCTTTGAAATCAACTCCAATGATTTACCCACAACCCAAGTCAGACTCACAGATTATAGCTTTCCAGTTTCTCCTTCCAACTTTTTCTGAAACAAAGATACAATGTTAGCCACCCTTAGGCCATTAGGCACCTCACTCTAGTTATAGATGATGCAATATTTCTGCAAGGGGTCTCGCAATTTCCTCCCTTACTGTCCACTATGTTCCATTAGATTGGGTCCCTGAGATTTAACAAATTTATATTCTCTAAGACCTCCAACTTCCTCTTCTGCAATGTGAGGTGTTTTTAAAATAAAAAAAATCCTCCCATTCTCCAGCATTCATTTATTTCTCCTTTGCAAGTCTGGTGTGAAGTATTCATTTAGTATCTCTCTCATCTCCTGGGATTCAACAAAAAGGTGAACTCCTTGAATTTCAAGGTGTCTTACCCTATCTCTGGTTACTCCCTTACTTTTATATATGTGTAAGATCTCCTTGGATTGCCAGTCAATATTATCCTATATCCCCTCTTTGCCTTCTTGGTTTCTTTCTCAAGAATGTCCTACACATTTTATAATAATTAACAGATTCAATTGAACCAAAGAGAGGCAGGATTGGTAACTCAGTAGCCCAGCATATCGGATCTTCAGGTGAGACAGGGAAAGGTGAAAAAATAAAGAGTTTTTGTATTGATCAAGGAAGTTACTGAAGCATTAAGGAGGAATGATAGCTATGAAGTCTCCTCAAATAAATCCACATGGGTAGAATACAAAAATCAAAAGGAACAAGCAAATTGCTGAGGCTGGATTCTAGTACCCAAACAGCCCAAGTGAAATTGTAGGGCAAATATGCAGGAACATTACAGAGAAGCTTAAAACGCAGAGGGTAGCAAATGGACGGGACTTGAACGTTTCCAACACTAACAGAGGTAGTCAAGTTGTGAACTATTCAGACAATGCAGAATGCTGAAAATACATCCAGGAGAGCTTTTAACATCTGACTGTGTAAGGCCGTAAGGATGCAGGGACAGCAGTGGTCTTATTTTTGGTTAATGGAGTCAGGCAAATATTCAAATTAACAGTGGGGGGAGCATTTTGCAGAAAACGTGGATTCAAGATAGCGATAGAAAAGGGTAGAAACGGGCCTGGAAACAACAGTCTAATTTGGAGGAAGGCTCAGGTTAATAAAACCAAGTACAATTCGCCCACAGTTGGCTGACAGTCTATAATTTCAAGTCAATGTCTGTCAGAACAATGGGACAGACTCAAGAAGGAATTAGAATTAGTGCAGTGTCAACATGTTCCAGTAATGTCAAAGCTAACAAGTCTTGTGAACTGTGGGTATTAAAGGATATACAGAATCAGATATCTAGAAAAAAGGGAGGCTGACGGCATTTACCAAGGACTACAAACAACAGAAACGCAAGAGGAATATCGAATGTACAAAGGGAAACTTTGAAAGGAAATCAGGAGAGCAAAACAGTGACATACATGAAGTACAGCAGGTAAAATATAGATAAATTCTAAGATTTTGTAATTAATTATTAAGAATAAAAAGGAGAACTAGGGAAAGGATAGGGCTTATTAAGGCAGCAGAATTAAGTGTGCGAGCAGCCAGAGTCCATTGTTATGCGAAATGAACACTTTGTGTAAGTTGTTCAGTAGTGAGAGAGAAGTTTGTTATGGTAGTCAGGGAGTTGGGCTATGATGTACTTAAAGATCGATGGAGCACGCTCGAAGGGCCAGATGGCCAACCCTGCTCCTATTTCTTATGTTCTTAAGTTAGCATCACCAGAGAGAAGAGTGATAGTGAGGAAAGAGATCAATCTGTGACTGGTATAATTGGGAAAAGGAGCAAGTCAAGGCAGAAGGGACAAAGCAGAGAACAAGATCAACTAAACTGCATTCACTTCAATGCAAAAGGGCTAACAGGGAAGGCAGATGAACTCAGGGCATGGTTAGGTACACAGGACTGGGATATCATAGCAATTACAGAAACATGGCTCAGGGATGGACAGGACTGGCAGCTTAATGTTCCAGGATACAAATGCTACAGGAAGGACAGAAAGGGAGGCGAGAGAGGAGGGGGAGTGGCATTTTTGGTAAGGGATAGTATTATAGCTGTATTTGGGGAGGATATTCCTGGAAATACATCCAGATAAGTTATTTGGATGGAACTGAGAAATAAAAAAGGATGGTCACCTTATTGGGATTGTATTATAGACCCCCTAGTAGTCGACAGGAAATGGAGATACAAATTTGGAAGGAGATTTCAGTTTCATGTAAGAATAATAGGGAGGTTATAGTAGGAGATTTTAACGTTCTAAATATAGACTGGGACTGCCATAGTAGTAAGGGTTTAGATGGAGAGGAATTTATTAAGTGTGTACAAGAAAATTTTCTGATTCAGTATTTATTTGTACCTACCAGAGAAGGTGCAAAACTTGACCTACTCTTGGGAAATGAGGCAGGGCAGGTGACTGAGGTGTCAGTGGGGGAGCACTTTGGGACCAGCAACCATAATTCTATTAGTTTTAAAATAGTGATGGAAAAGGATAGATTGGATCTAAAGTTGAAGTTCTAAATAGGGGAAGGCTAATTTTGGTATGAGGCAAGAATTTTCAAAAGCTGACTGGGGGCAGATATTTGCAGGTAAATGGACGGCTGGAAAATTGGAAGCCTCCAAAAATGAGATAACGAGAGTCCAGATACAGAATATTCCTGTTAGGGTGAAAGGAAAGGCTGGTAGGTATAGGGAAAGATGGATGAATTGAGAAATTGAGGTTTTGGTTAAGAAAAAGAAGGAAGCATATGACAGGCATAGACAGGAGAGATCAAGTGAATCCTCAGAAGAGTATAAAGGCAGTATGAGCATACTTAAGAGGGAAACCAGGAAGGAAAAAAGGGGACATGAGGTAGCTTCAGCAAATAGGGTTAAGGAGAATTCAAAGGGTTGACAAAAGGGTAACTAGGGAGAGAATAGGGCACTTAAAGATCAGCAAGACAGCCTATGCAAGGAGCCACATGAGATGGGGGATTATTTGCATCAATGTTTACTGTGAAGGACACAGTAGATATAGAATGTGGGGAAATAGATAGTGACATCTTGAAAAAAGTCTATATTACAAAGGAGGAGGTGCTGGATGTCTTGAAAAGCATCAAGGTAGATAAATCCCCAGGACCTGGTCAGGTATACCACAGACCACTGTGGGAAGCTAGAGAAGTGATTGCTGGGCCCCTTGCTGAGATACTTGTATCATCGATAGTCACAGGTGAGGTGCCAGAAGACTGGATGTTGGCTAATGTGGTGCCACTCTTTAAGAAGGATGGTAAGGAAAAGCCAGGAACTATAGATTGGTGAGTCTGACATCGGTGATGAGCAAGTTGTTGGAGAGAATCCTGAGGGATAGCTATTTATATGTATTTGGAAAGGCAAGGACTGATTAGGGAAATCAGCATTGTTTTGTGCGTGGGAAATCATGTCTCACGAACCTGATTGAGTTTTGTGAAGAAGTAACAAAAAGAATTGATGACGGCAGAACAGTGCAGATTGGATTTCTGGAAGGCATTCAACACAGTTCATCATGGGAGATCGGTTAGCAAGGTTAGATCTCATCGAATACAGGGAGAACTAGCCATTTGGATACAGAACTGGCTCAAAGGTAGAAGACAGAGAGTTGTTTTTCAGACTGGAGCCCTGTGACTAGTAGAGTGCCACAAGGATCGGGACTGGATGCACTACTTTTCATCATTTATGTAAATGATTTGGATGTGACCATAGGAGGTATAGTCAGTAAGTTTGCAGATGACACCAAAATTGGAAGCTTTTGGACAATGAAGAAAGCTACCTCACAGTACAACGGGATCTTGATCACACAGGCCAATGGGCTGAGAAGTGGCAGATGGAGTTTAATTTAGATAAATGCAAGGTGCTGCATTTTGAAAAAAGAAAATCAGAGCAGGACTTATACACTTAATGGTAAGGTCCTAGGGAGTGTTGCTGAACAAAGAGACCTTGGAGTACTGGTTCATAGTTCCTCGAAAGTAGAGTCGCAGTTAGATAGGATAGTGAAGAAGGCATTTGGCATGCTTTCCTTTATTGGTCAGAGCATTGAGTACAGGAGTTGGGAGGTCATGTTGCAGCTGTACAGGATGTTGGTTGGACCAATTTTGGAATATTGTGTGCAATTCTGGTCTCCTTCCTATCAGAAGGATGTCGTGAAACTTGAAAGGGTTCAGAAAAGATTTACAAGGATGTTGTCAGGGTTGGAGGATTTGAGCAATAGGAGGTTAACAGGCTGGGGCTGTTTTCCCTGGAGCATCAGAGGCTGAGGGGTGACCTTATAGAGGTTTACAAAATCATGAGAGGCATGGATAGGATAAATAGGTCTTTTCCCTTGGGTGGAGGAGTCCAGAACTAGAGGGCATAGGTTCAGGGTGAGAGGGAAAAGATATAAAAAGGTCCCAAGGGGCAACGTTTTCACACCAGAGGATGTGGTGAAGGCTGGTACAATTACAATATTTAAAAGGCATCTGGATGGGTATATGAATCGGAAGGGTTTAGAGGGATATGTGCCAAGTGCTGGCGAATGGGACTAGATTAGGTTAGGATATCTGGTCAGCATGGATGAGTTGGACTGAAGGGCCTGTTTCCATGCTGTACATCTCTATGACTCTATGATCAGGCAGGCTTAAAAGTATACATCTATGGGACTAACTGAAGTATATCTCATGTTAAGTGAGGCAAGAGGAGAAGTAGCAGGGCAATAATTTTAAAATCCTCTTTGGCCACAGGAAATATGCCAGAGGATTGAAGGACAGACCATGTGGAGCCATTATTCAAGAAGGGAGCAAGAGACAATCCAAGAATCTATAAGCTATTGAGTTGAACTTCAGTAGTAGGAAAACTGTCAAAAGCAATTCTGAGGGGAGTAATTAATCCATACTTGAACAGGCAGGGAATAATCAATGTCATAATTATGTGAAGGAAGGTTCATTTATGAAGAATTTGATTGAAATATTGCGTACAATTCTGATCTCCGTACTATGGAAAGAATGTTGTTAAACTATAAAGGGGGCAGAAAAAGAATTACAAGGAAGTTGCCAGGACTTGAATGGCTGGATAGGCTGGGACCTTTTCTCACTGCAGCCTTGGAGGCTGAGGGTTGACTTTATTGAGATTTATACAGTCATGAGGGCCATAGATAAGGTGAATAACCAAGGTAGAGCAGTCTAAAACTAGCGGGCATAGGTTCAATGTGACAGGGGAAAGATTTAAAAGACACCTGAGCTGTCAGTGGCAGTAGTACAGGTGGATACAATGACAATATTTAAGACACCTAGACAGATACACATAAAGGAAAGGTTGAGAGGGAACAAACCCCATGTAAGCAAATGGAGCCAGTTAAGTTTGTGATACCTGTCAGCAAGGATGTGTTGGACCGATGGGCCCGTTTCTGTGCTGTATGACTCAATGAAGAGATAACCAGATGTGTGGATGAGGGCAATGCATTTGATATAATCTACTTGGCTTTTGACAAGGTCCTACATGGGAGACTGTTCGCAAAGGAAAAAAAGTCTATGGAATCCAAAGACATTTGGCAAGTTGGACAAAGAATGGGCTGAGTTGACAGAAAGCAGAAGGTGTTTTGTGACTGGAAATCTGTGTCCAGGGAGGCTCTGCAGGGAGCAGGGTTGGGGCCTGAACTGCTGTGGTATACCTAAATGATAAAGACTTAAAAATAATAGGGGTAATCAGTCAGTTTGTGAATGACACGAGAATTCTGAGATGGTAAATAGCAAGGAGGATAGCCATAGATTGCAGGGTGATGGAGACAGGCAGGTCAGATTGACTCAGGCATGGCATATGGAATTCAATCCAGCCACATATAATGTGGTGCACTTGGGCAGGACATAGCAGGCACAGGAATTCACCAAAACTCCATTGTTAGCACCTTCTAACGCACAACCACTTCTGTTCAGAAGGACAAGGGCAACAGAAATGTAGGAATCCTGAGTGACAATCTTGGAATTCACTCCTTCATGAAATTGTGAGTCTATCTGTAGGACGTGGGCTGTAGCTGTTCCAGGATACAGCTCCCAATCACTTTCTCAATACATACACACTTTAATTCTATTAATTAAGTTCTCATACACTGTTTTTGGAATACAACTTGGTTCATTGTTATTGAACAGAAAATTATCAAAAATGCTCCAGTACTTCATGGCAGAACCTTGTATTTGCCTGAGAAGGCAGACTTTTTATAATGATCCATCAAATGGAAAGAAAACACATGCCCACAATGCATTGTTACAGCAGCCAAGACATTATACTTCCGATACTGGAGTACAACAAGTTTCCACAGCCCACGGGAATTAGCTCCATACCACAACCCACTGGAACTAGCTCCATACCACAGCCCACGGGAATTAGCTCCATACCACAGCCCACTGGAATTAGCTCCATACCACAACCCACAGGAATTAGCTCCGTACCACAGCCCACGGGAATTAGCTCCATACCACAACCCACGGGAATTAGCTCCATACCACAACCCACAGGAATTAGCTCCATACCACAGCCCACGGGAATTAGCTCCATACCACAACCCATGGGAATTAGCTCCGTAACACAACCCACGGGAATTAGCTCCATACCACAGCCCACGGGAATTAGCTCCATACCACAGCCTATTGGTTCATCTCAAATTCTTTGATGGGGCAGGATAGGGATATAGATTGTCTCAGGCCTTGAGAGACCACCAAAACTGCTTGGAATATCAAGTAACTTAGCCAGCAGCCTCTCATCGAGTTCAAAAAATGTAACACGTCATTTTTTAAAATTCTTTCACGAGATTAGATTAGATTAGATTTACAGTGTGGAAACAGGCCCTTCGGCCCAACAAGTCCACACCGACCCGCCGAAGCGAAACCCACCCATACCCCTACATTTACCCCTTACCTAACACTATGAGCAATTTAGCATGGTCAATTCACCTAACCCGCACATCTTTGGACTGTGGGAGGAAACCGGAGCACCCGGAGGAAACCCACGCTGACACGGGGAGAACGTGCAAACTCCACACAGTCAGTCGCCTGAGTCGGGAATTGAACCCGGGTCTCCGGCGCTGTGAGGCAGCAGTGCTAACCACTGTGCCACCGTGCCGCCCACAAATGTTGGTGTCACTGACTCAAGAGAAAGTTGCCCTTGTCAAAGTCAGGGTGTGCTGCTGTATTGATACACTGCAATCAATTCTGTTTCATTAAGGAGTGAGTTTCATGATTTTGACCCTGAAGGAACTGCAATATATTTCATTTCAGGATCATGAGTGGCCTGGATAGGAACTTGCTGCTGGTGGGTCCCTGTGTATATATTGTTCTTGCCCTATTAGATATCAAAGGTCATAGTTTTAAGACCACAAAGAAGTCCCTTGAGCCTGCTCCTCCATCCAATAGGACAATGACGGATCTGAAGTGCCTCATGTTGACCTTCCTTATCTTTTCAGCTTAATCCTTGAATTGCCTATTTGCCAAGAATTTATCTACCTCAGTCATACATATGCATTAGGGCTCTGCCGCCACAAGGTCTCTGTGGTAAGGAGTTCCAAAGACTCACAAACCTCTGAAAGAAAAAATATCCTCCTCATCTCAGTTTTAAATTGAGGCTTTATTTTGGAGTCTATGCCCTGTAGTCCTAAACTCTTGTGTGGGGGAAAACAGCCTCTCAGCATTTACCTTGTCGTGACTGGATAGGCCACTCAAAATGATGGACTTATGATAAAAGGGACAATAAATGAGGCATGCTGGGAAACTGAGGCAAGCCGTGGCTTAACATGACTGCTCAAAGACATTGAAATAAACAAGCTGCAGAATCCAGACAGGCTGCAGCTTCAGACAGACAATATACAACTGACTCAGCAGTTGCAGAGAGTACAAAATGCACTTGAATTTGAACTGAATGCCATCCACAGGACAATCAGAAACATGAGTTATTTACCAGACGTAGGGGAGCCGCACACACTTATTTGGGAAGGGTACCTGACCTCCATGCTCCTAACACCTCTAGGAATGGATGCCCATGGACCACTCTGCCATCAACTTGTCAGCTGCTGGTTTGGTCTCATCGATCAGGGTGATCAAGCTCTGATCGATTTGTTGGTGGACATCGAAGACCCTCCCAAAAGGGCACGAAGACTTCTAAATATAAGAATCATCGCAACACCACCCTCAGAGCGGTATCTCAAGACTAACTACCGTGAAGGGAAGGCACATATGGGACCAGTGGGCAAGGCCAAGATCCAATGTGGTGGCAGATGATCATCCAGAAATAAGTTAAAGATAGTTGATTTGATTTATCATGCAAATCATTGGTTTGTAGTGAATTTTGTTACTTCAATATTAAGTCAAGAAATATTATCGCTTATTGCTGATAAGAGTTGTCTTGCAGATTTTTTGTTAGATATAAGAATAAAAGTACACTGTCTGACAGGTGCAACACTGTCCAGACTCTATGTTTCAGAGTGATTACCTCTGATTCTTTTAAACTCGAGTGAGTAGAGTCCCACAATGTTTAGCCTTTGCTTATAAGACAATCCGTGTCGAGAGTGTGGTACTGGAAAGGCACAGCAGGCCAGGCAGCATCCGAGGAGCAGGAGAATCGACGTTTCAGGCATAAGCCATTCAACAGAAATGAGGCTTGTGGGTCAGGGCTGAGAGATAAATGGGAGGGAGGGTGGGAAGGTAGCTGGGGAATTGATTGGTCGGGGGGAGTGATGGACAGGTCTGGAGGGTGATGCTGAGTTGGAGGCTTGGGACTGGGATAGTGTTAGGGGAGGGGAAATGAGGAAGCTGTTGAAATCCACATTGATCCCGTGTGGTTGCAGGGTCCCAAGACAGAATATGAGGCATTCTTCCTCCAGGCGTTGGATGGAAACGGTTTGACAATGGAGGATGCCCAGGACCTGCATGTCCTTGACGGAGTGGGAGGGGGAGTTGAAGTGTTCAGCCACAGGGTGGAGGGGTTGGTGGGTGCTGGTGTCCCAGAGATATTCTCTGAAATGATCCTCAAGAAGGTGTCCTGTGTCCCCGATGTAGAGGAGACCACACCAGGAGCCCGACCCACAAGCCTCATTACTGATGAAGGGCCAATGCCCGAAATGTCGATTCTCCTGCTCCTCGTATGCTGCCTGACATGCTGCGCTTTTCCAGCACTACACTCTTCGACTCTGTGCTCCAGCATCTGCAGTCCTCACTTTCTCCTTATAAGGCAATCTATCTGTACAGAGGTCATTCGAATAAACATTCCCTGAATTGCCTCCAATTAAATGACGTATTTCCTTAAATAAGGGAACAAAAACTGTTCACAATATTCCAGATGTGGTCTCACCAGCATCTCGTGCAATTGCAGAGTTACTTTAGTACTCTTCGGCTCCAACCCCTTAAAATAATGGCCAACTTTCCACTGTCTTTCTTAATTATCTGTCATCTGTGTATTTTCTTCTGGTTTTTATGCCCAAATACCTTCAAGTTCCTTTGTATTGCAACTTGCTGCAGTTATTCCATTTGAACAATATTTTGCTCTTTTGTTCTCCCTTCTATAATAAACAGCAATGTGCTTTCCCACATTTTGCTCAATTACTTTCACTCTCAAGATCACTCTAAACTATTTGTATCTCTCTCACAACTTGCCTTACACCTACCTTTGCATCACCTGCAAATTGGCTACACTTCCTTCATCCAAGTCAAGAACATATATTGTAACAGTTATGATCCTCACATTGATCTCTCAGAAACCTCACTTGTTACAGAATGTCAACCTGAAAAATAACCTTCACTGTTTCCTGCCAATGGACCAGTGGAACGACGCTGTCTGAGGATAAATTTCTGTAAAGTAGGAATGCAATTCCTTGAAGTCTTCTTCGAAACATAGCAGAGAGGAGGCTGTGGTGACATCGCCTCCTCCTCCTACTGCTTAAAGTGAGGTGATGAAACCTAAAGGACGCTGTCACTTACTTGGGTTATAGAAATCATACAGAGTTGCTGATGCCGGCTGCACTAAACCCATTGGAACAATTTGTTTGGTGGCAAATACAACACATTCTTTCTCCTCGCGGACCTGAAACAGATCAGAAAAGAAAAAATTTCACAGCAAAGAGAAACATAAGGAATTATGCATGAAGTTGAAATGATCTGAAGGGAATCATTTTGGAGATGATCCCATCCCAGATGAAAACATGTGGGCAAGAACAAAAATCTCAGCGTTAATGTGAAAAATAATCGATCTCTTTGGAAAACAAAACCCAAATGCTCTGTTGGAAATTGTTCTTTTCATTAAGTCGCGATACACAATGTTTAGGACCTGCTGAGAGAACATTAGATTATATCACCATGAGAATCTGGAAAATGTACAGCATACTTGGGGAAAAGGAAGGAGTGTTGTTACTGTGAGTGTGAAGTGGTTTTGAGAAAAAGGGTTGAATGGAGATAATTGAAATCACATAATTAAATCAACATCAAATCATCATAGAATCCTTACAATGCAGATAGAGGCCATTTGGCCCATCAGGTCTGCACCAACCTTCTCTGCATCACATGCTATCCCCATAATTCCAATTTACCATGGCTAATCCAATTAACCTGCACATCTTTCGACTGTGAGGAGGATACATGCAGATACAGGGAAAATGTGCAAATTCGGTGCAGACAGGTGCCCAAGGTTGGAATCCAACCCAGGTACCCGGAGTACTGTGCCACCCATTAATGGCTTAAACTGAAGGTTCACACTCCTCAGACAAAGGGAGAAATTGAGAAAGAGAGACCTTTGTGGTAATCTCAGACAGTGCAGGAATTGTTGCATTGATCTGTATTGCAAACCATCTCCCTGACCAACTGAGCAAACTGACCCCCTCAATTGATACAGCCAGGGAAATAGTGGGGGTGATGTGATAATATGACTGAACTAGAAATCCAGAGGCCCACAGAAATGTTCTGACAGCATGGGTTCAAATCCAGAGGAACTGGTGGAATTTAAATGCAATTCATAAATCTGTAATATTGATTGAATGTTGTACAAAGTCCCAGGCTTCATTAATGTCGTTTTGGGGAGATAATCTATTGTTCTAAATAAATGTGGACTAGATGTTAATCCAGGCCCAAAGCAATGGGTACAACTTTCAAGTGCCCTCTGAAATTATCCCAGTATAAAACACTGCTGATCACCAATAAGGAATGAATAAAAATGCTGGTTTTGTTAGTTATGCTGACATCCCATGAAAGAACTGAACCAAAAATAGGAGAAAGCCGTTTTCACTGTCAAGATAGATGGGAACCAAAGGATAATGAAATAATTTGCCTGCTACATAACCAGAGAGATTTTGCTAAAATTCATAAATTAGATTAGACTTACAGTGTGGAAACAGGCCCTTCGGCCCAACAAGTCCACACCGACCCGCCGAAGCGCAACCCACCCATACCCCTAACCTAACACTACGGGCAATTTAGCTTGGCCAATTCACCTGACCCGCACATCTTTGTGACTGTGGGAGGAAACCGAAGCACCCGGAGGAAACCCACGCAGACACGGGGAGAACGTGCAAACTCCACACAGTCAGTCGCCTGAGTCGGGAATTGAACCCAGGTCTACAGGCGCTGTGAGGCAGCAGTGCTAACCACTGTGCCACCGTGCCGCCCAAATCTTATAATGACGATAAAATCTTAAGAATGAGACATAATTTACCAAAGGAAATACTTGTAACCCAATGGGAAAAAGTGCAGATAAGTAGCAAACATTGAAATATCAACTCATAGAGGTGGATGTTCAAATATCGCATTGCAACAGAGATATAATTTTGAGCGAATTTTCTGTAGTTTGATATTCAAATTGAATAACATCCTAATTCTACAGATTTAATCAGCTAAATATCACTAATATTCGCTTGTTCCAATTTGATTCAGTTAATAAATGGTTGAACGTGATATCAACATCAATGCTAAGAACAAGAATTACCGTCTCCAAATAAAGTAAGACCCTTCCATCTTTATAATCATAGTGATCGATGTATTTGTCAACTCCGTTCTTCAGCTGAAAAACAATCAGAACATTTCTTTTAGTGAATTTCCTTTATGTAATCAGCAAAACCACATTTGTGTTTCATGGACTGAACTCATACAATATTATGCAAGAGCTCAGCCAAAGGAGTAAAAATCAGAGCCATTAAATCAAATGTTAATTCGACAAGAAAGTAAATTATGAAATATCAGGATTAAATTTAGAGAAGGCTTTTCCTGACCATCCACTCCACGTTCTAAAGCAGAGCTCACTTTGCATGCTGATCACTAAAGCTACAAGCTGACATTACCTCCTGCGAACATTCTCTTTCCTTCCTTTTCAGAACTGTTTCTTCTTCCTTACCCCTCAATCTCCTGTTCCCAGTCTCCATCCACAATTCTTGACTTCTGTTCCTCTCCCTTCATGTGGTAAAGTTGATTCATCTACTCCTCCTGTGCCCATTCACCTACTGAATTTTCCCATGGTCTTTTTCTCAAACACCTATTATCGCCCATTACTTTCCTCTCTTTAACCCATCTCCCATCCACTCATCATCGCCTAATGTGATTTTATCTTCTTTTCTAATGTGAAAGCGGAATCTTTTTTGGTGTTGTTTGACTAGATTTAAATTTCTCAAACTTCATTCAAAATAAAATCTATGACTTCTTACTCTCCAATCCATTCTACCTGATCAAGTTGCACCAGCTCAGGTTCCAAACCACTGAGGAGTGAAATATCGACAATTGCCATTCCAGACTGGAAATGAGTCTCATCGTCTCTATCTCGCCTTTAGAAATAAAATCATTAAGATTAATAAATCAATTCATTGCAGTTTAGATGAAAGTTATTTACATAAATGCTAATTTTAAAATAGGACAATTAGGTGGCTAATAATTTTCTCTGAATGCTAACTGCTGCTTATTTTGCTTTTCAGACATGGAAAAACATGCACAGGCAATTGGAAATAAGTACTCCTTAAACTGGTCAGTGAATTACACACAATCTGCAGCATGCTCAGACCACTGCACACTTATATTTAAGCTGTACACAATCCAATTTCTGCTTTGCTACTTCGCAAGTGATATTTTGATACTCAGTTCTTGCCATTTAAATTCCCCTTAGTGCTAATTGTTCATCGTGCTCTCTGCTGGGGGCAGAATGTTCTGAGAAATCTTGATGAGGAAAGCAAGACAAATTTGCATCCAGCATTGAAACACGAAGGGCACTGAGATGTATGCAGCAGGGGATTGGTTGATTAATGCGTATGGAAGATCTTGAATGAGCATGGCATTACATGGAAACATAGAACATAGAAGATAGGAGCAGGACGAGGCCATTCAGCCATTCAAGCCTGCGCCTCCTTTCATCACGGTCATGGCTGATCATTCAACTCAAGCACCTAATTCTGCCCATGACCTTTGACCCCATTTGCCTCAAGTGGTATATCCAGCCTCCTCTTGAATACATTCAATGTTTTGGCATCAACTACTTCCTGTGGTAATGAATTCCACAGGCTCAGCACTCTTTGGGTGAAGAAATGTCTCCTCATCCTGGGTGGCACGGTAGTTACAACTGCTGCCTCACAGTGCCAGAGACCTGGGTTCAAATCTCGCCTCAGGCAACAATCTGTGTGGCATTTGCACATTCTCCCCGTGTCTGCGTGGGTTTCCTCCGGGTGCTCCGGTTTCCTCCCACAGTCCAAAAATGTGCAGGTTAGGTGAATTGGCCATGCTAAATTGCCCGTATGTTAGATGTAGGGTAATGGGTCTGGGTGGGTTACTCTGTCGAGGGTCGTTGTGGACTTGTTGGGTCGAAGGGCCTGTTTCCACACTTAAGTAATCTAATCTAATCTCTGTCCTAACTGGTTCATCCCGAATCCTCAGACTGTGACCCCTGGTTCTGGACACACTCACCATCGGAAACATCTACCCTGTCTAGTCCTGTTAGAATTTGATAAGTCTCTGTGAGGTTCCCCTTTATTCATCTGAACTCCAGTAATAACAATCCTGACCTGGTCAATCTCTCCTCATATGTCATTCTAGCCACCCCCAGGAACAGCCTGGCTATCCTTCACTGCATTCCCTGGAGAGCAAGAGCATTCTTCCTCAGAAAATGAGACCAAAACTGCACACAATATTCTAGGTGGAGCCTCACCAAGGTCCTATAAAACTGCAACAACACATCCCTGTTCCTATACTCAAAACTCTCGCGATGAGGTCTGCTGCACCTGCATACCTGCATACAGTCCGTAACTGGTGCATAAGGACACCGTGTCCCACAGCACACTCCCCTGTCCATGTTTACTGCCACTCAGGTAGTAATATCTTTCCTTGTTTTTGCCTCCAAAGTGAATTACCTCACATTTATCTAAATGCCACTGCATCTGCCAATGATTTGCCCACTCACCCGACCAGTCCAGACATGCTGAAGGATCTCTGCATCCTCTTCATAGTTCACCCTCCCACCCAACTTGGTATCATCTGCAACTTTGAGAAGTTACATTTTGTTCCCTCATCCAGATCATTAATATATATTGTGAATAGCTGTGGTCCTAGCACTGATCCCTGTGGAACCCCACTAGTTAATGTCTATTAATCTGAAAAGGGCCCATTAATTCCTTTGCTTTGTTTCCTCTCTGCCAACCAGTTTCCTATCCATTGCAATAAACTTCCCCAAATCCATGTGCTTTGATCTTGAACAATAATCTCTTACGCAGGAATTTGTCGAACACTTTCTGAAAGTTCAAATGTACCATATCAACTGGCTCCTCCGTATCAACTCTACTAATTACATCTTCATAGAGTTCCAACAAATGTGTCAAGCATGAAGACTGCTTCATAAATCCATGCTGACTCTGTCTGATCTTGCCACTGCTTTCCAAATGCTCTCTAATGAAGTCTTTGATAATGGATTCGAGAATTTTCTCAATTTCCAATATTGGCTGTAATTCCCTGGTTCCTCTCAACCACCCTTTTTGAATATTGGAGTAGCATTAACAACTTTCCAATCTGGACCAGAGCCCACAGAATCCTGTAAGATGAGAACTAATGCATCCGCTATTTATACAGCCACTTCCTTAAGTACTCTGGGATGTAGAATATCAGGCCTTGAGTATCTATCTGCCTTCAATCCCATCAATTTTCCCAGCATCATTTCTCTACCAATATAGATCTCCCTCAGTTCTTCCATCACACTAAATCTTACTTCTCCAACATTTCTGTCCTATTTTGTGAAGACAGAACCAAAATATATATTCAGTTGCTCAGTAATTTTTTTTGTCCCCTATTATATATTCCCCTGTTTCTGCAGGACACCACTATTTGTCTTCAACAATCTCTTTCTCTTCATGTACTGAGAGAAACTCTTAGTGTCAGTCTTTATGTTCCCTGTAAAATTTACTTCTGTACTGTGTTTTCCACTTCTTCATCAACCCCTTGGTCCTTCTTTGCTGAATTCTAACCTCGGATCTTTCTTTTCCTTGGCAAATATGTATGCTTCTTTCTTGGATCAGATACTATCTCTAATTTCCTTTGTAAGCCATGGATTAGCCCTCTTACTCATTTTACTTTGTGCCGGACAGGAATAAACAGTTGTTGTGATTCCCCCATGTGTTTCATGAATGTTTGCTGCTGTCTATCCACTGGCATCCATTGAAGTAACTCTTCCCAGTCTATCAAGGTCAATTCACACCTCATATCTTCCAAGTTTTCCTAATTGAGATTCAGCACCTGGGTTGGTCTGTTTGATGTGTCCCATAGTCTTTGGAGTGTTATTCAATTCTATTAATCACGCATGCTCTCCCTCTTATCCTGTAATACATTCCTTGAAATGTTCAATGACCTTTGCTTTTAAATTTTATTTCATTATCCATCTTGATAAAAAAAAATTCTATCATGTTATGGTCATCCCCAAGCCATCTTGCACAGTGAGATTGGCAATGATTCCTTTCCCATTATAGAGTACCCAGTCTAAGATGGCTTGCTCTCTAATTGGTTCCTTCACATATTGGACAAGAAAGCCATCCTGTATATCTTCCAGGAATTCCTCCTCTATGGTATTATGGCTAATTATACTTGCTCAATCTATGCTTAGATTAAAATCACCCATGAATCACCAATACTCCCTTATCACATGCATCTCTAATTTCCTATTCAATGCCATTGCCAACATCAACACTGCAGTTTGGGGTTTTTTTTACTTCTTGGTATTTTTCAGCCTACCATAGAAACTCCACATTCTCAGAGCTAACATCCTTCCTCACTATTGTGTTAATTTCCTCTTTAAGCAGTAATGCCACTCCACCACCTCTTTCCTTATGCCTGTTGTTCCTAAATACTGAATACCCATTCAGACTCCACTCCTACTCACTCTACAGCCATGTCTCCATTATGCCCATTATACCATACCTGATTACATCTGTCTACGTGCCCCGTTCATCCATTTTGCTGTAAATTCTCCACTCATTAAGGTACAAAGCCTTTAGGCTTGTTTATTTTAAACAATGTTTGTCTCGCTCCCAATACTTTTCTCAATAGCCCTATTTGGATTTTGTCCTTGGTTTCTCTGTCTATTCTTTCCTCATTCCTTTTTCTCCCATTGTTTTTTGTCTTGCTCCTCCTTCTCCCACTCTGGCATATTAGTTTAAACTCTCCCACTTGAACAAACACTCCCCCTAATTGCCAGTCCTGCTCAGGTGTAATTGACACAGGTCCCTCCTCCCCCAGAACTGGTCCCAATATCCCAGGAATCTGAAATCCTCCTCCTGAAACCATCTCTTCAGCCATACATTCATTCAATCAGTCCTGTCATTCCTACTCTGACTAGCACGTGGCACTAGTACGAATGCTGAGATCATTACATTTGTGGTCTGATTTCTTCACTTCCTTCCTAGCCCTCTGTTTTCTTTTTGTCAGACCTCATCCCTTTCTTCACCGATGTCATTTGTACCAATGTGTGCCACTGACTGTTCAAACATCTTTGCCCAGAATGCCCTCTAACCACTCCGAGAGTTCCTTAACACTAGTTCCAGGAAGTCAACATGCCAAGCTGGTGTCAAATGGAAGATACATACTGGTCAAAATTGGGTAGATGTACACACTTAGTGAAAGAAACGTGTGTTTTAACGTGAGCTAATGGAGGAAGCCATTGAGTGAAAGTATGACATGTTGAGAAAAGGCAACCATTCTGGAAT
Organism: Hemiscyllium ocellatum; assembly: GCF_020745735.1. Lineage (NCBI taxonomy): Eukaryota > Metazoa > Chordata > Chondrichthyes > Orectolobiformes > Hemiscylliidae > Hemiscyllium > Hemiscyllium ocellatum. The sequence continues at coordinate 47,019,007 of NC_083435.1, read as the reverse complement.
ACAGCAAAAAGGATGGGAATAAAAATTAACAGCTTTAATATCGGGCTAAAATTCATGCTGAATGCAAGACAGAATTTTTCATTGACTTCATTGATCAATCATCTCTATCTAAAAATGTTTACTATCTTAATTAATACTAACCAGTAACAGACTTTATAGTAAATGGTTTGACGATTTTCTGTATCTGGAACATCCCTTTTCCTTCTTGAACGAACATCGTGCCAACCTATGGTGCCAAACTGTGAGTCAAGCGGTTGAGAGTCATCGTCTATACATTCCTCATCAAAATTAGTGTAATCATCTGGTCCTGTGCAATAAAAGAAAAGGAAGAAACAGACCACTCATGTTTGCCCATAATTTTGCTCAGAATATGAACAGAATATGCAATTTCATTGGTTTCACTGATGTGTCTGTTTCCTTCCAACCTGTACAAATAGTCCTGTTCAATGTGAAAGGTAGAATACATTTTAGCACACAGGAGACCAGCTGATTTGTTTGATCTGTGCCACAGTCTCTGGTGCATTATTCAATTCTCTGAGTTACACATGCTCTCCCGCTTGTCCTGTAATACATTCCTTGAAGCATTCAATGCCATTTTGCTTTTACAACTGATCACCATATTCTTTTAAATCTCATTCTTCTCTGAATCTTGTTCCATGCAATGCACATCACACTCAACTGTGAATCTTACTCCTGACATGAGAATTGATGAGGAAGTCTGGGGTCGTAACTGTCTCATGGTTTATGAGGAAATTCTCTATAAAGGGCCATGCAGAGCTACACAGTTAAGTTTGTTTGACATGCTATTTTCTATTCTTCAAAAATATGCTGAATTTCAAAATGATCCTCAGCCTAATTTAATACAAATCCAATACCCCACCATCAGTAAAACTAGTATATCTATATTTTAATTTGAGTTTAATTTTACACTTTACTACTTTTATAAAAAGAAAACTATATTTGAGTCAAGATGACATTTCATTCCCTGATCAGTTATACTTACTCTTAAACTCCACTTTTCCTTCGATAGTAACAGAGAGGTGAACCTTTTTGCAAGCACCGAGAGGCTCCTCCAGTTTATGGTACAGCTTTCGGAACTGTTAAGTATCACAAGTATGTTCCTGTTAAACACTAATTCCTACTGAAGCAGCATTAAGCTAAACTTGCACACGCATAGGACAGAATGAAATGAAATTATTGAGACTTGAAAAAGCAGGGAACTCTTTTAAAAAGGAGTTGCTCTTAGACTAAAGTTCCATCCAAGTGAGCCCATAAATTCCTCACTTTCAACAAACCATTCAAACTGTCATGCGATTGACGAAAGCACACCGACAAAAAACACCAATATTAACATTTCCTCTCAGCTTTTGACTGAGATAGGAATCCATTTTCAATATCTGCTGGTATATATCAATACAAGTGGGGTATCTGTTCCAATCTGGATAATAAATCATTCTAGCCATGCAACAAGCAACTTACTGTCATTTTATTTTCAGATTACTGTATATATGTGCATACATATGTAATATATATTTATATACACACACACACACACACACACACACAACACATTTACGCCTGAACTACTAACCTCAAGGATATTTTAAAATAAACTCTTCATACCTGAATGCGAAAGAAATCATTGAGGTTATCACATTTGTTTTAGGAATAATATCAACATTCAAAGTACTCACAGTCAGTGTTCCATTCCCTTGACCAGACAACTCAATGCGCATCTTGGTTCCAAGTGGAAACTATAACAGGAATTATATTTCATTATCAGATTCTTCATTGCATCACCAATGTTTCTTTGTTAGATTGAAATGTAAAATAATGAGATGACCATGACCAGATTGACCAACAATGCAATCTTGTGTGTTGTGGGAACTAATAATCACAACCATTGAAGATCAGTGTTCATTAAAAAGCTCTTCTTATACAATTCACTACATTTTGAGAAGCAGTGATGAATATATTTCCTGAGTTTCAAATAATAAATGCCAAATTAATTCAAAAGAACAGTGTTATGATTGAAAAAACATTGAAAATCTCTTTTCATCATGATACCTCTCAGATCGCTATTAGTCAAAAGAAATAGTTCAAAACAATTCTTTATTTCCTGATGAAAAGCAAGTGTACAGACCTCATTTTCACATCTCATCCAAGAGAAAGAGGAATTCCTGCAAGAGTGCATTGTCAGACAATAAGACTCTCAAAATAAGAGTCATTTGGCCCACTGCATTTCCTCCATCTTTCAGCGAGATTATGGCTGATCTGATTACATTTATGAGAACAAAACACTTTCGCCAAACTTTAGCTAATACACTCCAATCCAGGTGACATCCCTGTTGGTTTCCATGACATACCTTGTCATTTGAAATATGTCTGGATCACCTACGAATTGAACCGCGGTACATTTGCTTTTTTCTTCCAAATTACGAATAAACAAACTCAACAGGTGCGATCCCTGAGTGTTAGCTCATTTCTTAATGACACAGCAACCCTGCCTCCTCTGCCCATTTGCCTGTCCTTTCTACAGGAAAGGGGTCATTGGGCATTTAGTTCTCAACTCTTAATCCCTTCCAATCACGTCTCTGTGGTACCCTCAACTTCGTATCTGTCAATTTCAGTCTGCACTCCAAGGTCATTCACCTTGTTTCATACACTCCCTGCAATTAAATACAATACCCTCAGTCCTGCATTGACAGCCACCCTTCTCGTCTGCTATACCTGAAGTGAGATTCTTGGTCCTTTCCATACTCTCTGTCCGATTACTTGTTCTAGAAACTCTGTCGAGCCCTTCTAACATTTTCCAGAATTTTCCGTGCAACTGAACCCACCCACTCCACACTTTTAAATTTAATGCTCTATGTTATCAACCAGGCCAAACCCCCTCAAAACATTTTAAGAAGGTAGCCCAGACCTTAACTTGTCTTGTTGCTTTAAGCAGGTGTACAGTGGCTATTCCAGGAGAGATACAGCTGGCCCAACCACTCAGTTTTCAACAAAAGAGGATCTACTTCTACATAAACAAAGGAAAACCAAATTTGGAATAACATAACCATTTGAAAACCCAACTGACACTTTTACAAATTTATGATGCTATTCCAAACACTTGCAACACTCCCCATAACCACCCCTTGGCAAAAACAGTAAAATCCAACACAGGTTCCTACAGGGAGGGGAGAGAGAGAGAGAGAGAGAGAGAGAGAGAGAATTAGCATGGAACAGCTTCTTTGACCAGCATCCTCAAACATTGACTGCTTGCTAAAACGAAACCAATCCAAATCTTAAACTGGGAGAACTGGCCTTTCCCCTCTCATCGTACAAGTGCTTTAAAAAATACAAAACACTGCAAAGCTGCTTCAAGTCAATAAACCCAAACATTTTGAACCCTCTGCCTTTATGACCCATCTGAAAAAGAACAGAACATAACCTTGTTAAAGGCACAGCATTGTCACACCGAATTATGCAGTTTGCCAGGATTCTTGCCCCAATATGATTCAGGTGGAGCGCATATGATCGGAACAGCCCCCTCTCTCCCTCCCCAGTACTGGTGCTGGGGGATCTCATGAATTCCAACTCAATTCTGCCACAACAATCTTTGATCTTCATAGTGTTATGGACCACACCAGAAGCCCTCAATACATTTCACGAAAGTAGCGCAGACTCTAACTTTGCGAGTTGTTTGAAGCAGGTGTAACGCAGATATTCCAGGAGGGATGCAGTTAGTCAAACCACTTAGTTATAAACCAAACAGTACTTATTTACAAGATTACCAAAAGAAACACAAACAAAAGAGAACAGAATACCAAATAACCCAACAGATTATACCAACCTAATGATGCTGTTCACAACACTTGCAACAATCCCCATAAACACCCCTTGTCACAAAAGGTAAAATCAAACACAGGGTCTTACAGGAGAGAGGTCAGACAGAGAGTACCAGCAGAGAGGGATTCTTTGAGTCCAGCAGCTTCAAAACTGCCGGCTTTCAGTGAATTGCCGGACTGCCAAAACCAAATTAAACCAGAGAAAAGCTGGGCTGGGAGAACTGGCTACGCCTCTTTCATTGTATATGTGCTTTATTTTCAACTTGAAAGCCTTTTGCCTGAGGCAGTACCTGATAGCTGTATTGAAATTGGCCCTAAAACCCTTCAAACGTAGACTTTTCGAAGTCTGTGTCTTTTACAACCTTGCTGAAAAAAAGAGGCCGGAGCAACATAACCTTGTTTAAGGAGCAGCAGCATCATGATAGAATCCTGACAGTGTGAAAACAGGCCACTCAGCCCAACAAGTCCAGACCGACTCTCCAAAGAGCATCCCACCCAGCTTCACCTCCCCCCTACCATCCTATCTTTGTAACCCTATATTTCACATGTCTAATACACCGAACTTACATATTCCAAGACAGGTAAAAAAAAAGTGACTGAAGACGCTGGAAACCAGAGTCTAGATTAGAGTGGTGCTGGAAAAGCACAGCAGCTCAGGCAGCATCCGAGGACCAGTAAAATCGACGTTTCGGGCAAAAGCCCTTCATCAGGAATACAGGCCGAGAGCCTGAAGGGTGGAGAGATAAATGAGAGGAGGGTAGGTGTGGGGAGAAAGTAGCATAGAGTACAATAGGTGAGAGGGGGAGGGGATGAAGGTGATAGTCGGGGTGAAGGGGGAGTGGATAGGTGGAAAAGAAGATAGGCAGGTACCTCCACGCCACCCCCTCCCCCGACAGTCTCGTGTCCCTGGCCACTGAGCGAATTTGAGGCAGTTAATCCTAGCTTCCTAAAACACATCTTCCCCTTCATGAATTTTTGATTGGTTGAAACTCGGGTTTCAGGTCATCAATGCTGAGCTAGGGTTCCTTGAGCAGCTAATATTTATTACAAATCTGGTCACTGCGAACCACAACGAGGTCTACCAGCTCCCCCATCATGTCGTTACAAATCATCACCTGGTAAGTCCATTTTAATTTCTCAGTTCTTAATTTGATTCAGGAAAATGTTCTGGTCTTTTAATTTGTACTAACTATTTTTCCAATTTACTCTCAATTTGAAAGTGACATGCAATATATTGTCAAATTAATCACGATCACCAACCAATGAACTTATGATTCACCTGTGATGTCCCTCTTTTGTGTTGGGTCCCTGATTCTGAGTTGAATTTACCCTGTTTAAAAAAAGAACTTACGAGCAATCAGGCAACAAAAAGGCAAGCAAGTATCATCTCTTCCCTTCTGTATTGGTCTCGTACCTTGCCGTCAAATTACCCGAACTTTATGCTCACTCCAGCTATATTTCACTCTCATGTGATCTCTCCTTCCTGATTGTGTGAAGTTTCCTGATCCATGCTAAAGTGTTACCTTCAAAACCTAAATTCTTACCTTATTAATGAACTTTTTATGATTATCTTTTTGATTGCTTTTTGTAAGTCCAAATACAATACATCGACTGGTTTCCCTCTGTCAATTCTCGCTCAGACTTCCTCGGAAAATACTAACACATTAGCCAGGCCTGATTTCCCTTCATCAGGATATTCTGATTCTGTTTGATTATATTATGATTTTGCAAATGCCCTGCAATTACTTAGTTCATGGAGAGGAATTAAGAATCATAGCTACCATTAGAGAAATAGTATTAAACAAACTAGTGGGCTAAAGGCAGATCAAAGCCTTGACCCTGATGGTTCACACACTGGGATTCTCAATAAAATAGTTATAGAGTAGATGTATGGATTGATTGTAATTTTCCAAAAATATTTAGATTGGAGAGAAGTAACAGAGGACTGGAAAACTGAGAATGTGACATTCCTATTTCAAAAGGGAGAGAGGCAACAAGAGGTTAACCATAAACTGAGCCTGTGCTGAAGTGTTCAACAGATTGGCTAGCATCTGCAAGATGCAATTCTTCCTCACCCCTGACATAGCAGGCAATCATTTTGAAAATATGGCCTCTGGCCACAAGTGAGAACAGTATCTCCGCACGTACACTATCAAGCTCCTTAAGAATCTTCAATGTTTAAAAAAAATAGGGTTTATTTCAATCTTCTAAACTCCAGTGAATAAAATCCCAGACTGCTCAATCTTCCCGACTCAACAGCTCTCTTTCCCGTGCCTGAAATCAAACCAGGTTGATCATAGAACACAGATCATACAACAGTCCAGTATAGTACAGGCCCTTCAGCCCTTGATGTTGTGCTGACCTTTTATCCTACTCTAAGATCAAACTAACCAACATACCCTTCATTTTACTATCATCCATCCATCTCTCCAGAGTAGCTTAAATCTCCCTGATGTATCTGACTCTGCTACCACTGCTGGCAGTGCATTCTGAGCACCTACCTCTGACATCTCCCCTAAACCTTCCTCCAATTGCCTTAAAATTGTTCCCCCTCATGATAGCCATTTCTGCCATGGGAAAAAAGCTCTCTGACTATCCACTCTAACTATGCCTCGCATCATCTTCAAAGTTAAAAATCACACAACACCAGGTTATAGTCCAACAGATTTATTTGGAAGCACTAGCTTTCAGAACGGTGCTCCACAACCACCTGATGAAGGAGCAGTGCTCCAAAAGCTAGTGCTTCCAAATAAACCTGTTGGACTATAACCTGGTGTTGTGTGATTTTTTTTAACCCCAGTCCAACACTGGCACCTCCAAATCACATCTCATTCATCTTGAACACTCATATCAAGTCATCAGTCATCCTTCTTCGCTCCAATTAGAAAAACCTTAGCCCTGCAACCTTTCTTCATAAGGCATACCCTCCAGTTCAGGCAGCATCCTGGTAAATCTATTCTGAACCCTCTCTAAAGCTTTTGCATCCTTCATATAATGAGGTGACCCAGACCCAAATGCAATGCTCCAAGTGTGGTCTAACCAGGGCTTTATAGAGCTGCAGGATACCTCGCAGTTCTTAATTCCTGCTTAATGAAAGCTTAGACACCTTACACCTTCTTAACAACCCCATCAACTCGGATGGCAACTTTGAGGGATCTATTGGACATGGATGCCAAAATCCATCCGTTCCTCCACAGTGCCAAGAATCCTGCCTTTAACCCTGTCATCTGCATTCAAATTTGCGTTTCCCAAAATCAACCACTCTTTACTTTTCCAGGTTGAACTCTATCTGCCACTTCTCAGCCCGGTTCCTGTCAATATCCAGTTGCAACCTTCAACAGCCCTCCACACTATCCACAACTCCACCAAACTTTGTGTCATCAGCAAACTTGGTAACCTACCTATCCATTTATTCATCCTAGTCATTTATAAACATCACAAAGAGCAGAGGTCCTAGAACCGTTCCATGTTGGACACCACTGGTCACTGAGTTCCAGGCTGAATACATTCCATCTACTACCACCCTCTGTCTTCAATGGGCCAGCCAATTCTATATATCAACCACCAAATTTCCCTGTTTCTCATGGCTCCGTAATTTCTGAACAAGTCTACCATGTCTTGCTAAAATCAATGAACATCACATACACTGCTCTACCTTCATTAATGTGTTTCTTCACATCCTCAAAGAATTAAATAAGCTTTGTGAGGCATGATCTGCCCCTCACAAAGCCTTGCTGACTATTTCTAATCAAGCTATGTTTTTCTAAATAATCATAAATTATCTGTCAGAATCCTCCCCAATAAATTGCCTACAACCAACGTTAAACTGATTGATCTGTAATTCCCAGGATTATCCCTATTCTCTTTCTTGAACAAGGGAATAACATTTGCCACACTTCAATCACCTGGCCCTACCCCAGTGGACAATGAGGAGGCAAAGATCATCACCTCAGATAGGCTGTATGGTCTCGTATATCAGTGTATTTGTTTAGATTAAGAGACCAAAACTGTTGTCATTACACCATTTTTATTTTGACGAAAGCCTTGCTTAGCTTGAGCAAGATCTCCCCATTTTTGTACTAAGTTTTCTTGGCAATAATTGGCAGAAGTCCATTTGCCAACCAAATTATTCTCTGAAGTTGAATGCTCACTATTTGTGATTCTTGCGTGATGATTCCTTGATCACTCTGCTCTAGCACTGAGCAGCATTTTCAGGTTTAAAAGATTGTAACCTCATTTATTTGTGATTCTTGCATTGTGACTCCTTGATCAATGCTCTTCTCCAGCACTGAGTAGCATTTTCATGTTTAAAACATTGTAACCTTATCTATTCTTCCTGTCAAAATGTATACCCTCACATTTTCCCATATTATATATCTACTCCGTCATTATTTGCTTGTTTACGAAAACTGCCTCTGTCACTTTGTAAACTCTTCCTGTCATCTTCAGTCCTTGTGTTCATGCTATTTTTTATGTCATCTACAAATTTGACAAAATTTCATTTTTCTCTAGTTCATATATAAAGTATAAATGATTGGGACCTCAGTACAGATCGCTGTGGCGTGTTCTAAGTTATATAGTTATAACAATAGTTATAAGTTGCAGTCCTGTTGCCCCTTTTACTCCCAACCTGTCTACTTCTATTAGCGATCAAGTCCTGTGTTCATATTACCCTTGAGTCCATGGGCTGTTACCTTATTGAGTCATGCTATGTGTTGCACCTCATCAAATGCCTTTTCGCAATCAGAATGCACTACTTCCACAGAATGTTCTCCTTCATCCACACTGTTTCCTTCCTTCTCAAAGCAATGTAACAAGTTCATCAGGCTTCATTTCCCCTTTATGAAGCCATGTTAATTCTGCGTGATTTTATAATAGATACTCAGTACTTTCTTATTCCATCTTGTTATTGCTGGTTCGAATATCTACTCAGGTTCATCTAAATGGGCAATACTCGCTGTTTGTTTTGTCTGAATATCTTTTTTTAATAACGGCATTATGTTCACAGTTTATCAAATCTCTGGCAATTTTAAAGAATCTAAGAATACTTGGAAGATTGTTATCAGTGCATCCATTGCCTCAGTAGCCAAATCATGCAATATCAGAGGAGGCAACCCATCATATCCTTCTAACATGTTCTCAGCTGAAGATCGCTATTGAAGTTACGTTTCTGGAATTCTGCACACTGAAATCCACCTTTAATAATTTGCTAAACTTTTCTCGGAAAATAAATTGTGATCCAGATGTAGGAGTTACAGCAACTCAACCAATGTTTTCAAATGTAAAGTTTCAGCGCAGCAGGAGGACTTTCAATCATTATACATGCAGTAACTCCTGAAAACGGCGATAAAATTCATCCCAGTCCGACCTGCTCTTCCTCCAGCATCCTGTGATCTATTATCTGTATTTCTTGAAGTTTACCATGGAATGTATTTCAATCAACCTCTCGGATGATACACATGATAACAATCAGACATTTTTAGTCCCCTTGCGGTTTCCTTTGATGATTATTTATTTGTGTATCTGTTTGGTTGAGATTAGATTAGACTCCCCACGATGTGGAAACAGGCCCTTTGGCCCAACAAGTCCACACCGACCCTCCAAACAGTAACCCACCCTGACCCGTTTTCTTCTGACTAATGCTATGGACCAATTCACCTAACCTACACATATTTGGACTGTGGGAGAAAACCCACACAGACACGGGGAGAATGTGCAAATTCCACACAGACAGTCACCCAAGGCTAGGATCGAACCTGGAACCCTGGTGCTGTGAGACAGCAGTGCTAACCACTGAGCCACCATGCCGTGCCCATGCAATGAAAAGGAGTGGGGGGTAGCTGAATTCCTTGGCTGAACTCCAGTTGACTGTGTCCTGACACCTGTGATTACTGTTTGCTTAAATGGATAAAGGTAAAGTTGTGTTCTTTGTCATGAGGAACATTTCCTCCTTACCCTCATCGTCTTTGTTTTATCCCTATGCTGGAATTTATAACTTGTCAAGATATTACAGAGGGTGGATTGCATATGGAATGAATTTTCTAAGGAAATGGTGGATGTGGGTACAATTACATCATTTAAAAATGATTTGGAGATGCCAGTGTTGGACTGGGGTGTACAAAGTTAAAAATCACACAACACCAGGTTATAGTCCAACAGGTTTAATTGGAAGCACACTAGCTTTCGGAGCGACGCTCCTTCATCAGGTGATTGTGGAGGGCTCGATCGTAACACAGAATTTATAGCAAACATTTACAGTGTGATAACTGAAATTATGCATTGAAAAGACATTTGGAAAAGCACCTGAATAGGACCAGGATCTGGCAGGTGTAACTAGTTTATTTTGGGATTATGTTCGGCATGCACTGATTGGTCAGAAGGGTCTGTTTGCATGCTGTATGACTCTATATGTAAAATATGTTGCTGAATGGATTGGGTTTTGTATGATTTCTTTCCCCATACACCTATGATGCTCTAACATGTTATTATTTTGCATAGTGGAAAATGCAATTTGAAAGCAATGGAACCTTATTGATGAATAATTTGACACATAAATTGCTGTGATTTTCCTAACTACAAACTTACCTTCAATTCTTTCTCAGTCAGAGCATTACGTCTGCGTAACTGAATTGTGTTCTCCATGGAGCTTCCAAAAACATTGAATTGAATTTGCATATTGATTTCTTCTTCCCTCTCCAGAAATGCAATGTGATATCGTGATAAACCTTCCAAGGCAATCACAGTGTCCTTCAATGAAGCAAAAACTGACTTTTAGATTCATGGAATTATTTCAGCATATGAAGGGCAGACATTTTCCCTGCATACTGACCTCAACTGCAATTCAGACATCAATTTATCATACGGTTCCAATTTTACACTTCACAGGATAGTCATTGCAATGTCTTAGAAATGTTGATCATGGAAAATTGTCACTGTTTTTAAACTTTATGGCAGATTTTCAACATCTTGCATCTGCCAGCACCCGGCCCATATCCCTCCAAACCCTTCCTATTCATATACCCATCCAAATGCCTCTTAAATGTTGCAATTGTACCATCCTCCACCACATCCTCTGGCAGCTCATTCCACACACATACCACCCTCTGTGTGAAAAAGTTGCCCTGGAGGTCTCTTTTATGCCTTTCCCCTCTCACCCTAAACCTACGCCGTCTAGTTCTGGACTCCCTGACCCCAGGGGAAAGACTTTGCCTATTTACCCAATCCATGCCCCTCATTATTTTGTAAACCTCGATAAGGTCACCCCTCAGCCTCCGGCGCTCCAGGGAAAACAGCCCCAGCCTGTTCAGCCCCTCCCTATAGCTCAAAAAAGATAGAGTGAAATTTGTTAAGTGTTTTCAGGAAAGTTTCCGCATGCAGTGGAGAGAGGGTCCTAATCAGGAGGGGACAAAACTCGACCTACTCTTGGCAAACAGTGTGGGACAGGTGACAGACAGTAGGGGAGCACTTTGGGACCAGTGACCATAGTTACGTTCATGTTAAAACAGTTATGGAGAGGGACAAAACCAGTCCACGGGTTCAAGTTCTAAATTGGGGAATAACAAATTTTGATGGAATCAGACAGGAGCTTGCAGAGTTTAATTGGAGTAGTTTATATGCAGGCAAATGGACCTCCAGAAAGTGTGAGGGCTTGAAACATGAGATAATGTGAGTTCAAGGTCTATATGTTCCTGTGAGGGTGAAAGACCAGGGGGGCAGGAATAGGGAACATTGGATGACAAGAGATATTGAGGCTTTGACCAGAAAAAAGGCATGGGTCAGATCCAGGCTAGTAGGATCAAGGGGTTCCCTGGGAATACATAGTTTACTGCAGGACTTTACTGAAGAAGGAAATCTAGAGGGCAAAAAGCCAGCACGAGATAGTTTTTCTGAGAAGATTAGGGTGAATCCAAAGAGATTCTTTAAGTATAGCAGAGGAAAAAGAATAGTTGGAGAAAGAATAGGACCCCTGAAAGACTAAATTCGGCATACAAAGTTAAAAAACACACAACACCAGGGTATAGTCCAACAGGTTTAATTGGAAGCACACTAGCTTTTGGAGCGATACTCCTTCGTCAGGTGATAGTGGAGGGCTCGATCGTAACACAGAATTTCTGTGTTACGATCGAGCCCTCCACTATCACCTGATGAAGGAGCGTCGCTCCGAAAGCTAGTGTGCTTCCAATTAAACCTGTTGGACTATACCCTGGTGTTGTGTGATTTTTAACTTTGTACACCCCAGTCCAACACTGGCATCTCCAAGTCATAAATTGGGCATGTATGTGTTGAACCGCAGGAGATGAACGAGGTTTTCATTGACTACTTCTGTGTTCACTGTGAAGAAAGATATCAGGATATGAGAACTTGGGCAAGTTAGTGGTGACATCTTGGGGATAGTCCATATCACAGTAGAGGAGATGTTGAATGTATTAGGATGTATGCAGATGGATAAAGCTCCTGAAGATGGATATATCCAAGAACGCTGCAAGAGGCTAGAGAAGAAATTGCGAGGACCTTGGCTAGCATATTTGCATCATCCTTAGCCAAGGGTGAGGTTCCAGAAGACTGGAGGGTAGCAAATGCTGTGCCATTATTCAAGAAAGGCAAGTAACAGCCTGGGAACTATTGACCAGTGAGCTTAACTTCTGTGGTCGGTAAGTAACTTAACAAGATTCTTCATGCATTTGGAAAGACAGGAGCTTGATTAGGTGTAGTCAGCACGGCTTTGTGCATGGGTGAAAATGCCTCACAATTTTTTCAGAGTTCTCTGATGACATAACCAGGAGGGTTAATGAGGGAAGGGTGGTAGATGTAGTCTATATGGATTTCAGTAAGGTCTTTGACATTGCCCCTCCCCCAAGTCCCTCCACCCTAACTTTTATATTAGCCTGCTTGGCACAATTTCCTCATTCCTGAAGAAGGGCTTATGCCCAAAACGTCGATTCTCCTGTTCCTTGGATGCTGCCTGACCTACGCTTTTCCAGCAACACATTTTTCAGCTCTTTGACAGATAGGCTGCTCTGGAAGATTAGATCACATGGAATCCAGGGAGAGCTGGCAAACTGGATACACAATTGGCTTGACGGTAGGAAGCAGAGGGTAAGAGTGAAGGATGCTTGTCGGACTGGAGGCCTGTGACTAGTGGTGCGCCTCAGGGGCCCACTGCTGTTTGTTGTCTATATCAATGATCTGAATAAGAATGTACAGGGCGTGATTAGTATGTTTGCAGATGACATTAAAAGAGACAGTACTGTGGACAATGAGGCGTGGAAATTGCAGCAGGATTTTAATCAGCTGTGGAAGTGGGCTGAGAAAGGTCAAATGGAGTTTAAGATAGAAAAGTGTGAGGGTGTAAATTTTGGAAAGTCAAATCAAGATAGGAGTTTCATGGTGAATGGTAGGGCCTTCAGGAGTGTAGTGGAACAGAGGGACCTTGGAATTCAGGTGCATGGCTCTCTGAAAGTGGAGTCAGGGCAGTGAAGAAGGCTTTTTGTACACTGACCTTCATCGGTCAGGGCATTGAGTATCTAAGTTATGTTGCACATGTACAGGACATTAGTCAGGCCACACTTGGAACTTTTTGTTCAGTTTTGGTCACCTTGCTCTAAGAAGGATGTTATCAAACTGGAAAGAGTGCAGAAGACATTTACAAGAATGTTGGCGGGACTCAAGGCTCTGAGTTATGGGGAGAGATTAGATAAGCTAGGACTGTTTATTTAGAGGATAGGAAACAAGGGGGTGCTGATACAAGTGTAAAGTGAAAAGCAGGGAAAGGGTGAATGCACCAAGTCTTTTGACCAGCAGAAGTAGTTGAGGCGGGTACATCAACAACATTTAAAAGCATTTGGCAAATACATGGATCGGAAAGGTTTAGAAAGATATGGGCCAAGTGCAAGGAAAGGGGGTTAGCTTGGATGGACATTTTGGTTGGGCTGATGGGCCTGTCTCCATGCTGTAGGATTCTTAGACTGTATGGCAACTTGCCTATTGCACAGCGACACTCTTACACAGCTTTGAATGCTATGGCTAAAAACTAAACACGTAAGTTACACAAAAGCATCAACATACGACTTCCAATAGGATCTGGTATTTCTGGTATCTATGCTGGCCACTAGAGAGATCCCGGAGACTGGTAAGTAGCTAATGTTGTTCCTCTGTTCAAGAAGGGAAATAGAGGCAATCCAGGAAATAATAGACCGGTGAGTGTCGCATCGGTGAATTGGAAGCTGTTGGAGGCAATTCTTCAGTATAGGATTTGCATTCATATGGAAAAGCATGCCTCATTAGGGACAGTTAGCATGGGCTTTGTGTGGGGCAGGTCATGTCTTACTAACTTGACTAATGTTTCAAGGAGGTGCCGAAGGTGATTGATGAGGGTAGAAGCAATTAATGTTATTTACATGGATTTTAGTAAGGCAATCAACAAAGTCCCTCATGGCAGACTCATTCAGAGCCAGGGAACTATAGACCAGTGAGCCTGACATTGGTGGTGGGCAAGTTGTTGGAGGGAATTCTGAGGGACAGGATGTACATGTATTTGGAAAGACAAGGACTAATTAGGGATAATCGACATGGTGTTGTGTGTGGGGAAACATGTCTCACCAACCTGATTGAGTTTTTTGAGGAAGTAACAAAGAGGATTGATGAGGGCAGAGCAGTAGATGTGATCTTCAGTAGATGTGGACTTCAGTAAGGCGTTCGACAAGGTTCCCCATGGGAGACCGTTAGCAAGGTTAGATCTCATGGAATACAGGGAGAACTAGCCATTTGAATACAGAGCTAGCTCAAAGGCAGAAGACAGAGGGTAGTGCTGGAAGATTGTTTTTCTGGCTGGGGGCCTCTGACCAGTGGAGTGCCCCAAGGATCGGTACTGGGTCCACTACTTTTCGTTTATGTATATAAATCATTTGGATGTGAGCATAAGAGATACAGTAAGTTTGCAGATGACACCAAAATTTGAGGTATAGTGAAGAGAGAAAAAGGTTACCTCACATTACGATGGGATCTTGATCAGATGGGCCAATGGGCTGAGAAGTGGCAGATGGAGTTTAATTTAGATAAATGTGAGGTGCTGCATTTTGGGGATGCAAATCTTAGCAGGACTTAAACACTTACTGCTAAGGTCCTAGAGAGTGTTGAAGAACAAAGAGACCTTGGGGTGTAGGTTCGGAGCTCCTTGAAAATGGAGTTGCAGGTGGATAGGATAGTGAAGAAGGTGTTTGGTATGCTTTCCTTTATTGGTCAGAGTTCTGAGTACAGGAGTTGGGAGGTCATGTTGTGCTTGTGCAGGATATTGGTTAGGCCACTTTTGGAATACTGCATGCAGTTCTCATCTCCTTCCTTTCAGAAGGATGTTGTGAAACTTGAAAGGTTTCAGAAAAGATTGACAAGGATGTTGCCAGGGTTGGAGGATTTGAACTATAGAGAAAGGTTGAATGGGCTAGGGCTGTTTTCCCTGGAGCACCGGAGGCTGAGCGGCGACCTTATAGAGGTTTATAAAATTATTAGGGGCACATGGATAAGATAAATAGACAAGGTCTCTTCCCTGGGGTGGGGGAGTCCAGAACTTGAGGGCATAGGTAAAGAGTGAGAGGGGAAAGATATAAAAGAGACCTAAGGGACAACGTTTTCATGCAGAGGGTGGTGTGTGTGTGGAATGGGTTGCCAGAAGCAGTGGTGGAGGTGGGTTTAAAAGGCATCTGAATGGGAATATAAATAAGAAGGGTTTGGAGAGATATGTTCTGGGTGCTGGCAGGCGGGTCGAGATTGGGGTGTGATATCTAGTTGGCAGGAACATGTTGGACCGAAAGGTCTGTTCCATGCTGTACATCTCTATGACTCTATGACTCTACAATGTGTTTGTCACATCCTCAAAGAATTTAATAAGCTTTGTGAGTCACAAAGCTGTGCTGACTATCACAAATCAAGTTACAGTTCTCCAAGTAATCATAAATCCTGTCTCTCAGAGTCCTCTCCAATACTTTGCCTATCACATACATATGACCGGCTGGTCTGTAATTCCCAGGATTGTCCCTATTCCTTATCTTGAACAACGGAATAATATTTGCCACCCTTCAATCATCTGGTGCTACTCCAGAGGACAGTTAGGGCATAAGGAACATCACCAAAGTCACAGCAATCTCTTCTCTCACTTCCTGTAGTAACCTTGGGTATATCCCATTTGGCCCAGATGATTCATCTATCCTTAGGTTTTTCTAAATTTTCAGCACCTCCTCCTTCCTAACAATAACCTGTTCTAGCATACCGGCCTGTTTCATGCCGTCCACAGAAATGTCAAGGTCCTCTAAGTAGTGAATACTGAAGCGAAGTATTGATTAAGGACCTCCCCTACCTCGGCTGACTCTATGCACAATATCCCTCCACTATCCCTGGTTGGCCCTACCCTCACACTGGCCATCCTCTTGTTTCTCACATAAGTGTAGAATGCCTTAGGGTTTTCCTTAATTCTACCCACTAAATCTTTTGAATACCTCCTGCTAGCTCTCCTAAGTCCATTCCTCAGTTCCTCCCTGGCTACCTTGAAACCCTCTACAGACCTTTCTGATCCTTGCTTCTTCAACCTTAAGTAAGTTTCCCTCTTCCTCTTGACTAGATGTTCCACATCCCTTGTCAACCAAGGTTCCTTCACCCTACCATCCCTTCCTTGCCTCAGTGGGACAAACCTATCCAGCGCTAATCAGTAGGTACTTTCTCAAGTTAGCCATGACAACAAAAGAGAAAATGCTGGAAAATCTCAGCAGATCTGGCAGCATCTGAAAGGAGAGAAAAGAGCTGATGTTTCGAGTCTAACTGACCCTTTGTCAAAGCCATGACAACAACCTTGTTACTTCTGCACCTTTCCAAACTCTGCCTCCCAATCTGCTCCTCTGTGTCCCTGGTGCTATTGTGAGGGGGTGGGGGTTCTGTAGAAAACTCTCAATTAAGTGACTGCTCCTTTCCTGTTTCTGACTTCCACCCATGCTGCCTCTGAAGACAAACCCTCCTCGATGACTTCCTTTTTAGTAGCTGTGACACTCTCGCTGATTAGCAATGCCAAAGGTAGTGAACCTCTGTTACCTCACCCTATTCTTTTTGAAAATCTAAACCCTAGAACATCCAAGAACCATTCCTGCCCCTGTGATATCCAAGTCTCCAGAATGGCCACAACACCATTGTTCCAAGAACTGATGCATGCTCTCTAAGTTCATCACTCTTATTCCAGATACTTCTTGCATTAAAATAGTCCCTCTTCAACACATCACACTGACTACACCTTTGCCCTCGTAAGTGCCTATTCCACCTGAGAGACTCTCTGCATGCTGTATCTACCTGATCACTACCTACTCCATCAGCTCCGTTTCCCACCCCCTGCCAATCTAGTTTACACCCTCCCAAAGAGTTCTAGCAAACTTCCTGCTCAGGATATTGGTGGTACCCATCCTTCTTGTACAGAAAATATCCCAACGATCCACATTTCTGAAGCCCTCTCTCCTCCACCAGCCCTGCAGCCACATGTTCATCTGCACTCGCTCTCTGTTCCTAGCCTGCTCCTTGGATGCTGCCTGAACTGCTGTGCTCTTCCAGCACCACTAATCCCAGAATATGGTTTCCAGCATCTGCAGTCATTGTTTTTCCCTCTGTTCCTAGCCTCACTAGCACATGGCCCCGGTAGCGATCCTGAGATTACTACTTGGCTCGTCCTGCCTTTTAGCTTCCATCCTCATTCCCTATATTTTATCTTCAATTCCTCCTCCCTTTCCCTACCGATGTCACTCTTACAGATGTGTACCACAGCTTCCGGCTGCTCTCCCTCCCCCTAAAGATTATTTTACGATACATTCATAACAAGGAGATGAAAAGTTTGGTGCTGGACAAGCACAGCAGGTCAGGCAGCATCCAAGGAGCAGGAGAATCGATGTTTTGAGCATAAGTCCTTCAACTGGAATGAGGCTGATGAAGGGCTTTTGCTCGAAACATCGACCCTCCTGCTCCTCGGATGCTGCCTGACCCGCTGTGCTTTTCCAGCAACACACTCTTCAACTCTGATCTCCAGCATTTGCAGCCCTCACTTTCACCTCATCCATTGAAAGGAGTAAACCTCTGAGCCAGAAAGTTTATTAACGCTGTTAGGAAGAACTTAAACTATTTTGTCAGGTGCTGGTGCAGGGCAGGTTCATTCAATAAAAGTGAAGCTATGTGACCTCACTTTTACTGTTCGGTGTACTATAGAAAGACAGATGAGATAAGGATGTAGATTGACAGGTTGAATTGTGTTGTTCTTGTATTACAGAGACAGGGTTGAGGGACAGACAGGACTACCAACACAACATTTTGGGATCTAGGATCTTCAGGTGAGATAGAAGAAAGCATAAAAGAGGATATGGTGAAACATTATTAATGAAAGAATCAATTCCTCGAATGAGAAGGGATGATATCTTTGAAGAGTTGTCAAGTGAGGCTTTGTCCAATAGAGTTTAGGATGAAAAGGGGGCAGTGTTACTGTGAGGAATGTATTATAGGCCCCAAAACAGTCAGTAGGGAAAGGAAGAGGAGATACGGAGACAATTTACTGAATCATATGATCATAGAATTTACAGCACAGAGGGAGACCATTCCAACCACTGTGTCTGTACGGGCTCCTGACAGAACTGCCAAATGAGTCTCATTCTCCAGCTTTCTATCCATAGCCTTTGAAAATCGAATGTGTGAAGATAACAATAATGGTTCAGAAGGTGCAGGTTTCTTGACACAGTATTCAGGATAACTTCTTCTCCAAGCATTTAGATGGTCCTGCAAGGAACACTGCAGTACTGGACCAAATACTGGGGAACAAGGCTTGACATGTGTTTGAGGTATGAGTGATAGCGAACACAATGTAATATATTTAAATGAGAAAGGGATAAGAATGGATTGGGAAAAATTGGATTTTGGGAAGTTAGATTTTATTATTATTTGGGAAGATATTTCAAAATAGCAGATACTTAATCTATAGCAGAACAGTGGGAGTGTTCAAAAGTTGTTGAGGACAATATAGGTCAAATATGTTTTTTAAGATTAAATGTAGGAACAATAAGCCAATCGCCCTGGAGGTCTATAAATGTTCAGGATCAGATTTTAAAGAAAGGAAAAGGGAGGTGTATAACAGGTATCAAAGGAGCAAATCAATGGAGTCCCAGTGAACTGTATAGATGCACAAACACCATTATCCTCGATTAGGCCGATATCACCCAGCATCGAGGCACTGCCCACCCATAATCAGCTGCGATGGGCCGGGTGTATCATCCTTTTGACTGACACGAGACCCTCCCCCCCCAAGCAGATGCTCTACTCCCAGCTTTAAAACAGCGGATGAGCCCCAGGTAGACAAAGGAAGAGCTTCAGTGATAAACTCAAGAGTGGCATTCCCCTGACACCTGGGAATCACTGGCCCAAGACTGCTTAAAGCAGAAGAGGAGCATCTGGGAATATGTCAAACACATTGTGACTCACCTTTGGAAAAAAGTGGAAGCCAGACAAAAACAGTGAAAGGAGCACAATGCCACATCAATTTCCCCACCCATCCCGACCCACAACAACCTTCTGTAAGTCTAACAGAGCTTACGATAGCCACCAATGGACGCATCCTGAGGGTAGAGGAGAATCACCCATGTCTGTGAGGGAAAGCCAATGATAATGATGTTTTGTGTGCAGGGGAAGCTTGCCAAAGCAATTAGGAGATCAAAACAAGGACATTTAACCAACATTGGTGAGCAAGATATGAATTAGGGAGAATCCCAAAATCTTCTACAAGTGTATTACAGGGAAGAGAAAAACCAGGGAAATAGTGGGACTAAGGGGCAAATCTGTGGCTTGAAGCAGAGAGCATTAGTCAGTTATTAAGTAAGGACTTCACATCAGCCTTCATTCAGGAGAAGGTGGATTTGGGAAGATAGACTGTGAGGGTTCTTGAGCAGGTTTAATAGTGAGTGGGGAGGTACTAGAATTTTTAGTGCATTTATAACTGGACAATCCCAGGTCTGGATGAGTTAGATGCCAGAATGCTGTGGGAGTTGAGGGAAGAAATTCCATTGGTCCCAATCCAGAGCTTTCAAACATCTCTAGCCACAGGAGCAGTACCAGAGGACTGGAGCACAGCTAACATGGTTCCACTCATCACGATGTGTGATAAAGGCAAAGCAGGGTCTCCCAGACTGGTGAGTCTCCGATCAGTGCAGGGGTAAATATTGGAGCAAGTTTGGAAGGGCAGGCTTCATTTCCATATAGACAAGTGAGGTTTGATCAGTAATGCTTAGCATAGCTTTGTCGGGGGGTGGGCGGGGGTTGGGGCATGGTGGTCATGGTTCACAAATGGCACAGTGGCTCAGTGTTTAGCACTGCTGCCTCACAGCACCAGGGTCCCAGGTTCAATTCCTGCAGCAGGCAAATGTCTGTGTGGAGTTTGCATACCTCTGTGTCTGCATGGGTTTCCTCCTGGTGCTCCGGTTTCCTCCCACAATCCAAAGATGTGCAGGTTAGATGAATTGGCGAAGCTAAATTACCCATAGCGTTAGGTGCATTAGTCAGAGGGAAATGAGTCTGGGTGGGTTACTCTTCGGAGGGTGTGTGTGGATTTGCTAGGCCAAATGGCCTGTTTCCACACCGTAGGGAATCTAATCTAAGCCTCAATGAGGTGACAGAGTGTGGAGATGAGGGTCGTGCAGTTGATGTAGTGCATATGGATTTCAGCAAAGCCTTTGACAAGGTCCCACATGGGAAACTGATAGAGAAGGTCAAGGCTGTGGGGTCCAAGGTCATACAGCAAGTTCATAGAATCATAGAATCCCCTAGTGTGGAACAGGCCATTTGGCCCAACAAGTCTGCACCAACCCTCCAAAGAGTATCCCATCCAGACCCATTCCCTGTTACATTTACATTTCCTCTGACTCATTCACCTAAAATACACATGCCTGAACACTATGGGACAATTTAGCATGGCCAATTCCCCTAACTTGCACATCTTTGGACTGTGGGAGGAAACCGGAGCATCCAAAGGAAATCCATGCACAGTCATGGGGAGAGTGTGCAAACTCCACACAGACAGGTAGTCACCTGAGGCTGGAATCGAACCCGGGGCCCTGGTGCGATGAGGCAGCAGTGCTAACCACTGAGCCACTGTGTCACCTAGTTGGATCCAAAGTCACAGATTGGTCAAAGGGGCAGGCCGGTGGCACATGGAGTGCTAACCCTGATAAGTGTAGGTGATGTAATCAGGAAGGACAAACAGGAAGACCAATCATCTAGGAGAAGGTGAGGACCGCAGGTGTTGGAGATCAGAGTCGAAGAGTGTGGTGCTGGAAAAGCACAGCCAGTCAGGCAGCTTTCGAGGAGCAGGAGAATCGACGTTTCAAACATAAGGTCTACATCAGGAATGAAGTTCTTCCTGATGAAGAGCTTACACTTGAAATGTTGATTCTCCTGCTCCTCTGATGCTGCCTGACAGGTTGTGCTTTTCCAGCACCACACTCTTCGACGAAGAAGAAAACTCATACAGTAAATGGCAGGATCTTAGGAAGGACAGAGGAACAGTATAATCTCGGGGTGCTCGTGCACAGATACCTGGACATGGCATGGCAGCTGAAAAGGACAGTTAAGAAAGCAGATGGCCGAACGGTTGTGCAGGGCTTTGGCTCGGCCACAACTGGAGTACAGTGTGCAGTTCTCTCCTTCCCACTGTGCAGTGTGTGTGGGCAACATCCACCAGGTTGTTATCTGGGTTAAAGCATTTCAACTCGGCGGAGAGTCTGGATCAAGTTGGGTTGTTTTCTTTGGAGTAGAGAAGGTTGAGGGGAATCCTTACTGGGGTGAAGCTTCTGGATTACGAGGGGTGGAGGTAAGATAAATAGAAAGAAGCCACCCCACCAAAACCCCCTTAGCAAAAGGTCATTAACGAGGGGATATATGTTTAAGGTGAAAGTCTTAGACGGAGTTTCAGCAAAGAAAAGATACCCGGAAGATGGTGGGAATCTGGAATGTTGCCCGGGACATTCGTTGAGATGGATAACCTGAGAACATTTAAAACGTGGTTGGATGAGCACTTGAACTGCAATAGCATTCAAGATTCTGGGCTTACAGCTAGCATGTGAGACAAATGCATATTTAGTGTGCTTTTTGTGGTCTTGGACTGAGTGGAATGAAGTGCTCCTTCCATGCTGCAGAATTCCCTGAGTCTATGTTACTGGAGCAGGGGATACTGACTGGGGGCATGATGTCATCTCGAAAATTACAAGAAGAATAGGTAGAGTTGATAAATTGAAAATATCCAGCAGGAGATTTAAAGAGGATCTGAGGAACCTTATTTGTTTTGCGTCAAACCTATGGTGGGAGTGTGGGAGAGGCAGAAACCCTGATAACTTCGAAGAAGTATTTAGGTGGGCATTTGTGATGCCAAAGCATACACGGCTCTGGGCCTCTGGGCTTTGAAGGGCCTCTTCCACTGCCAGAGCACTCCATTATGCCGACCTTCAACCATTTTATGACAGGTTTGTGAATGTTGCAGAAACAGATAGGGTTCAAGGACAGTGCCAAAAGATAAACTGATGCAGAGCCATAAAGTGTTTGAGAATTTAGTTGCCAATTGGTGTCAAGATACCCAGCTATGTATCAGTTTATTAAGGATCAACATTTTCAAAGAATTAGAATTTGTGCCAATGCATTAACCATGCAGATAAAAAAAATCACTGTCCAATTTGATTGCAAACAGTAACAACTAACTATTATTAATATTAACAGTCATGGGAATATCTCAATGCCTGTTACTAACATTAACAGCAATGGGAATACCTGAATGCCTGTTATAAACATTAACAGCGATGGAAATATTTCAATGCCTGTTATAAACATTAACAGCAATGGGAATATCTCAATGCCTGTTATAAACATTAACAGCAATGGGAATACGTGAATGCCTGTTATAAACATTAACAGCCATGGGAATATCTGAATGCCTGTCAGTAGGAAGTCAAGCGTTTACCTGTGTCGATTGAAAACCACCACCATAGTTCTGTTGCTGAGTTAGCCATCTCACAATTGGTGCTGCATAGTCAATGTCATTCCTTGACAATGCCTGAAGTAAGGCATATGCAGTGGTTTCCACGGTTATAGCTGAAGCCTGTGCTGTTTCAACTGAATACAGGTTCTCACTCTCCAACAATGTTTTGTCAGCTTCCCAGTAACGAACATCAGAATCTGTCATTTGGGAAAAGGAATTAGCTGAGAATAAAGCTGATATGTCAAGGATTTTATTTTGCATTTGACCAAAAGAACAAAGGTTTTGCTGGTGAAAACCTCATCACTGATGTCTACAACATTTCCTCTGCTTCCAGCTCAGTGATGGGTCCTTTTGGTTGAAAAACAGAGGCATCTTAGAATTGAAAGGCTCCAGGATGAGCTTTAGGATCTCATCAGATGATGCTACAATTTTTACAAGATGTTAAGAACGTAGGGGCAGATGAAGCAATTCATAGCCTCGGTCTGGATGATTTTCTCACTCCCCTCCTGAGGGAGCATCACTGAACCTAGCTTTCACACAGTTCAAATCATTTCACACAATGTTAAGAAAAGATAGGATGTTCTAGATACTGCAAATGCCAGGGATCTTTGCAGGATTCCACCAACTGTACTGAAACACTATGGTCCAAGGTTAACCACATCCATGGTGAATGTTTTCCAGTAGATTTTTAACACTTGTATTACTTACATTTAGCTAGAAAGATGGAAAATTGCTCAGGTATGACCTCTCTCCCAACAATCAGACAAATCTACCTGGACAATTGCGACCTCATCAATCTATTATCACATGATAGCAAAGTGGTGTCAATCAACACTTGCTCAATGACAACACACTGTTACTAATGCTCAGTTTATTTTTTGTCTTACACACTTTTCTCATGACCACCTTCAGCATTTGGTGTAAGTATGAACAGAGAAACTGAATTTGAGAAGGAAGGAAAGTGCAGCTGTTCATTTATATCAAGGCAGCTTCTGATCGGATGTGGCATTAAGCAGCTGAAGAGAAACTCGAGTCAGGAGCAATCAGTGGTTGAAGTCATGTCTTCACTTAAAGGAAAGGGGATATGTCAATGTCCATTGAGTGTTGTCCAGTAACTCACAGAATTCATGTCTTTTCAGATGGAACATAGAACAATACAGCATAGAACAGGCCCTTCGGCCCACGATGTTGTCCCGAACATTTGTCCTAGCTTAAGCACCTATCCATGTACCTATCCAATTGCCGCTTAAAGGTCACCAATGATTCTGACTTTGTCACTCCCATAGGCGGCGTATTCCATGCCCCCACCACTCTCTGAGTAAAGAACCTACCCCTGACATCCCCCCTACACCTTCCACCCTTCACCTTAAATTTATGTCCCCGGGGAAAAAGTCTCTGACTGTCTACTCTATCTATTCCCCTGTTCATCTTATAATAGTGGAGTGAACTATAAAAATCATGCCCAGACTTGGACAAGTATCAAGCTGGGCCTGGTAAAGGATAAGTAACATTTGCACCACACAATGCTGAGCAGCAATCAGTTCCAACAGAAGAGAAAGTGACGATCATATCGCAACATTCAATGTCATTACCATCACATTATCCCTACTTTTGTTTTTAAATGTGCACTTACGATGCAAACCCTATTAGGCTACGGGCCAAGTATTGGAAATGAGGATTGAATAATTGGTGCTTGTTTTTGACTGGTGCAGAATCCATGAGCTTAAGAACCAATTTCTTCTGTATTGTAGACTACTATGATGCTACTGCTAGAAACCGTAGCACCGGGGTGGCATGGTGGCTCAGTGGTTAGCACAGCAGCCTCACAGCACCAGGGACCTAGGCTTGATACCAGCCACGGGCAACTGTTTGTGTGGAGTTAGCACATTCTCCCCATGTCTGCGTGGGTGCTTCAGTTTCCTCCCACAATCCAAAGATGTGCTGGTCAGGTGGATTGGCCATGCTAAATTGCCCATGGTGTTAGGTGTATTAGTCAGAGAGAAATGTCGAGAAATAAGGGAATGAGTCAGGGTGGGTTACTGTTTGGAGGGTCGGTGTGGACCTGCTGGCTGTAGGGCCTGTTTCCACACTGTAGGGATTCTAAGTTCTAAGTTCTATAATGTGTTAAAGGTTAACATTGGTCTAAAACTAAATTGGAACAGTTCTATAACCAATGGAGCTGGAACCATAGATCAGAGACAATGGGTTCTATAGCACCTAACCAGTTTTGGATTTCTCAGTCCCTGTTGACCACGTAGAAAGTACAAGTCTGGAAGTCAATGAAATACTCTTCAATTGCCTGGATGAGTGTGGCTCCCATAATGCTCATGAGAATGAACAGCAATGCAGTCAAAACATCCCATTGTTCGATGCCAACTCTTACACAACACACAGAAATATAGGAAAACACGTAGATCATTCAGCCCTTTAAGCCTGTTCCACCATTCAATGAGATTACCAACTGAACTGTGGCCTACTTCCATACGGCCGTTGGTCTACAACCCTCAATGTCTTTGCCTCACCAAAAAAATCACTTTCAGATTTAAAATTAACAATTGATCTATCATCAAGTGCTTAAAAGCAAATTACTGAGGATGCTGGAATCTGAAACCAGAAGAGAACATGCTGGAAAATCTCAGCAGGTCTGACAGCATCTGTAAGGAGAGAAAAGAGCTGACTTTTCGAGTCTAACTGACCCTATGTCAAAGCTAAAAAAAAGGAGGGAAATAGGGAGTATTTATACCAGGCTGAGAGAAGGTGAGTCATGGCTCCAGAAGCAAAGGTAGCAATAGAGAGGTGAGAATGACAGTGCAGAGAGAGATTATAGGGAGATTAGGAGCGGTCACCAGGAATGACCAAGGTTGAATCCAGTGACAAACTTTTGGACTATAACCTGGTGTTGTGTGAATTTTAACTTTGTGACAAACTTTGTGGGGATGGGGCGGGGGGGGGGGGGGGGGTAGGGGGGGGTTAAGGGGTGAAGCAGAGGGAAAATGAAAACCAGGGGAGAAGGGAAGCAAAGGGGGAAGAGGAGAGGAAAAAGGTGATGAGAGAGGGGGGAGCGAGAGAAAGAGAGACAATCAAGAAATAAGAGTTACAGAAAAAATACATATCAAAAAGATAAATAAAATAAATGAAATAGAATTACGGAGCAGAATGAAAACAGAGGGGTCAAGATGGGATAATCATCTGAAGTTGCTGAATTCAATGTTGAGACCGGCAGGCTGTATCATCAACTGCTGCTTGTGAAAGGGAGTTACAAATATACAGTGCACCAACTCACCAAACTCTTTCCACACTCCAGTACCTTATAATCGTGCAACTCCTCCCACCCAGAGAGAAATAAAGAGGAGCTCCAGAATGTGCATGTTCCCTGACAAAATGAGCACCACCCTGATGTGGAACCATGTCACCATGACTTCATTTTCACTGAGTAAATATAATGAATCCCCCTTCTTAGCAGTTCAATCCACACAACATTCATTGTGGCTGTACAAGGGGCAAATTTTCTTTCACCTTGTCAATAGTAATGAAGGATTGATAGTTCATGCTGGCCCAGCAAGCGACATCAATAACATTTCCATTAGTTTTAAAAATTATAATGACAACATACTATTGATATTCATTGATTATAAAAGTTCTCTGACTTCATAATGTCTCAAATACATTCCCCGCTCCCCCCACTGATTTGATGTGCAATCATGATTATGTTGTACAAAGAACAGCCAACTAACTGACAATTAACAATCAACCTATCAATGTGAAACTGTTTGAAGACTGGATATCAGCTAATTCTGGGATTCTTCATCAGAAGGCATTTCCAACATCAATTTGAGGGATGGGTTATGGAGATCAAGTCATGGTTTCATCTGCAATTTAGGCTGTAGGGTTGATATCCAGACGTTTCAGTCCCTGGCTAGGTATCATTATCAGTGGCAACCTCCAAGTGAAGCGAAGCTGTTGTCTACTGCTTTCTATTTATATCTTTCTCCTGGATGGGGTTCCTGGGGTTTGTGGTGATGTCATTTCCTGTTCATTTTCTGACGGGGTTGATAGATGGCATCTAGATCTATGTGTTTGTTTATGGCGTTGTGGTTGGAGTGCCAGGCCTCTAGGAATTCTCTGGCATGTCTTTACTTAGCCCGTCCCAGGATAAATGTGTTTTCCCAGTCGAATTGGTGTTTTTTTCATCCGTGTGTAGGACTATGAGGTAGAGAGGGTCGTGTCTTTTTGTGGCTAGCTGGTGTTCGTGTATCCTGGTGGCTAACTTTCTTCCTGTTTGTCCTACGTAGTGTTTGTGGCAGTCCTTGCATGGAATTTTGTAGATGACGTTGGTTTTGTCCATGGGATGTACTGGGTCTCTTAAGTTTATTAGTTTTTGTTGGAGAGTGTGGTGGGTTTGTGTGCTACTAGGATTCCGAGGGGTCTTAGTAGTTTCTGAAACTTCTTTGATGTATGGTAAGGTGGTTAGGGTTTCTGGCTGTGTTTGGTCTGCTCGTTGTGGTTTGTTCCTGAGGAATCTGCGCACTGTATTTTTTGAGTATCCATTCTTCTTGAATATGTTGTATGGGTGGTTCTCCTCTATTTTCCGAAGTTTGTCTGTGCTGCAGTGTGAGGAGGCTCGTTGGAATAGTGTTCTGATACAGCTTTGTTTGTGTGTGTTGGGATGGTTGCTGGTGTAGTTAAGTATTTGGTCAGTGTTTGTCAGTTTTCTATATACGCAGAACCTGAGCTACAAACCTTCACAAACCTTGCAAAAATTCATCTGCAATTCTACACCAACATCAGAGCAATGCCATTTTAGAACTACCGTGTATACAACCCACAAAATGCTGCACTCAAGCCAATCCCATTTTCCACACCCTGAGCTAGGATCTGATCCCTTCCTCCCCTTCTTTGTATGCTTTCTTTCAGGCCTGAAGACTTCTACAGTACAAAGTTCTGCCCGTCCTGTTATAGGGATGTGGCAGGACAGGCTGCACAAAATGATGGATGTATGCAAAATGGGCAATAAATGAGGCACGCAGGGGAACTGGGACAAACCTTGGCCAACAGTGTCTCTGCTCAGACTCGAGGATAAACAGGCTGCAGAATCCAGACAGGCTGCAGCTCCAGACAGACATTTTGCTGTTGTCCCATCAGCTGCAGACAACACTTGAATTTGAATAGAATGGAATTGACCTGAATGACATCCCAAGGACAATGGGAATCATCCACTTGTTTGCCAGACACAGGGGTGCCCCACACCCTTACTTGGAGAGGGCTATGTGCCCCCAACACCTCCAGGAATGAATGCTTAGGGGCCACCCCCGCCATCAACATGTCAGCACCTGGATGATCGAACCCTGATCGATAGAGGTTGACTGTGACAGAGAGAGAGCAAGCGTTTGAAAGGCAGACTGTGAGTGTAGGTGAGAGAGGGAGAGATGGAGTGTGAGTGCAAGAGAGAGAGACAGAGAAAGGGTGAAGCACGAGTGAGAGACAGACAGAGGGTGAGCACATGCACGTGGCAGAGACAGAGCATGAGCATGAGTGAGGGAGAGATAGAGACAGTGCATAAGAGAGATAGAGTGAGTGTGAATATAGGAGTGAGAGAGAGAGACAGCGAGAGCATGAGTGAGAGAGCAACAGACAGAGGGTGAGCATGAGTGTGTGAGAGAGAGACTGAATGTAAGAATGTGTGTGAGATAGAGAGAAAGAGAGAGAGAGAGAGATAAATAGACCATTGGCGTGAGTGAGAAAGACAGACAGAGAATGAGCACAATTGTGAGTGCAAGAGTCAGAGCATGAGTGTGTTAGAGAGAGAAAGAGAGAGACAGAGCTTGAGTACGAGTTAAGTAGCAAGATAGAGTGTGAGCACAAGTGAAAGAAAGAGGGGTGAACATGATTGAGAGAGAGAGAGAGAGAGACAGAGGATGAGCACGAGTGAGAAAGAGAGACACACACAGTGGGTGAATGCACAAGAGACTGAGAGACAGAGGGTGTACGTGAGTGAGAGAGAGAGGCAGAGTGTAAGAGAGACTGAGTGTGAATGCGAGTGTGAGAGCAAGAGAGAGACAGAGCATGACTGTGAGAGATACAGAGACAGACAGAGTGAGAGCATGAGTGAAAGAGAGAGAGGGTGAGGATGGGTGAGAGACAGAGAGAAACAAAGGGTGAGTGAGAGTGAAAGATAGAGAGAGTGAGAGCTACTAACAGAAAGAGAAGGAGGATGAAACAGAGGGTGTGAGTGAATGAGAGACCACATGAAGGAGACAGAGGGTGAGCACATGGGTGAGAATGAGAGAGAGAGCCAGAGCGTGAGGGCGACTGTGTGAGAGAGACAGAACATGAGTGATAAAGAGATACAGAGAGTGAGCGGTAGTGAAAGAGAGAGAGAGAGACAGACAGACACAGAGAGTGAGCATGAGTGTGATAGAGAGACAGAGAGAAAGAATGTAAGCATGGGAGAGAGAGAGAGACAGACAGAGCATGGTGAGTGAGAGAGAGGGAGGCGCAGTGAGCCCATGTGTGTGAAAGAGAGGGAAAGAAGGTGAGCGTGAGTGCAAGGGTGAGAGAGAAACAACATATAGGAGAGAGAGAGAGAGAGAGCGAGCGAGCGAGCGAGCGAGCGACAGCCAGACAGAGCATAAGTGCGAATGAGAGAAAGAGAGAGACAGAGAGAGATGGAGACACAGCATAGGAAAGACAGAGAGCGAGAGTGAGAGAGAGAGAAAAACAGAGGGTATGAAAGACAAAGGGTGAGCATGGTGTGAGATCAAGAGTTAGAGGGTGTGTGAGAGAGTGACAGAGTGTGAGTGTGTGTGTGAGAGAGTGACGGGGGGGGGAGTGTGTGTGAGAGTGACAGAGGGGGAGTGTGAATGAGAGACACAGACAGACAGAGCGTGAGAGAGCCAGAACCTGAGTGTGAGTGTGGGAGCAAGAGAAAGGCAGAGTGTGAGCATGGGTGTGAGAACACAGAGTGTGACTGTTGGTGTCAGAGTGAGAGACAGGGCAGGAGAGAGAGTGTCAGAGAGAGAAACAAAACATGAGCATGTGAGGGAGGAAGAGAGCGCGAGAGAGAGTAAGTGTGGGTGTGAGAAAGAGGGAGACAGAGCATGAGCATGAGTGTGAAAGAGAGACAGACAGAGGGTGAGTGTGAGTGAGAGAGACACAGAGAGAGAGAACGAGAGAGAGAGACAGAGGGTGAGCATGAGTGTAAGATCTAGGTAGAGTGTGAGCATAAGTGAGAGACAAAAAGACAGAGCATGTGAGATCCAGAGCCTGAGTGTGAGGGTGAGAGCAAGAGAGACGAGGCATGAGCATGAGTGAGAGAGAGTGAAAGACAGAAGGTGACAGAGAGAGATAGAGATAGAGCATAAGAGAGATGGAGTGTGAGAATGAGTGAGAGAGAGAGAGATACGTAGCTAGAGTGCAAGTAAGAGAGAGATAGACAGAGGGTGAGCATGAGTGTGAGATTGAGAGTCAGAGTGTGAGCAGGTGTAAAAGAGAGTGACAGAGGGTGAGCGTGAATGAGAAAGAGAGAGAGAGAGACAGAGAGACAGGGAGAGAGAGAGACAGAGCATTAGAGATCCAGAGGATGAGCATGAGTGTAAGATTGAGAACCAGAGCGTGACCGTGAGTGAGAGAGAGTGACAGAGGATCTATGTGAATGGAAGATAGACAGAGAGAGAGAGAGAGAGAGAGACAGAGAGCCTGAGCGATACAGAGCCTGAGTGTGAGAGCAAGAGAGAGACAGTGTGAGGGTGTGGGTTTGAGAATGAGAGACAGAGCATGAGTGCATGTCTGTGTGTGTGTGTGTGTGTGTGTGTGTGTGTGTGTGTGTGTGTGTGTGTGTGTGTGTGTGTGTGTGTGTGTGTGTGTGTGTGTGTGTGAGAGAGAGAGAGAGAGCGGGGGGGGGGGGATCGCCAGAGCGTGAGCGCAAGGGTGAGAGAGGGAGAGAATGTGATCCTGTGTGTGAGAGAGAGAGAGAGAGAGAGAGAGAGAAAGACAGAGAGAGAGCAAATGACAGAGCGTGAGCATGTGAGTGAGAGAGAGAGAGAGAGAGATAAGGTGAGAGTGACTGAGAGAGAGAGAAGGACAGAGGGTGAGCATGATTGAGAGAGAGACAGAGACAGAGCATGAGAAGGACAGACTGTGAGTATGAGTGTGAGCAACAGAGACAAAGCATGAGCACATGTGGGCGGATTGGTGGCACAGTGGGTGGCACGGTGGCACAGTGGTGAGCACTGCTGCCTCACAGCGCCAGAGACCTGGGTTCAAATTCCTGACTCAGGCAACTGACTGTGTGGAGTTTGCACATTCTCCCCGTGTCTGCGTGGGTTTCCTCCGGGTGCTCCGGTTTCCTCCCACAGTCCAAAGATGTGCGGGTCAGGTGAATTGGCCATGCTAAATTGCCCGTAGTGTGGGGTAAGGGGTAAATGTAGGGGTATGGGTGGGTTGCGCTTTGGCGGGTGGGTGTGGACTTGTTGGGCCGAAGGGCCTGTTTCCACACTGTAAGTAATCTAATCTAATGTCAGAGAGAGAGAGAAGGTGAGTGTGAGTGACAGAGAGAGCTAGAGACAGAGCACAAGAGAGGTAGAGCATGTGATAGAGAGAGAGTGAGAGCACGAAATAGAGGGTGACCGTAAGTTTGTGTGTGAGAGAGACAGAACGTGAGTGCGAGTGGCAGAGAGAGAGATAGAGCATAAGGAACCAAAAGAGAAAATGCTGGAAAATCTCAGCAGGTCTGGTAGCATCTGTAAGGAGAGAAAAGAGCTGACGTTTCGAGTCTAGTTGACTCTTTGTCAGAGCATAAGAAAGTTTGAGTGTGAGGATGAGAGCGAGACACAGCGAGAACACGATTGTGAGAACAATAAACAGACCATGAGTGTGTGAGAGCCAGAGAGAAACAGAGCATGAGTGTGAGTGAGAGAGAAAGGAGAGAGTGAACGTGTGTGTGAGAGAGAGAGAGAGACAAAGGATGAGCATGAGTGAGAGAGAGAGCGAGAGACAGCGCGTGAGGAGACAGAGGGTGACTCCAAGTGTGAGAGTGAAGGAGGATCAGAGCATGAGGGTGAGTGAGAGAATGTGAGAGAGAAAGACGGACTCTGACCAGAAGTGAGAGAAGCGGGAGAGAGAGACACAGCGCAACTGAGACAGAGGGGGAGTGTGAGAGTGAGAGACAGTTCGTGACTGCATACCTGAAAGCAAGTGTGACAGCGAGAGTCAGAGTGTGAGCAGGTGTGTGTGTGTGAGTGAGAGAGAGAGGGGGAGAGAGAGAGAGAGACAGAGAAAGAGCATGAAAATGACTGAATGTGAGTGCAACTGTGAGAGCGAGCAAGTGAAATGGAGTTTGAGTGTTGGTGTGACAGTGAGAGAGACAGAACGTGAGCACGGATGTGAGAGCGAGAGATGGCGTATGGGTGCGGGTGTGTGAGAGAGAGGGACAGAGGGTGAGTGCAGGTTTGAGAGCGAGTGAGAGGCACAGCATGAGTGTGGGTGTGAAAGAAAGAGAGAGAGTGTGAGCGTGACAGTGAGAGCAGGTATGTGAGAGGTGAACACAACAGCAAGATGCAGGTTGTGTGTGTGTGTATGTATGTGTGTGTGTGTGTGAGACTGTGTGTGTGAGATACTCTTTGTGTGTGTGTGTGTGTGTGTGTGTGTGTGTGTGACTGTGTGTGACTCTGTGTATGTGCGTGCATGCGTGTGAGACTCTGTGTGTGCGTGTGTGTGAGACTGTGTATGTGTGTACGTGTGTGTGTGCGTGTGTGACTGTGTGTGTTTGTGTGACTGTGCGTGTGTGTGACTGTGTGTGTGAGACTTTGTGTGACTGTGTGTGTGCATGTGTGTGAGTGTGTGTATGCGTGCATGTGAGACTCTGTGTGTGTGTGACTGTGTGTGTGTATGAGACTGTATGTGTGTGTGACTGTGTGTGTGTGACTGTGTGTGTGAGACTGTGTGCGTGTGACCGTGTGTGTGATTATGTGTGTGAGACTGTGTGTGACTGTGTGTGTAAGAGAGAGACTCTGTGCGTGTGTGAGACTGTGTGTGTAAGAGAGACTCCGTGTGTGTGTGACTGTTTGTGTGACTGTGTGTGACTGTGTGAGAGATTGTGTGTGCGCGACTCTGTGTGTGTGACTGTGTGTGACTGTGTGTGTAAGACTGTATGCATGTGTGTGAGACTCTGTGTGTGTGTGAGAGAGAGACTGTGTGTGACTGTGTGTGTGTGTGTGTGCGACAGTGTGTGTGAGACTCTGTGCGTGACTGTATGTGTGAGACTGTGTGTGTGTGACTGCATGTGTGTGAGACTCTGTGTGTGTGTGAGAGACTGCGTGTGTGAGACTGTGTGTGTGACTGTGTGTGCGAGACTGTGTGTGCGTGCGACTGTGTTTGTGTACGACTGTGTGTGTGGGTGTGTGAAAGCACGTGTGGCAGCTCACACAACAGAGAGTCTGAGAGAAGCTGTTGAAATGGAGATGGTTGAGATATTCATGTTCCTGGAATTGATGATCACCAATAATCTCTCCTGGTCCATTCAAGTCATGGCAATGGGTAAGAAAGCACAACAATGCCTCCCCTTTCTCAGGACAGGAAGGATATTGAAGTTTTAAGGGGGGTATTGCAGGTTCCCTTATTGAGAAACACAAGTCAAACAGACAAGGGTTGACAGAGGAAATGAAGAAAAGTGGCTGGTATCCATCACAGACATCAGCACAACAGATAGATAAACAGAAATGGAATAAAACTAAAAAGGAAGGATAATGTTGGTGTACCAATTTCCAGGCCTAATTGAACAAGTGAGTTACTTTGCAAGTAGATGGAGAAAGGAGCAAGAACAAGTTAAAGAGCTGCAGGACAGAATACACGAGTGAGAGCAGGGAACAATGTAAAACACTGCAGCCACTGCAACAGAATCGGACACACAGAAGTAGTGTGCTGGGAAAAGCATGGGGCACCCCCAAACACCACCCGGAACACCGTGGAACCGCGAGGATCCCGAGGTCAGCACAGCTGACAGCCAGCTGCTTCCAGGAGGGAGGCTGAGGGAGAGGGGAGGAAATGTGCGATGCTAGGAGAAACAGGAGCAGCTGCATGCATCACAAACTTACCCTGACCCCACACAAATACAATTATTCACTTAGCCGGGGTAGGAGGGGATAAAACACCAGCTTACTGAAGTGAAACAACCCTTGTAGAAATAAACAATATTATATGACCCCATGAGATTCTATGTCTGCCAAAACAGTGAGGGCACCATAATGGGCACTGACCTCATGAGAGAATATAATGTTCTAGTCCATTGTGCAAAAGGGAAATTGATTTGGCTCAGACAGGACGGTCAAAAGACTGAGATTATGAAACTTACAAATCAACTTGAAACTATGAGAGTGGCTACAGTCACCATTAGGGACTGGAACCTGGAAAAAGGGGGATTCAGAGCCATCTGTCCCTCTGTCCCCGGAGCCTGGGCAGAAACAAAGTGAGGTACAGATCTAGTTAACATAGACCCCTGTAAGGATTCCCGGACCGGAGCATAACCCCCCACCGGCAATACCCAATAAAACCCGAAGCAGGAAAAGCTGTTGTGGAGATAGTGAAAAGACTAGCGAGACAGGGAATCCTGAAAGAAACCATAAGTGCAACTAATTCCCGGACATGGCCAGTAATAAAGCCTGATGGAAGCTACAAGCTCGCCATTGATTATCCAGGACTAAGTAAGGTCACCCGCAAATTGCACCCCATTGTAACAGACCCCCTCCACCATTTTAAACAGCTTGGCCCCCAAGCGCAAGACCTTTAGACATAGCCAAGGTTTCTGGTCTATCCCGTTACAACCTGAGTCCCAGAATAAATTTGCCTTGACAGTAAGCAACAGGCAGTATACATGCATTCTCCTGCCACAAGGGGTTCACAACAGCCCCATTATTTTTCACAGGGTGATGACGGACATCCTGAAGAGAATAGATTTACCAGAGGGTAATACTGCCCTCCAATATGTAGATAATATCCTAATCACCTCAGGGTTTGAGTCAGGGTACCAGGAAGCTTTAGGGCTAGTATTGCAGGAACTGGCAACTGCAGGGTTAAAGGTCAGCCCCACAAAGGCACAGATGAGCAAGACATAAGTCTTATACCTGGGACACCTTATATCCCAGGTACTCAAAGAAATACCCAATGACAGCAAGAAGACAATCCAACAGATGCCACGACCTGCCACTGTCAGGGGGGTCAGAAAGGTCATGGGGCTTTTCTACTTCAGTCAGAGGTTTATACCCGAGTTCACAAAATCGACTCAACCGATCCACACTAAACGCACCCTAATAGAAATGCAAAACACAGGGAAAGTGAGGGCTGTCTCCAATATGAGAAGGGCAAATTGGGAGGCAGTTCCTTTACCCCCCCAAGTCAGTCCGTGGTAATAGTTAGGGACATGGGAGAAAACCCAGCTGAGGGAATTCTAGACACAGGAGAACCGCACGCCTGTGGGGATATAGATAGGGATGAAGATAGGGAGAGAGTAAAAGATGCTCCCCTAGACACAGTCACAGAGACCATCTTCATGGATGGGTCATGAAAAAACGTAGCAGTGTCGCCCCCAAACAGGAGGACTGTGGTAAATAATAAATTAGAAACAGTTATGTCTGGAAAGATTAATGGAAGTGAGTCCGCACAGGTAGCAGAACTGGGAGCACTTACCAAAGCACTGGAATTAGCAAAAGGAAATATTGTGAATATATATATATATATATACAGACAGTCAATATGCCTTTGGTGTAGTCCAGTACTACATGGTGGTATGAGGTAGAAGGGGGTTCACCACTACAGGGGGAACCCCTATCAGACACCAGTTCAGAATTCAGGCACTGTGGTGTGCCAGTGAACAGCTGAAAGAGGCTGCAGTAATAAAAATAAAAGCCCATCAAAAGGAGCCAGTAAAAGAGAGCCCAGGTTGGCTAAAATTCAAAGGAAACCCGGCAGCAGACCGAGCTGCACAGAAAACACTAGAACAAGAAGCCATTAACAAACCTGCAATAGCTACTATTGAATGAGCAAAGGATGCTATCCAAATTCAGCAGTGACAGAAAGACACCCCACAGGAAAAGAGAGAGAGAGAGAGAGAGCAATGGAAACTGCAGGGGGCATGCAAAGGGGAGGATGGGGTCTGGAGGTGAGCAGACAAGGTGGTAGCACCAGTGTGTATACAGAACACATTGCTTAAACTGCACACTGGGCTCTCCCATACAGGTAGAGAGGCCACGATAGCAAGCCGAGGGAGAGAGTGGTGGTGAAATTGAATGGGAAGAGATGCGGCCAACTCCTGCCGCAGGTGCATGGTTTGTGTACAACATAACCCAGAGAGACCCATAAACGTTAGGATGGGACACCAGCCCAGACCTAGGGGATCCTGAGAACACCTTCAGATAGATTTTACAGGGCTGCTACCAGCTTCCTGTGCTGTCTGGTCATCAGAGACCAATCCACCCGGTGGGTAGAGGCTTTCCCAACCAAAAGCTGCACTGAGACCACTGCAGCCAGGATATTAGTGGAGGAGGTAATCCTGAGGTGGGGGGGGTATCCCTCCAGATCGCATTTTACAGGCAAGGTCATGAAGACTGTCTGCCAATTACTCGGCATCAGACAAAAATGTCACATTCCCTACACCCCCAGAGCTCAGGGATGGTAGAGAGAATGAAGAGAATGCTTAAAAATACTTTAGCAAAGGCTATGCAAACCTCAGGCAGAACATGGACTGACGTGCTGCCAGCCGTACTCATGAAATGAAGAGCCATCATGAATCAGGGAATTGGGCTAACACCATATGAATTAATGCAATTGCCAGAGACAATAATCACAGGTGGCACCGATGTGGGTCCACTAAAAGGCAAATTTCGGTGGGATGTGATAAAATTAAGCTCCCAATTGAAAGGGATGTGGAAATCTGTAATTGATAAACAAGATAAAAGGCTGGAGAACTCGAAATCTTCCGTGAGGATTTACCCAGCAGCAGGAAGCTGGATCCTGGTGTGAGCATTGCCGGACAAACCAGGCTTTACCCCAAATCGGAATGGGCCATACAGCACGGCGATAAGTCGGGACACCTGTACCCGCCTAGACAGTGACGGAAAAGGCACATGGAAGTACTGCACCCAACTCAAACCATTTAAAGAACCCTGTGACCAAACTAATGCCATTGACCACTCCCCAGGTGCGGACAGGAACAGCGGACAAGACAGGGGAGAGTACCGAAAACCCAACAGAACAAACCACACCGAAGCATGCAGTCACGGCACAAGCAAGTCAGGATTTGAAGATAACCTCTCCCATAAAACCCACCTAAGTTCACATAGGAACTGAACTGTCTGCTACCCACTGGCGCGACCAGTAGCATCTCTATTTGTGGCCACATCAATGTGGGCCCCTCGTGACCTGTATACAATGGACACCTGGGGAGCACCGTGTAAGGGGCAGTTGGGATAATACAAACAGAGACTCCAGGATAGGTGTGTACAGCTGGGGACAGGACCCCTGGCCCATGGGGCTGGGTCCCCCAGCCTAGGGAAGGGTAGATCCAATTAAACCTCGGTAATTACCCAGTCTGTTTCACAGGGCAGGGATGGGGATGCGTTTATGCCCTGGTTCCCAAAAATGACTCATGCTTCCAGACGTAGTGCACTTATCAGCCCTGCACAGTCACCAGGGTACAGTATACAGCACCTGCAGTGAGCAGGCATGCTTGAATGTGACCGCGGACAGACAGTTCATATGTGGTCAGTGCAATGGCAGCCATGTCAGCTCTGCCACATGGACATATCCATTCGATACTTACCAGCTGGGGGAACACCCAGGGGATTGGGGGTGACATGGATGGACAGACAGACGGAAGGACAAGACAATGTATGTTACCGAGTTGCGAAGGGATTTATTTTTCTACTGAAGGCACGTACGTGACAGACAGCCCACACCTCCCAAACCTGTTCACTGTGGGGATAATTGCTCCCCTTACGATAGCATGCCCCAGGAGGGGACATGTTCGGAGAAGGATAGTGACCCGCTCCATCAGCCAGGAGGTCTGTGCTGACTGGTAGATCCCCACCACTTTGGGGCCATCAGTGGGATTATGGATTCTTGGGATCTCTATTTTTGAGGGGGGGGAGGGGGGGGCGCAGCAGGGGTCGTCAGTGCTAAACTCTGAAGTGACCTTGTATGTGGCCTCACGACCTTCGTCAATAGTACCTCAAAAGCTCTGGAAGCAAGTAATACAGAGCTGGCTCAACTCAGACTCTGTACACAGCAGATACGTGATGCAATGGATTATCAATTAGCACAGCAAGGGGGAGTTTGTACAATTATTGGTGACAGTTGTAAAACCCATGATATTGATGACTCGCATAACATTACTAAAGCTATCGGGAGTATCAGAGACCGCCTCGATAATGTTCAACAGGGAGTCACAATAACAGACAGCTGGCTAAACTGGTTGCTAGGTAAATCTTGGGGACCCTATGGCACACGGGATAGTTCTCCTCATTGCACTCATGCTGGTATCCTGTGTGGGCCTCGGATGTTTAAAGCTTTGCTGTAAGGTGCTACCGACGGGAAATGTACCAGCAGCGAGTGTCACCATTGCCCACATTGAAACTGGCACTCCATGATACCCCTCGGGAAGAGGAGCCCCTAGAGATGACCTGCCTTTACATGGGAATTGGGTGGTCTGTGGGAAATCTCCGAAGTCGCCTCCTTAACCACAAAGCAGGGGGTGAAGTGGGAGATGGCATGGGGCAGGGTGACATTAGGCACTTGGACATACAAGATGGCCGCTGAGCCACAAGTTGGCCACTTGACACACAAGTTGGCTGCTGGACCACATTATGGAGAGAGACAGCAGAGCAAATACAGACACTGCCTGGGGCCACCAGAATGTCAGCACAAAGCACTCACAACTTAAATGATGAGTCAAGGGTGGGTGGGGGAGAGAATACACATGAGTAGCATATACTGCCTGTCAAAGTGTCTGGGTCCAGCCAATACCTTTGATTGAAATGCTAACACTTTAATATGGACTCAATACAGAGTGATAATAGCCAAGGCTGCAGTTATCATCCTTCTCAGGAAGAGCGATTGTCCCATTATTACAGCAATGGGCTTCCGCACAGACACTGAAAACTGACAATGTCTACACAGAAACTGACAATGACTACACTGAAATTAATAAATGCTGCGCTGGAACTGCCAATGACTACACCAAAACTATCAACAATTCTGCAACTTTTACAATAAACAAACCATTTCACAGAGACAATAACCTCATCACTGGCCTGTTATTACAAAATGTATAAAAGTATCTTGATGTGTCATAGAGTTATAGAGATGTACAGCATGGAAACAGACCCTTCGGTCCAACCCGTACATGCAGACCAGATATCCCAACCCAATCTAGTCCCACCTGCCAGCACCCGGCCCATATCCCTCCAAACCCTTCCTATTCATATACCCATTCAAATGCCTCTTAAATGTTACAATTGTACCAGCCTCCACCACATCCTCTGGCAGCTCATTCCATACACGTACCACCCTCTCTGTGAAAAGATTGCCACTTAGGTATCTTTTATATCTTTCCCCTCTCACCCTAAACCTATGCCCTCTAATTCTGGACTCCCCAACCCCAGGGAAAAGACTTTGCCTATTTATCCTATCCATGCCCCTCATAATTTTGTAAACCTCTATAAGGTCACTCCTCAGCCTCCGACGCTCCAGGGAAAACAGCCACAGCCTGTTCAGCCTCTCCCTGTACCTCAGATCCTCCAACCCTGGCAACACCGAGAGAAAATTCACAGCTGACCACTATGCTGTTGGTGTTTTTCTCTCCCGGAGCTCTGGTATTTCCTTGCACTGTCATTGAACAGCGGCTCTGACTCCGAGACTGGTGATTTTCCCCACAACAACATCCAGCATGTCCACAAGGACTTTATTGATGCAGCATAGAAAACATCCAATCCGGATGCATCACAATGTGGTTTGGCAATTCCTAAGTCTGCATAAACTACAAATAACCCACTCCATCACATGAACCAGCCTTCCACCCATGGATTCCATCAATACCTCTGCTGCAGTGGGAAAGCAGCTGACTTAATCAAAGACACCTCCCACCCCGGTTATACTCCCTTCCACACAAAAGATACAAATGTTTATGTATATGGACCAACAGATTGAAGATTAGCTTTTTTCCCCTACTGTTATTAGACTTCTGAATGGAACTCTCCAATTTTTAATTTAGTTTTGACCTCGCACTCTGGGCACCTTCTCTACAGCCATAACATTGTTATCGTCACTCTGTTTGATTACCCTAATTAAATTTGTATGGTATGATCGGTCTGTACTGCACACAAAACAAAACCTTTTCATTGTACCAAGGTACATATGACAATGATAAATTAAATCGAATCGAGTTTGTGTGAGAGACAGTTTGAGTGTGTGATTAAAGTTCAAGAATGTGTGTGTTCAAGAGTGTGTGCAAGACAGTACAGGAAAGTGTATGAATGAATGTGAGGGAACGTGTGTGCGAGAGAATGTGTGTACCAGTGAATGTGCTAGAGTGTGCAAGGGAGAGTGCTCACAAGAGGGAATGTTAGAGCGCGGGCGAGACTGCTGTGAGCGAGAGCGAGAGAGATTTTGCAAGACTGTGTGTGAGGTAGAGTTTTGAGTGTGTGTGTGTGTGTGTGTGTGTGTGTGTGTATTACCATGTGTGCGTGTGTATGTATGCATGTGTGTGTTTGTGTGTTGGGATAGTGTGTTTGTTTGTGTGTGTGTGTGTGTGTGTGTGTGGGGATAGTGTGTTTGTGTGTGGGGGGAGATAGTGTGTTTGTGTGTGTGGGCGGGGAGATAGTGTGTTTGTGTGTGTATGGGAGGGATAGAGTGTTTGTATGTGTCTGGGGTGGGATAGTGTGTGTGTGTATGGATAGTGTGTTTGTGTGGGGGGGGGAGATAGTGTGTTTGTGTGTGTGGGGGGGGAGGATAGTGTGTTTGTGTGTGTGTGCATGGGGATAGTGTGCTTTTGTGTGTGTGGGGTGGGGTTAGTGTGTTTGTGTGTGTGGGGGGTTATAGTGTGTTTATGTGTGTGTGGGGGGAATAGTGTGTGTTTGTGTGTGTGTTGGGGGGGATAATGTGTTTGTGTGTGGGGGGGCTAGTGTGTTTGTGTGTGTGGGCGGGGTATAGTGTGTTTGTGTGGGGGGGATAGTGTGTGTGTGTGTGTGAGAGAGAGAGTGTGTATTACCATCTGTGTGTATGTATGAATGCATGTGTTTTTGTGTGTGGGGATATGCTTGTGTGTGTGAGTGTGTGGGGGCGATATAGTGTGTTTATGTGTGTGGGGATGTATAGTGTGTTTGTGTGTGTGTGGGGGGGCTATAGTGTGTTTGTGTGTGTGTGGGGATAGTGTGTTTGTGAATGTGTGTGGGGGATAGTGTGTGTGTGGGGGGGGGAATAGTGTGTTTGTGTGTGTGTGGGGAATAGTGTGTTTGTGTGTGTGGACGGGGTATAGTGTGTTTGTGTTGGGGGGATAGTGTGTGTGTGTGTGTGTGCGTGTGAGAGACAGAGTATGTATTACCATCTGTTTGTGTGTATGTATGCATGTGTTTTTGTGTGTGCGGATTGTGTGTTTAGGTGTGTGTGGGGGTGCATAGTGTGTTTGTGTGTGTGGGGGGGTATAGCGTGTTTGTGTGTGCGTGGGGTGCATAGTGTGTTTGTGTGTGTGTGTGTGGGGTGCGGCTAGTGAGTTTGTGTGTGTGTGTGGGGGATAGTGTGTTTGTGTGTGTGGGGGGTGGGGCTAGTGTGTTTGTGTGTGTGTGGGGATAGTATGATTGTGTGTGGGGGGTGGGGCTAGTGTGTTTGCGTGTGGAGGGGGGTGAGAGTGTGTTTGTGTGTGGTGGGGCTAGTGCGTTTGTGTTTGTGTATGTGTATATTTATGTGTGTGGATCGTGTGTTTTGTGTGTGAAGTGTATGCATCCTAGTGTGACAAAGAGACTGTCAGCTTCTGTGTGAGCAGGTGTGTGTCGGGGTGGGGGGAGGAAGCAGGGACAGGAGAGAGAAAGCACAGAGATTTTAGATTAGATTAGACTTACAGTGTGGAAACAGGCCCTTCGGCCCAACAAGTCCACACCGACCCGCCGAAGCGAAACCCACCCATACCCCTACATTTACCCCTTACCTAACACTACGGGCAATTTAGCATGGCCAATTCACCTGACCCGCACATCTTTGGACTGTGGGAGGAAACCGGAGCACCCGGAGGAAACCCACGCAGACACGGGGAGAACGTGCAAACTCCACACAGTCAGTCACCTGAGTCGGGAACTGAACCCGGGTCTCAGGTGCTGTGAGGCAGCAGTGCTAACCACTGTGCCACCGTGCCGCCCATGATGGGGAATAGGAGATGAGGATTAATCAATCCTTGGATGAAAATAGAACAGAGTATGAGCATCAAGAGAAGCCATCGAATGTAATACGGAGGCTGCTACTTTTATTGACTGTAATAAACGAAAGGCCAGGGTCACTTTCATGTATTCGGGGACAGGATACAGGTATCACAGGAGGCAATGTCGTCAAACCAGTTAATGACAGCAGACAGGTCGAAAAGACAGAGGAACTAAAATTAAAGCATTATTATCAACATGTAAAGAATGAGATAAATATGACCGGCCAATTTCATACCCTTGCACTCAATAAAATGTCCTTCATTTTTTATACTAATTAAGTTTCACGCTTTTTTCAAAGGGAGCTTACCACCGTCATAGAATGCAATTGCTTTCAATTTTCTTTCAGCTTCAAGGACTTTATCCACATCAGCCTTCACGAGGGCAAGAGCGTACGCTGTGATGGCAATGGTGTGAGGCTGGGTAATATTCGGCAGCTTGGTGTGCAAAAAATTAACGGCACTTTCAATGCTTCTTTCCTGGGGGTGAAAACAGAAAGTTGAGAACATGAACAAATTTTGAAAGCTTTCGCAGATTTTATTCTCAGAAGGGAACATCCATTCATCATTAGTCAGAACTAAACTGATTCATTTTAAACTGGCTGCAGCACTAATTTCCAACATTTCAAAAACACAATACCCTGTTTATCAAAAATGCCTGCATGTTCCATGTGAAATCATGTACTTCCAATTCCTGCCAGGCTAGTCCCTCAACTTCAAAACAGAGGCTGACCAAACATTTCTTCATGACCTCGACTTCTCTTTTTTATTAACTCTCTCTCTCTCTCTCTTTCTCTGACTGGCCTTTTTTGACCTCTGTAATTCTCTCTCTCCCTACTCTGAGCTATCTGTGCTCATATACTCCTGGCTTCTCACAGTAATGCTTTCATCTCCCTGTGCTGAATGTCTGTTATTTTTTCCAAAGCCATATTGCATGCCTCAATGACTACCGCCTGGTGGCTCTGACATCCATATTTATAATTATGAAGTGCTTGAGAGGTTAGTCATGGCTCTCATCACATTGCCATATAACCCTGATCCATTTCAATTTACCTACCAGTGCAAAAGGGCCACAGTAGACACCACCTCCCATGCCTTGTGCTCATCCCTGGGACACCTAGACACAAGGGTATCTACACCAGGCTCCTACTTACTGATCACAGATCCATCTTCAACAAGATAATTCCAAACAAACTCATCTTACAACGCTGCTCCCCTTCTGTAACTGGATTCTTGCTGTGCTGCCCAATAGGCTGCAGTCAGTAAGGAGAAATGACAACATCTCTTCCATGGTAATTCGCAATGCTGGTGCCCACAATGGACAGCAGATGAAAGAAAACATTCTTATAGAATCCCTACCTTGTGGAAACAGGCCACTAAGACCAACAAATCCACACTGACCCTCCGAAGAGTATCTCACCCAGACCCATTCCCCTACCTATGACTCTACTTTAGCCCTGATGAATGCACCTAACCTACCCATCCCTGAACACTATGGATAATTTAGCATAGCCAATTCATCCAACATGCACATCTTTGGATTGTGAGAGGAAACAGGAGCAGCCGAAAGAAACCCACGCAGACACAGGGAGAATGTGCAAACTCTACACAGACAATCACCCAAGACTGGAATCGCTGTGAGACAGCAGCATTAACCACTGAGCCACCATGGGAGATTGAGACATGAGAAAATTGATACATTGATGGCATGCTCTTTCTTGGGGGTTACTTAGCTCAGCTGGCTGGACAGCTGCATTGTGATGCAGAGTGACAGCAACAGCATGGGTTCGATTCCCAAACTGGCTGCAGTTACCATCAAGCCCTTGCATTCTGAACCTCTCCCCTTATATAAAGTGTGGTAACTGTCAGGTTCAACCACCACAAATTGTCTCTCTCCAATGAGAGAGCAACTGTTTGATTCTCTCGGGCCATGGTGACTTCAGAAATGTAGAAAATACATGCAGGAGTAGGCCATTGGGTTTAATCTGATTTTAATTGTTTTTTAAGAGATCAGTCAGATCAGTTGGCTGGGTTTTTGTTGTAGAATAATGCAACCATTGTGCATTGAATTCCTGCACCCACTGAGGTAACCATGAAGACTTTCCTTCACAGCCTCTCCCCTCTCCTGAGGTGCCTCAAGCCTGCAAAACCATTCAATATGTTCATGGCTGACCAGTTCACAACAGTCCAATTGAAGAGGTTCTCCTTCATATCACTCCTGAATGGCTTACCCCTCATTCTTAGATTGTGACCCCTAGTTCTGAACTTCCTTAACACTGGGAATATTCTTTTCATATTTAGGTACTCCCATCAGGATTTCATATTTTTCTATGAGATCCCTTCTCATTCTTCTAACTTCCACAAATACAAACCCAGT
The DNA here is from genome assembly GCF_020745735.1 of Hemiscyllium ocellatum. Classification (NCBI taxonomy): domain Eukaryota; kingdom Metazoa; phylum Chordata; class Chondrichthyes; order Orectolobiformes; family Hemiscylliidae; genus Hemiscyllium; species Hemiscyllium ocellatum. The sequence goes on along the minus strand of NC_083435.1, from coordinate 46,974,323 downwards.
CGATCTCCTCTCTCCTCATATGTCAGCCCTGCCATCCTGGGAATCAGTGGTGGGGGAGACATTTGCTGGACTCAATAGCAAGAATGTCGTTTTTCAGATAAGCATAACAAAATGGCTCACAATACTCAAGGTGTGGCCTTGTATAACAACAGTAAGACATCCTTGCTCTGATCTTCAAATCCTCTGGCTATGAAGACCAACCATGCCATTGGCTTTCCTCACTGACTACTGCCCCTGCATGTCAACCTTGAGCCACTATTCCACCAAGACACCCAGGTCTCATTGCACCTCACCTTTTCCTGAACTGCCACCATTCGGATCAGAACCTGCCTTCCTGTTCTAGTGACCAAAGTGGATAATCTCAGATTTATCCACATTATATTGCATTTCTCAAGTATTTGCCCACTCAGCTAGTATGCCCACGACACCCTGTCACCTCTTAGCATCCTCCTCACAGCACACACTCCCAACTAGCTTAGTGTCATCTGCAGACTTGGAGATATTGCGTTCAATCCCTTCATCCTGATTGTTGATGTATACTGTACACAGTTGGGGTCCCACTCGTCACTGCCGGCCGCTCTGAAAATGACCTGTTTATTCTAAATCTTTTCTTCCTGTCTACCAATCAGTTTTCTAACCAGGTCAAAACATTACCTCTGATACCATGAGCTTTAATTTTGCTTACTAAACTCTTGTGCAGAATCTTGTCAAAAGCCTTTTGAACGTGCAGATACACAACATCTACTGATTCACCCTTGTCCACTCTCCTGGTCACATTTTCAAAAAATTCCAGAATATTTGTCAAGCATGATTTCCCTTTAAGGAATCCATGCTGACTAAGACCAATTCTATCACTGCTTTCCAAATGGTCAGTTATTAGATTAGATTCTCTACAGTGTGGAAACAGGCCATTTGGCCCAACCAGTCCACACTGACCCTCCGAAGAGTAACCCACCCAGACCCACTACCCTCTGACTAATGCACCTAACACTATGAGCATTTTATCATGGCCAATTCACCTGGCCTGCACATCTTTGGAGTGTGGGAGGAAACCGGAGCACCCGGGGGAAACCCACACAGACACAGGGAGAATGTGCAAACTCCACACAGACAGTCACCCGAGGCTAGAATTGAACCTGGGAACCCTGGTGCTGTGAGGCAGCAGTGCTAACCACTGAGCCATCGTAATAATTGACCCCAGTATTTCCCCACCACTGATGTCAGGCTAACTGGCCTATAATTCCCTCTCCTTCCATTTTTTCAAGAGTGGAGTTACATTAGCTATCCTCCAGTCCATTGGAACCCTTCCTGAGTCTGGAAAATGCAGGGAAATGATCACCAATGCATCCGCTATTGCTAGGGCCTCTTCTGAGATGTAGAATATTAGATCCTCGGCACTTATTGGGTTTAATCTGATTTTAATTGGGTTTTTTAAGAGATCAGTCAGATCCGTTGGCTGGGTTTTTGTTGTAGAATAATGCAACCATCATGCATTGAATTCCTGCACCCACTGAGGTAACCATGAAGGACTTTCCTTCACAGCCTCTCCCCTCTCCTGAGGTGCGGTGAAGCTCATGTTAAACCACAGCCAGTCAACACTATCTACAGCCCTATGTTTGAACTTTGGCAGTCTCTTCCCTTGAGGGCTATAGTAAATGTATTAGGCTGAGTAAAAGTCACTTCAAACACACGAGGGAGGAGCTAGCGAGAGCAGAGTGGCGGGGGGCCTCACTAGCAAGATGGCGGAACAGCAATGGCAGTAGTTTCTGAAGGGCAGCAGAAATTCATCCCAAGGAAAAAGGGACACACTACAACTGACCATGGCTGACAAGGGAAGTCAGAGGCAGGATAACAACAAAAGAGAAAGCATACACTGTACTGAAGATTAGTGGGAAGCTACAGGATTAAGAAGACTTTAAAAACAGCAAAGAATCATTTAAAAACCAATGGGGCAGTTGAGGGGAGGGAGGCAGGTGAGTGTGTGTGTGTGCGGGGGTGGTGTGGGGAGGGGTTGTTCAGAGAATGAAACATCAGAGCAAGCCAGCGAGCAATATAAATGATGTGGAGATACTGGTGTTGGACTGGGGTGGACGAAGTTAAAAATCAATACTAGAGTGGTGCTGGAAAAGCACAGCAATTCAGGTAACGTCCCAGGAACAGGAAAATCGACGTTTCGGGTAAAAGCCCTTCTTCATTCAAGTTAAAAATCACACAACACAAGGTTTTGGTGCTCCGAAGATTAGACTATAACCTGGTGTTGAATGATTTTTAAATTTGAGCTATTATAAAAGGAGATTGCAAGGATTTATTTTGGTTTGAATAAGTAAAAGGGAAGAGAGAGCAAGGGTGCACATTGAATTCCCAAAAATGAGGCTGGAGAAGTTGTAATGGGGGCAAAGGAATGGCAGAAGAACTTTGCATTAGATTTAACAGTGCAAGACACCAGCAGTACACCAGAACTTCAAGGAGCAGATGTGAGGGCTCTGGCCCATCATCAAGAAGGTGTGCAGGAAGCTGAACAGTCTGAAGGAAGATCAATAACTCAAAACAGACATATCACACCCAGAGTCCTGAAGGAGATAGATGGGGAGATTGTAGAGGCATTGCTGGTGATCTTTCAGGAATCAGAGAAAAAATGGCTCATGTAACACACCTGTTTAAGAAGGGTTGATTAGATTCCGTGCAGTATGGAAACAGGCCCTTCGGCCCAACAAGTCCACACCAACCCTCCGAAGCGTAACCCACCCAGACCTATTCCATACCCAATATTTACCCCGACTAATGCATCTAACCTACATATCCCTGAACACTATGGGCAATTTAGCATGGCCAATTCACCTACCCAGCACATCTTTGGACTGTGTGAGGAAACCGAAGCACCCAGAGGAAACCCACACTAACACGGGGAGAATGTGCAAACTCCACGCAGGTGGTCACTGAGGCTGGAATCGAATCTGGAACCCTGGTGCTATGAGGCAGCAGTGCTAACCGCTGAACCACCATGCTGCTCAGGCATAAGACAGGAAATTATACACTAATTAGCCTGATCTTAGTCATTGGTGAAATTTTAAAGAAAATTATTGTAGATGAGAATGCAGAGTACTTGGAATGGCACGGTAAAATAGAACTGACTCAGTTTTGTCAAAGGATACTCATATCTGACCAATCAGTTTGAATTCTTTCAGGAGGGAATAAGCTAGTTAGACAAAGGACAGTCAGTGAACGTGACCTGTTTAGATTTTCAGAAGCCCTTTGATATCGTATCACACAAGAGGAGGCCACAATAAAAGGCCATGAATTTTGTGACAGAGGATTGCTTTGGAGAAAGGTTTAGCGTTTGCATAGAGGATTGGCAGATTGGGACAGGGCAGAGGGAAAGGATAAAGGGATCTTTTTCAGAATGGCAGCCAGTAATTAGTGGAGTTCCGCATTGGACAGTGCTGGGATTGTAAGTATTCACTTTATTATTTTACAATGTGGGTGATGAAACTAAAGGCATTATTGCTGCATTTGCAGATGATACAATGATAGGTGGGGGGACAGTAGTGCTGAAGATGCAGGAAAGCTGCAGAAGGATTTGGACAGGCTAGGTTATTGGCAAAGAAGCGGCAGATGGAATGCAATGTCGGAATTGTGAGGAAATGCACTTTTATAGAGAAAATGGAGGCATATTTTCGAAATGGAGAAAGGCTTCATCAATCTGATGCTCAAAGGGACTTGAGAGGACTTGTTCATGATTCTTTTAAGTTTAAAATACAGGATCATCTGTGAGTTAGGAAGGCAAATGCAAATTCATTTCAAGAGGGTTATTGATTGAATACATCAATGAGCTAAAAATCGTAGATGGAGTTCAATTTGAATTAATAGCATTGCATTTTGTAACAACAAATAAGGATAAGGTTTACACAATTCATGGTAGGGTCTAGGATAGTGCTGTACAACAGAGGGTTCTCAGGGTCCTGGTACATAATTGTTTGAAGTTTGTGTCACATATAGACAGGGTGATCAAAAGGCATTTGATGTGCTTGCCTTCAATGTTAGTCCTTTTAGTATTGGAGTTGAGAAGTTGAGATTGTACAGGACATTGGTGAGGTCTTGTCTAGAGTACTGCGTCCAGTTCTGGCCTCGCTGTTACAGGAAGGATATTATTAAGCTGGACCGGATTCAGAAAGGATTTAGAAGGATGTGTTAGGTACAGAAAGTTTGAGTTATAAAGAAAGGCTAGATAGCTGTGGCTTTCGGTTATACAAATATCTCAGTAAGGAATATCTGCAAGCTAGCAGTTTTCACATCATGAGAGTGAGATCTTCAACAAGCCATCAATTTCAACTTAAATTTAGCTCGAATAATTTACACAAAGTTGAAAGGGAGCAAGGTATGAAGTGCAGGGCGAGTGACAGGAAAGTGATAAACTTTCTTTTATTTACATCAGAGTCTTTTGGAATTGCCCAACGGAATACATAAGTATGCAAGTGAAAATACATTTTCGAAAAGTAAATTAATCCGACCTAATAAACTTGTTCAACACAATCAAACAAAACAAGGAAATGTGGTTTGCTGGAAATCAGAAACAAAAACAGAAATCAGTGGGAAATTCAGCTGGTCTGACAGCATCAGTGGATTCATAGAGTCATGGAGTCCGACAAAACTGTAACAGACCCATTGGTCCAAACTGGTCCTTGACATCCAAAATGTCCACCATCTGCTCTTCATGTCAAAGTCGATAAACGCATATCTTTCATTTATGTTATGTTCTATCTCCCATATGCTAGCCTAATCATCAACCATTTCCAAATCATGTTGAAAAGGAAAAGAAATTCCTTGGAACATTTATTCATCCCTGGCTTTGAATCATCTCCAAAACAGAATATATTACATTTTGTTCCCATGTTTACGTCATCAGCATATGCTGTGAACAGTCGCATCCCAACCAAGGTTCCTCAGATACATGATGAGTCATAATCTGACAATGATGAAGATACACCTATGCAAGTAACCCACAAAGGCTGGTATCCCGCCACCAAATCACATTTATCTATATTTGCATAGTACATGACACTGACTCAGCTAGCCCAGAGCTGGCTCCTAGAGTGAGCAGAACTGTGGACTCTCCTGTTTATATCTGTCAGCCAGGACACCCTGATTGGAGCTGTAGCTGACCTTGTTCCAGTGACTACACCTACTCTTTGTTTGCTGACTGGTACCCAACTCTTCACCCAGACCAGAGCATTTTCCATTTAACTATTCAGCTTTGTTAACCAACCACCTGTGTGGGGCATTATCAAAAACATTCTGAGGATTCAAATATAAAATGTCCGTTGATCTCTCCCCCATATTAAATATTTTGTCAGCGACTAGCATACAATAAATTACATTAAGGTTTCAAAGATGATTTTCCATTGACATATTGACGCTGTTCTCTACTCAGCATTTTCTAAAAACTCCTATTGTTAATTTAACACGTTTTATGATGGACTCATGCATTTTCCGTACTACTGATGTATAGCTGATGTTTGTGTAGCTCATTTTCACCTTCTTTCTCCTTTTCCTTATCTTAAATAGTTTGATGGGCCTTCTTACAATTTTAACCTCCAGGAATCCAGAATCTATGAAATTTTGTTAAATAAATACAAATTCATCAAAAATTGGAGTCAGATCTGCTAATGCTGTGGAATGCAGAATATCAGGCACTGGGACCATGTTAGCTTTCAGTACCATTAATTTCTCCAGTGCAAATTTGTTACTAATACAAATTTCATTCTAGTCCTCATTCTCCCACATCACTCTGATCTCTAATCCTAGGAGATTTACTGTATCTTCTGAGTGAAAAACAGACACAAACAAAACTTTCTTTATCATTTCTCTACTTCCCAATACTGCTCATTTTGCTTCTAATTGCTCTTCATTTGTCATTGGCAATTTTTCCCCATACCTCAACAAGCTTTCATAGTGCTTTTTGTCAAAGTGGTCTTACTACACAACTTTGTTTCCTTTTCAGTTTCTTAACCCTGATTTGTTGTATTGTAAAGATAATCTAATCCTGATGCTTACTATTATTTCTGGCCACTGTAAACGTATTTTGTTTTAATATGTTAGAATCCCTTGTTTCTTTTGTCAGCCATGGTTGATTTTTTTCAGAGCTTTAGTACACTGAACAAAATGCATTCGATTTGTCAGCCATGCAATGGTTATTTTTAATGATACAGATTTTCAGTGTTGCATTTTTGTGTATTTTCCAAAGCAACTTGGAAACACCATTATTTTCACACCTCATCAGCTGAAAGTTATTTCTGTAGTTTCCAATTGTTGTAAAGTGAGATAAAGAGAAGTAAAAGAAGTTACATTCTTACCACTCGTGAAATCACTGCAATATTATTCTGTTGAAAAGCCGCCAAGGAATGATGCAATGCTATTGCCACAAACGCTGTGAGGGAAACATCCATTTCAGTGCCACTGACTCCACCCTAAGGAATACAAACTCATATGATACATCTAGTGACTTAATTAAAACATACTCTGTTCCTGTCCTTTCTCTCTATTGAACTAATATGAACCAGTAGTTTTGTTCAGGCTTGCAAAGTCTTGCAGTTATTGGCCTGTACAAACTCCTGAATTAACCTCAATCAACTAATGGAAACACAGATCAATTTGATGAAAACTTCCTTCTTTTCCACCAATTTGCACAGGGAATTGTGGGATGTAGAAGAAGGACAGTGTTATTATCCTGTGCGTGGGGACAGCATCACCATCAACTTGTTAACTTGCATATATATACAATATTTATATGTAATAACATCAGTAATGCATATAATATGAGTAATAACATCAACTAATCAATAATGTGCACTCAAAACAACATGCAAATATTGTTGGAAATTTAAATATTTATTACAGAGTTTGAAGGATTGTATTCAATGATACTAATCAAAATCCAATGAGGATATGAAAGTATCTTTTGAAGTGTACAGTTGTGGGCATGTCGAAACAGGCACCTGGAAACACTGCATTACAAATATTTGGAACTAGACTGTCAATTCAGACATCACATCAAAAAAGATCATGGAAGTTGTCATGTACACATAGAGGAATTGAAGAGAATCTGCCAGGAAATCATGTCAAAAGGTGAATTGTCTTTAATTCATCTCCAGTTAGTTTGTCCAAGTCATTGATTGCTGGCAGGAGGTCAAGCATTTAGGTCATGCATAAGAAAGCACATATAAGTATCTGTACTTCTTTAGAGTGTGGGAGGAAACCAGAGCACCCAGCAGAAACCCACGCTGACACAGAGAGAACACATAAACTGCACATAAACTGTCACCTGAGGCTGGGATTGAAATCGGGTCCCGAATGACGTGAGGCAGCAATGCTAACCACTGAGCCAGCATGCTGCCCAGAAGTGGTTTTGTAAGCTATACTGCATTTCTATTTATAGATGGGATAAAATAGATCCAATCCTATATGTCCTGTCAATCTAACAGATTGTTGTTATGATGTTCACAATCATGACCGATCTTGAACAAGTCAATAAAGAAAAATTAAAATGGGTCCAAAGCCTGAATGGCTGATGAGGAGCAACTAAGATGAATAGTGCAACAAAAAAAGTGCCATACTTCATGTAGCCATTGCTAACACTTGGAAATTTACAGCCCTGATGAGTCACCAATAGAGATTTGGAGCAGTTTGATGATTCACTCCAGTTTATGATGGAATGAGACTCCAAAGGTCACACATTATCCTTCAATACCACGTTAAAACAGTGACTATATCAACCTGTATTTATGGGTCTGACTGGAAATCTACTCAACAGGAATAAACAAAGATCTTAGGTAATCTGAGAAAAAATAAATATGCACACAATACCTGTGGGAAGGAATTATTTTGTAGTGCATATAAGCCTGTAAGGAATCTCGTTTTGGAGACTATATTCAATTTCTCTACAGTTCATGCCAATCAAAATCAGTTTTTGTGGACAGATAACTACATTTCCCTCAAAATGAACTTTGATTGATCAGAATATTTTAAGTAAGAACTATGTCTGGAGTGAGCTGACAGCATTATTGGGGTGGAGAATGTATACACACTGCTGGCAGTTTTGAGACCATTGAATGTGCAACGACACATAAGAATGTAACAGCCAACAATTGTACAGCAATACCAAAAAGAAGGAACAAAGTGCACTCAGTGAAACATTAACAAAAGAAGTAGAAGCAGTGTATATGGGCAGGACCTGTATGTTTCTGGTTATCACTGGATGGGGATCTTCAAATGCTCCAGATATTTTTTGTTCATAGATGAGGTAGGCCACAGATTCCTGGATGAATTTGTCATTGACAACAATTTGTTCTCGTGCCATTGAGAGTATTTTTACAACAAACGCAGTCAACCTGAAAAGAAACAAAACTGTAATGTGTACACGGTGGAACACTCAAATTACAATGGCACATTCTTAACTTGGTACATGTCATTTTTAGTGGCCTTATCCAAAAACTTTAGAAATTCAGTTTCAGCACTCCAACTTCCTTGGCTCAATTTGAGATGGACCTTGTCATTTATTTCCTTGACCAGTCGTCTATTAAACTCTCATGTGTGGTAGCAGGCCATTTGGCCCATCGAGTCCACACTGACCCTCCAAACATTATCCCACCCCATCCCTGTAACCCTGCATTTCCCATAGTTAATCCACCTATACCGCATATCCCTAGACACTATGGATAATCCGTCTAACCCGCACATATTTCAACTATACAGGAAACCGGACCATCCAGAAGAAAGCCTGCAGGAATGGGGAGACTATGCAAACTCCACACAGTCATCTGCGGGTCGAATTGAACCCAAATCCCTAACACTGTGAGGCAGCAGTGCCAAACAATGTGCCACCATGCCACCTTTAGGCAGTCTAGGTCATATTTTGTCCCATGAAGCTCAATATGACTGGGCATTCTAATAAGCAAAGATGCAATCTTAGTTTAATTAATTGTGTTTTTTTCCTGAATAAACATTCTCACAATTATCAAACAATCTACTTTAATTGAAAGAAAACGTTGGCTTGTCCTGTGCTTTTTAATTACACCAAAATGTGAATTATAACAAATTCTACCCTTAATATTATCCTCCAATGATTTATCACTTCTCAAAAGTGCTGGGTATTGTAACGAAAATCTGAGTGAAAACCGATGTAGATTAAGATGAGATGAAACATGTAAGTGAATGCAGTATGGCACACCCACCATGTGCTGCTCGGATGAGTTTTCCAGGCTCCATAGGACCCATCGTCTTTCTTATATCCCAAAATCCTATTATACCCTGGAAAGGAATATATCATGTTTGTTACAAACAAAGAAAAAAAAATAATTATATCGCAATTACCTCAATTTAATATAAACAAGATGCAATTTGATGTAATAGCATCTCATTTGTGGAATAAGATTATTTGCACAGATATGATGGAAATCATATCTGTCAGAATGATGCCTGAACTAAAGGATTTCAATAATGAGGGTGCTGACCCAGCCTGTGCTGATACAGCCTGTGCTGACCCAGCCTGTGCTGACCCAGCCTGTGCTGATACAGCCTGTGCTGACCTAGCCTGTGCTGACCCAGCCTGTGCTGACCCAGCCTGTGCTGACCCAGCCTGTGCTGATACAGCCTGTGCTGATACAGCCTGTGCTGACCTAGCCTGTGCTGACCCAGCCTGTGCTGACCCAGCCTGTGCTGATTTTCCTTTGAGGGTAGAAAATGTAGAGTCAATATGATCAAGGTGTTCAACTTCAAGTGGCTGTTTTAAGCTCATGTCTGCACAGGTTTGCTTCATCTGATCACTGTAAAGCTAGCTGAAAATGTGTTGCTGGTTAAAGCACAGCAGGTCAGGCAGCATCCAAGGAACAGGAAATTCGACGTTTCGGGCCAGAGCCCTTCATCAGGAATGAGGAGAGTGTGCCAGGCAGGCTAAGATAAAAGGTAGGGGGAGGGGCGATGGAGATTCGATAGGTGGAAGGAGGTCAAGGTGAGGGTGATAGGCCGTAGTGGGGTGGGGGCGGAGAGGTCAGGAAGAAGATTGCAGGTTAGGAGGGCAGTGCTGAGTTCAAGGGAATCGACTGAGACAAGGTGGGGGGAGGGGAAATGAGGAAACTGGAGAAATCTGAGTTCATCCCTTGTGGTTGGAGGGTTCCTAGGCGGAAGATGAGGCGCTCTTCCTCCAACCGTCGTGTTGTTATGTTCTGGCGATGGAGGAGTCTAAGGACCTGCATGTCCTCGGTGGAGTGGGAGGGAGAGTTAAAGTGTTGAGCCACGGGGTGGTTGGGTTGGTTGGTCCGGGCGTCCCAGAGGTGTTCCCTGAAGCGTTCCGCAAGTAAGCGGCCCGTCTCCCCAATATAGAGGCGGCCATATCGGGTGCAGCTGATGCAATAGATGATGTGTGTGGAGGTGCAGGTGAATTTGTAGGTAAACTTGCGCCCACACCTCCTCCCTTACAAACTTGCGTCCACACCTCCTCCCTTACTTCTCTCCAAGGCCCCAAGGGATCCTTCCATATCCGCCACAAATTCACCTGCACCTCCACACACATCATCAAAAACTGGAGTGCATGAGTTTAAGAAGTGAGGAGAAAGATTTAAAAGGGTCCGAAGGGCAACTTGTTCTTGCAGAGGGTGGTGCGTGTATGGAATGAGTTGCCAGAGGAAGTGGAGGAAGTTGGTACAATTCCAACATTTAAAAGGCTTCTGGATGGGGATATGAATAGGAGGATTTATAGGGATATGAGCCAAATGCTAAAAAATGGGACTAGAATTATTTAGGATATCTGGTAGGCAGGGATGAGTTGGACTGAAAGGTCTGTTTCCATGCTGTACATCTCTCTGACTCTATAACTGTCAGCTTAAAAAGGATGTAGAAACATTCTGACAATTCAGTTTGGACATTCCCTTTCTTCAGTCAATTGAAACAACAAATGTGATGTAACGTACCCAGAGATGGATGCATCACAAGAGGCTACTTGAGTACAATGCAAGTGCCATCTCTTTGCAAAAGCAGTTAAAATTGTTCCAGTTACATGAGCAAAGTAAACTCAATTCATGTTAAATCTTGATGATTGAGTTCACTGACAAATCAAACGCAGGACTTTCTATCAAGCATTGCCTCATAAATGGTTTGAATGCTTCTCTTACAGAATAACTTAAGGTTCATACAACATAAATACAACATAAATACAGTTCAAACTGTAGTCAAGGTCAATTTGCAGTGAGCATCAAATCGAATGGGAGTAACGTCCGGAAATAGAGGAGGAAACATGCACAGCTAAATACTTTCTTGCTGAATGGATAGAATAGAAGCAATAAGGGATGAATTTAATTCAAAAGGTTTGTTGCTGGATTCCATGTTAAGCTAAAGGAAATAAGCTTACCTGTTTCAATGTGAAAGATTGCTTCATCCTTGCGTTCAGCTTTAAGTGACAGCCACTGGTCGCTTTGGTCGAGGTATTCGACGACAAAGACTGTAGGGGCCATGTGCATTGCCGTTTGCTCTGCACAGCCAGTTGGCACTTTGATCAGCTTGTCAATTCCAGCAGCACTTAGTGAATTTTCCACTGCATCTCCCATTATTGTCCCTAAAACAGCAGGGTTCAAGTGAAGAAGTATTGGTTTAGAAAGTGACAAATTATGTTTCTCTTCTCAGATCTAAACAGAGTTTATTGCACTTCTAATACTCTTCTTGCAGTATGGAAATGGTTTCCTGCATTGAACTGCAGGGATTGTAGCAAGGTCAGTCAAGTGGACCGCACAGAATATGAGATCTTTGTTTGGAATTGTTAACCTGGGTCAACCAGTGAGCCCTGGCTGACAGGTACAAACAGGAGTGACACATATCCTGTTCACTTTTGGAGTTGACTCTGATGAGGCTGTGCCAGAGTCAAGGACTTTTCACATGTAAATAAATGATGAATAGGTGATGGGATACCAGCCTCTGTGGAATTATTTCAGTGGTAGCAAGAGCAAAGCACGTCCTGAAGAAACTCTCACATCAGTCATCTCAAAGTTGGAGTAAGGATTGCTTGCATCATGCATTATTTGGAAAGCTTAACTCATTCAATGCTGCTGTCAAACACTGGGCCCAGAATGTGGAAAGGATGTCTTACTGTTTCTGGGAAAATAACATTAGTGCAATTGAAAAGCAACGAGTAATCATCCTAAAAACTTTATCAGTTATGAGGAGCCTAACTTTCTTTGATGCTGAACCTTTCAAGAGTTGACAGGTTTGGTTCAGGAATGTGACAACTCCAACCCTCCTCTAATTCTGGAACACTGTCAGTTTTATTCAGCTATTTGAGAAACAAGGCAGTCTGTTTCAGAACGGTTGATGTGGTTCAGATGACTGGCAGAGGCATGTGAGTTTGGCTTTACCCTTAATGAGATGCTGAGGGACCGACTGGTATGCACATTAATGACATAACCATGCAAAATCATCTACTCGCTGAAGCCTAACTGGACCACAAATAGGCACTACATCTGGTTTTATCATTGGAAAATTATGAAGAGAATCAATAAGATAGAAGCAGAGAGAATGTTTCCATTGGCAGGTGAAACTAGGACAAGAGGACATAGCCTCAGGATTAGAGGGAGCAGATTTAGGTCTAAACTGAGAAGGAACTTCTTCACCCTGAGCATTGTTAATCTGTGGAATTTGTCTCCCAATGAAGTAGTTGATGCTACTTCAGTTGATGTTTTTAAAGCTAAGGTAGGGTTTTTTTAAAGAAAAATGAAGGAATTAAGGGATATGGTGAGAGTGTGGGTAAGTGGTTCTGAGTCCACAAAGAGACCAGCCATGATCTTACTGAATGGTGGAGCAGACTCAAAGGGCCAGACAGCCTACTCCAGCTCCTGGTTCTTATGTTCTTAGGTTCCTATGTGCTAGTAACCAGGAAGACCAATAAGGAGCACTCAGAGAACGTGGACACAGTTCTTGGACATTTCTCCCAGGTGAACCTACACCTTAGAAGGGAGAAATGTGTGTTCCAGGCATCCCAACTTATTTATTTGGGCTACAGAGTCAACAAAACTGGATTACACCCTTTGGAAAAAAAAATGAGAATGATCAAAAATGGTCCGGCTTCCACTTTTGTACGGAAGGTTCGGTCTTTCCTTGCCATAGCTTTCAGGGAAGTGAAGAATAGCTGCTGTCCTCTCAAGTGTCAGCACAGTATGACCCCAAGTAAGGTATCAAGTTGGCACTGGCTCATAGGTGGCCCAAAGGAGGAGAACACCCAATAAGAACAACAACTCACCAGAACAAATGACCCTATACCCAACATGCGCAGGATAAACATAATTTACAATATTCCATTCAGAGACTGCACACAACACTATACAGGACAAACAGGCAAACAACTAGCAATCCGCATCCATGAATACCAACTAGCCACTAAATGTGATGACTAGCTGACCCTAGTAGCTATACACACAGATGGCAAGGACAAAATAACGATCATACGACAAGCTAAACAGAGAATTTCGAGAAGCATGGCACTCAGCGACAGACTCCATCAACAAGCACATAGACCGAGATCCGATATACCGGCCACTACAGTGAACTATCAGAACCAGCAACCGGAAGCGGCAGGAACGGAACCAAATAAATTCCACAAGACGCAGTACAGCTGCGCTTCACAGGAGCTTCCAACGTACTGAAGTTGTCACCTAGGTAGGGGACGAAACATCTGCAAATCAAATCCTCAGCTCGGCGAACATACCCATAACCATGGCAACTGGCACCCAAGATGCCAATCTTTATATAAACCTTGAATCCAAGAGTATATGCAACCAGGACTTTGGCTAATGTAGAGCATAAATACACCCAGATAGGGAAAGAAGGATTAGTACTCATATTTGGAGTCAGGACGTTTCACCAATAAATCCAGATATCAATTTGCAATAATAATGGACCACAAACACCTGTTTGGTCCAGTGAAAAGGACAAAACATTGCTGCCCATAACTTCAGGCTGGTAGTCGAGGGCTCTAACAGGAAGTGTATATCTGGGAGGCCAAATAATGAATGCAGATGCATTGAGCACCTCCCAATGGCAGATACACCACTGATGGCGCAGCCACTGTAAGAGTCTGTAATGGTTTTAAATTTTCAGGACACACTTCCAGTCACAGCCAATATAGCATCACACCTTTATTGTAGAGAGATCCAGTCCTGGCAAAAACCAAAACAGCTGGTGGTGATAGAGAATACCAAAGGGCTGTTACAACCAGATTTTCTTTCTGAGTCACTCTGGGCACAAGAGATGAGCTACTGTGCATTACACGCTGCCCTTATCTGAGGAAGAGGCAGAGGAGCCCGACTCAAACACCCTAGAAGGAGCGATGAAAAAAAAACTGGCCTATGTCCTTGATGTCAGAGGGATAGGAATGTACGGATTGTAACAATGTCAGCCATTGTGGACCTTATGGAATTTAAGTTCCCTGATTGGGGCTATTAATCTGATCCAGTCAGGGAGCCCTGGTGACAAATAAAAACTGGAGTTTCAGGCATCTATTTGACTCTGATGGAGCTATACCAGTGACATGGTCATTGCTGGGGTAAATAAACAGTGACTTGTTGACAGAATACTGGCCTTTGTGGAGTCATTTCAAGAGCAATATTTTCGAGATGCAAAAAATTCTGAGATTGTTTAGGTCAACAATTATTTTTCATCAGCGTAAACAGAAATAGCTAGAAAATCTCAACTGATCTGCAAAGAGAAATCAGAGTTGACATTTAGGGTCCTGCAACCCTTCTTCAGAACTTCAATTCAGTCCTGAAGAAGGGTGACTAGACCCAAAATGTTAACTTAGATTTCTCTCCACAGATGCTGCTAGACCTGCTGGGGATTTCCAGCTATTTCTGATTTTGCTCCTAATTCCCAGTATATATTGTTCCTACGGTTTTCAGTTACTCTTCATGTCTTTGGAGCCAAAGAATGAGCTCCTCGCTTCAGATTGAAATACAAATTTCAGGCTGAGACTCTAATGCAATAATAGATCATAGAATCCCTATAGTGTGCAAATAGATCCTTCGGTCCAACAAGTCCACACTGACCCTCCAGAGAGTAACCCATCCAGACCCATTCCCCAACATTAGCCCTGAGTAATGTACCTAACCTACATATCCTGAACACTGTGGGCAATTTAGCTTGGCCAATTCACCTAACCTGCACATCTTTGGATTGTGGGAGGAAACCAGAGCACCTCCACGCAGACACGGGGAGAATGTGCAAACTCCACACAGTCAGTCGCCTGAGTCGGGAATTGAACCCAGGTCTCTGGTGCTGTGAGGTTTTTACTGATAGAGACAACTGTGCAGACACAAAAAACATTATTAGATTAGAGATTACTTACAGTGTGGAAACAGGCCCTTCGGCCCAACAATTCCACACCGACCCACAACCCACTCATACCCCTACGTTTACCCCATTTACCTAACACTACAGGCAATTTAGCATGGCCAATTCACCTAACCTGCACATCTTTGTAACTGTGGGAGGAAACCCACGCAGGCACAGGGAGAATGCGCAAACTCCACACAGTCAGTCGCCTGAGTCGGGAATTGAACCCAGGTCTCTTGTGCTGTGAGGCAGCAGTGCTAACCACTGTGCCACTGTGCCGCCCACATTATGTGTTGGAAGCTTCACAGTCAGATGGGTTGAGAAATGTGAGGTGATTTTTCATAACATAGTTGAATGGCATAGGGAGTAAATTGACGACTATTGTTTCCATTTTCTATGTCCCTCACTTCTCTTACTTTGAGGAACTGTGAACCAATCTTATATTACTTCCATTAAGTTAGGCTAATGTACACCCATGTTTATTCAGCTATGACTTGAACACTTCAAGGACGCAATGAAATATCCTCATCGTCTTCGCCAAAAGACACGCTGCAAAATCAAAAATGCAATTTATAATTACCTGTGGCTCGGATGTACATATAATTATCGGTGTCCGGTACCAAGTTAGATGGCTCTGGTTCCAATACTTCATAGCTGCTTCTCACTGGAAAAGACAAAGTGTTTAGGATGACAACCCTGGAATGTACAAGAAAATACATAATCCCATGGATGCTGCAAATCTGAAACATTTTTTCATGACTCCTAACATGTCATCACTTGCCAATGGCTTGTCTAAACGTCTTCAAACTGTGCTTCCTGCATAAGACTTCATTCCATCCTCACATTTTCCCCATCTGTGTCATGTCTGGTTTGTGATGCCAATTTCTACAGGGCTGCACCTGACATAACATGGTCAACTTTAGCCATGTCTGACCCATCTCTCACACTCCCGTTTTCACCCATTCCTCTCATTCGCAAAGATTTACCAGGATGCTGCCTGGACTGTAGAGTATGTCTTATGAAGAAAAGTTGAGGGAGCTAGGGCTCTTCTCATTGGAGTGAAGAAGGATGAGAAGTGACTTAATGGAGGTGTAGAAGATGATGAGACATATAGAGTGTGGAGCAAGAGACTTTTTCCCAGGGCAGAAATGTCTATCAGGAGGGGGCATGATCTTAAGGTGATTGGAGGAAGGTTATGGGGAGATGTCAGAGGTAGGTTCTTTACACAGAGAGTGGTGGGTGCGTGGAATTTAGTTCCAACAGTGACAGCAGAGTCAGACACATTACAGACATTTAAGCGACTCTTGTACTGGCACATGGATGATAGTAAAGTGAAAGGAATGGAGGTTATTCTGATCTTAGAGTAGGATAAAAGGTTGGTATAACATTGAGGATCGAAGGGCCTGTACTGTGATGCATGTTCTATGTTCTGTACCTCAATGAGGTCTCCTCTCGTTTTTCTAAATTCCAGAGCATAGGCTTTAACTGCTCAATCGTTCTTCACGAGACAAATCCCTCGTCCCTGGAATTTATCTACTGAGTCAAGATTACAGTGGTGCTGGAAAAGCACAGCAGGTCAGGCAGCATCCGAGGAGCAGGAAAATCGATGTTTTAGGCAGGACCCCTTCATCAGGAATGAAACAAATTAATTTATTGAACCTACTCTGCTTTGCCTCAGCCCTCAGCCACAGGCCTCCTCAAGTAAAAGGACCAAAGTAATACACAATAGCACAGATGTGCTCTCACTAATATTTTATCCAGTTGCAGCAATGTCTACTTACTTTTATATTTTTCTTTACCGCGACTTCACTTTACTGTGGATCTTTTTATTTTTCATTGCAGTTTCAATATGCCATAAGCAGAAGCTTTCTTCTCAGCAAAACTGATTACAATTGGAAATATGTTTTTTGGGATTGTAGTACATATAGATTATGACAACAATCTGGCAGGAAAACAAATGTTGGAAGATTGGGATATATCACGGTGCTGTCTATGGTTCTCTTAAATGACACCTGCAGTAACATTGCAGGTCTTATTATCTTTTTATGTGTAAGACTCATTCAAAGTTGAGGCAGGGTTGGTAGTGAGCATGGTGCTTTGGTTTTGGAGTTGCACACAATTGAGAATTAGAAAACTAACAGCAGGTAGCGAAAATTTATCTTATTTTGTGCTTTCCGAAATTTTGTCTGCAATTTATGAGGTGAATTCCAATCTTACAAGTTACGTATAAGGAATTGTACTCTCCCCTTATCAAGTCAAACTGCTGCTTTGTGAGTTCAATGAAATGAAATGCCTATTGGAAGCTAAATTTCTCTCACCTTTGGGATTTATGGGGATGCTTGATTCCTCTGACACAAGTACACCTTCAGGCTGCCAAGCAGAGTGAGAAAGAAGTTAATTAAAATATTATAAAGTCAGTAATTTCTTAGATCTGGAATGCCATTAAACACAATCTTAGCCAATATAATAATCATTTTTGGCTTGGCTGAGTTATCAAACGCTTTTGTTTTCAGTTACAAAATGTTGAATTGAGTTCACATATTACTTTCACTGGAGAGCTTTGTTTTCAGCAACAGGCTGAACGGCAGAGCTTTGATTTACATCTTCACCCTAGAAAATGGCACCATTTGAAAACATTATCTTTAATCATTCCAGGCAATTTTAATTGAACACCGTGAAGATTAAATTTTATCAGAACTTAACTAATGTATTCTGGGGATAATGAGTTCAATTACTGAAATCCTTACTTAGAACATAAACTATGTGATTGTGGTGAGATGCTGTGCAGTTGGTGCTGCCTTTATTCTCGGGATATCCTTCCTGAAGGTGTTTACAACTTTACACGGTATAGCTTCAATGACAAACTTGAGACTTTGTATCACTAGAATGCAACATTGTCCCTTTCACAGTTACAAAGGCACAAAGCAGAAAAAGAAATTTAAATAACCTGTGCCTGTCAACACTTTCTCACTTGCTCGAAATGAAGCAGCTTGCAACTTGTTCTTAATTAATGATTAATAACTAAGAATTAACCAATGTGAGTGTCCTTGACTGTTACACATGTCATCATTTTTCCTAATTCGGCAGAGATAAATCTCCTACCTTTATGTGGCTAAGCAGAGTCTGTGCCGTATTATAAGATAATACCGCACACAAACCACTTTCTGATTAACTTAATTCCTTGTGTCCCTTTCAAACAGCAAAACAGCTAATTCCACTATCTTGAAATTTAGGTGTTATAAACTATCTAATTCAGTACTCCTTTGAAGGTAAGGCATTTCAGAATTTACAAAAATGGCACACAAACTGTTATATCGTGTTACTCTAACATATCATGCAGCAGAACCTGCTAATCAACATGTACTATCCTACTTACCACAACTTTAAGATATTTTAACACAGCATCCTCGTACATCATGGTATTGCTAAAAGCAATAACATTGATAGGCATGTTGCCAACGACCAATGGAGCAATAGCAAAGTGAACCGAGGTGGCCGAATTTGCTTTGATCAGAACTTTCCTTGCATTATTCCTTGAAACAGCTGGACTGCACAGCCCCTCTGCTTCTCTCATGTACACGAAAACCTACAGCAAATACACACACACAATATTTTTCACAAAAATAACTAAATTGATGCACATATCATTGAAGTATTTTCTTGTGCAATATTATCGTAGCAATGAAAATTAGATTGGAATTGTGCTGTGAAGAGCGTTTGCACAAGGAATATCTGTGATACAGATACCAAAGGACATAGATGCAGCTGAAAATATGCAAAACACATCTGTCAGAAAGGAAAATCAGAGAGGACATAGAGATTGTAAGGATTAGGGAGGATTTGTCTGTTTTGTATCAAGAGTACAAATCATGAATTCTGTACGAACATTGATTCCAAACATCATGAGAGAGGTCAATTAGGTAGAGTAAAGATACTAACGTGGCTTGGCAAGACAAGAAATACAAAATGTAGTTTAATATAACAACTGATAAATCGAACAGAATTTTTTTGGTTTATTTATGGCATGTAAGCACCACGGGTTTAACAGCATTTATTCCCCTTCCCCCAGTTCCCCTTGTGACAATGGAGCTGAACTGCCTTTTCGAACCACTCCAGTCTTTTGGGTACAGTGACATCCCCAGGTCTGTTCAGAAACTAACAAGTAACTGGTAAGAATTTGGAACTCTCTTCCATACTAACTCTTCACAACCTAACTTTAACATCAAAGGTTTGTGAGTAATATAACAAGTGAAAGTATCACAGGAGGTGGGTTTCTATTGCCTTCCCCATATGTATTAGTGGAAAGCATGGGTCAGGAGAAAGTGAGGACTGCAGATGTTGGAGATTAGAGTCAAGAGTGTGTTGCTGGAAAAGCACAGCAGGTCAAATAGCATCTGAGGAGCAGGAGAATCAATGTTTCATGCATAAGCTCTTCATCAGGAATGGATCCAGAAAACATGGGTTAGATCACTGAATGATCCTCCATAAATGCATTTCCCTCTTGGTGTTATCTGATTAGATTAGATTCCCTACAGTGCGGAAACAGGCCCTTCAGCCCAACCAGTCCACACTGACCCTCCAAAGAGTAACCCTCTGACGAATGCACCTAACACTGTGGGCAATTTCCCAGGGCCAATTCACCTAACATGCACATCTTTAGACTGTGGGAGGAAACCGGACCACCAGCAGAAAACCCACGCAGACACGAGGAGAATGTGCAAACTCTACACAGACAGTCGCCCAAGGTGGGAATCGACCCTGGGACCCTGATGCTGTGAGCCACCTCTTTGGACTTTGTTTAGGTTCCGCCGGGTGACATTCTTTGCACCTGAGATGCCTCAGAAATAGTCTGACAAGTGGCAAGTAATATTTGCACCACATGAACTCCAGGCTTGGGCCATCATTAGAAGAGGGAGAAAGTGAGGTCTGCAGATGCTAGAGATCAGAACTGAAAATGTGTTGCTGGAAAAGCACAGCAGGTCAGGCAGCATCCAAAGAGCAGGAGAGTCGATGTTTCGGACATGAGCCCTTCTTCAGGAATGAGGAAAGTATGTCCAGCGGGCTAAGATAAAAGGTAGGGAGGAGGGACTTGGGGGAGGGGCGTTGGAGATGTGATAGGTGGAAGGAGGTCAAGATGAGGGTGATAGGCCGGAGTGGGGTGGGGGCGGAGAGGTCAGGAAGAAGATTGCAGATTAGGAAGGTGGTGCTGAGTTCGAGGGATTTGACTGAGACAAGGTGGGGGAGGTGAAATGAGGAAACTGGAGAAATCTAGGTTCATCCCTTGTGGTTGGAGGCACTCTTCCTCAAGCTGTCGTGTTGCTATGGTCTGGTGATGGAGGAGTCCAAGGACCTGCACATCCTTGGTGGAGTGGGAGGGGGAGTTGAAGTGTTGAGCCAAGGGGTGGTTGGGTTGGTTGGTCCAGGTGTCCCAGAGGTGTTCCCTGAAACATTCCACAAGTAGGCGGCCTGTCTCTCCGATATAGAGGAGGCCACATCGGGTGCAGCGGATGCAGTAAATGATGTGTGTGGAGGTGCAGGTGAATTTGTGGTGGATATGGAAGGATCCCTTGGGCCTTGGAGGGAAGTAAGGGGGGAGGTGTGGGCGCAAGTTTTGGATTTCTTGCGGTTGCAGGGGAAGGTGCCGGGAGTGGAGGTTGGGTTGGTGGGGGGTGTGGACCTGACGAGGGAGTCGTGGAGGGAGTGGTCTTTTTGGAACGCTGATAGGGGAGGGGAGAGAAATATATCTCTGGTGGTGGGGCTCATTTGGAGGTGGACCCCAAATCACCAGAGATATATTTCTCTCCCCTCCCCTATCAGTGTTCCAAAAAGACCACTCCCTCCGCGACTCCCTCGTCAGGTCCACACCCCCCACCAACCCAACCTCCACTCCCGGCACCTTCTCCTGCAACCGCAAGAAATGCAAAACTTGCGCCCACACCTCTTCCCTCACTTCCCTCCAAGGCCCCAAGGGATCCTTCCATATCCGCCACAAATTCACCTGCACCTCCACACACATCATTTACTGCATCCGCTGCACCCAGTGTGGCCTCCTCTATATTGGGGAGACAGGCCGCCTACTTGCGGAACGTTTCAGGGAACACCTCTGGGACACCCGGACCAACCAACCCAACCTCCCCGTGGCTCAACACTTCAACTCCCCCTCTCATGCCACCAAGGACATGCAGGTCCTTGGACTCCTCCATCGCCAGACCATAGCAACACGACAGCTGGAGGAAGAGCGCCTCATCTTCCACCTAGGAACCCTCCAACCACAAGGGATGAACCTAGATTTCTCCAGTTTCCTCATTTTCCCTCCCCCCACCTTGTCTCAGTCAAATCCCTCGAACTCAGCACCGCCTCCCTAACCTGCAATCTTTTTCCTGACCTCTCCGCCCCCACCCCACTCCGGTCTCACCCTCACCTTGACCTCCTTCCACCTATCGCATCTCCAAAGCCCCTCCCCCAAGTCCCTCCTCCCTACCTTTTATCTTAGCCTGCTGGACACACTTTCCTCATTCCTAAAGAAGGGCTTATGCCTGAAACGTTGACTCTCCTGCTCCTTGGATGCTGCCTGACCTGCTGCACTTTTCCAGCAACACATTTTCAGCCCATCATTAGGAAGAGACAATCTAACCAACACCCCTTGATATTCATTGGTGTTACCATCATTGAATTCCCCACAATCAGCATCATTGTGTTTTACCATTGACCAGAAATTCAACTGGACTCGCCAGATGGACACAGAGGCTACAAGGGTAGGTCAGAGGCTAGGAATACTGCAGCTCTTCCTGAGTCACGAAAGTCTGTCCATCATCTCCAAAGCATAAGTCAGGAGTGCAATGGAATACTCCTCACTTGCCTGGATGGGTGCAGCTCTAACACTCAAGAAGCTTACCACTGTCCAGGATAAAGCAGCATGCTTGTTTGGCACCAGATCCCCGAACATACACTCCCTCCATCACTGAAGCTTCACAGCAGCAGTGTGTACTACCTCCAAGATGCACTGCAGCAATTCACCACAATCCTGAGACAGCATCTTCCAAACACACAGCCACTTCCATAGAGAGGGAGAAGTTCTGCAGGCACATAGGAACATCACTTGCATGTTCCCTCCATGACATTTACCACCCTAACTTGGAAATATCTTCACTGCTGCTGGTCAAATTCCTGAAATTCCCTCAACCCAGAGCAGGTGACCTACATGAAGGCTACTCACCACCACTTTCTCAAATGGAACTAGAGATGGTTAATAAATGTTGGCCAGCCAGGGATGCCCACATTCCACAAAAAAGTGTAAGAGATGGTCAGTGATTTCGATCTGAAGAGAAGTTGCTGACGTACACATGTGAGCAGAGCAACACAGCTTATCTTATTAAACCATAACCTTCAAGGTGTCTGGTTTCTTTACTTAGACATCTCTAAGAATTGGCCATTCGGCCCAATTGAGTCCACCCAGACCCGCAACATCTATCATGTTACCCTGCATTACTAGGGAATAATCCACCTAGCCTACACATCCCAGGACACTATGGGCATTTTAACATGACCAATCTGCACATCCTCAGACTGGGGGAGGAAACCAGAGCACTTTGAAGAAACCCACACAGACCCAAGGAGAACGTGCCAACAGGCAGTCAGCCAAGGATGACATCAAACCCAGGTCCCTGATGCTGTGAGGCAGCAGTGCCAATCACTGAGCTACTGTCAATTAATGTGTGACCTTCTCCAGCTAGTGTGCACACACACAATAACACAAACAGAAACAGTAATACACACACTGTCTCTCACAAACACACACATACACACACGCAATAATAGACACACACACACAATAATATATACACACACACACACACACACACACACAGTGGTTAGCACTGCTGCCTCACAGCGCCTGTAGACCCGGGTTCAATTCCCGACTCAGGCGACTGACTGTGTGGAGTTTGCACGTTCTCCCCGTGTCTGCGTGGGTTTCCTCCGGGTGCTCCGGTTTCCTCCCACAGTCACAAAGATGTGCGGGTCAGGTGAATTGGCCAAGCTAAATTGCCCGTAGTGTTAGGTAAGGGGTATGGGTGGGTTGCGCTTCGGCGGGTCGGTGTGGACTTGTTGGGCCGAAGGGCCTGTTTCCACACTGTAAGTCTAATCTAAAAAAAAAGAGACACTTTCACACACACACACACTAACATAGTCGCATAATAACACACTTACTTGTATCGGTATCATATCAGCCTGCTTGGCATAGAATGCATAATCTGAACTAATTAATTTTCTTACCTCAAGTTCCTCCGACAGGTAATTGTACAACACTGCTCTCACATCCAACTGCTCATTCCTCTTGACAGAATATGGTAGCTTTATGGATATAAAAAATGGTTTGAACACTTTCATCTTCTTTGGTTCAGCTATGCAGAATCCTTAAAGTTAAAAAAAAACAAAGGATATTGTCACCATTGTTTAATTCATTTTTAAAAACGTCCAATGCTTCCTTGAAATATTTACATAGCTACACAATAACTCAGCGACAGCACAAAAGAAATAACTGCTAGCCAATCTCATTGTCACTGTGGACTGCACGTATGGTAGTCACACATCAGCCAATGGGTATTGCTGAGGCAGACAAGTGGACAAACCCTAACCTTCAACCTGGTATATCCTGCACACAATGATAACAGGTTCCAACTGAGGTGTCTGCAGAGATAATGTCTGTGACAGCATTTAACACAAATTCATGATTCTAGAATTGCCTGAACGTATTAGAAGACACAAAATGTAATCTCTCATTTAAGAAAGGAAAGAAAAAGAAAACCGGGAATGAAGTGTACATTGGTTTGAATTAAATAATCGTGGAAAAGCTCAAATCATTTATTGATGCAGTTTAAACACTACTGGCATCATCAGTAAAGGTTAACATGGCTGTATGTAAAGAAAATTCTTTTGAGTTTGTGCTGAATTTAGAATCATTCGTTGAGATTAAGCAGAATGATTAGAACATAGAATAGGACATCCCCAAAACAGGTCTTTGGCCAATCATGTCTGCACTGATCATGAGGGGATTCTAAATTAATTACATTTGTGGTTGATACCATTCTGTTCTCTCCCTGTTCATGTGTATATCTGAATTCCCCTTAAACTTTGCCATTGTATCTGCTTCTAGCATTTCCCTGGAAGCACCGTCTAGGCACCTACTATTCTCTGTGAAAAAAAACTTTCTGCGTACATTTCTTTTAACCTTTCCCAAATTTCAGGAAGCTATAGACTTAGACCCCATAATCACTCTGAATCTCAATGCTGCTATGGTTCCAATCATGTATTATATATTGTTGTACTGACACCTCGCAATCTCTCTGTGCATCAATGTTCTCATCATTGCTTGTATACTTTCCTCTTGTACTTGATCTCCCAAAATGCATCACTTCACATTTACCTGCTTCTATGTAGACAATATCCACCACCGCCTTAGCCTCATAAATTATTATTACCTTTGTCACTTCCTCAAAAAACTCAATCAAGTTTGTAAGATCAGACCTCCGTAGCATAAAGCCATGCTTGCTATCGTTAATAAGAACAGCCATCTCGAACTGCATCCTGTCCCTAAGACTCTTCTTCAATAATTTCCCTACCACTGTTATATGGCTCACCAGTTGATAATTTCTTGGATTTTCTCTGTTGCCCTTCTTGGACCAATGAATCACATTGGCTATTCTACAGATGTTGGACCTGACCTATGGCTAAAGAAGAGACAATGATTTCTGACAAAGTTCCAGCAATCTCCTGCCTTATCCTGGATCGATCCCGTCAGGACGTGGGCAATTATCGACCTTAACATTTTCTCAAGATACTCAACACCTCATCCTGACATGCCTGAGCGTAAATTCATATTTAAACTTACCATCATCTCTCCCTTTCTTTGTGAATACAAAATATTCCTTCGGGACCTCACCCACTTTTTCTGGCTCCACAAGTAAATTCCCTCCTTTGTCCTTCAGTGGAGCTGGTTTTCCCCCAAGTTACCATCTTGCTCCCAATTATGTGTCCGAAATGCCTTGGAAATCTCCTTTATCCTCTATGCAAACTATATCATGGCCCCTCCTAATGTCTTCTTTCTTAATGTCCTGTTTCCTAAAATGCTTGATTTGTTCTTTCAACTCAACTTGCAACATATCTCTTTATCCAAGGCTCCTGAATGTTACCACCTTCAGTGTCATTCTCACAGGAACATACTGGTCCTGACCTCTCATCAACCCTGAAAGGACTCCTACACCTGGGATGTGAACTTACCTTCAAGCAGCTTCCCACAATCCAATGTGACTAATTCCTGATTAATACTGTCGGAATTGGCCTTCTCCAAATTTCCCAATTTTACCCAAGGACCAGTCTTACTCTTTTGCATAACTGCCCAAAACCAACTGAATTATGCTCACTTTTCCCAAAATGCTGCCCCATTGAAATTTTTATCACCGGGCCAGGCTCATTCCCAACACAACTAATACCATGGCACCTCCCTCAGTGGGACTACCTACATATTGTTTCAAGTATCTCACCTGGATGTGCCTCACAAACTCTGAACCAACTAAGCATCTGGCGCTGAGAGAATCCCAGTGAATATTGATTGAGTAAATTAATATCATTCACTACCAAATGTTACTGTTTTTATATCTTTCCATGATAAGCTTGCTCTAATTTCTGTGGGTTATTGAGAGTCATATTACATATTCCCAACATAGTGACGGCACTTTCTTATTCCTATGTTCTTCAGTATATCTTCGTTTGATGAGCCCTCCACAATGTCCTCTCTGAGTACAGCTGTGATATTCTCTTTAATCAACAATGTTAATCCTCTTCCACTTTTACAGCCCTCTCTATCATGCCTGTAACATCAAGACACTCTCCTGCCTTTCCTTCTACCAGGTTTCTGCAATGGCTACATCATTAGAGTAGCATGTGGTAATCCAGGCTCTGAGTTTATTTGAATTATTTGTTATATTTCCTGCATGAAAATAAATGCACCCAGACCGCTAGGCCTGCTGTTTTCATTAAGTAAACAGTGAGGTCTGCAGATGCTGGAGATCAGAGCTGAAAATGTGTTGCTGGTTAAAGCACAGCAGGTTAGGCAGCATCCAAGGAACAGGAAATTCGACGTTTCGGGCCAGAGCCTGATGAATGCATTTAAGTTGAGAGAGAAAGTTCAAATAATGTGTGAGGTGCAAGCCTTTTTATACAGTGTGATAAGAGTGCGGAACACACTCCAGGTGGAAACAGATATGACAAGGGCGTTTAAGAGACTTTCAGATAAGTACATGAATACGCAAGAAATGGAGGGATATGGATCAAAGACAGGAAGAAGGGATTACTTTAATTTGGAGTCATGTTCAGCACAACATTGTGGACTGAAGGGTCCGTTCCTGTGCTGTACTGTTCTATGTTCTTTATTCCCACATCCCCTTTGTAAGACCTTGCCTCTCTTTTTGCCCGAAACGTTGAATCTCCTGCTCCTTGGATGCTGCCTGACCTGCTGCGCTTTTCCAGCAACACAATTTCAGCTCTGATCTCCAGCATCTGCAGTCCTCACTTCCTCCTCGAAGATTTTAACCTATTGCGAATCCTCTTGCCTTCCTTGAAGAAGCTCTCTTCCTCCCTCTACAAGGATTTCAGTGAGTCCCTCTCTCACTGCACACCCCAGGTCCTGCTGGACACACTTTCCTCATTCCTGATGAAGGGCTTATGCCCGAAACGTCAAAACTCCTGTTCCTTGTGTGCTGCCTAACCTGCTGTGCTTTTCCAGCAACACATTTTCAGAACATTCCATGGGGCAGAGTTCTGACATTTTGAACTTATTGAACAATTGGCAATAATCTAAGTGTTTCATCCTAACAAACTACAATGACAAACAGAAATAGTTCATACTTTACCTCCCTCCAGATACTAGTCACTCAGACTCTGTGTCTAGTATCTGAGAAGCCAAGTCTATGTCACTTTTGGAGTGTGACATCACATCTGGAACTTTGCCTCTGGATTCATTTCCGCTCCCTCTGCCGTTATTCTAACTGTCCTCTGTCCTATTCTGACTAACCTGGTAACTCCCACTGCCATTCACTCCCAGGTTCACTCTGCAGTGCTGTACTCCTGCTGCTGTCCCCATTACTTGCAAAGTACTTCAAGTTTCAAAAGTGATTCGATAAGTTGCTGAATGAACAGTTAATTCCCAAGTTAACAGAATGGGGTGAGAATACACTAGAATGAAGGGCTGGCACGACAGCTCGCAGGGACTAGGTTTAATTCCAGGGTTTTATCAGGCAGCATCTGAGGATCAGAAAAATTGACGTTTTGGGCAGGAGCCCTCCATCAGGAATGAGAGTGCTCTGACCGAAACATCAATTTTCCTGCTCCTCGGATGCTGCCTGACCTGCTGTGCTTTTCCAGCACCACTCCAATCTGCACGGTGGCACAGTGGTTAGCACTGCTGCCTCACAGCTCCAGAAACCCGGATTCAATTCCCACCTCAGGCGACTGACTGTGTGGAGTTTGCACGTTCTCCCCGTGTCTGCGTGGGTTTCCTCCGGGTGCTTCGGTTTCCTCCCACAATCCAAAGATGTGCGGATCAGGTGAATTGGCCATGCTAAGTTGCTCCTAGTATTAGGCAAGGGGTACGGGTGGGTTGCGGGTCAGTGTGGACTTGTTAGGCCGAAGGGCCTGTTCCCACACTGTAGGTAACCTAACCTATCGACTGTGATCTCCAGCATCTGCAGTGCTCGCTTTTGCTTAATTCCTGGGAGACTGTGTGGAGTTTCCATACTCCCCCCACCTCCTCTTGCTTCCTCCAGGGGCTCGAGTTTCCTCCCACAGTCCAAAGATATACAGGCTAGTGGATTGGCCATGCGATATGTCCTGAAGCATCGAGAGTTGTATGGATAGTTGGGTTAGCGATGGTAAATGCAGCATTACACTGATCGGGTGGAGAGTATGGGATATTCTTTGAAGGATCGATGTAGACTTGATGGGTCTAATTGCCTCTATCTGCACTCTCGGGATACTACTATTCTCTGAATAAATAAAGGATTGACTAACAGACAGGCAGCTTTCAGTTTTACAAAAGGCAATTTTAGGTGGGTGTGCTATGACAATAAAAATATTTGTTGCTAAATCCTCAAGTAGCATTAACATGAGCAGCACGGTGGTTCAGTGGTTAGCACAGCAACAGGGTCCCAGTTCGATTCCAGCCTCAGGCGACTGTCTGTGTGGAGTTGCACATTCCCCCCCTGTCTCTGTGGGTTTCCTCCAGGTGCTCCGGTTTCCTCCAAAGATGTTCAGATTAGGTGAATTGACCGTGCTAAATTGCCCATAGTGTTAGGTGCATTAGTCAGAGGGAAATGGGTCAGGGTGGGTTACTCTTCGGAGGGTGGGTGTGGACTTGCTGGGCCGAAGGGCCTGTTTCCATACTGCAGAGAATCTAACCTCAATGTCGAGATGAAGGCAAACTAACTTTCCTGACACAGTGACGTTGTTAAAACCACTACGTGGAGAGCCAATACTGAAACTGCGTCATGACGGACACAGAGCAGTAGGGACTTAGGTTCAATTCCACTCTCAGGCACCTGTCTAAGCACAATCTCCTTGTCTCTGCATGGGTGCTCCGGTTTCCTCCCATTGTCCAAAGGTGTGCAGGTTAAGTGGATTAGTTATGCGAAATGTGGGTTATAGAGTAGTGGGCTGGGTCTGAGTGTCAGTGTGGACTGGATGGGCTGAATAGCCTACTATCACAGTGCAGGTAATCTATGATTCTACAATGTAGTTATAATGTGTGGGTGGGATATCAGGCCACAAATGTAAGATCATGATAAAGCAGTACAAGTACCAAGAAGATGCAAACCTTATAAATTCTGATTTTCGGAAACAGCAAGAAACATAGATGTTTAAGATGGAAGCAATGGAGGTTCTCCGAAGAATTATATTGGAGTTGAGAAGTTATCCCTGTTTGTATCGCCACAGAACCAAAGTAGCCAGGAATGGCCAAATAGTCTCCTTCTGTGACAAGCCAATGATTTTGAAATGCTAATAGATCTGCGTAAGTTCCTTCAGCACCTTCGGATCTTACACAAAAGCAAGTAGTTTTGGCTTAATTACAATAAGTATCACACTGTCCTTGATTTGAGTGCAATAATACCAGTGTGGACTGGTTGGGCCGAAGGGCCTGTTTCCACACTGTAAGTAATCTAATCTAATCTAATAATTCAGCATTGCTACAACTCTGGAAATCGATAATAAAACCATATTCAAATCACCATTCTCAAAATGATTTTAAAATTATTTTCTTTTAATGAAAGCAAAACAAAAACCAGAAATTGCTGGAAAAGCTCAACAGGCCTGGCAGCACTTGTGCAGAGAAATCAGAGTTAGCATTTCGGGTTCAGTCACCCTTCTGCAGAACGCTGTTCAGTGTTGTTTGTTTAACCAACTGAAGAGATGATTAGATGATTTGATGATTAGAATCTCAGTTGTTTGAGCCTATGATATTAGCATGCTTGATTGATGAATGAGGTCACATCGGTGGGACATACAGCACTGAAAGGTTGCTCTTCCTGGCTGCTAAAACAATTAAATGGGAAAACATGGACACAGCCTCAAGATGAGATGTTGATCCTGTTGAACCCAGCTCAGAAGTAATTTCTTCGCACAAAAGACAGTGCATCTCAGGGTTTTCCACCACAGGGATGTTTTTCAAGATCAAAATCGCATGGTGGCTCAGTGGTTAGCACTGCTGCCTCACAGCACCAGGGATCCCAGGTTTGATTCCAGCCTCGGGTGACTGTCTGTGTGGGGTTTGCACATTCTGCGCGGGTTTCCTCCGGGTGCTCCGGTGTCCTCCCACAGTCCAAAGATGCGCAGGTCAGGTGAATTGTTAGTTGCATTAATTAGAGGGAACTGGGTCTGGATGGGTTACTCTTCGGAGCGTCTGTGTGGACTGGTTAGGCCGAAGGGCCTGTTTCCACACTGTAGGGAATCTAATCTAATCTAAAAAATATAAATGGAGTGACATTCCACGACTCCTGACAAAATTACATCAAAAATATTAGTAGGTGGTTTGATCTAAGGCTGAAACCTGATCATGATGAACCTAAAAGATAGAATTGTGGGCAGCACAGTGGCACAGTGGTTAGCACTGCTGCCTCACAGCGCCAGAGACCCAGGTTCAATTCCTGCCTCAGGCGACTGACTGTGTGGAGTTTGCACGTTCTCCCCGTGTCTGCATGGGTTTCCTCCGGGTGCTCCGGCTTCCTCCCACAGTCCAAAGATGTGCGGGTTAGGGGAATTGGCCATGCTAAATTGCCAATGTAGGGGTATGGGTGGGTTGCGCTTCGGCAGGTCGGTGTGGACTGGTTGGGCCGAAGGGTCTGTTTCCACACTGTAAGTGATCTAATTTAGTCTAAACTCATTCAGAGGGAACTCCAGAAAAAGATGATGATTGCTTTTACTATGGCTGGATGGGAGATGCAAATAAGTTTGTTAACTGAATCAATCCAATCCAAGCATGTTGCTATTGATTGCTTAGGCTTGGGGATATAATGGAGAATTGGGACTTTTGTTTAGCACTGTTCTTGTGGAAAACAAAATACAATCCTTGAACTTTCTTGCTTGATAAGTGAATGACTCTGTGTCAGAACACATGTAGATTCTAGTATTTGCAAATGAATCATGTTGTTCACTGGACTCATAACATTTAACTTAAAATCAATACCAGAGAACTAGTGATGATTTGGAGATGCCGGTGTTGGACTGGGGTGTACAACGTTAAAAATCACCAGGTTATAGTCCAACAGGTTTAATTGGAAGCACACTAGCTTTCAGAGCGACACTCCTTTATCAGGTGATTGTGGAGGGTTCAATCCTAATACACAGAATTTATAGCAAAAAATTTACAGTGTGATGTAACTGAAGTTATACATTGAAAAATTGGTTGCGTGTTAAGCCTTTCATCTGTTAGAATACAGTGATAGTTTCACTTCTTTCATGTGTAAATCACAAAACCTTTTTTTTAGAAGTTGCATTCTCGGGCTAGCTGTTAACAATGGTGATAGCTAGACAATATGTTGAAGGTGTTGGCCCCCTGTGTTCTCTGAACATAATGTTTACTTACCTGCACTTGTCCATCAATAAATGCTGCGAATCTAGAGAAAAAAGGAGCTGATATATGTCCCAACAGTCATTTGCAGGTCTTTACCTTTATTTGCAAACATGCCAATTGCTTGTATTTCCCAAGTAGTTATGGAATCGGGAATGTAGTTTCTTAACCTTTAAAAAAAATAAACAGATTTTCAATTAAAAGCAATGCTTGGAATCAAGTTAAATTCATAGCTTAGTTTCCAAATCTAGTTTGGAAAATCTCATGCCAGTGCAATGAGATTGATGCAAACACTCAGCAGGTCAAACAAGATGCAACAATAATGATAAGATGTGATGATATTACTGTTTTCCTCTTTGCTACCTTCCCCCACCCTCCTCTCTTGGCCTATCACCTTCATCCCCACCATCCACCCCCTCCCATTTATCTCTCCTCCCTGGAGGCTCCCTGCCTTCCATCCTGATGAAGGGCTTTTGCCCGAAACGTCGATTTTCCTTCTCCTCGGATGCTGCCTGACCTGCTGTGTTTTTCCAGAACCACTCGAATTGAGACTGTGATTTCCAGCATCTGCAATCCTCACTTTTGCCTGTTTTTCTATCAGTCAAGGGAAGCGTGCACGGAATTGTTAGACTTTTGGACTGATCACGCTCGCATCTAGATGAGAATTTTGTGTTTGTATGAGCAGGAGATCAGTTATTGTAAGCAACTGAGTCCTTCCCATTTTCACCAGTGCTGCACATCCAATTCAATCCCCATTGTGTGTGGCGATGATGAAAACTGAAGGCTATGCTTCCGTGCAAAATAGACATTCATTTTCACCATAGAATGATACAGTACAAAGAGCGCTTTAGTCCATTGAGACTGCACTACTAACCACGAGTCCAACTTTACTGCACTAGACCCATAACTTTGAGTGTTACGATACTTCAAGTGCTTATGGAAATATTTTGTTTTATAGACTGTGAAGTTGCCTGACTCCACTGCTCTCCCAAACAATGCTCCCCGACAACTGAAAATATTTTCCTCAAATCCCCTCTAAACCTTTTGCTTTTCTCCCTAAAATTATGCAGGCATGTTATTGACCCTTATTGTTTCCTATCCACCCACTCCATATCCTTCAAAATTGATACGCTTCTATCCGAGCTCACTTCAACCTTCTCGGCTCCAAAGCCCGACCTTATGCAGTCTCTCTACGCAACTGACATGTTCAATCCCATGCAATGCCCTGGTGAAGCACCTTCAGATCCCTTTCAATGCAGTCACGTATTTCTTGTATGTGGTGACTAGAACAGCACACAGTACCGAGGCCTCGTGTTATGGACCAGGTCAGACCTCTCAAAATATTTTTAAGCAGGTAGCCCAGACCGTAACTTTGCTATTTGTTTCAGGTAAGGCTACAGTGGATATTCCTGGAGTGAATTAGCTGATCCAACTGCCAAGATTTAACCAAAAGGAATTTATTTACAAATCATGGAATGAAACACAACGAACCAAAAACAGGATACCCAACCAACCTACCCTATTTTATCCTATCCTATGGGTGGCACGGTCGCACAGTGGTTAGCACTGCTGCCTCACAGCATCAGAGACCCGGGGTCAGTTCCCGCCTCAGGCAACTGTCTGTGTGGAATTTGCACATTCTCCCCATGCCTGTATGGGTTTCCTCCAGGTGCTCCAGTTTCCTCCCACAGTCCAAAAACATGCAGGTTAGGTGAACTGGCCATGCTAAATTGCCCATAGTGTTAGATGAAGGGGTAAATGTAAGTGAATGGGTCTGGGTGAATTGCTCTTCAGAGGGTCGGTTTGGACTTGTTGGGCCAAAGGGCCTGTTTCCACACTGAAAGTAATCTAATCTAAAAAAAAGACCAACAGACTATCCCAAATTAATGATGCTGTTCCAACAATGCTTGCAACAATCCCCATAAACAGAACCCTTAGCACAAAGAGTAAAAGTGACACAGACAACTTACAGGTAATGAAGGCCGAAGGTGGAAGGAGGGAGAGAACTTCCAGTTTCAACTGTGGCCCTGACTTAACTAACCCCTGAACTGAACTGAGATGTGCAGCTAGAGAGCTGGCCACACCCCCTTGATGATGCCAGTTTTTTTTAGACACAAAAGCTCTCTTCCTGAAGTATTACCTGTTAGGTATAAACACAAAGGGCCCCAATAAACCTTTCAAACCCAGCTTAGTTGCAGCCTGGCCAATTACCCGCCTCTCTGAAAAAAAATCTCAAGGGCACAGTAAATTTGAGAATCGGACCATCATTATGACACCAGCCAAAATTCTTTATCACTCTAACATCACCTTCCTGCTCTTATAATCTAAGCCATGATGAGAAAGATAAGTATCCTGTTTGTCTTTTTACCTACTTTATTCCCGTACCCTACCACTTCCAGGGACAAGTATCCCGGGATACCTTTGTTCCTGTGAGCTTCCGAGTGCTCTGCCATTCATTGAGCACTCTCTTATTACCTTTTGCAAACAGCATGACCTCACACCTAACTGGGACAAGTTCCACCTCCCATGCATCTGCTCATCTGACCAATTTGTTTCAATCTTCCTGTTAACACCTTCCTCCTCACTGTCAATCACCAAGGCAAACTTTGTGGCATCCGAAAACCTACTTCTCACACTTCTCACATTCATATACTATGTCATTATGCACTTCATAAACAATATGTGATCTCTGCACCAGGCTCCTGTCACAAAAGCATCTTTCGATCAAAATGCTGTTTTTCTATCACTAAATTCATTTTGGATGCACTTGTAAACAATATGACCATGCACATGGCTCATCATCAGCCCTAAGTGGCAGAAGGCCGACAGTAGTTCATGCTCTCATCATTCTCATAATTCGTTGAGCATAAACCAAGAATGTCAACTGAAACATTCTGGTCTGTGCACTTCTATTGCTTGGACTTATCAGTTGATGTGTATTCTCTCAGAATATAGAACAGCAAGATATAATGAAAGTCAATTTTTCATAGATACAAAATATAAAGTACAGAATAAACTCAGCAGATCTGGCAGACACCTATGAAGAGATAGACAGTTACCATTGTGAGGTTACGGAGATAGGGTGGGTCTGAGGTGCATGTCAGAGGGTCAGTGTGGATTCGATGGGCCAAATGGCTACTAGTTGCACTGCAGGGATTCTATAATTCCAGGTCAACATGGGTTCTCTTGTTCTGAGCTTAAAGTTACCAGAGAAGGTTCACATTGGATTCAAAACGTTACCTCTGCCTCTCACGTGTTGCCAGACCTGTGGTGACACTTCCACACATGAATGTATAGGTATGTAATTAGTTGCAATAAAGGCTACATGGCTTTTCTCATTACAACAAAAAAAGTTATGATATGAAGACTAAGTGACATTTTTACTGAATGCCCGATTATATTTATAACAATTTCGTCATTCAAGACCACCTTACTTGTGATCTCCTGCATTGAAAACCTCGACTGTTTGCCATAGCCAGCTGTGTGGGAATACGCTACGCACATAAACGGACGTTTCATCGAAAAATTCTTCCTCTAAAGTCACAGCAGCTGAAAAAAAAAATTACATGCATTTCAAAGTCCATTTATTTTTGGATCGTGAGGAGATTGCATGTATTACCATTCCCTTGTGTAAAATTTAACAACAGCAAAATAATTGACTGTGAGAAGTATCTCCACTGTTCCCTGACCTGTTTTGGTTTCCAGTTAAATAAAAACGTGATCTTAATATTTTTAGTCTTGAATATTAATTGAAGATTTCCAAATTTATTGAGGCTATTCCCCTTTCTAGTGTCTTGATCTTCTTCAGCCACCCAATGTTAATTTTAATCATGCGTTCCACCTTTGGAGGATTTATTCTCAGATGTAATCGCCCTAACGTCTTCACTTTCCCCTCTAAATATCTCCAGTTCTTCTGCTTCCTTTAACACAGCGTGCAAAGTATGTTGATTTTAATAATGCTTGCAAAATCCTCTTATGAGGGAAGGCTAAATGTTTTTGTTCGAGAGAAGAAGGTTGAGAGGTGACTTGATTGAGACATATCAGATAATCAGAGGGTTAGATAGGGTGGACAGTGAGAGCCTTCTTCCTCGGATGGTGATGGCTAGCATGAGGGGGCATAGCTTTAAATTGAGGGGTGATAGATATAGGACAGATGTCAGGGCTAGTTTCTTTACTCAGAGGGGCATGGAACTTGCTGCCTGCAGCAAGAGTAGACTCACTAACCTGAATGGCATTTAAATGGTCATTGGATAGATATATGGACGAAGATGGAATAGTGTCGGTTAGATGGGCTTTGAATTGGTTTCACAGGTCGGCACAACATCGAGGACCGAAGGGCCTGTACTGCCTGTAGTGTCCTATGTTCTCTGCTTGTAAAAGAGAACAGAATACCGAATAACTTAACCCACCCAAAAACCCAACAGCATCTTAATGATGCTGTTCCAAATGCTTGAAACAATCCCCATAAACACCCCTTTGGCACAAAAGATAAAATCAAACACAGGGTCTTACAGGAGAATGAGAGAGAGAGAGGGAGGGAGAGATGGCAGCATGGGACACCCAGTGAGCTGTTTCTTGAACCAGCAGCCTCAAACTGACTCACTGCTTTCAGTGAACAGCTAGAATGCTAAAGCCAGACCAAACCAAGGGAAAGGTGAACTGGGAGAACTGGCCACTCCCCTTTCATTGTACAAGTGTTTTGTTTTAAACACTCATGTCTTTTGCTTGAGGCAGTATCCGTTAGTCATTGCCAACGTGACCCTAAAACCCATCCAAAGCAGACATTGACAGCGTAACCCTCTTAAAGGAGCAGCATCATTCCATCTTCCCCTCTTAATAAAAGAACACAGAACATTGAACAGTACCGCAGAGTATAAGCCTCTCGTCCTCAAAGTTGTGGTGACCTTTTACCCTACCCTAAGATCAAGTATTCAAAGATGTCTTCTTTTTAAAACCCCTTCATCTTAAACTGTTAGTACTCTACAACACACCTGTATATTATAGCGGCAATAATCATGCAAACATTCACAACCACATTTTGTTTCAGACTGTTTAACTCCTGCCACCAAATGCCTCAGCTTCTCATTCAAGTCTTGACAATGTGTCAGCTGTCACATTTTCTCATTCTGCTACTTGCAAAATTTTCAAATTGAGTGGCCGTAACACAAGGTCTATCTAAATAGTTTGGAATTTTTGTCCCTAAATTTCTCCACAAACTTCAATGGATTATGATCAGTGTATATGATTTGTCTCAGATACGTTACTGGTAACATAAACACTGAGATGCTGTAACGCCAACACCAAACTCAAAGTTTCCTTCTCAACTGTCGAAAATTTCTGCTGATGATTGTTCAGTCTCTGAGAGAAATACCACACGGTATCAATGTGGATTTCACCCGTTCCTTGATTTCTCCTCCCCCAACCTTACCCCAGTCCTAAGCCTCCAACGCGGCCTGACCATCTTGACCTGTCCATCTTCCTCCCCATCTATCTGCTCCACCCTCCTCTGTGACCTATCACCTTGCCCCCCCAACACCTTCATCTACCAATTGCATTGCCAGCTATCCTCTGCCCCAGCCCCAGCCCTGTCCCCCTGCCATTTATCTCTCAGCCGATGAAGGACTTATGCCTGAAATGTCGATTCTCCTGTTCCTCGGATGCTGTCTGACCTGTTGAGCTTTTCCAACACCATACTCTTGAACCCTTGAAATATAAGTTGCTTGTTCCATCTTTTCAACACAATCGTCAAACATGGAATTGGATATGCATCAGTCTTTGTAACTGCGTTGACTTTGCCATAGTCCCTACATAACCACTGGGTACCATTACTGTGGGTGAGCTCCAATCACTGTATCTCACATTGAGGACGTTGTCTCAGAGCATGCGTTCAATCCTCTTTTGAACCTGTGCCAACTTTAGAAGGCTAGGCCTGTAACGACGTTGCTTAATCGGAACAGCATCTGTTATATCTGCATTATGCATATTTAGGTGAGCACTTCCCAGTTTATTTCCAGATATCTCCCCATGCAACAACAATAACTCTTTCAGGTTATTTTGATATTCCTCTTGAAGGTAACTCAATAATTTATCCCAATTTTTGACAACTTCCTCATTGTCCAATTTAGTTTGAGGAATGTCCAATCCAGAATCCTCTGAATTGACACAATTTCCTTTGACTTTCCTTCCCTGTCAAAAATACCTTCTGAGCATATTCACATGACACACACTGAGATTCCTTTCTGTCTGGAGTAGGAATTTCCTTTCAACTTGATAAGGCCCACTGAACTTTGCTTTTAAAGGTCACCTTTCACTACAAATAACTTAACACCTCACCCCGTTATCAAAATTACGAGTTTTTAATTTCATTTCTGCTTCCTGTTTCATTGTATAGATTAGACTTACAGTGTGGAAACAGGCCCTTCGGCCCAACAAGTCCACACCGACCCACCGAAGCACAACCCACCCATACATAACATTTACCCTTTACCTAACACTTCGGGCAATTTAGCATGGCCAATTCACCTGACCCTCACATCTTTGGACTGTGGGAGGAAACCGGAGCACCCATGCAGACACGGGGAGAATGTGCAAACTCCACACAGTCAGTCGCCTGAGTCGAGAATTGAACCCGGGTCTCAGGCGCTGTGAGGCAGCAGTGCTAACCACTGTGCCACCGTGCCGCCCACAATATTTTTAAACACTGTCTAGCCAACTTCCCCACTCTATTTAATCATTCCCTAAACTTTGACATGTAGTCTGAATATGTGATCTCTGAATTCTTACTTACCAATTTCTCCTTAATTAATTTTAGCGGACCTCTCACTTCATGCCCATAAACTAATTCAAATAGACTGAATTTGGTCGATTCATTTGCTGCATCTTTGATCGCAAAATGTAAAAGCTGAATCCCTTATCCCAATCATTTGGACAGTCCTGACTATAAGCCCTCAACATGGTCTTTACTGTCTAATGCCACCCTTCAAGCACTCCCTGCGATTCTGGATGGTACAAAGTAGAATTTAATTGTCTCATTCCTGAACTGTCCATAACCTCCTTGAATAATTTCGATGTGAGGTTTGACCCTTGATCTGATTCTATCTCTGTGGTGGTCCGTAGCTAGTGAAAAGTTGAAGTAATTCCTCTACAATATGGCTGTGATACTGCATAATGGAACTGCCTGTGGAAATCTAATGGTCACATCCATTATTGTTAACAAATAGTGATTCCCACTTTTTGTTTTAGGTAGGTGTCCTACATAATCAATTAAGACTCTTGTAAAAGGTTCCTCACATGCAGCAATAGGTATTAACGATCCAGGTTTTATTACAGACTGTGGTTTTCCAATTACTTGACATGTATGGAATGTTTGGCAAAATTCAACTTCATCCATGTGCAGTTCCGGCCAGTAAAAATGTTTTTGCATGTTAGTTTGACTTTTTCTTACTCTGGAATGACCTCCCCACTTTGGTAGCTCATACGCCACCCACAACCCCTCCTTTCTATAACCCACTGACAAAATGACTTGATGAGCTTCTGTCTATTTCTTATCTGCTTGAATAGGTCATGGTCTCCATGTCCTCATTAAGACGTCATTTTTTAAGAGATAGTAACATTCAGGGATGCATTCGTATTCTTTTTTTATTTTTACCTTTTGATACAATTGCTGTAAATCTTTCTGTTGTAACTCTGTTAATCTATCTGAGCTAAAGATATCTGCATTGCCATCTATCTGCTCCTGGTTTCTGTCAATGATCTGATCAAACAGGATCTCTGCTAATTTCACTTCAACTTTCTCATCTGTATTCTTTGATCTCTCTTGTTTCAACTGGTGACTCTGTGACCTTGTTACCACACATTCAGGAAATAACCAGGCGTTTCAACCACAGGAGGCAGCACTCCTACCGGAGGACCAGCTCTATCACTAGCAAGGACAAATTATATTCCTGGAGCTCAGAGTTTGTCCAGTACTCCTACCACAATTTCTTCACTCGTCACTGGATGCTCTAACCCCACTTTACATAAGAGAGCACTCTTACCTCACTGTGAATTCCCATACTAGCACTTTTTTCTGGCAATAGTCCTTCAGAGGTACATATCTCCTCATCTTTTAACATCACAGATCGAGAGGATCCTGTATCTCTTAATGTTGTAACCTCTTTAAATGCTGCTCCTTGGCCTATGCGAGTAAATTTTACCTTTGCAGGTATATGGTTTAAGAAGATCTGGCACTTCCTCCTTATCCAACCTCTGACCAGCTTGTACATTTTGGTGCAGCTTTCTAGCCTCCACTGTGCTTTCCATTACCACCCCAACAAAATTCACTGGCTTATCCTGTTTACCTACATCTGACTTCTTAGTGACTTTCCTAACCTTGCAGCACAGTGACTTCATGTGGCCTACTTTATTGTGGTGAAAACACCAGAGCTTTTTAACTTCTCTGTCCCCTTCAAGGGTTAACTTTCTACCCTGTGGTAAGTTACCCTTATGATAGTGGGCGGCACGGTGGCACAGTGGTTAGCACTGCTGCCTCACAGCACCTGAGACCCGGGTTCAATTCCCGACTCAGGTGACTGACTGTGTGGAGTTTGCACGTTCTCCCCGTGTCTGCGTGGGTTTCCTCCGGGTGCTCCGGTTTCCTCCCACAGTCCAAAGATGTGCGGGTCAGGTGAATTGGCCATGCTAAATTGCCCGTAGTGTTAGGTAAGGGGTAAATGTAGGGGTATGGGCAGGTTTCGCTTCGGCGGGTCGGTGTGGACTTGTTGGGCCGAAGGGCCTGTTTCCACACTGTAAATCTAATCTAATCTAATCTACACCTCCCTTGCCACGTGAGGATTTCTCTTTTCCCAGTTTCTATCCCTCACGGAGTGAAATTGATTCTGGAAGCCAAACTTGGCTTTATGGACTAGCTCCTAATCATCAGCCATTTCAGCTGCTAACCTTACTGTTTTAACTCTCTGCTCTTCCACAGGAGTTCTCACTACTTCAGGATGTGAATGTTTGAACTCCTCCAAAATAACCATCTCTCTGAGAGTGTTATCGGTTTGCTCTACTTTTAATGCTGTTATCCACCTAACAAAATTACTTTGTTTGATCCTTGCAAACTCAATGTAGGTTTGACCAGAATCCCTCCTTAGAGGAGGCTTCTGGCACAAGCTCATATATATTTAAGATGGTTTTCTTCACCTCCTCATATACCCCAGATACCTCTCTGATAGTGAGGTAAATTCCTCACTACCTCTACCTACAAGTTTTGTTTGGATCAACAAAACTCACTGGCCACCATATTTGTTTAGCCACCTTTTCAAATGAGATGAAAAGGACTTCCACATCCTTCTCAGCAAATTTAGGCAGTGCTTGAATAGAATTAAACAGATCCCAACCAGGCCTTTGCCTACTATGGGTTTGCTGATCCGCACTCTCGTCCTCACTGAGCTTACCTTCAGCTTTCATTTCTATCCTTTTAAGATGACTTTCCTGTCTAAAGTGCCAATTTCTGAACTTCAAACTCCCTCGCTTTCTTCTTTATCTCCTTCTGTTTTTACTTTTCTCTTTCTTCTGTTTTTAATTTAAACTCAAACTGTGTCATTTCTGTTGCCCTTTCCTTGTCTCTTGTCTCTAACTCAAGCTGCTTCATTTTCAATTGAGGTTTAGCCATCTTTATAGTTTCCACCAAATTTAAATTTTGCCACGTTTATCTCTTCATTCTTCACAGAAGGAGACAGTTCCAGTTCCAACATGTCTGCTAATTCCAACAGCGTGGCTTTAATCACATTTTACAAAACCTCCCAAAGTTACTTCTTCCCCCAGAACACTCTTGCTGACTGAAAGAACCATTGCTATCCCAAAGACAATCTAAACTAAACAAATTCAACACCTGGGACAAAAGACACTGACACCTACCACTCTTTCCTTAAGTCCAGCAATCCTAATCCCAAATCAGAACTATAGAACAAACCCCACAATGAGCCCCTGTCGGTTATGGACCAGGGTCAGACTGCCACAAAACATTACAAGAAAGTAGGCCGCAACCTAACTTTGATATTTTTTTCAAGCAGTTATATAGTGGATATCCCAGCAGAGATGCAGCTGGTCAAAGCACTTAGTTTTAAACAAAACAGAATTTATTTACAAGATTACTGAATGAAAGAAAGACAAAAGAGAACAGAATACCAAATAGCTTAAACTACCCGAAAACCCAACAGATTATGCCAACTTAATGATGCTGTTCCAAATACTTGCAACAATTCTCATAAACGCTCCTTGGCACAAAAGGTAAAATCTAACACAGGATCTTACAGGGGAATGAGAGAGAGAGAAATGGCAGCATGGGACACCCTCTTCCAGTAAGCTATTTCTTGAACCACTAGCCTCAAACTGACTGATTGTTTTCAGTGAACAGCTAGAATGCTAAAACCAAACCAAACCAAGGGTGAGCTGGGAGAACTGGCCACTCCTCTGTCAGTGTACAAGAATTCCTTTTTTTAAAAGACTTGGAAGCCTTGTGTCTGAGGCAGAATCTGTTAGCTATAATCAAAATGGCCCTAAAGTCCCTCCAAAAGCAGACTTTTCGGAATCGCTGCTATTTCTGAAAAATAAAGCTAAAGACAGCATAACTTTGTTAAAGGAGCATCATCATTACACACTCATTGAGTATCTCAGGGATCTCTGATAGCAAAACCCCCCAGATCAACAATGCAAACCAGGATAGTAGACCAGGTGTTGCAGTCAAGTTTTCGCACATGGCTTATGTATTGTTTTTTATCTTAGCTATCCCACCAGAAATGTGCCTGGTTATTTGGGGTTTTTTGACTTACGACCTTATTTACCTGCATCTCTATTTTCAGTGAGTAGTGTGATTGAAATGCATGAACTTTAAAACTGATTTCACTTGCTATATGAAATTTGATTCCACGTGGTAGAAAAAGATATGGGGCAAAAAAGACTATCACTTACATCGCGCTATCGAATTCGCCTTCAGCGTCTGATTCTTCCTCAGTTCCACTCCATAGATACAGCAGCTCATGAAAACCTGTTGACAATCTGCCTGCTTGACTCGAATTGCTCTCTTCTCACAGCTAAGCTGCATTAGGATCTGAGTGATGCCGTCTGTGCAGCATTTCCGCAGTCTGTGATCTGGGTATTCGTTTACTGTAAATAAAATAAGCAATAGGAAACAACAATTGGTTATTTGAGCAGTTCTTATTGCATGCATACAGGAGACAAGTGACTCAATCATGCAGCTTAGGAGGTTTAACGAAGTAAGTACTGTGTTCCGAATCACAAGATATCGACCTCGTGTCCTCAAAAGAAAGCATAAATTGATAATCTTAATCCTGAAAGAAAATCTGATAGTACTCCCTATTTAGAGCATTCTGACTTCTTTTCCAAGGATGGGCTCATTCTTTTTGCCATTGATA
Organism: Hemiscyllium ocellatum; assembly: GCF_020745735.1. Classification (NCBI taxonomy): domain Eukaryota; kingdom Metazoa; phylum Chordata; class Chondrichthyes; order Orectolobiformes; family Hemiscylliidae; genus Hemiscyllium; species Hemiscyllium ocellatum. Next base: position 46,931,426 of record NC_083435.1, on the reverse strand, counting down.
ATTGTTGAGAATGAAGCTATATTGAGGAATATAAAACTGCAGGCACCCCGCACCATGCTAAAAAAATAAATCTTCGAGGAGAAAGTGAGGACTGCAGATGCTGGAGATCAGAGCTGAAAATGTCTTGCTGGAAAAGCGCAGCAGGTCAGGCAGCATCCAAGGAACAGTAGAATCGATGTTTCGGGCATGAGCCCTTCTTCAGGATTCCTGAAGAAGGGCTCATGCCTGAAACGTCGATTCTCCTGCTTCTTGGATGCTGCGCTTTTCCAGCAACACATTTTCAGCTAGAAAAAGAAATCTGTCCAGAATCAACAAAACATCAACTGGCATCATTTAATACTGATGCAGGGCTGACTGGTGCAGGTTGAGGTATCAAGAGTTACAGTGACTCAAAACCAGCATACATTACTATCTCATTATGGAGTCCTATGGCCCAATGTTAACGTTCAGCACCGTTCAGTCAGTAGTGGTCTACAAGAGCAAGTCAAAGTTCTAATTTACCACAGAGTTTGTGATGAACATCCTTCTGAAATGAATCAAAAAATGGTTTAAAAAAGTCTTCTTTGAATATTTAATATTTCATAAATCACCCATTAGGACGGAGTCAAGAAGTAAGCATAGAAATGTTGATCAAAGCAGGGTGTAAGGTCAATCCTAACAGCGTTTTGATTAGTTAGAGTAACATAAATGGAAAATAAGATTTTAGAAGAATTTAAACGGAAATGCGCATACAAAATTTGGAAATTTGAGTTCAGAAAAGTGATTCCTAGCAGATTTCTAAATAAAAGTGCGTTATTATTATTCAACAGGCAAATAATATAGAATGTTAAGGAACAAGACGAATAATAGTTGTTTATATTGATAATAAGGTAGAACTTGAAGATGAATCTAGTACATTATAAAAAAAAACTCATTAAGGTCATTGAGAGTTTTGTAAGAGAATGTGAGTGCTCATTTGGATTTTTAACAATTTTATTTTGGCCCAGAAGCTGGAGCTGTGACTGTCTGAGAAACGAAAGAGCAAAATCATCGTGTCAAGAGGTGTGGTCATTTATTTTGAAGAAATCAAATGTTGTAGTTGTATTTTTCAACAAACTGAACTTTACAATATTGTCCAGATGCCTCTCTTCCAACCTCAGTTATTGCATCAGGTGCTCCCGGTGTGGTCTTCTCCACATTGGGGTGACCAAACGTAAATTGAGGGAAAGGTTTACCCAGCAGCACAGCAGGGCCTGCAGGGGCCGACCAGACCTCCCAGTCACTGCCCCTTTCAATTTCCCCAGCCACTCCCTTTCAGACATGACCATCCTCGGCCTCCTCCATTGTTACAACAAACCAAACCGGAAATTGGAGGAACAACACCTCATCTTCCGCCTGCCAGCCTACAGCCAAGGACTCAACATTGAGTTCTCCAATTTCAAATAACCTCCCTTCTCATCCCCTAACTCCCTGCCCAGCCTCTCCCCTTCCCTTCCACTGCTCCCTGCCACCAACTGGATTCATTCCTCCTATTGGCCAATTAGCTTGTACCCTCTACCTGTCTTTAATAATCATCACTTCACTACCCTGTCCCAGTCCTGAAGAAGGGTTACACCCGAAACCCTTCTCCACCTCCTGATCAGCCTGTCCTGTTGTGTCCTTCCAGATCCTGCTTAATGGCCCCAAAATTGGCCCTGCTCCAGTTTAGCACCTTCACCTGTGGACCTCTCCTATCTTTTTCCATAACTATGTAAAAATAAGAGAGTCATGGTCAAAGTACTCTCTGACTGACACTTCAGTCACTTGCCCGGCCTCATTGTCTAAGAGAATTTCCCTTGTTCCTCCCTGCTGAGTAGGCCCTCTACATATTAATTTATGAAACATTCTTGGGCACATTTGACAAATTCCACTACAAATTTGATCTTGCAAAGATATTGATTAGGGCAAGAGGAATATATTGCAGGGACAATAAGTGATGAAAAAGATTCAACAGATAAGTGAAGATAAAACAAAAAGACAAGACAAGTGCCATGCCATACGGTCAAGACCAGGGGAAGTTATGATGGGAAGTAAAATGGTGGCAGATGACAATTAAATATGTACTGTAGGTCTGCCCTCACAAAATACGGCATTAAAAATTAGCAAGAATGCTGACAAACGCAGGATATACTGAGTGGGATTAACTGAAAGAAATCAGTGTAAGGAGGTAAAGGGTATGTCTGTGATTTTAAAGTTGGATAAATCCTCAAGTCCTGATGGTCTACCTCCCAGAGCACTCAAGGATATGACCAAGAAATAATGAATATGCATTGGTGATTGCCTGATAAGATTCTATATACTCTGAGACAATTCCTATTGATCAGAATGTAGCCAGTGTAACTCAACCATTTATAAAAGGAGGCAAGGAGAAAGCAGAGGTTCATAGAACTTTAGGCCTAAGGTCTGAAGTGTGAGAAATGATATCGTCTTTTCGAAGTGAGTTCAAAGTCAAGCTTTTGGAAAACAGTGACAGGATCAGGCAGAGCAAGCTTTTATTAGATTACTTACGGTGTGGAAACAGGCCCTTCGGCCCAGCAAGTCCACACACCGACCCTCGGAAGAGCAACCCAACCAGACCCATTCCCCTAAATTTACCCCTTCCCCTAACACTATGGGAAATTTAGCATGGCCAATTCACCTGACCTGCACATCTTTGGACTGTGGGAGGAAACCCACGTAGACACGGGGAGAATGTGCATACTCCACACAGACAGTCGCCCAAGGCTGGAATTGAACCTGGGTCCCTGGTACTGTGAGGCAGCAGTGCTAACCACTGAGCCAAAGATTTATGCTTGAAAAGGGTACTGATTTATCTTTTGCTATATTATAGCTATTATAGCAGCATGATGGCTCTGGTTACTTCTGGTTGAAAATGTGTTGCTGGTTAAAGCACAGCAGGTTAGGCAGCATCCAAGGAATAGGAAATTCGATGTTTCGGGCATAAGCCCTCATTCCTGATGAAGGGCTTATGCCCGAAACGTCGAATTTCCTATTCCTTGGATGCTGCCTAACCTGCTGTGCTTTAACCAGCAACACGTTTTCAACTGTGATCTCCAGCATCTGCAGACCTCATTTTTTACCTGGTTACTTCTGGTACCTACTAGCATCAGGGATTCCGGTCAAATTCTACCTTCGGGTGATTGCCTGAGCAGACATTTGCTTCATGCCTGTTTTGGTTTCCTCCGAATGCTCCGGTTTCCTCCAACAGTCCACATTTGTGCAGGCCATGTTAAATTGCCCATAGTGTCAAGGGATGGTGGGTTTGTGGGTTTGCAGGGTTACAGGGATTAGGTAGGGGAAAAGGAATAGGTCTTGTTCTGAGAAAGATTAGTACACAGTCAATGAGCCAAATAGTTTGCTTCCACATTGCAGAGTTTCCACGATTCGGAAGCAGGGGTGGAGGGACAGGGTGCACAGTAGATGCTGCTTGTTTGGACTTTCTGAGGGGTATGAGTAAGGTTCTACATAAATGTGCATGGAATTGAGTGCAGGGTACTGACATCGATAAAGATTTGGTTGGTAGACAGGAACCAAGTAAACAGGTCTTCCTCTGAATGGCTGGAAGTGAATAAAGGTGCATCAGAGGTATCAGTGCTCATACCCCAACTGTTCACAATATGTATTGATGTTTTACATGAGGGAACTAAACAGACGAACTGTGGAGATGAGTTGTAACGAAAATGCAGCAAAACTTCAGTGTAGTTTGAACAAGACAAGTGAATGAAATATAATGTAAATCACTGTGAGGTTCTCCACACAGTTTAAAAAAAATCAGAAGACAGATTGTTGTCTGAATTGTGATAGGATGGGAAAGAGAGAAGTGAACATCCCTGAAATGAAGCATGCAGTGTAATCAGTGGAGAAGGCAAAAAATGGCCCTTTGGCCACAACTATGAGAGAATTCGAGTAGAGGAGGAGGGATAGATTCATGAAATCATAAAAGCAAACATTGCAGAAACACCTCTCTGGACCATCGAATCTGAATGAAGACAAAAATTACTCTGAAATTGTCCCATTTTCCAGTACTTGGCTAATAGCCTTATGAGATTTTAAATGCTCATTCAAATACATATTGAAAGTTGTAACGTCTCTTGCCTCAATTGCACTCCTAGCCAATTCTGAATGACCCTTTCAGCCAATCCCATGTGTACAGTTCTCACCTTCCCCAGAAATGGTCAGTCAGCCAGAATTCCAAAATGCTTTCTCCTGTATCAACCTTTGAATATTAATATGCCCTGTTCTCCTATTCCTGAACTCACTAGCACATGGAAGCATGGAGTAACCCAAATATTTGAGGCTCTGTTCCTTAGTCTCCTGCTGAGTTGCCTGAATTTGAATGCAAGTTCTCATCCCCATCCTACTTGTGCCATTGGCATTAATGTGAGCCACGACCTCTAACCTATCAAGTTCCCACTTTAGAATGCTCAATGACATCCGTGACCTCTGCACCACGGAGATAACACACGATGCAGGAGTCACAGTTGCGGCTGCACAAATATCTATTGGCTCCCCCAACAAACGAATCCCCTATTAGTATCACTTCTCTTTCCCACTTGCTTTCTTCGCTTGTGAGGCCCCTTGGCTTTGTCTCGAGTCCTTTGATTAACCAGTGCCCAAACTGGAACATGGATATGTGAGCAGGATCCCGGAGACATTCTGCACTTCCTGTCTGATCAGTTCAGACGGCTGGTGGTCATCCACTGACTTTTGAGCTCTGGTCTGACTACTCCTCTAAATTTGCAAATTCATGTACCTGTCAATCTCACAGATGTGGCAGAACACCTACAAGTTTCTGTGCATTGGGTCATTTCTACACATGAGATCACCAAGGACCCCGGTTGGACATATGCCTTTTCTAATATGACTAATCTCAGATTGCATTTGGGTGACTTTACCATGAAAGGTGAAATGGCCTGTTGATATTTCTAAGATTCTCTTTTTGAAAAGCAAGTATTCTGCTCTCTCACTTCGCTTTCATGCTTCGAATCAACTTTGTTGAATGGTTCTCCATTATATATTATAGCTTTCCCTCCCTGAAGTGAGTTCAACATTCAAATATATTCTGCAATAAGAGATTTCTTCAAAATTAGTAGTGTTTAAGATATATTTATGATTCTTGTCTCGTGCATCAGAGAAACACCGAGTCACACAACAAAGTAGATGCCCTTCCATCCATCAAATCGTCATAGAGCCATACAGTTGTACAACATGGTAACAGACCATTTGGTTCAATTCACGCATCATGACTAAAATTCTTAAATATATCCAGTCCCATTTTCCATATCCGTTCAAACCCTTCCTATTCATATACCCATCCAGGTGCCTTTTAAACGTTGTAATTGTACCAGCCTCCACCACTTCCTCTGGAAGCAAATTCTATACACACACCACCCTCTCACCTTAAATTTGTGCCCTTGAATTTTGGACCCATCCCCACCCCAGTGAAAAGACCAAGGCTGTTGACCCTATCCTTGTCCCTCACGATATTGTAAACCGCTGTAAGGTCCCACCCACCAGCCTCTGACTCTCCAGGGAAAATATCCCCGGCCTTATCAGCCTCTTCCTAAGCTCAAACCCTCCAACCCTGGCAATATCCTTTTTGATCTTTTCTGAACCCTTTCAGGTATCACAACATCCTTCCTATAGGAGGGAGACCAGAATTACACACAATGTTCCAAAACTGGCCTCATCAATGTCCTGTACAACTGCAACATGACCTCGCAACTCCAATACTTAACGCATTGACCAATAAAGGCAAGCATCCCAACTGCCTTCTTCATTGTCCTGTCTATCTGGCACTAAATATAAACTAGTCCCATTTTCTAACATGATACCTATAACATTGAATGTTAGAACATTACAAGAGGGCATCCAAATACTCTCCAAAGGTCGTAGGATTACTTGTTTCAACTCCTTTTATAGACATTCCAGGATCCCAGCAAGGTCTGTTTTGTTTCCTCAAATCCCCTCTAACTCTCTTGTCCTTAAAGTTAAAGATATGCCCTATTGTTATGGAACAGCTGCTTTCTATTCACCCAGTCCATGTCTCCATTAATAGCATAGATTTCTATCACAGGCAAAGTCAAATGATCAATTTCCAAAGGAAATAACATGAGTTTCTCCAGCCATTCTTCATTGATTAATACACTTCAAGTAACATTTTCCTCATATGTGGAGGCCAGAACTGAATATAATTCTCCAACTGTGTCTTCAACAAAGTCATGAACAGTGCCAACAAAACTTTCCTGCTGCTATAATCTTCACCTCAGTTAATAAAGATAAGTGATTTGTTGGCCTTCTAAGCTACCGTTTTCAACTGGCCTACTATCTCCAGGGATTTGTGGACAACACCTACTCATCATCCTCCCCCTTCCCAACATACTCATCTACATCATTAGTATGGTTTGCAACCAATAAGGGACACCCCACTGATTCCTATGGTACACCACAGAACATTGGCCTTGTGTCACACAAATTGCCTTCTATCGCCATGGTCTGTCTCTTGCCATTAAGCCAACTTTGGGTCCAATTTATCCTGGATCCTGTGGTGTGTTTACCCCCTTTATCAGTTTCTCATGTGGGTGCTCATCAAGGACTTTGCTGAAATCCATATAAGCTATATCACTAATTTACACATTTGGTCACCTCCTCGAAAAATTAATTCAAATCTGTCAAGTCATGTTGACAATGCTGATCAAACCTTTGCTGCAAAAATGAGGATTAAATATTTCCTTAGGCTTTTCTCCGACCACTTCTGTGTTAAACTCAAGTTCCATGGTTACCCATTATGCTATTTCTGACTTCTGCACACCATCATATCTCATCCTCAAACTTCTCTTTTCAAAAGAAAATGCTGCAGTGTCATATGTATAACATTTCTGTTTTGATGTCAGCCTTATGAATCAGATCTATTTTATCCTACTCTTTGCCAATGCATTCATGCATTTTTTATAATATTATTTAACTTGCAACAATGCCGTAGGCTGTAGGGCCCATTCCTGCGTTCTATATCCCACTCCTACGTTCTATGTCCCATACATCGTGGATCGGTATCATTCATGTATTAAAAACATTTGGTAACACTGATGGAAAAGATTGACATTTAGGTAATATTTGAAGCAAGTGTGATTAATAGAGACCGATGATGGCAAATTCCAGATTGTCCTTTCCAACTCACATTTTCCAGCAAATTGCCGTTGCAGATTTAGTTCCCTCCTCATCCTCCTGATCTCGTTACCGCAAGAGTACTCTGAAAAAAATTGAACAAAAGCAAATTCCAACTCAAAGTTGTGCGACAGCGAATAACATAAATTTTTGAACTTTTATTCATTTGAGAAACATGAATCAAACTGGACAATTCTCCTTACCTTCCAGTTTTTACATCCATATGCTATCCAGAAAAGAAAGCTTAATATCAACTTCTGTCACTTGTTTGCAAACTGAAGCATTTCCTTATGCCCCTCTCCCCCCACATCCCCACGGATCCTAGATCATGGTCCTCTGTTCATCCCCTTCCTCTTGCACACTCTTGATTTCAGCTATGTCAACCGGACTAACTACAATTTATATTTCTTGTCCCCTGAAGTCTGAAATTTCATTCTCAAACCTCTTTAACTCGCATACCTATATTGGGACTGCCATACTATATTGATGTGTGCCTGTATAACACTAACAAGTTAGTAGATGATAGTAGCCTGCATATGGAATCAGATAGATATGAACAGATGCGCAAATGGTGACATGACGTTGTTTAACAGAATCTGAATTTCTGGTGAATAATCACCACCACAGACACTGTGATGAAGCACTGGTGAGATCCCAGGTGGACTACTCTGTACTGTACTGGTCATGGTTCCAGTGGAAGGATATTAATGTTCTGGAAGGAGTTCAGAAAATGTTTACTGGACAAATCCCCGGAATAAGTGGATTGCCTTATGAATCTTTGAAGGGTCGGAGATTACACAATTGAAATATGCAACAACCTGATAGGACTTGAGCAAGTGGATGTTAAAAGGATGCTCATCTTGTGGGAGAATCCACAACTAGGCCTCATAGTTTAAAAAAAAGGAGCCATCCATTTAAGTCAGCTCTGAGGAAACTTAGCTTTTCCTTTCGTGGCTTTGTGAAACCTTGGAATTCCTTTCTCGAAAAGCCAGCGCATGTAGAATTATGAAATATTTTAAAAGCAGAAGTGGACAGATTCTTCAACAGAGCAGAATGAAAGATTATCAGAGATATACAGGAATGGAGGGTTGAGCTTACCTCAGATCAGCCATTATGTTAGTGAATGCTGGAGCACATTTAAAGAATGGAGCAGCCTACTCGTGTTTGCTGCTCATACATTCGAATGATATTCAGGGATGCACTGCTGAACTAAGTTAAATGAAATTTACAGGAAACTCCTATTCGAGAGCTACAATAAGCTGTTTTTAGCCTTTGTGATTCCTGATATTTCCTTGTATCATTCTATGCCAGTTGATGCATAACTATCTTACTGTCCATCCATCACTAGCATCCATGCCAGAAGTCCTGGCTAATGTTTTGCCATCACAGCTTCAAAGCTCACCAAAACACATGGCAATAATTAAATCATATCAACAAACCTGAAAATAAATATGTTTCGATCTAACAATTCAGACCATTAAAAATAATCACTGACTGCATCAAACTTCCTGCTTCTCCAATGTCCTTGTACAGAATGAGGTCTGGCATCATTGCCTGGTCTGCCCTGCCTGCGGGTTCAGGCTTACAATAAAGTCTTTTGCTATTGACTGCTCTATAAGTTAGCAGTATAAGAAATGACCTTCAAGAAATAATCATGAAATGTAAAAGAAAGATCTTGGCTTGTGAACATCTGGCTAAAGAACAAAGAGAAGAAAAGAATCTTATATTGTGTGTTCATTGTTTTCCATCACCATCTACCTTTATGAATGGACAGCTATCTAACTGTTCAATTTCATACTTTTATAGTAATAGAAGCTGGAGTAGGCTATTTTCCCGTTGAACCTGCTCCACCAATCATTAAGATCATGGCTGATCGATCCATTGTCTCAGTTCCTCTATCTGCATTATCCTCATAACCCTCAATTCCCCGACCAATAAAAAACCCATCCAACTGTGTTGTGAATATATTTAATGAAGCTCTCCTTGGGCAAAGAATTCCACAGGTTGACTTACTCTCTGGGAAAAGCAACTCATTTCTCATCTCTGTCCTAAATCTACTCCCCTAAACTTGAGGCCATGAGCCCGAGTCCAACACTCATCCACCAGCAGAAACAACTTATCTGCCTCTATCTTGTCTATCCCTGTCATAATTTTATATGCTTTGACAAGAACCCCTCTTATTCAGCTAAATTCTAGCAAGTACAGTCCCATGTGGCTCAATCTCTCCTCAGAGCGTAACCCCGTCATCACCGGAATCATCCTGGTGAACCTCCTTTGTCACTGTCACCAAAGTCAGCAAAGAACTGTGCCCAATAGTTCAGGTGCGGCCTCACCAACACCTTGTACAATTGCAGCAGAACCTCCCTGCTCTACAATCCAGTCTCCTGAGGCAATGAAAGCCAATATTCCATTTGCCTTCCTGATTACCTATTGCACCTGCAAATCAACTTTTAGCATTTTGTGTACGAGCACTCTGAAGTTCCTCCACACGACAGCATGCTGCAATCTTTCACCATTTAAATAACACACTGTCCTACTATTTTGACTTCCAAAGTGGATAGACTCACATTTACCAACATTATACTCCATCTGACAGACCCCCATTGCCCACGCACTTAACCTGTTTAAATCTCTCTGCAGACCCCTAACTTCCTCTGCGCAGTTTGCAATTCCAATCAATTTAGTGTCAGCAGCAAATTTGGATACACTACACTACACTTAGTGTGCTTTTCCAAATCATTTGTATATATATCATCATCAGTTGCAGGCCCAACACTGACCCCTGCAGCAACCTGCTCACCACTGATCTCCAACCAGAGAAATGCCCATTTATCCCAACTTTCTCTTTGCAATGGTTACCCAGCCCTCTATCCATACTAGTACATTTGCTGCAACGCCATGCATTCTTATGTTATTAACGAGTCTTTTATGTGGCACCTTATTGAATGCCTTCTGGAAATCCAAACACACAACATTCACCTATTCCCCTCCATCTACCATGCTTGTTACATCCTCAAAGAACTCCAGGAAGCTTGTCAAACACAACCTTCCCTTCCTGAATCCATTAAAAATCACATAACACCAGGTTATAGTCTAACAAGTTTATTTGGAAGCACTAACTTTCAGAGTGCTGCTCCTTCATCAGGTGATTATGGAATATAAGATAATACAATACAAATTTTATAGCCAACCAGATAACCAAAGCGGACCAGCAAAGAATGAAACCTGAAAGCAACAACACCCCCAGATTCTACGGACTACCCAAAGTACACAAACCAGACATCCCACTCAGACCCATAGTATCACTACCAGGGACACCAGCATACAAACTGGCCAAAGAACTACAACAAAAACTGAAACACCTAGTCAGCGGATCCAAACACTCCATACAATCAACACAGGAATTCTTGGACATCATCAGGAATACACACATAGACAAAGAAGAAACCATGGTATCATTCGACGTGACGGCACTGTTCACATCAATTGACAAAACCCTAGCCAGAGACATAACAGACGTACATAACAGAACACAGGAGGCCGAACCTATCAACAAGGACGGCATACTTAAACTACTAGACCTGTGCCTCACCACACACTTTACATTCAACAATCAGATATACGAACAAATCAACGGAACACCCATGGGATCACCAATCTCGGGACTGATAGCAGAGGCAGTTATGCAAAGGTTAGAACATACAGCCCTACCACAAATCCAACCCAAACTCTGGATCAGATACGTCGATGACACCTTTGTAATCATCAAAAACACAGATATAGAAAAAACACACCGAATCATCAACGCCACACTCACAGGAATGCGATTCACGAGAGAAGAGGAAAAGGATAGCCAACTCCCATTCCTAGACGTGTTAGTAGAGAGAACACCGAACGGAGAATTCACCACAAGGGTACACAGGAAACCAACACACACAGACCAAGTCCTAAACTATGAAAGTAACCACCCCAACACACACAAACGAAGCTGCATCAGGACACTATTCAAAAGAGCCACAACACACTGCAGTACACCAGAACTGCGAAAAGAGGAAGAGGAACACCTATACAAGGTATTCGCCAAAAACGGATACCCACGCAACTTTATCACCAGATGCCTAAGAGATAGACCATGGAACGAGGACATGCCACAACCAAAAGGACTAGCCACACTACCATACGTCAGGAGCGTCTCAGAACTGATAGCCAGACTACTGCGACCCCTAGGACTCATAACAGCACACAAGCCAACTTCCACACTCAGACAACAACTCACTAGAATAAAGGACCCAATAGCCAGCACGAGCCAAACTAACGTAGTTTACAAAATACCATGCAAGGACTGCACAAAACACTATATAGGACAAACAGGAAGACAGCTAACAATCCGCAGCCATGAACATCAGCTAGCCACAAAACGACACGACCAGCTATCCCTAGTAGCCATACACTCAGACAACCAGGAACATGAATTTGACTGGGAAAACACTACCATCATAGGACAAGCCAGACAGAGAACAGCAAGGGAATTCCTAGAGGCATGGCATTCATCCACAAACTCCATTAACAGACACATAGACCTGGACCCCATATACAAACCACTACAGCTGAAACTGACACCCGGAAGCGGCAAGAACATCCATCAACAGACACATCGACCTGGACCCCACATACAAACTACTACAGCTGAAACTGACACCCGGAAGCGGCAAGAACAAACCACTATAAATATCGGAAGAAAGATCAAAGCAGCGCTTCACAGGAGGCTCCAATAGCACTGATGATGTTCCCTAGCCAGGGAACGAAACGTTTGCAGCAAAAACTTCCAGCTCGGCGAACAGAACCACAACAACAAATTTTATAGCAATAGATTACAATGTGATGCCACTGAAATGATATACTGAAAAAAAATGGGATTCTTTGTTAAGTCTTTAACCTTTTCCAATGACCATTATAGTTTTAGTTCTTTCATATGTAAATCCCAGAACTTGTTTAAAGTTACATCCTCAAGTTAGTGTTAAGAACAGCTGCCATCTCAGCTCAGATACTGCACTGAAGGTGTGAAGTTAATGCATGTCTGTGTCCCAATGTTCAGATTGTTTTATACTATAACCTGGTGTCGTGTGATTTTTAACTTTGTCCATCCCAGTCCAACACCGACACCTCCAAATCATTCCTGAATCCGTGCTGTGTTTGCCTGATGGAACCCTTTCCATTATTTCTTCTTTGATCATTTTCCAAATACAGATGTTAAGCTAACTGGCCTAGAGCTACCTACCTTTTGCTTAGAGACCTTTTCAACCTGCAGTGTGACATTTGCTGTCCTCCAGTCTGCCAGGATCTGGCCAGAATCCAGTGAATTTAAGTAAATTACTGCTTCTGCCCTTTTGTTCAGCACTCTGGGACTTATCTACCTTTAAGCCCTCAAATTTGCTCAACATGACCTCTTTAATGATAACAACTGAATTGAGGTCCTCACCTCCCAGCGTATCTTTAGCATCATTTTTTGGCATGTTAGACACATCTCCCATTGTGCAGACTGACTCATTCAGCAATACCCATTATTACTTCCCCTTCCTCATCCTGCAGGAGACCTATGTCCACTTTAGCTACCCTTTCCCATTTTATATGTTTAAGAAAACTTTTCCTATGCTAATTTATTTGCCACTAGCAGTTTGACTGTGAATCTATCTGCATTATCCATTGTGCACCATTTCTGGACATCGGACTTTCTATCTTTCTTCCAATTTTTGCTGATTGGTCAGTCTTTCAGACAGCCTTAGCTATGCACAGAGCAGTCATTTACTGATTCTCCATTTATCAATTTTAAAATAATCTTTAATGTGGTGTGAGATTTACCGTGTCTAATAGAGGCTACTCCCACATCAGAAATAAAACTCAGTCCGGCATCCTTGAAAACACCAACGCTGTTAACTCCACCTCCATAGAAACATCCCAGGTCATAAGCGTTCATCGCTTCAAATGCCTACACAAAGATTAAAAAAAAAGAAAGTTATGCACTAAATACTTAATATCAACTACTGCTAAAATCTCTTTCCGTATACGGTAATTTATTAAATTAACACATTAAATTAATCAAGGTTCTCACACTTTTCAAAACACCGGGCAACTATTCAACTGCTAATATTGGAGTATGACCATTCAATCCTGAGGATGATGAAACATTGTAAAAGCTCTCACAGACTGCTATGTGGTTGATGGTGAGATTATCTGATCTGGTAGGTCTCTTTCTTGAGAAAAAAATGTCACCAAGACACCAAGGTAAACACATTTGGAAATGCAGTATAAAATTTTGCGTCAACTTGAACATGTGAGTGTGGCTTTTATAAAACAATATCCTTAAGTAATCCTTCCTGAGAGATAACTGATTGCTGTGCTCAGAAGTCAGTACTGATCCAGTTGAAATAGTAATGTATCGATCATCACAATTTTTCCATTTTTTTCTCAATTTCAGTTTGGAACCATCAGTTGGAGTTGAGAATTAAACTTTGAAGATAATGCAGTTAAATTTCTACTCTGAGAATACTGCAGACAGTCCAGTACCAAGACATTGCTGTGCTCAGGCACATGCTGCTGGTTAGATGTTGATTGGCTTAATAGAGAGAGGAACAGTTCCGTTCAGCCCAGCCATAGACAGTGATTAAAAAAAAGGGGAAACAAGGAATTAAGACTGAACTGGCTCTGACTTAGTTTTGGTACAGGAAGCAGTTTTATTTTAGAAGATTCTTGACTGGAAAGTTTTATTTTTATTTTGTTCTGTTCAGCTACGCACCAGTTACTGACTTAGCATGTAGAACTTTACAGTACAGGAATGGACCATTCGGCACACGATGGTTGCTGAACGTGACACCGTATAAAAACTAATCCCTTCTGCCTGTCCTTGGTCCATATGCCACCAGTCCTTGCATATTTGTGTACTTATGTGCATGTCTGGTAGTGCATTCCAGACACCTACTATTCTCTGTGTAAAAGGACTTTCTCCTCACACCTTCTTTGAACTTCACTCCTCTTACCTTAAAGACATGCCCCCTAGTATTGGACATTTCAACTCTGGGAAAAGAATTCAGATGGCCAAACGTATCTGGTGGTGGCATCTGTTCGTCTCATGAGACCATGGATTTACGTCTGGGAAGTCTTCCTTCAAACCTGTCTGTGCATCTCCTAATTTTATAGACTTTGATCACGTCTCCCATCAGGCTCCACCAGTCCAGAGAAAACAACCTGTGATTTTCTAGCCTTTCTTTACAGCTCATACCGTCTAATCCAGGCAGTACCGTGGTAAACCTCTTCTGCACCCTCTCCAAAGCCTTCACATCTTTCCTGTAATGTGGCGACCAGAACTGAATGCAATACTCTAAGCGTGGCCTGACCAAAGTCTTATAAAGCTCCAACATTACATTCCAACCCCTGCACCCAGTTTCCCAAACATTGAAGGCAAGCATGCCGTTCGCTTTCTTTACCATCTTATCTACTTGCATGGCCACTTTCAGGGAGCTATGGACTTGAACCCCAAGATGCCTCTGTACATCAATACTGTTCAGGGTCCTGCCATTAACTATATACTTTTCCTTAACACTTTAACAAAGTGCCACACCTCACATTTACTTGGATTAAACTCCATATTCCCTTTTTCTGCCCATATATGCAACTAAACTTTATCCCGTTTTATCCTTTGACAACCATCTATACTATTCACCACTCCATTGATCTTTGTATTGTTTGCAAACTTACTAACCCACCCAGCAACATTTTCATCCAAGTCATTTATATATATATATCACAAACAGCAAAGGTCCCAATATGGATCTGTGCGGAATACCACTAGTAACAGACCTCCAACCTGAAGAACACTTTTCTACCACCACTCTCTATCTTCTATGGGTGAGCTGATTCTAAATGCATGTGGCCAAATCGCCAAGGATTCAGTGCATCTAAATCCTCTGTATGTGCCTTGTCGAAGGCCTTACTAAAATCCAAGTAGACAACATCGACTGCTCTACTCTGACGGATCACCTTTGTCACGTCCTCGAAAAATTCAATCACATCAGTGAGACATGACCTGCCTTGCATGAAGCATTGCTGACTGTTGCTAATTAGGCCATGTTTTCCCAAATGTGCATAAATCCTAGCCCTAAGCATTACTTGCAATAGCTACCAAGCACTGATGTGAGACTTACCGGTGTCAAGTTCCCTGGATTATCCCTATTTCCCTTCTAGAGTGAGTACTGATGCAAATACTCATTTAGGATCTCTCCCACATCCCTGCCTTCAAACACAAGTTCCCTCCTTTATCCTTGAGTGTCCTATCTTCTCCTGGTTTATCCTGCTGTTTTTTTAAAGGTATCTACAGAATGTTTTAGGATTCTCTTTAATCCTACTTGCCAAGATCATTTTATGGCTCTCCTAATTCTCTGCTTGAGTTTTTTCATGCTTTCTTTATATTCCTCATGGGCCCTGTCCAATTTTAACTTCCTAAGCATTACACCGGCACTGTGGCTCAGTGGTTAGCCCTGCTGCCTCACAGCGCCAGGAACCCAGGTTCAATTCCAGCCTTGGGCAACAGTCTGTGTGGAGTTTGCACATTCTCCCTGTGTCTGTGTGCGTTTCCTCCAGGTGATCTGGAATCGTCCCACAGTTCAAAGTATTTAAGGTTTCATGGATTGATCATGTTAGAGTGTCCAGGAAAGTGAAGGTTAAGAGGATTAGTCTTGTGATATGCAGAGTTATACGGAATGCGCCTCAGAGTGGGTATGGACTCGATTGGCCAAATGGCCTGCTTCTGCCCAGTAAAGATTCTATCTAAATATCTGCGATCTAAGCTCAATCACATGTCAACATTAACCCCTACTTACAGACCAAACAGTTCAGGGATAAATCAAAAGTTAAACAAATCATGATATGCTTGTTTGATAACTCTTTCAGTGATGACTGTCAGGCCTTCAGAAAGTCCTTTGATGATGGGCTGTATTAAAAGCACGTAGGATTATATCCCTTGCTTAAATTTGAAAGCCAACACAAACAACTTCAACAGATCTCTGGAAATATCTGACCTATTACTTACAGAATGGATTATTTTCTCAGAACTTCCATCATAAGAATTCCTACAGTGTGGAAACAGGCTATTTGGCCTGATGGTGGAACTGAACCTGTATCCCTGGTGCTGTGATAGTTGCCTAATTAGATTGCCTAATAGTTAATGGGTGGCATGTTTCAATTACAATAAATGGTTAATCTGCATTGAAGTTATAAGCATGCTGTCCAAGAACTCTGATCTGTAAAATATGTTGAAGGAAATCTGTGGTCAGTGAACCTTTTGAGATCACTGTGATCTGAATCCAGTGATAATGAGGCTGATTTGATTTTTCCTGCAATCCCTGTGTTGTAACAACAATCACATTGAAACTCGTGACTGACACATTACCCCAGGGCTAACTATAGGATTGTGGGAAATTTCAAAGCCAGCCCATGGGACATGACTGTCATTTGACTTAGTGCTCTAAAGTCTACAGACTCAACTTTACAAACAAGCACTTTCGATCATAACCCCTGTATCCAGATTATCCCAGATCATATTTCTGATTCATTTCGGCCTGTTTAGCACCTTTTTGTCTTGTACTTTATATTTTGCATCATACGTTCAAAACATTTATATAATTCAATTCACGAACCTTTTGTGCCTATTCTTCCTATCTTTATTACATGCTCTTTCAGCCTGAAACCATTGCAGTGTTAGCTACCTAGCCTTTAAGCTTATCACAAGCATTCTTGTTATTTGTTCAAAATACCCCCTCCTCCCTCCACTACCTCACACAACATGAGAAACTTAAACATCTTAATCAAATGGAACTGAAAAGTCATTTGTATTTTGTTTCTCTGCTTCATTTGTTTCATTATGCAGTGAGCTCTGGATATTTTTACTTTTTTTAACCCATCCTGAGACTGTACCTTAATCCTACCAGAACTATTAACCAGTTAAAGACTGCATATTCATCAATTACAATTTTGCATACCTTTTGTTGTTGAAATTTACATAGGCATTATCTGATCTCAGCCCATTCAATTTGAATTTCAAATAATTAGCATCACATTTTCTGACTGGACTATTCTTAAACATTTTAATACCCAGAAAACTGCTCCTTGAACTTATCTGGATGACACCATATTTTTCTTAAAAACTCTACAATTCCTCAGAAAATGCTGGTACTCAAATGATGCAGAACTGAAATGCATTTGTATCCTTTTCTTCCCTCCAGATACTCTGTGGGTAGATTTCCACCCCTCCTTCTATACGTGTCATTGGGATAACATGGGACAACAGCTCCAGATCTTTTGTGCCTAACAACAGCGCCTGACTATCTCCCGCATATCTCCAGTTTCCGAGCCAGGCAGTTCTGTACCGCAATAATGATGTCCTTGACAAGAGCACCAGGGAAACAATACAAATGGGTCCCAAGATCCATGTTCATGTTCGAAAAGTAATTCACTCATTCAACTAACCACCTTTCTTTGCTTATATAATTGTTTTGTATTTTGATTACAAAATAACAGGAAAGATACAGAAAGGAAAGATCACAAGCACAAGTTGTACCTTCCGGACTGTGAGTTTATTCTTGTTGTTTAGGATGTACATTGATGAATCAACAGCAACAAAAGACACGTTTGCTGCATCGTTGGTCGAGAATTGCAGGTCAAATGAATCACCTGGTTCGTAGGGAACATCGCTTTCCGTTATTTCTATCTGTAAAAGTTTAATTTAATCAGAATAGATCAACCAACCTTTCAATTGTCAAAAGCACAAACATATGGAAAACACATTCACTGTAATGTTTTTTCACCTTCATGCATAGGAAGTCTTTACAAATCTTGATAAAAATTCTAAATTATGCTTCATTCATGTTTCAAGCAGATGTGAATAGAATCAAAAGTTCTTAACAATGCCACAGTTGCCACATTTTTTGGAAAAAGATGTTTTGATATTAAGTGAGCAAAATACAACCATCTGCTATATAGGTACTTTTGCATATAAGCATGGGCAGGAGAGAAAATCAACATGTAGAACAATGTAAAACATCATAGCAGAGAGGAATGTGCATGCTGCTTTTGAGCTCTGAGTCTCATAATGTTCAAATAAGCAATTATCCATAACCATAAATATGTCTCAAAGAAATTTTAATTATATTTAGCATAACGTCTCCATAATCCAAAGATAGGAATTGCATAAAAAAATCATTAGCTATTCCCTCTAGTCTTTTAATTGTTGTTCCCATTCTGTGGCTGGCTGCGAAGCCAAGGTAAGTAATGCATTTTCTATCAGCAGATATCTTCGTGCAATATAGGAAAACCCATCAGTGAAAATCAACTGTCGTTTTTCGTTGTTGAGCAAATGAAAATGCTCATCAGAAATAAAAAATAATGCAAATATTTGAAACTTGCAATTAAAACAAGCTATACCTATTACTATGGCGGCACGGTGGCACAGTGGTTAGCACTGCTGCCTCACAGCGCCTGTAGACCTGGGTTCAATTCCCGACTCAGGCGACTGACTGTGTGGAGTTTGCACGTTCTCCCCATGTCTGCGTGGGTTTCCTCCGGGTGCTCCGGTTTCCTCCCACAATCCAAAGATGTGCGGGTCAGGTGAATTGGCCAAGCTAAATTGCCCGTAGTGATAGGTAAGGGGTAAATGTAGGGGCATGGGTGGGTTGCGCTTCGGCGGGTCGGTGTGGACTTGTTGGGCCGAAGGGCCTGTTTCCACACTGTAAGTCTAAGTCTAAGTCTACCTGGCATCATTTTCAGCAACTGAGGTGAGAAAAATTAGTTAAACTTTCAAGTTGGTGACTCTTCATAAGAACTATAAAAAGAAACGTGAAATATCTAATTCATTTTAAATGAATACAGAAGAAGGGAAGAGTGGTAAGGACAAAATTGCATGCACAATATCATTTAGATTAGGTTCTCTACAGTGTAGAAACAGGCCCTTTGGCCTCAACCCTCCGAAGAGTAACACACAGCTGTGACTAATGTACCTGACACTACAGGCAATTTAGCATGGTCAATTCACTTAATCTGCACAACTTTGGACTATGGGAGGACACCAATGCAGACAGGGGAAGCAAGTGCAAACTCCACACAGACAATCACCTGAGAGTGGAATCGAACCTGGGACCCTGGTGCTGTGAGGCAGCAGTGCTAACCGCTGAACCACCATGCGCCCATTTTTTTAAATGCTAGAAATGGCTAAGCTTTTCATTATTTCATGCATTTCCATGAGACATTGATGTAGGTATGAGACAACATTGCTTGTCTATCTGAACTTTACGAGTGGCTTGATAAGGCATTTGAGAATGCTGTCAATCAAAATGCTGTATTTCCAGAGCCACATGTCAGCCCAGCTCAGTAAGACAGACAGATTTCCTTTCTTAAGGCCATTGGTGAACCAAGTACATTCATAGAACAATCTAAGATATCATAATTATTCTATTTCTGAGAAGTTTATATTCACGTGAATTAAAATTAAATTCCACTCAGTGCCTTGAGGCAATTTTATTCCATGCGCTCAGGGATGCAACAGAGGGGCCTGGGTTAAAGTCCAATTATCACTCCAACAGCATGTCCTCCCAAATTAAGACTGATATCCAAGGGCCAAGCAGAAGCTGACATACTTCGATGTGACCTCCTGCTGACCTGCACTGGAACAGGGTCAAAGGCTGACAACAGAGGGTCCAAACTGGGAGGCAGGAGCTAAAATACAACTAACTTAATATTCACATTCCCAGCATTTGCAATATTTTGCTTTTACAGGGCTGCTTTCTCCTTGATTGATTTAGTTTTTCTTCCAATGTAAATCAATTAATATTAAAGTAGCATTTCTCCAGGAAGACTATCTGAAGAGGGAAATGTCTCTTCATTCTTCAAAAGGGGCAGCAAATGCTGTGGGATCATTCTGGAAGTTGAATGAAAGTGCATACATTGGTATTTCTCAGTCCATTCTGTCTGATTAAATTTGGGTTGTTTTTAGTTGAAAGGCGATCTTGCCATAGTTTCTTGGAATCATGAGGGGCAGTTTTCAGAAATCTTAATAATGCATATTTTTGTGGGGTGATTGTATTAAATTTGAAAATATTGTCATTGATGTGCATAAAGCAGAATCCAAAACTGAAAGCTAAGCTTCTCGGGCTTTGAAGTACATTGGATTGGAAAACAGGTAGAATGGATTGAGTTTCACTTTGCATCAGCAATCCTAATAGCAAAATGTTAGCTCCATTGCTATCTATCAAAATCAGGCTTCACACAAAAAAAAGTTTCAAAAACTCAAATGAGGAAATGTTAAACTCTAATTGGACAGTCTAATTGGCCAGGCCCCAAGTAAGGCCAGGCCTTCATTTCAATGTATGAGGATGAAGTACAGCTGTGAAATATTCCACAGTGGAGAATATTATACTGGCAAACAAAGGATTGTTGGGGGGTGTGGCAGGGAAACATAAATCAAGTACTTTGATGTTTCCATCCTTGGAGAGGCCAAGAATATGAACATTTAGTTTTTTTTCTTTTTGTGATTCTTTTCATGCAGATATATGTGGTGCGTTCCAAATGCCAGAGAGTTTATAATTTCTTGTGCAAGTAAGAAAGGTAAATAGTATCCTTTAATGTACAAGCATCACATATAGGCAGGGTGTTTAAAAAGGCATTTGGCATACTCGCCTTTGTTGGTCAATCCTTCGAGTGTAGGAATTGAGAAGTCATGTTCAAGTTGTACAGGACATTGGTGAGGTCTCTTCTGGAATATTGTGCATATTTCTGGTTTTCCAGTTATAGGAGTATATTGCTAAGCGGAAGAGGGTTCATAAGAGACTTATCAAGGTATTTCCAGTTTTAGTAGTTTTGAACTGGAAAGAAAGACTGCATAGGCTGGGAGCTTTTTTCACTGGAGCATAGGAGGTTGAGTGGCGATCTGTTAGAAGTTTATAAGATTATGAGGGATGTAGATAAAGTTAATGGTATTTGTCTTTGCCCAATAATGAGAGCAAGGGAAGGCTGCAGATGTTGGAGAGTCAGAATCGAAAATTCTGGCCCTGGAAAAGCACGACAGGTCAGGCAGCATCCGCTAAGCAGGAGAGTCGACATTTCAGGCACAAGCTCTTCATCAGGATCCCCCCCCCAAAAAAGGGGTTTCAAGACTAGGGTTTTACATTTTGAAACTAACAGGAGAAATATTTTTTAAAAAGATGAGGGTCAACCTTTTTACACCGAAGGTGGTTCACATGTGAAATCACACTCCAGAGGAAATGGTGAATCTAGATATTTAAGAGATATTTGGATAGGTACATGAATTGGAAAGGTTTTGAAGGATATTGGACAGGAGCAGGTAGGTGGAACTAGTTTATTTTGAGGTTATGTTCCGCATGAACTGGGTTGGACCAGTTTTTGTGCTGTATGACTCAATAACTTCATAACATCCAATGACACTTAGAGACAGAAGAAAACACAGGGGAAACCACCAAAATATGCTTACCTGCCCCTCACACTGATCCTCCACATCAATCCACACTGAGTTTGCCACAATTTCCTTTCTTCCTCCAGTGGAAATGTAATAGTAGGCAAGAAAGCGAAATGTGGGTACCATGTCAAGTACCACTTGAAGGCGGAGCTTTGTAGGATCAGCCTTGTGAATCCTATCAGATGCAATCACCCTGCCTTTGCTTAAGATCTGTGGATGAAAAAGACATAAGGGAACAATGGCACATTTTGGCTCCTATTCCCTGGCAAACAGGAAGGCACAAAACATCTACTGACAAATTATCAGTCTACAAATTGTGACATCATATTATGCTGGCTGCAGCAAAGCATGTTTGCAGTCAAACCTGCTATTCCAATCATTTCACTGATTTCATGGATAATCCCTGTATAAGATCCACAGATAGTACATCTTTTATATGTGCAACAATTTCAGGCTTTTTCAAGTGACTTGTGTGAATATTATTGGCTGACAATCCATTTTTTTCTCAAAACAAAGGAGGACTGCACTGCTGGTCATATTGCATTTGGGTGCCTTATTAAAATGCGAGTCTCTCCGCATATCTAAGTGGACGTAGAAGATCCCACAGCACAATACAGAGACAAGAGTGTGGGTGCTTCTCGTATATTTCGGTCAGCATTGTACTTGTGGAAAAGTTACTTCAAACTGCCAATGGATTATTGTCCTGCCTAATGTCTTTTCCTTTTTTAAAAAAAGTAAGCAAGTCATAATTTTGTATAATTCTACTTACTGTGTAATAAAAGTAATCAATGTCTCTGCTGCCCAGTTCTGTGATAGCTGTCAATTCGATAATCATGTATTGACCCGCCTTCTGCACCTTGTGAGGTGCCTCTATATGAAGAAAACTCTTGCTGGGAGATTGATAGACAGTTGCTGTCACCATTGTTTCTTGGGATTCTGTCCCAGATTTCCTATCACCAGCCGTCACCTAAACAAAAACAAAACCACAATGGGCCACCAAATGATAATGCAATTGAGATCCCAGTTCATCATACCTGATCAAAGGTATTTTGTTGCTACTGTGAAAATGGAGTTTTAAACCCATTATTCAGTGAGTGGCATTGTTGTTGGTAGTTCTCAACAGGTTATAGGTTCAAGACATCCTTGATCATGTACATTGCAATGATGTGATATTGCAATGATGTGATATTGCCCTGTTCACGTGTTTGTTAGTTATTTATGTCAACTGTATTAGAGAATGAAGACCCCTTTAAAAGGTCCATCAAAGTTGAATCATACACCACAGCTCTTACTCAACCATGAATATTCTATTTATTTTGTAACATATCCACACTAAAGATAATTGATAACTGATAACAAAAGCTGAGTTGTTTTCTCATCTAAGATCAATTTGACCTTTGTGCCTGTATTGGTGTTCTGTAAAAAAAAAGATACCTGTTGGTTTTGTTTGCATACAGGCAGCTTTTATTTCCTCAGTCGATATCAAATTGTAAATGTATTCATCAAGATGTGATTTACAAGAATGGTTCCAGGGAAAGAGAAAGCTCAGTTGACTGATTGGATTATTGAATCTGGGGCAGTTCTCCTTGGAAGGAGAAGATTAAGAGGAGATTTCAGATATATTTTCAACATCATTGGGTGGGTTGTGTAGAGATAGGAAGAAGCTGTTACTGCTTGTAAAATAAAGTTAAAATGAAGAGAGGTTTACTATTTAAGATAATGTGCAAAGGGAGAAGGGGTGATATGATTAAAAAAATACATATTTTTCCAAACTGTGGATAGTGAGGGTATCAATTGTACCACCTGGAAATGTGCTGACAGCATTCAAGAGAGCATTGGGTGGTTATTTGGATAGAAATAGTATGTAGGGATAGGGAGAAGAAGGAGGAGATTGGCACCAGAGAGCAGAAATAGTGCCTTCCGTTTCACCATAATTATTTTGTTATTCTGCAATTCAATGCTGTCTTCTGGAAGAAGGGAAGGTCATTTATTTTAGTAGAAAAACTGGAGAGAAAAAAATACATTAAACATCCCAATGCTGAGAAACATAGAACATAGAACATAGAAAAATACAGCGCAGTACAGGCCCTTTGGCCCTCGATGTTGCGCCGATCCAAGCCCACCTAACCTACGCTAGCCCAATAACCTCCATATGCCTATCCAATGCCCGTTTAAATGCCCATAAAGAGGGAGAGTCCACCACTGCTACTGGCAGGGCATTCCATGAACTCACAACTCGCTGAGTAAAGAATCTACCCCTAACCTACACCTATAGGTCCTATACCTACCACCCCTTAATTTAAAGCTATGTCCCCTAGTAACAGCTGACTCCATTAGTGAAAATAAGTTTTCACTGTCAACCCTATCTAAACCCCTAATCATCTTGTACACCTCTATCAAATCACCCCTAAACCTTCTTTTCTCCAATGAAAACAGCCCCAAATGCCTCAGCCTTTCCTCATTCGATCTTCCTACCATACCAGACAACATCCTGGTAAACCTCCTCTGCACCCGTTCCAGTGCCTCCACATCCTTCCTGCAGTATGGCGACCAAAACTGCACACGATACTCCAGATGAGGCCGCACCCGAGTCTAATACAACTGCAACATGACCTCAGGACTCCGGAACTCAATTCCTCTACCAATAAAAGCCAGTACACCATATGCCTTCTTCACAGCACTATTTACCTGGGTGGCAACTTTCAGAGATTTGTGTACATGGACACCAAGATCCCTCTGCTCATCCACACTACCAAGTATCTGACCATTAGCCCAGTACTCCATCTTCTTGTTACTCTTACCAAAGTGAATCACTTCACACTTACCCACATTGAACTCTATTTGCCACCTTTCTGCCCAGCTCTGCAGCTTATCTATATCCCGCTGTAACCTGCCACATCCTTCCTCACTGTCAACAACTCCACCGACTTTCGTATCATCCGCAAACTTGCTCACCCAGCCTTCAAGCCCCTCCTCTAGGTCATTTATAAAAATGACAAACAGCAATGGCCCCAAAACAGATCATTGCGGAACACTGCTAGTAACTGCACTCCAAGATGAAGCTTTACCATCAACTACTACCCTCTGTCTTCTTCCAGCTAGCCAATTCCTAATCCAAACCTCCAACTCACCCTCAATGCCATACCTCTGCATTTTTTGCAGTAGCCTACCATGGGGAACCTTATCAAATGCCTTACTAAAATCCATATACACCACATCTATCGGTTTACCCTTGTCCACCTCCTTAGTCACCTTCTCAAAGAATTCAATAAGGTTTGTGAGGCACGACCTGCCCTTCACAAAACCATGCTGACTATCCTTGATCACTTTATTCCTATCCAGATGTTCATAAATCCTATCCCTTACAATTCTCTCTTAAGACTTTGCCCACAACAGAAGTGAGACTCACTGGCCTATAGTTACTAGGGTTATTCCCTACTCCCCTTCTTGAACAAGGGAACCGTATTTGCTATCCTAAGTTGCAGGAATGTAAAGACTACACAAATCTAGAAATCACTGAGTATGCAAGACAGTTCATGAGAATTATTGTGGAAACATTTTAAGCTTTGATCATAAAAATATACATAAATAGAGCAAAGATATTGTGGTAAACTTGCAAAAATTGCTTGTGCAGTCTTACTTGAAAATAAGGCTGATGCACGATTTATTAAAGCATCAACATCATGATGTGTCTTGACAGAGTTAATCAGAGAAACTATTAATATCCATGAAGGAATTGACAATGGCAGCTTGAAGGTGAAGTCAAAGCAACATAACAAGAAATAATGAAACAGTGCTTCACGCAATTTAACATTATTTGTCTGTTTGTGTATTCTTTTGGCTTTTAACAAGACATTACTTCATTAGCCAGAACTTAAATGCACTTGGCACCTTCTATTACTTAAAAGATTTACGCCTGTGGTGGTCTGTTCCCACAGTCAATAGAAACATGGTCTGCATCTCCACCGGTCCCTTCAGGTTTTGTGGGAGTTACGGAATGTGGTCAAGAAGGCATTTGTGGTACTTGCCTTGATAAACCAAGGCAAAGATTTTAAATATTGTAATTGTACTAACCTCCACCACTTCCTTTGGCAGCTCGTTCCACACATGCACCACCCTCTCTGTGAAAAAGTTGCCCCTTAGATTAATGATGTAGTAACATCATGTACCCATGTTTTAATTTGTACACTCAACTCATTTACCTTACTCGTCAAACACCTTTCATTAAAGTTTTTATTCATGCAACTTTGACAAAATCTTTTATACTTTTACCGGGGCTACAATATATGAGCTGTCCTGAGTCATTTGTTGTCTCTTCAACATTTGACCATGCAGTTCCTTTACTGAGCTTTCTAACAGGATTCCACACTTCATGGAATTTGTTTATAACTTTTCCAAAAACTTCCCTGCAGGAATGCTGATCCCTTTCAATTCCAATAAACTGATCCAACCAATTGCAATCCATTCACCTTATACATGTCTTACCAATCCTAAATCATCCTCAACATCCCTGAAATCTCAAGTCATCCTTCTTGTGCTCTCCTTCCAAACAGACTTTCATTTGGGCTAACCTTCTATTTCCATACTCACAAGCAGGTGGCACTAAAGTGATCCAGACAATACCTTTGTTATAGACTTCCTAGCTTTCCAAACTTTACTTGCAGGAACTCATTCTTTTTACTGCCTACGCCATTGATTAAAACATACAGCACGGTATTTGGCTGTTTGCTGACGGGCTTCAGAATTCAGTGACATCCTGAGGCAACTTGCCATTATGTAGTTTCATTGAGACAACAATAAGTACCTCTCTGTTCTCCTGATAGTTAAATCCCCCAATACCATTGCTGCACCTTTCATCATGGTCAGCAGACACACCATGATGTTGGCTCCCACTGCATAAACACTGATTCCAAAGATATACAAACTGTATCCAAGTCTGTTAGAAAGGAAATGGCTGCAGGGGCTTCTGCGCACCGCCACCCCCACCCCACCCCCCTGCCCCCCCGGACCTCCTCTACTCCGCCTGCTTTCCAGCCATGCCTTTTCAGCGTGCCCATTTTTCCCCTGTGGTGTGACAGCATTATTGAACATATGCAGCATTATGAATGCTCCACAATGAACACATCAGTAACTCTGGCCCTGAGGTTCACTTAGCAGTAGTTAAGAACGAACATAGTAAGCAACACCAACACCTGGGAAACTCTCCTCCTGATATTTCTTCAGTTCATAAATATTCATTATACATAATATCTGTTTTCTGTAGGCAAATATTGTAGCTATCCTCCTACAATGCTATGCATTCTAAAAGTGTTCTCTTATCTCCAATCTGCTGTGTGGAATTATAACACAAGTATTTGTACATCCATCAACTGCACATCAACAACGGTTTCTACAACAGTCAACTCTTCACTCATACCTGAAACACCCAGCTGTTCTGTTTGATCTAAAGAAATGCATTGCATTGAAAAAGTTAATTTGTCTGAGTGGTTGTTAATTTTGCTTGGAGATAAGATTTATAGCATATTTCAATCATTAAATTCAAATTGAGAGTCCACATTTACACAACTTCTTTGTTAAGATTGCAAGGTTTGTAATTCTCTAATCATGCAGCAAGACTCTACGGAAGGCAGGAACTTCATGAGCAGGCCCGAGATAACTTCACTTGCCATTCTTTTCATATTTTTAGAAGCATCCTGGACAGCAGGATGCACTGCGTACCTGAAGTTCGATTGCTAGTTCCACTTAGGATGCTTTAGACTAATGTTATGGGGATGGGAATGAGAACAGTAAGTCAACACCTGGAATGATTGAGGAGAAGGTAGAGGTTTGGTCAAGTAAGTCTAAACAGAAAGAAGAGGCAGTGTGGGGTTAACTAACACAGCGGGATTGGCGGTCCTACGTGTATAATACAAAGAGTATAACAGGTAAAGCAGCTGAACTTCGAGTTGGGATTAGTATATGGGATATCGCATTAACTTGGTTGAGAGAAGAATAGGACTCACAGCTTAACATTCCAGTATTTAGATGTTTCAGGAGAGCTACAGAGCAATATAACAAGTGAAAGGGCATAACAATACAGACGAAAGAGAGAATCACTCTCAGAGGGGACATTTTGCAGGGCTCATCAAGAGAAGCTATATGGGGAGAACTCAGGGATAGGGGTTAAATGAAAGGTCACCTAACAGCCAGTGGGACATAGAGGGCAGATACATAAGCAAATCATGGAAAGATGTTAAAACAGCAGGATTTGCCGATGATACGAAGTTAGGTGGACAGGCAGGTAGTACTAAGAAAGAGGGGAGGCTGCAGAAGGATCTAGACAGTTTGGGAGAGTGGTCCAGGAAATGGCTGATGGAATTCAATGTGAGCAAATGCGAGGTCTTGCACTTTGGAAAAAAGAATAAAAGCATAGACTACTTTCTAAACGGTGAGAAAATTCATAAAGCCAAAGTACAAAGGGATCTGGGAGTGCGAGTTGAGGATTCTCTAAAGGTAAACACGCAGGTTGAGTCCGTGATTAAGAAAGCGAATGCAATGTTGTCACTTATCTCAAGAGGGTTGGAATATAAAAGCACCGATGTGCTACTGAGACTTTATAAAGCTCTGGTTAGGCCCCATTTGGAGTACTGTGTCCAGTTTTGATCCCCACACCTCAGGAAGGACATACTGGCACTGGAACATGTCCAGCAGAGATTCACACGGATGATCCCTGGAATGGTAGGTCTAACGTACGAGAAACAGCTGAGGATCCTGGTAATGCGTTCATTGGAGTTTAGAAGGTTAAGGGGAGATCTAATAGAAACTTACAAGATAATACATGGCTTGGAAAGGATGGACGCTAGGAACCTTTTTCCGTTAGACGAGGAGACTAGGACCCGTGGACACAGCCTTAGAATTAGAGGGGGTCAATTCAGAACAGAAATGAAGTGACATTTCTTCAGCTAGAGAGTGGTGGGCCTGTGGAATTCATTGCCGCAGAGTGCAGTGGAGTGGAGGCTGGGACGCTAAATGTCTTCAATGCAGAGATTGATAGATTCTTGATGTCTCGAGGAATTAAGAGCTACGGGGAGAATGCGGGTAAGTGGAGTTGAAATGCCCATCAGCCATGATTGAATGGCGGAGTGGAATCAATGGGCCGAATGGCCTTACTTCCTATGTTTTATGGTCTATGGTCTTATGGATTGTTCTCATGCATGATTTTAACTTCCCCAATATTGACTGGGGCTCATTAAGTGCCATGGGTTTAGCTGCAGTAACATTTCGGTGCATCCATGAAATTGCTTGAAACAACATTGGGTGATGGTGGAAGGTTGTTTTTCAGTCTTGAGGCCTGTGACCAGGAGTGTGCCATAAGGATCGGTGCTGTGTCCTCTGGTTTTTTGCATCTTTTATATAAATGATTTGGAATGAACACCTGAGGTATGGTTAATAAATTTGCAGATGACACCAAAATCGGAGATGTAGTGGACAGGAAAGATTACCTCAGAGTACAACGGGATCATGATCAAATGGACCAATGGGCCTAGGATAAATGTGAGGTACTGCATTTTGGAAAGACAAATCAAGGCAGGATATAAGGTCCTGGGAAGTGTTGCTGAACAAAGAGACCTTGGAGTGCAGGTTCAAAGCTCCTTGAACATGGAGTCGCAGGTAGATAGGATAGTGAAGAAGGTGTTTGGTTTGCTTGCCTTTACTGGTATTGGGTATAGGAGTTGGGAGGTCATGTTGCGGCAGTACAGGATGTTGGTTAGGCCACGATTGGAATACTGCATACAATTCTGGTCTCTGTGCCAAAGGAAGGATGTTGTGAAATGTGAAATGGTTCAGAAAAGGATGTTGCCAGGGTTGGAGGGTTTCAATAGGCTGGGGCTGTTATCTCTGGAGCACCTGATGCTGAGGGGTGACCTCACAGAGGTTTACAAAATCATGAGGGGCAGAGATAGGGTGGATAGACACGGTTTACTCACAAGGGTCGGGGGAATCCAAAACTAGAAGGCAGAGGTTTAAGATGAGAGGGGAAAGGTTTAAAAGGGACCGAAAAAGGGACAGAGGGTGTTGCAGGTATGGAATGTGCTACCAGAGGAAGTGGTAGAGGCTGGCACAATTATAACATTTAAAAGGCATCTGGGTGGATATGGAATAGGAAGGGTTCAGAGGGATATCGGCCAAATGCTGGCAAATGGGATTAGATTAATTTAGGATATCTGGTTGGTATGGATGAGTTGGACTGAAGGAATTGTTTCCATGCTGTACAGCTCTACGAATAATGTAGGGCTGATGCCCGAAACGTTGACTCTCCTGCTCCTCGGATGTTGCCTGACCTGCTGTGCTTTTCCAGCAACACACTCTTGTCTCTGATCTCCAGCATCTGCAGTCCTCACTTTCTCCTAATCTGCAGACAGTACAATGAGGAAAGGGGCCATCCTAGGCAGACCTTCTATTGGGGGAAAAGCCTGATCAGGTGAGTAAAAGTTTGGTTGAAGAGCATTTTGGGAACATTGATCAAAATTCTGTAAGTTTGAAGATTATCATGGGTTAGGATAAGTTTGGTTTTCTGGTTAATGTATGGAATAAGCAGGATACAAATTGCAACAGTATTAGGTAGAAAATGGAGGAATTAGACTGGGGGGGGGAGGGGGGAGCCCAACTGTTTGAGGGAAAATCCACATTTGATATGTTGGCGTCTTTCAAATGCCAATTGTCAGAGTTCAGGATCAGCATTTTTCTATGAGAATGAAAGATAACGAGAGCAAGAATCAAGAACACTGGATGATAAAAGCTATTGAGAGTTCAATGATACAGAACAAAAGGAAGCATACAGAATAAAATGGAAGCATTGGAAAAGGTGCACAGGAGATTTACCAGGATGTTGCCTGATCTGGAACAAAGGTCTCATGAGGAAAGGCTGAGGCACCTGGGTCTGTTCTCATTGGAGAGAAGAAGGCTAATAGGGGATTTAATAGAGACATGCAAGATGATCAGAGGATTAGATAGGGTGGACAGTGAGAGTCTTTTTCCTAGGATGATGATGTCAGCTTGTACGAGGGGGCACAGCTGCAAATTGAGGTGTGATAGATTTAAGACAGCAGGGCGGCACGGTGGCACAGTGGTTAGCACTGCTGCTTCACAGCACCAGAGACCTGGGTTCAATTCCCGCCTCAGGCGACTGTCTGTGTGGAGTTTGCACGTTCTCCCCGTGTCTGCGTGGGTTTCCTCCGGGTGCTCCGGTTTCCTCCCACAGCCCAAAGATGTGCGGGTCAGGTGAATTGGCCATGCTAAATTGCCCGCAGTGTTAGGTAAGGGGTAAATGTAGGGGTATGGGTGGGTTGCGCTTCGGCGGGTCGGTGTGGACTTGTTGGGCCGAAGGGCCTGTTTCCACACTGTAAGTAATCTAAGTAATCTAATCTAATCTAAAAAATGTCAGAGGCAGGTTCTTTACTCAGAGAGTGGTAAGGGCGTGGAATGACCTGCAGTTAACTCAGCCACATTAGGGGCATTTAAACAGTACTTGGATTAGGATATGGATGAATGTGGGATAGTGTAGGGGGATAGGCTTAGATTAGTTCACAGGTCGGTGCAACATCGAGGGCTGAAGGGCTTGTTCTGCGTTGTATTGTTCTATGTTCTATGTTCTTTATGTAAGGTTTACAGAACTGAAATCAAAACTGAAATCAGGCAGGGCTCTTGAGGAATACAAAGGAAGCAGAAACAAATTAAACAAGAATTTTGAAGGACTAATATGGACCTAAAATGTATTTGGCAAGTAGAATTAAGCAGAACCCTAAGAATATGTATATTATATCAGGAACAGGAGGCTAGCTCGTGAAAAGGTATATCCACTCAGTGACAAAAAAAGGTGATTTATATCAGTAGCCAGAGGAAGTGGGTGAGGTTCTGAATCTGGGTGAGATTCTTAAATCGGTATTGAACAAGGAGAGCAAGGATGATGGTAGCACAAGGGATGGGTATGTTGGTATTCTGGGGCATGTTGACATTAAGGAGGAGGAATTGTTGGGTGTTGTGAAAAACCTTAAGTTAGGTAAATCTGCAGAGCTTGCTTTGATCTATCCCAGGATACTGAGTGAGGTAAGGGAGAAGCTTGCTGGGGCTTTGCCAGAGATCTTTCTATCTTTTTTAGCTACAGGCAGTGTCTCAGAAGACTGGAGAATAGTCAATGTTGTTGCTTTGTTTAAGAAGGGCGATGAGGATAATGTAGAAAATGATAGTCCAGTGAGCCTTCCGTCAACGATAGGGGAATTATTGCTCAAGATTCCTAGGCGCAGAACTTGCTCACATTTGGAAAATAATAGAGACATTTGAGGGATGGTGAGCGTGGATTGGTGGAGTTAAATTCATGTTTCATATGCACGGGGCTGCACGGTGGCCCAGTGGTTAGCACTGCTGCCTCATAGCACCAGGGACCGAGGCTTGATTCCAGCCTTGGGCAACTGGCTGTGTGGAGTTTGCACATTCTCCACGTGTCTGTGTGGGTGTCCTCTGGTTGCTCCAGTTCCCTCCCACAGTCCAATAGATGTGCAGGTTAGGTGAATCGGCCATGTTAAATTGCCCATAGTGTTAGGTGCATTAGTCAGAGGGAAATGGGTCTGGCTGTATTACTCTTCGGAGGGTCGGTGTGGGCCGAAGGGCCTGTTTCCACACTGTAGGAAATCTAATCAAACTTGGTTCAGTATTTTGAGGAAGTGTTAAGCATGAGTGATGAAGGTAGGGTCGTGGATGTCTCCATGATGGACTTTACTGAAGCATTTGACAAGGTACCTCATGGTAGGCTGTACCAAAAGAATAAGTCACACTGGGTCCATGGTAAATCGGTAACTTGGATACAAAATTGGCTCGTTCATAGAAGACAGAGGGTAACAGTGGAGGGGTGTCTTTTTCTAAGTGAAGGTTTGAGAACAGTGGTGTTCCATAAAGATCAGCGCTCGGACCTCTGTTCTTTGTCATACAAAAATAAATGTAATGGTTTAAATCGTAGGTGGTCTGTTTCGTAATCTTGTAGACGTTACAAAAATTGGTGGAGTTATGGATAGAGAGGAAGGTTGTTTAAGGACACAGAAGGATAAGTTGTCAAGTTGGAGGGAGAAATTGCAGACAAAGTTTAATCCAGACAACATTGAAGTGATGCATTTTGGGAGGCCAGCTGCAAGAGATAAATATACAGTAAATAGTAGGGCCATTAGGAGGATTGATCACAGGGATCTTGAGATGCAAGTCTACAACTCCCTGAGAATGGCAACACATTTGGATAATGTGATAAAGAAGGCATATGGCATACTTGCCTTCATTGGTTGGGGAACTGAATATAAAAGTTGGCAAGTCAGATGCAGCTGTATAAAAATTTCATTAGGCCAGGCGTGGAGTACTGTGTTCAGTTCTGGCCACCATATTACAGAAAAGGTGTGAAAGTTTTGGAGAGGTGCTGAAAAGACTTACCAAGATATTGCCTACATTGCAGCGTACTAGGTTAGATAGAAGGAGAGATTGGATAAACCTGGATCATTTTCACTGGAGATTCGGAGATTGAATGGTGACTTGATAGAAAGATATGAAATTATGTCAGGCATGGATAAGGTGCTTAATTCAAATTTTTTACCGGGGCCAAATGTCAAATCCTTCATGGCATCCAATCAGGGTGAGAGCGGAAAGTATAAAGGAGATTCTTGAGACACATTTTCGCAATTGAGGTGTTTTTAGATTAGATTACTTTTAGATTAGATTACTTACAGTGTGGAAACAGGATCTTCGGCCCAACATGTCCACACCGACCCTCCGAAGGGCAACCCACCCAGACCTATTCCCCTATGTTTACCCCTTCACCTAACACGACAGATAATTTAGCATGGCCAATTCACCTGACCTGCACATCTTTGGACTGTGGGAAGCACCCGGAGGAAACCCATGCAAACACAGGGAGAATATGCAAACTCCACACAGACAGTTGCCTGAGGCGGGAATTGAGCCCAGGTCTCTGGCGTGGTAGAGGTAGAATTGACAGGAACATTTAAGTGACACTTAGACACATAAATGAATATTTTATGAATAAAAGAATGCAAGCTATGTACAGGCACATGGGATTAGTTTAGAATGGAATCGACAAAGATGTGGTAGGAGAAGGGCCTATTCATGTGCTGTACGTTCCATATTCTACTACTTACGGGCATCGAGTTAAACTAACAGAGGTCCAAAACGGTTGTCTTGTGAGAAGAATGATATAGAAATGAGAGAAAAACGAAAAGATCAGAACAGTGTAGTGACATGAGTAAAGAGAAGCAGATTCTGAAAATGAGGGACAAAATCATTAACTAAAACTGTACATCACAGAAAATTATCTTTGTAGAAAGTAGACATTAAATAAATTAAGTTAGCCTTTATTTGAAGGCACATATGCAATAAAATAAATTAATTAGTGTCATAATTGGATTGAAATTATTTTGCATGTTAGCCAAAAAACGTGGTGGTGGAAAAGCACAACATATCAGGCAGCATCCGAGGAGCAAGAGAATTGATGTTTCAGGCATAAGCCCTTTATCAGAAATTTTTTTCTAGCTGTAGGATTCGTTGGGCTTGAAGTAAATGTCCATGTCGAGTCAATCACCGGAAATGGAGACGGAGAGGTCCAGGAAGGGGAGGGAGGTATATGTGATGGTCCAGCTGAACTTGAGGTCAGAGCTATAGACACTATAATGGTTATAAACTATCATGTTGGTGAATAAATATTCCAGGGCACACAATTTTTGGTAAAGACATGCAGAATATTCACAAAGGAGGAGTTACCTCTTAGTAAATGTTGACATTAAGTCACATGTGAAATAAATCTGTCTTCAGGAGGATCATAATAAATATTCAGTGTAGCTGGAACTTAGGAATAACATCAGTCAGCAGTGCTCTGACTCTAGGGTGGCTCAGTGGTTAGTGCTGCTGTCCCACAGCAGCAGGAGCTGGAGTTCAATTCCAACCTTGAGCAACTGTCTATGTGCAGCTTGCACATTTGCCCCATGTCTCCTCTGGCTGCTCTGATTTTGTCCCACAGTTTAAAGATGTGCAGGTTAGGTCGATTGGCCATGCTAAATTGCCCGTAGTATCCAGGAATGTGTAGGGATAAGATGAGATACTCTTCAGAGGGTCAGTATGGAGTTGTTGGGGTCGAATAGCCTATTTCCACACTCTAGGGATTCTATGAAGAGCTCATGGGATCTCTTAGAAAAATCCTTAACAGTCATGTAATATTGGAAGGATCATTGAATAATAAATATGGAAGCTTTTAGAAGAGGCAACATGATGATCTTGGGGCACATGCATTGCTTTCTGACACAACAGAATTGCTAAGAGTGCTGAAGAGGACGAGTTTTAGAACGTGTGTGTGTCAGTGTGACATTGTATCACCAGCCAAGGTTGTAAACCTGTTAATATTTAATATTGTGTAATGAATCTCGCACAATTAGTATCATTGTCATCAATGATCCTCACAGAATATGATCATTATACAATTGGATCTCGCTATGATTCTAGGTTTGTGAAGCAAAGGCAAACATATGTTTGATTCCAAAAAAAAATACTTATATATGAGGGAAGGATTGCCAGAAAAGTACATTACAGCGAAAAATGGTCAAAGATGAATATGCATCTCTACTCATTCAAGAACTTCAGTGTTTTACTTGTTTCAAAGGAGAACCATAGTATTGAAAGACCGAAGGTTGTTAAAGCTTTATAAACTCACAAGCAACAACTCAAAAGCTGTTAAAAAGACAGAAAGTAGAATTGGACAGTAAAGCAGTAATTGGACAGTTAAGAAATAGTAAAGCAAAAGAACACAACACCAGGTTATAGTCCAACAGATTTAATTGGAAGCACTAGCTTTCAGAGCGCTGCTGCCTCATCAGGTGGTTCCAAATCATAAAACAAAAGAGAATAGATTTTTTTTTTACTTTGATCCAACAAGTTTATTCGAAACAACAAGCTTTCGGAGAGATGCTCCTTCATCAGATGAAGTCCCGAGAGCACTTCACCAAGGAAGGAGCAAGGCTTCAGAAGCTTATAATTTCAAAGGAACCTGTTGGATCTGTTTACACCTGTTATCACCTGGTGTGGGGTGACCTCTGAAATTGTCCACTCCAGTCCAACATCAGCATCTTCACATTATGACTTTATAGTTTTGGCTTTGGTTTTCAAATTGCAACACGAATAACATGTATTTTGGTTATTAATGTCCCAAAATCATTTGTGTTTACCTTGATGCTCAGAACACTTGCATCTGCTGGAGTCTCCTTTTGAAAGACAGCAAGGCCCTGCTCATTGGTGTTTGTTGATTGGTCTCCATCAATATTTACCGACACATTGACAGCTGGAGTCCCATCCGGATAGGTTATGGTTGCCTGTTGACAAAATTAACGGAAATCGTTCATAAGAATATCTCTTTCAAATTCTTGTCCACCAATTCAAAACATCGATCTGGCTTATTTAAATCAGATTTCTTGAGTATTTTAAGATTATGACCTTAGTTAACTTCTTAAGTAGGATCTATAACACAGGAATGTGTTCAATTCGCAAACTCCAAAAGCAGCAGAGAGTGCTACACTTGAAGTGACAGCAGCCTCCTCTGTCGTAATATTGTTTTGCTATCTGCAAATCTCAGAGACTATGTGAAGAGATTGTTCAGTAAGACCACATGTGCAGATGAAAACTGTGATCGGCTGGATTTATCTTGGCAGCAAGTGCGATTCTCGCCATTGTGCTAAAGCGTAAAGTTAAAAATCACACAACACCAGGTTATAGTGCAACAGGTTTAATTCGAAGAACACTAGCATTCGGAGTGTCGCTCCTTCAACTACCTGATGAAGGAATGACGCTCCGAAAGCTACTGCTTCCAATTAAACCTGTTGAACTATAACCTGGCGTTGTGTGATTTTTAACTTTGTACACCCCAGTCCAACACCGGCATCTCCAAATCATGCTAAAGCATGCCAGAGGAACAATTTAATTGGGGTTGAATGTAATACTATATCAACCACTTTAAGATTTACTTACGATGACAGTGAAAAAAGACTTTGGAGAGAAGAAGCGCCTGTTTTTTGACAAATCGATGACGTAGGGTGAAGAAACAAACTTTATGCTGCTGAGTTCCACCTCCTCCATTTCACCACCTGCGCACAGTCGGAGACACGGAAAATTAATCAGTTTTGATTTCTGACTGACTTCCTTTGACAGTAAGTACAAAACCTATGAACTCAGAATGGACAAGATCAGCAAGTGCATCACAACAAAATGAACGTAATAATCCAGTCAAACAATATCGTGAATCCTGCACTGTAGGACAAATTCCATGAAAACTTCATGGGACACTTCAACTCCAGGGCATCAATGTGAACTTCACCAGCTTCCTCATTTCCCCTCCCCCCACCTTACCCCAGTTCCAACCTTCCAGCTCAGCACTGTCCTCAGAACCTGTCCTACCTGCCTATCTTCCTTCCCACCTATCTGATCCACCCTTCCTTCTGACCTATCTCCTCCATCCCCACCCACATTCACCTATTGGACTCTTTGCTACCTTCCCCCACCCTCCTCTCTGACCTATCACCTCCGTCCCCACTCCTATTTGCCTATTATACGCTTTGCTACTTCTCTCACCCTCCCCTCTGATCTATCACCTTCATCCCCACCCTAATTCACCTTTTGTACCCTTTTCTACCTTCTCCTCAGCATTCCTTCACCCCACCACATCATTTATGTCTCCACCCTAGAGGCTTCCTACCTGCATTCCTGATGAAGGGCTTTTGCCCGAAACATCGATTTTCCTGCTCCTCGGATGCTGCCTGACCTGCTGTACTTTTCCATCACCACTCTGATCTAAGCTCCATGAAATCCCACCCCACCAGGTCTGTCTTGTTATATTGAACAGATCGAGAGCAGTTGTATAGGCAAGGGATTCACAAGCAGTTTCTTGAGGGCTAACAAAAAGATAACTGCTAGATGTTGGCCATTTCAGTGACACCGATGTTCCATTTGCTTTGCTGTCACAGAACATTACTTGTAAATATATAAATATTTTTTTCCACTCCAGGCAAAGGCTCACTTTGCAGAAGTGAAACATTTTGTAGCAGGATTGAACTTTTTCTCTTTACAAATCCACGAAAGGAATAATCATGGAATATTTTATAACTGTGAAGTAAATATAACAATGGTCTTAGGGGAAATAGAATCCGATGGCTTAAACACAACAGCACAGAGGAAGAAAAACATTAAATGCATTGAAGTTCAGCATGCTAGCATCTCCAAGTTTTTTTTAACCAAAGTTGGACCTTAGGGGACCTTGTGCAACAGGGATTGCATTTCATGGGGCATTGGCATCAGGTTTGGAACCGGGGGGATCTGTACCGTTGGGACGGTCTCCACCTGAACCGATCTGGTGCCAATGTTTTAGCGAAGAGGATAAATAGGGTGGTCAGGAGGACTTTAAACTTCTGAGTTGGGAGGAAGGGAAAGTGAAAGCGACAGGGAGAATGGAGTTAAATGGAAAGATAAGCAGAGGATAGCATGTATGCAGGTGGATTTAAGATTGAGGCAGACTAGAAATGCAGCAAAAAGGAAGGGTAACTTAGGATATCTTATGACTTCCAATATCTCTAATGATAAGAAAGTTAGCATTAAGGCACTTTACCTGAATACTCGTAGCATTCGTAACAAAGTAGATGAACGAACAGCACAGATCATCGTGAATGATTATGATATGGGAGGCATTACAGAGACATGGCTGCAGGGGGCTCAGGACTGGCAGTTAAACATCTAAGGATTTACAACTTATCGAAAAGACAGGGAGGTGGGCAGAGGGGGCGGGGTTGCCTTGTTAGTTAGGAACAAAATTAAATCTATTGCACTGAATGACATAGGGTTGGATGATGTGGAGTCTGTGTGGGTGGAATTGAGGAAACATAAAGGCAAAAAAACCATATTGGGAGTTATGTACAGACCTCCTAGCAGTGGTCATGACCAGGGGCACAACATGTACCGGGAAATAGAGAAGGCATGTCAGAAAGGCAAGGTCACGGTGATCATGGGGAACTTCAATATGCAGGTGGACTGGGTAAATAATGTTGCCAGTGGATCCAAAGAAAGAGAATTCATGGAATGCTTACAGGATGGCTTTTTGGAACAGCTTGTCATGGAGCCCACAAGGGAGCAGGCTATTCTGGACCTAGTGCTTTGCAATGAACCAGACTTTATAAAAGATCTTAAAGTAAGGGAACACTTAGGAAGCAGAGTTTATAATATGGTAGAGTTCAGTCTGCAGTTTGAAAGAGAGAAGGCAAAATCGGATGTAATGGTGTTACAGTTAAATGAAGGTAATTATGAGGGCATGAGAGAGGAACTGACGAAATTTGACTGGAAGCAGAGGCTAGTGGGGGAGACAGTAGAGCAAAAATGGAAGGGTTTGTGGGTATAATTGAGGACACAGTACAGAGGTTCATCCCCAAGAAAAGAAAGATTATCCGGGGAGGGATTAGACAAACATGGCTGACAAAGGACGTCAGGAAATGTATTAAAGAAAAAGAGAGATCCTATATAGTGGCCAAGAGCAGTGGGAAATCAGAAGATTGGGAAGGCTAGAAAAACAAGCAGAGGATAACAAAGAGAGATATAAGGAAGGAGAGGATCAAATATGAAGGTATGCTAGCCAGTAATATTAGAAATGATAGTAAAAGTTTCCTTCAATACATAAGAAGCAAATGACAGGCAAAAGTAGACATTGGGCCTCTTCAAACTGATGCTGGAAGGCTAGTGATGGGAGAGAAGGAAATAGCTGGAGAACTTAATAAGTACTTTGCGTCAGTCTTCACAGTGGAAGACATGAGTCATATCCCAACAATTAAAGGGAATCAGGGGCTGAGTTGTGTACGGTTGCCATTACAAAAGAGAAAGTGCTAGAAAAGCTAAAAGGTCTTAAAATTGATAAATTGATAAATCTCCTGGCCCCGATGGGCTAAATCCTAGAGTTCTGAGGGAGGTGGCTGAAGAAATATCGGAGGCATTGGTTGAGTTCTTTCAAAAGTCACTGGAGTCAGGGAAAATCCCGGATGATTGGAAGATCGCTGTTGTAACCCCCTTGTTTAAGAAAGGATCAAGACAAAAGATGGAAAATTATAGACCAATCAGCCTAACCTCGGTTGTTGGTAAAATTCTAGAATCAATTGTTAAGGATGAGGTTTCTAAATTCTTGGAAGAGCAGAGTCAGATTGAAACAAGTCAACATGGATTTAGTAAGGAGAGGTGGTGCCTGACAAACCTGTTAGAATTCTTTGAAGAGGTGACAAGTAGGTTAGACCAGGGAAACCCAGTGGATGTGGTCTATCTAGACTTCCAAAAGGCCTTTGATAAGGTGCCACACGGGAGGGTGCTGAGTAAGGTGAGGGCCCATGGTGTTCGAGGTGAGCTACTGGTATGGATTGAGGATTGGCTGTCTGAAAGA
Source organism: Hemiscyllium ocellatum (assembly GCF_020745735.1). Taxonomy (NCBI): domain Eukaryota; kingdom Metazoa; phylum Chordata; class Chondrichthyes; order Orectolobiformes; family Hemiscylliidae; genus Hemiscyllium; species Hemiscyllium ocellatum. The sequence continues at coordinate 46,891,251 of NC_083435.1, read as the reverse complement.
AGGCAGAGAGTTGGGATAAAAGGTTCTTTTTCGGAATGGCAGCCAGTGACAAGCGGTGTCCCGCAGGGTTCAGTGTTGGGGCCGCAGCTGTTCACGTGATACATTAATGATCTGGATGAAGGGACTGGGGGCATTCTAGCAAAGTTTGCTGATTATACGAAGTTAGGTGGACTGACATGTAGTACTGAGGAAGAGGGGAGGCTGCAGAAGGATCTGGACAGTTTGGGAGTGTGGTCCAGAAAATGGCTGATGAAATTCAATGTGAGCAAATGCGAGGTCTTGCACTTTGGAGAAAAGAATACAAGCATGGACTACTTTCTAAACGATGAGAAAATTCATAAAGCCAAAGTACAAAGGGATCTGGGAGTGCGAGTTGAGGATTCTCTAAAGGTAAACATGCAGGTTGAGTCCGTGATTAAGAAAGCGAATGCAATGTTGTAATTTATCTCAAGAGGGTTGGAATATAAAAGCAGATGTGCTATTGAGACTTTATAAAGCTCTGGTTAGACCACATTTGGAGTACTGTGTCCAGTTTTGGTCCCCACACCTCAGGAAGGACATACTGGCACTGGAGTGTGCTCAGCGGAGATTCACACGGATGATACCTGGAATGGTTGGTCTAACATACAAGGAATGGCTGAGGATCCTGGAATTGTATTCATTGGAGTTTAGAAGATTAAGGGGAGATCTAATAGAAACTTACAAGATAATACATGGCTTGGAAAGGGTGGACGTTAGGAAATTGTTTCCGTTAGGCGAGGAGACTAGGACCCGTGGACACAGCCTTAGAATTAGAGGGGGTCAATTCAGAACAGAAATGCGGAGACATTTCTTCAGCCGGAGAGTGGTGGGCCTGTGGAACTCATTGCCGCGAAGTGCAGTGGAGGCCGGGACGCTAAATGTCTTCAAGGCAGTGATTGATAAATTCTTGATGTCACAAGGAATTAAGGGCTACAGGGAGAGTGTGGGTAAGTGGAGTTGAAATGCCCATCAGCCATGATTAAATGGCGCAGTGGACTCGATGGGCCGAATGGCCTTACTTCCACTCCCATGTCTTATGGTCCTGTGGTCTTAAAGAGTACTCCCTGCTGTGTTGCAGAAAACAATGCATCTAATTTCTTCCCAAGAACAATTACTTCAGAACAGAATTTTGAGAAAAGGTGATTTTTGTTTTATATTTGCATATTATCCTTTCTCAGATCATGATGACCGATTTAAAAGCTCACATTAATATTTCATCAATTTTTTTCCTTGAACTGAATCCATCTCAGGGCTCATTTGAGATTCTTACATAAACATGCAAAATAATGTTAAACATCAGGCAACACCAGGTTATAGTCAAACAGGTTTGTTTGGAAGTATAAGCTTTCAGAGCGCTGCTCCTTTGTCAGCTAGTGGGGCAGGATCATAGGACACAGAATTTATAGTAAAAGATCAGAGTGTCGTACAACTGATGTGATATATTGAACAAACCTAGATTGCTGTTAAGTCTTTCATCTTTTGTAATGGGTTGCAGGCTTTGATTCATTAACATGTAAATCCCAGAACTTCTCTCAAGTCACATTCCCGGGTTAACTTAAAATTTTATATAGAAAAGTGACAACTCAGCTCAATTGGTGCGTGAAAGGTGTAAGGTTCGAATCTGTCTGTATTGCAATCTTGAGTCAGACAGGATCTATTTCCAAAGTAGGAATTTATACAATGTCACATGGATTCACTGCCTACAGATTGCAGGCAAGGATGCCCCAAGGCATGGTAATTTGGAGACACCAAGCAGATGCTATGATTATGGATGAATGGACAATGCACAACAATCGCCAACAGGGGTGTTCCCTCCCAGTCGGGGAACCTGTCAGTGGTCAGGGGCATTCACCTCGGATCTTCAGGTGACCGTCCTCCAAGGTGGACTTCAGGATATGCAGAAACACAGAATGCAGAGGCTGATAGCCAAGTTCTGTGATCATGAGTAGGGCCTCAATCAGCTCCTTGGGTTCATGTCACACTATAGTGACCCCAGTGCACTATACTCCACACGCACACGAGCACACATAACATATACTCTTACACACACACACACACACACACACACACACACACACACACACACACACACACACACAAATGCAGACCCTCTCTAATGCACATGCTCTCTCTCAGACTCACACACCCCACACATACACTCTCACATGCACACACAAACACTGACACTCTCTCCATCTCCTCCACACACACACACACACACTCTCACACACACACACACTCTCACACACACACACACTCTCTCTCTCTCTCTCTCTCTCTCTCTCTCTATCTCTCTCTATCTCTTTCTCTCCCTCTCTCCCTCTCTCCCTCACATGCACACACACTGACATCTAACTCTATGGAGTCAACTTGCATTTGCAGGATTGTATTTACAGATGCATTCTATTTTTTTGAAAAAGCACCAAATCCGTCGGCAGACATTTTATAAATTCCTACTTTGGAAATAGAACCAATCTGACTCAAGATTGGAATACAGACAGACTCTAACCAGACACCGTAAATGAATTGTCTGAGCTAAGATGTCACTTTTTAAAAAATAAAACCTTACGCTATCTCAGGAATGTGACTTGAAAGAAGTTTTGGGATTCATATATTAATTAATCAAAACTAGCATCCCATTCTAAAAGATGAAAGACTTAACAGCAATCTAGGTTTGTTCAATATATCGCATCAGTTGTATGGGATGATATTTTCCTATAAATTCCATGTCCTACGGTCCTGCCCCACTAGCTACTTAATGAAGGAGCAATGTTCTGAAAGCTCGTGCTTCCAAACAAACCTGGTTGACTATAACCTGGTGTTGTGTGGTTTTTAACTTTGCCCACTCCAGTCCAACATTGGCACCTCCACATCATAAAATAACAGGAGCAGAAATACCTCATGTAGCCCTCAAGGCTGCTCCATTATTCAATACAAGCATGGCTGATCCTTTTGCTTTCATGTTACATATCCCCGATACCCCTCTTGTCCCTGTAATCCATTCATAACAGGAGTCAGTCTTTATAATGATATTATTTAATAGCTCTCCTGTGCTGTCTTCTGAATAGAGAGTTCCAAAGCTGCACCCAAACTTTCTAAAAGACAAGAAAGTCCCTATCTTGGAATGGTGAGCCCTGAATCTGAGACAGATCAAAAGTGGCCCACAAGAGGAAAACTCCTTTCCAGAATCATATCAGTGAGACCCCAGGATCTCATACACTTCTCTCAAGTCGCCCTTCATTTGCATAAACTCCAGTGTAAACAAGGTGAAAAAAGATGTTAAACGGATGCTGGAGATTAGAGTCGAGAGTGTGGCTCTGGAAAAGCACAGCAGATCAGGCAGCATCCGAGGAGCAGGAGAACCAATGTTTCAGGCAAACCGAAACTTTGATTCTCCTGCTCCTCGGATATTGTCTGACCCGCTGTGCCTTTTCCAGCACCACACTCTCAATTTCATTTTAAACAAGCACTCTCCATCGAAAATGCATCATAAGAGAATCCAATCATTCAGCATCACATAGTCATGTGCGTAGGGTCACTCATTGCAGATTTCCTTCATCAATACTGAAGTGGAGTAGATTTTTCTTTCTCATTATGAAAGCTGACAATTTCTGCTTAATGCATCTGAGACCGGAACTGCTGTTCCATTTTTGACAGATGTGAATTCATATTGTGAGAATTCAGGCAAACAAGTTGGATCATGAGATCAGTAATGAACTCTAAGCTATAATTTCCAAACAAAATGCTTGCGTGTAGGATTAAGATTGGTCAAGGGCATAAGTGGAAAAATCATCTCTTTTTATTTACATTTGTGTGCAACAATATTTTACTTTCATTTGAGTTGGCCTCATTTTTAGACTTTTTTTCTGTATCTAGCACATCTGGCTCCATATTGTACTGAGGTGACTAACTGGATGAACTCTTCGTATGTTTGAGATAAATTTGAATTAATGCAGCAAAAACTGCCATAGCTCAACCTGAACATAACTGGCATCTACAAGCAAATAATTCTCTTGGTCCAACAATAGCTTAGTGGTACTAATTGGAGACTATTATTTCAGCTCTCATTCAGCTAATGTTGTGGAGAAGATGGATCAAATTGCACCAAGCAGTTAGCGAAATTTAAAAACAAAACCTGGATGAAACAATCTGGCTCACTCATGTCCTTTGGGGAAGGAAATCTCCCACCCTTACTCGGTCTGGTCTACATAGACTCTAAACCCACTGTTCACTCCCAACTGTTCTCTTGGCAGTTAGGGCTGAGCAATAAATACTGACCCAAACAGCAACACTCATATCCTGGGGAACTAATTCTTCAAAAAATTCTTGCTTTCCATGTGCAGTTCTACATTCAAGCTGCAATATATTTTACAAAATCTGCAGCAAACAGCCTAACCCTTGAGTTAGGACTTTGCTGTAACCTCAGTCAGGGTTAGGGACTGAGAAACGTACATGTGGTTTGGATAATTCAGCTTACTTACTGACTAATTCCACAGCAGTCACTGCCATATAGAGATGCAAACCCACAAGCTCATCAATGGACAGCAGGTTGGATTTTTCCAATAGTCTTTGTGTGTTGAGAGATGACTCGACCTCACCCTTCACCATCTAAAAATAATGAAAAATAAATTTGCATATCAATAACCTAAGCATGACAAGTGCCTTAATATATTGGTTTGCTTTTGAACTACAAGGTAATAGTACATGAAAGCAAAACTTTGTAGATACACAATGTATTTCTGAGATACTACCTCATGTACTGAAGTCGCCTGTGTGTTATATTGAGGATATCTTATTTGAGAAAAGACACCCATCGGCCCAGAGTATAAAAGGAAAGAAATTGACAGATTATGTGCAGGGTGCTTAAACATTACATTCTTCTCTGAGAGTATAAACAAGTGTATATAAGTGTGCATTTATAAAATGATTAAAAGAGTTGATATGTTAGTTATTGTCTGGCTAATTTTTCGAAACTTGCAAGAAAAATAAATGAATACACCTAACATTACTATTATATAGTAAAAGGATTAGGATTAGGGTTAGATTTAGCATTAGAGTTAGGGTTAGGGATAGCCGCAACCCAAACATCCTTACAGATAACATTTCATTGTTCTGAGGTTAGTGAAGGTGTGTATTTTTGAAGATACTGTTCATCCATTTGTGAGGAACAGTTGAAAATGTCCAAAATAGCATTGATTGATAGATTATCTTTTGTTGGCTAAGTTTAAGGAGGGCTTGCAACAGATATGGTTAAATGAAAATAAACCACAGACAATTCAAGAATTAATCTTATCATGAACAAACTCATGATTTTTAAATGTTTGACTCCTGTTCTTGTATTTCATGTATTTCTTTTTGCCACCTTATGTAAAGAAGAATCAACCACTTGTGATACTAAAAGGGGTCAAGGACTAAGGCGTGCAGATGTGAGAGTGGAGATGAGATCGCAATCCAACCAGTCACGATTTAATAAATGACGTAATAAATTCAAAGTGACAAATATGCTGGTGTTGAGACAAAACCATGATTTGATGTTGCTGCATAGTCCAAGAGTTTTATCACTTCAAGTGAAAAATTCAAAACAGATTTCAACATTCGAACAAACATGCAAAAGAGAAAACAAATCGTCATTGATGTGTGAGTGGATGAAATGTTGAGGGTGAAACTCTGTTGAATGTATTCAATTTCAACACAGTTAGAATATCATTCTAAAAGCATTTAAAGCTTAAAACATGCAGGAAGATGTTGTGGGCTAAGCTAAATGGGACTTTCTGAAACTGTGCCAAAATATGGAACATTAACTTGTTTCTTCCAATTTTCCATTTGTAGAGTCAGGACAGTAGAAATAAACAAGGAATATACAGGTGAGAATGATTAATCCAAATTTGGTTGAGGTATAACTCATATTTTTATCAATTAGCCATCTCTACAAAGTAAAGCAATAAAGGCATAGTTACTGTTAGTTCTTGCTCAAGACCTCCAATGTACGTCTTGTTCCTTCCATGAAGGATTCCAAATCTTACATATGCCTTTCCCTCGACAGCCTCCCCAAATGTATGCCTTTCAAAATAACAGTTTGATCTTAGAAGAAGGTAATGACATAACATGCATAACTTGTAATTTATTGCATTTACGACCTTTTTTTTAAAAACAGCTCTAATTAGATTTATTAACCTGCATGTAAATGCAACCAGATAATCAACATGACTAGAGGCAATATTACAGATTATCAACTTCATTTATGGTAAAGCATTTAAGGTGAATGCTTTACCATAAATGGAGGCCCTTGCAAATATTGCAACATGAAAATTTGTCACACAGTTGGAAAATGACCATTACCAAAAACGTACAGTTACATCGATTCTGGATGTAGGTTTGATCACTGAGCTGGAAGGTTCATTTTCAGACGTTTGGTCGCCAGACTAAGTAACATCTACAGTGAGCCTCCGGATGAAGCACTGATGGTGTAGTCCACTTTATATTTATATATTTGGGTTTCCTTGGTTGGTGATGTCATTTCTTGTGGTGATATCATTTCCTATGGTGATGTCATTTCCGGTTCTTTTTCTCAGGGAGTGGCAAATGGGATCCAAGTCAACGCATTTGCTAATAAAGTTCCGGTTGGAATGCCATGCTTCGAGGAATTTTTGTGCATGTCTCTGCTTGGCTTATCCTAGGATGGATGTGTTGTCCCAGTTGACTGGGACACATCCATCCTAGGACAAGCCAATCATTGTCAGTGAATGATTCATCCTCACCTAACAGCTCGAAGTCTGCTAACAGCAGCACTTGCACTGTTTCAACTGATGCCATTGCAAGCAGTGACCAATTGATCATAGAACAAGCAACTCTGCAATTTCTGTGACAATACACCAAGATCTGAGCTATCCATGGTCAAAATGCATAATCCCTCATTCAAAATGTGTTATTGATTCTGATTAAATAAATGCTTATTTTTTCAAACCCTGGCTAGGTCTCTCAAGTTTTTAGCAAGGAAGTTTGACACTCACTGCATAAAGGTACAGATATTCGCCTGTGCATAAGAAGCTCTGGATCCATAATTTATGAATTAAAGATATTTTAATTAGGATGCAAACAATGTCATTTTAAACAATGTCATTAGAAACCACAGCAAACTTCACCCTTTAAAATACTGCAAATATATTGGCTGCTGTATTACCTGTGGACTCACTTACATTGCCACTATTTTGAACTTGAACTCCTCCTTGGTCACAAGGTAGAACATTTGATCTGCTTGTATCTTGACATCAAACCTGGGGAGAACTTCATCAGCATATAGTTATGTTTCAATCATTGGAGAATCTTGCAAAAACTGACAGTTCAAAATGTTTTAAATGCAATGCACATTCTTATCAAAATTAGCTTCTCCATCAGTTCCACACGAGACCTATATGTGACAAGTTGACAGAGGTCCCCATTACATAATTAATCTGCTCATTTTCAGAGACTGAAAAACAAGACTCTTTCATCTTCACAGAATCTGCAGTTTTGGAGCAGTATTCCATTGGCGGTATGAGGATTTAAAATTCTTTATTCATACATTGTATTACTAGTGAGCTTGGATATATAGGTATGTGTGTATATCTATATGTGCAGAGACAGTGTTAGTGCTATGCTGGTTATGATTTGGAAACTGAAAGCAAGAGGCATTATGCAATGACAATATCATGCGAAACAATTCTATGGAGATCAGCGTCAAGGATGGCAGTGGCTGCCGTCTGTGGGAGGCAAATACAAAGAAACTCTTGCACTCACACGAAAATACATGACATTTTTTCACACTCAGACAAGCACATAGCTTCACAATGGGACAACGATGTACATCCAAATTAAGAAGCATACTTCAGCTCTAGGAAACTGGAGACAGATGGAGCCCTTGAAGAAAACAAAGCTGGCAGCAAAGAATTCAAAGAAGGAATTACGAGGGTTAAAAAGGTGCTAGGAAATGTCTTTGACAAACAGGATTAAGGGAAATTTCAAGGAAATTTACACATATTAGGAACAACAGGGTAACGAGGAAAAGGATAGGTCTACACAAGGACAAAGAGCAAATTTTAATGCAAGGAAAGGAAGTGAGTGAAATCCTTTGCTATGAAGTTGTAGGTGTGCACTGTACTTTGAAGAGAGTGAAAGCTGGCAAGGACTTAACAGACACACAGTGTGCTGAAAAATTTAAAGATGTGACATTTGGCTGTGAAACAAACAGCTGGAGCTGAGTTGCTATGTTACAGAACAATTCAAATTTAGCCAATCAGTTTAAATTATGCTCCAAGATAACAAAATTCAATCACATCTGAATTTCACTGTCTTGACAACATCAAATCAATGAGACGATTTGATGTTTTGAGGTATAAAAATCAGGTATTTTGAACAGTTAGCCAGAGAGAGAGGCATGAGCACCAATACAGACTGCCTGCAAACTTGCTGTCTGAAAGGTACATTGATCAATGAAAGACTGTACAGCAGAAGACTGAAGACAAGACACTGGAAAGCTTACAGAGGAAGATAAAGAGCTGGCTAGTTTTGAAACTTTTTTTTTGTTAACTTAATCTGGGATTTTATTCGACCAGTATAGCCTTGCAGAGTGGGAGGTGGATAAATCATTAAACATAGAACAGGTGAGGCCTCAGAGGACTGGACAATAATCAAGTTTAAAAATGACACAACACCAGGTTACAGTCCAATGGGCCTGTTTGGAAGCATTCATTTTCGGAGCGCTGCTCCTTCACCAGGTAGTTGTCAACCAACTGATGAAGGAGCAGTCATCTGAAACCTAGTGCTTCCAAATAAACCTGTTGAACTATAACCTGGTGTTGTGTAATTTTTAATCATGTCCACCCCAGTCCAACAGTGGCCCCTCTGCATCATGGAGAATAGCCAACATTGTTCCTTTGTTTGAGAAGGGCAACAGGGATAATGCGGGAAATAATGGGCCAGTAAATCTTACATCAGTGGAAAGGAAACTATCAGAGAAGATTTTTAACGATGTGATTTAGTCACACTTGATTAAAAAATGACTTATTCGTGATATGCAGCATGACTTTGTGCAGGGAAGGCTGCCTTGCACAAATGTGATTGAGTTTTGTGAGGATGTGACAAAGAAGGTTGATGAGGCCTGGGTTGTAAATGCTGTCTACATGGACATTAGCAAGGTCTTTGATAAGGACATACATGGCAGGCTAATACACGAGGTGAAGGCACATGGGACCCAAGGTGAGCTCAGCTGCGAGGTGGAGGGAACGCTGGATGACTAGAGAAATTGACGCTCTGGTCAAGAAAAAGGAGACATGTGTCAGGTATAGAGAGCTGGGATCGAGTGAAAGCTTAGCAGAGTGTAAGGGCAATAGGAATACACTTAAAAGGGAAACCAGGAGGGCAAAAAGGAGGCATGAAATATTTTGGCAAACAGGGTTAAGAGAATCCAAGGAGATTCTGTAAATATATTAAGTCAAAAAGAGTTAACTCTAGAGCGAATAGGACCCCTTGAAGACCAACATCTACAGGAGATGGATAAGATACTAATCAAATATTTCATGTAAGTGTTTCCTGTGGAGAAGGATATTGAAGATAGAGAACTTGTGGAAAATAAACAACCACATCTTCAAAAGTGTCCATTTTAAGGAAGAGGAGGTGCCTGATGTCTTAAAACGCATAAAGGAGGATACACCATTGGGATCTGATCAGCTGTATCCCAGAATGTTGTGGTAAGCTAAAGAGGTTGACGTGCCTCTTGCTGGGAGATTTTTATCATGGATAGCCATGGGTGAGGTTGCAGCACACTGGCAGTTGGCTAATGTGGTGCCATTATTTTAAAAATGTGGTAAGGAAAAGGCAGAGAACTATACATTCCATGAGTCTAGTCTATGCTTTATAGTCCGGTGATCCTGACGTCAGTGGTGGGTAAGTTGTTGGAGGAGATCCTGAGGGACAGGATTAACATGTAATTGGAAAGGCAAGGACTGATTAGGGAGAGTCAATATGGTGTTGCACTGGGAAATCTTGTCTCACTAACTTGTTTGAGTTTTTTGAAGAAGTTTTTTGAAGAAGTTTGAGTTTTTTGACGGAACCAACTGATCCCGCACGGACTACGGAACCGACTGATCCCGCACGGACTATGGAACCGACTGATCCCGCACGGACTCCGGACTACATTCCAACCAACAAAATTTGGACCCAACCAGGACAACCTGTACCTACAACAAATCCGAAGCCCTCGAACTCAGCACCGCCCTCCTAACCTGCAATTTTCTTCCTGACCTCTCCGCCCCCCCACCCCACTCCGGCCTATCACCCTCACCTTGACCTCCTTCCACCTATGACATCTCCATCGCCCCTCCCCCAAGTCCCTCCTCCCTACCTTTTATCTTAGCCTGCTGGACACACTTTCCTCATTCCTGATGAAGGGCTTATGCCCGAAATGTCAAATTTCCTGTTCCTTGGATGCTGCCTAACCTGCTGCACTTTAACCAGCAACACATTTTCAGCTACTTTTGAAGAAGTGACAAAGAAGATGGATGGAGGCAGATCAGTAAACATTGTCTGTATGAACTTAAGCAAGGTGAGGATCCAGAAGATAGGCTGGTTAGCGAGTTACATCACTTGGAATCCGGGGGGAGCTAATAAATCCAATATAACATTGGCTTGAAGGGAGGAGACAGTGAGTGGTGATGGAAGGTTCTTTTTCTAACTGTGGGCTTGTAACCAGGTTTGTGCTGCATGTATTGTTGCTTTTTGTTGTGTATATATCTGAATATTTAGGATGTTTGCAGATGTCACCAAAATTGGTAGTGTAATAGATAGTGGGGAAGGGTCTCTCAGCAGACTCTTAATCAGATGGGCCAATGGGCTAAGGAATAGCAGGTGGAATTTAATTTAGATAAATGTCAGGCATTAAGTTTGGTAAAGAACATCAGGCAGGACTCGAATAGTAGAGTCCTGGAGAATGATGACTGTGGGGTGCAGATGCATAGTTTGTTGAAAGAAAAATCACAGGATAGTGAAGAAAACACTTCACCAGTCTTGCATTAAGTATAGGAGCTGGGAAGTCATGTTTAGATTAGACTTACAGTGTGGAAACAGGCCCTTCGGCCCAACAAGTGTTGTGGCAGTACAGGACATTGGTTAGGCTACTTTTAGAATACTGCATTCAATTCTAGTCTCCCTGTTATTGGAAAGATGTTGTTAAATGTGAAAGGGTTCAGAAAAGATTATAAGAATGCTGCTGGGATTGAGTGTTTCAGCTATACACAAAGGCTGAGTAGGCTGGGGCACTTTTCTCTGGAGCATCAGAGGCTGACGAGTGACCTCATAAAAGGTTTATAAAATGATGAAGGGCATGGATAGGGTGAATAGGTAAGGTCTTTTCCCAAGGGTAGGGGAATCCCAACCAAGAGACACAGGTTTAAGGTGATTTAAAAGGGATCTAAGGGACAATGTTTTCACACAGAGGTTGGTGTGTGTATGGAATGAGCTGCCAGAGGAAGTGGTGGCGGCTGGTACAATTACAACATTTAAAAGGCATCTGGATGGCTACATGAATTGACGATATGGACCAAATGCTGGCAAATTAGACTCAATTTGTTTAAGATATCTGGATGTCATGGATGAATTGGAACAAAGGGTCAGTTTCTATGCAATATAACTCTGTGACTGTGTGAGATGGATACAAAACTTAGTCATAGGAAGTGAAGTGTTGCAGTGGAAGGGTGTTTTCTGACTGGGAGTCTGTGACCAATGTTGCTGTGCAGGGATCAGTGCTCAGATCCGTATTGTTTGTTGTATAAATATTTTGAAGGAGAGTGTAAGTGGCCTGTAGATGTCACAAAAATTGTGGGAGGCATAGATAGTGAGGATGATTGCCGGTGAATACAGCAGGATATAGATAAGTTGGACACTTGAGAAATGGCAGATGGAGTTTAATTCAGACACATGCAAGTTCATGCACTTGGGAGATCTAATACAAGTGGGAAACACATAGTAAATGGCAGAATCTTTAGTCACATCGCAGAGGAATCTAGAAGTACAGGTCCTCAGTTCTCTGAAAGTAGGAACATAAATGGGTAAGTTGGTCAAGAAGGCATGTGATATGCTACCTTCAGCAATCAGGGCACAGAGTATAAATATGGACATATTGCAATTGTACAGAACGTTGGTTAGGACGCATTTAGAAAAAATAGTGCTACAAGTATGGAAATTATTCTGCCTGGAAGTCAGTGTTGAGTGGGGTCCTGCAGGGTCTGTTCTTGGGCCTCTGCTCTTTGTAGTTTTTATAAATGACTTGGATCAGGAGGTTGAGGGGTGGGTTAGTAAATTTGCAGATGACACAAAGGTTGGAGGAAACGTCGATAGTATCAAGGGCTACTGCAGACTGCAGCTCGACATAGACAGGATGCAGAGCTGGGCTGAGAAATGGCAGATGGAGTTCAACCTGGATAAATGCGAAGTGATGCATTTTGGAAGGTCAAACTTGAATGCTGAATGTAGGAGTAAAGACAGGATTCTTGGCAGTTTGGAGGAACAGAGGGATCTTAATGTTCAAGCACATAGATACCTCAAAGTTGTCACCAAAGTGGATAGGGTTGTTAAGTAAGCATATGGTGTTTTGGCTTTCATTAATGGGGGATCGAGTTTAAGAGCAGTGAGGTTTTGCTGCAGCTCTACAAGCCCCTGGTGAGACCACACTTGGAATATTGTGTCCAGTTCTGGTTGCCCCACTATAGGAAAGATATAGAGGCTTTGGAGAGGGTGCAAAGAAGGTTTACCAGGATGCTGCCTGGACTGGAGGGCTTGCTTTATGAAGAAAGGTTGACTAAGATCGGACTTTTCTCTCTGGAGGGAAGGAGGAAGAGAGGAGACCTGATCGAGGTGTACAAGATAATGAGGGGAATAGATAGAGTCAATAGCCCCAGGGCAGTCAATTCCCCAGGGCAGAATTGACTGGTACGAGGGGTCATAATTTTAAGATGTTAGGAGAAAGATATAGAGGGGATGTCAGAAGTAGGTTCTTTACGCAGAGAGTTGTGAATGCATGGAATGCGTTGCCAGCGATGGTGGTGGTGGAAGCAGAGTCATTAGGGGCATTTAAGTGACTGCTGGACATGCACATGGACATCAGTGAATTGAGGGGTGCGTAGCTTAAGTTATTTTATGTTACATTAGGATTAATCCTCGGCACAACATCGTGGGCCGAAGGGCCTGTTCTGTGCTGTACTTTTCTATGTCCTATATTCCAGGATGTTGCCCAGTTTGGAGGATTGTTGCTGTGGGGAGAGATTGGACAAACGTGTTTTATTTTCAACTGAATGAAGGGCAGCCTGATATAATTTTAAGAAATTATGAGAGGCATATACAGAATGGTTAGTTGGAATCTCTTCCCCAGGGTAGAAATGTCAAATACTAGGGATATATATTTAAGGCAAGGAGGGTGTGTTTGAAGAAGCTTTGTGGAGGCAAGGGTTTTTTTGCTCAGAGGGTAGCAAACAGTACATGGAATGCACTGCCAGAGTCCATGCTGAAGGTGGAATGTACATGATGAAGGTGGAATGTACACGATGAAGGTGGAATGTACACGATGAAGGTGGAATGTACATGATGAAGCTGGCTACAACAGCAACATGAAAGCTGCGTCGTGACAGATATATGAATAGACAGGGAATAAAGGGAAATGGACTGACAAGATGAAAAGGATTTTTAGTGTAGGTGAGCATCATGTGCTGGCGCAGTCTGAGAGGGCCAAGGCCTAATCTTTGTTCAAATATTTCAGCCTGTCTCCCTGCCTACCATCAGAGAATTATATCCATGAACCCCGAAGTCCTTCTGCTCCCGTACTCCCCTCAGATTTGTACCATTCAGCCCGTATTGTCTCTATGTTCCTTCGACCAAAGTGCATTACCCAACAATTCCCTGCACTGAAATTCCACGACCTGGTGTCTGCCAGTTTTGTCAGTGTCCCACTGAAGGCACTCAGCAACATCCTCACAATTTACTGTTCTGCTCAGTTTAGTATCCTCTGTAAACTTAGAGATTCTGCTCTCAACATTCACCTCCAAATCATTAATCACCTTGAGGATGCTGGCAAGGACTCATTCAATTCCAAACATTTCCAGTCGTGAAATGGTTCTAAATTCAATTAAATATTAACTTTTCATGGGTGCAATCGATTATACAGAAGGGAAGGCCATTCATTATGTTGAATGTGTCGCCTTCTGCAACATCTCTGATATTCAAAATGAAGTATGCAGAAAGGGTTTCCATAGCAATTTCATCCTGCACTATTTAACTATGTGTATCCAACTGAGTAAGTGAAGCTTTGAGATATTCCCCAATTTGACTAAGCTAGCTATTCTGGTTAGTTTCATTGATTCGATTTAGTTGCAATGTATCATGACATTCAAAGTGTGGTATTGAGGAAATATTACTCTGCCACATACCAGTCCTGGGGATTAGATGGTATGACAAAGAACCCTTTCCCTTTATGCATTCAGAGCTGACCTTATAACCTTTAACTTGAAGAGCAGGTCATTTATCCCCGACTTATCTGTACAATCGAAAACAAGTTAGATGTTCTTGGTCTTGCCTTTCTTTTGGTCTCAATGTGAATTGGATTTGAAAAATGTGGCTACTACGTTTCCTGAAACACAGTAGCAAGTACACTTCAATGGTACTCCACGGTTATAAATTAGTTTTGGATGTTCTGATTTTCTGAAATATACCTGAAAGTGTGTCGAGAAATCATTCAGCTTGATTTTGAGATATTGTGGCTACGTGTGTTCTCAAAAGAATGAAACACCACATCCTAAGTTTGGTGAAATGAGAAATTGTACTGGACTTGTATTCCCGATATACGATAAACTTAAATAACAGATCACAGGATTGTTTGGATTGTGTCATCGATCATGAATGATCACTTACCGAATTTCTTCACTTCAAATTGCGCTGACACTTTGGACGGAGGTGAATCCAAAAATTCTGCCTCTATTCGCCAATTTCCAGGCCTTTTGTGTTAATGTACAAACAAAAGGTAGAGAAAAAAAGTAAATTATCAATGTGACACTTTAAGAAAAAAAAACTGCACTAAGGCTCATTTTCTGATGTACTTTTCTCAATAATTTCCTGGGAATCTGTTACATATAAAATATGTCAGAAGAACATGAGATTAGAAGTATTAAGTCACATATCACTGGAGGCTGCATCATTTTTATTTGCAGTTTGAAATGCTCTTTGCTGTGCTCCCATTTGTTCACCATGAACCGAAAGAGAAATGCTCCTCAGTTGTGAATGTATTCAGAGAATAAAAACAGAAGGGGAGGTAATGGCCAGGTAGCATTATTGCTAGACTATTAATCCAGAGACCCAGGTAATGTTCTCGGGATTGCAGTTTGAATCCTGCCAGGATAGATTATGTCATTTGCATTCAGTAAAATCTGGATTTAAGAGTCGAATAATGATCATGAATCCATTGTTGATTGTTGGGAAAAAAGACATCTGGTTTACTAATGTCCTTTCGGGAAGGAATCTGCCATCCTTACTGGGTCAGGCTCCAGACCCACAGCACTGTGGTTAACTCATAAATGCCCTGTGAGCAATGAGGATGGACAATATATGCTGGCTTGGCCAGCGATGCCTTCATCCCATGAATGAATAAAACATTTATTTGTTCTGCCCTTTGGTTTGTACAGTCAAGTGAAAGAACCTCTTAGCATCCACTCTGTCAAATCCTTTCCTGTCTTACATGTTTGACTAAGATTGCATTTCACTTATTAAACTCCAGCAGATGTAGGACCAACTCATATTCAACTTAACCTGAAAGCAAATGGTACCTCCCGCCATTCAAATAAATATTTAAATTGGGGGAAGAAAAACAGAATCGGTGAATCCCACAATTCTAGCATAACATTGATCATTACATACAGTGTTGTTTGTGAAAACAGAGTGCCCCTTCACTCTCCTCTTCCAGCACTATAAGTTCTTACCTCCATATATGAATATATGAACATAGGAAACAACAATGTAATTCAGCCTCTCCCTATAGCTCAGACCCATTCTCCCTAACCATGACACTCATGATATTATCAACCTCCAATGAAAAAAGTCATGGCTTACCTGATTTTAAACCTTCCTGCCTGCCCATGATAAACTTTCACATCCTTGCTTACCAAGAAATGATATACCTTTGGCTTATATATATTCCAGTTTCCACCATATTCTCAAGTAGACAAAGTCAAATACTAATGATGTTGTGTGGGAAAGAAGTCTGATTTTTAGTTCCAATGTTTTATCTATGGCCTTTAGAAATAGACAGTTAGCTCAAGATTATCCTGTAATGAAATATTTCCTCCCTACATCGGTAATGTGCACACTGCTCGGGGTTTGTTATGTTTCAGTTGCATTGGCTCCAATGCTTATAAATTTCAATGGACTAAAGCTGAATCTGTTGAACATATGACCAGAAGAGAAAATACTTTTTGAAGTATTATTCAGTTAGGACTTCCATAAAAAGGTTACCATAGAGAACAAAGGGATCTTGATCAGATGGACCAATAGGCCGAGGAAGGATAGTTGAAGTTTAATTTAGATAAATGGAAAGACAAATCGGGGAGGACTTATACACTTAAGAGTAAAGTGCTGGGGAGCTTTGTTGAACAAAAAGACCTTCGAGTGCAGGTTCATAGTTCCTTGGAAGTGGGATCGCAGGTAGATAGGACAGTGAAGAAGGCATTTGGTATGAATGCCTTTACTGACAAGTGCGAGTTGGGAGGTCATGTTGCACCTGTACAGGACATCGGTGAGGCCACTATTGGAATATTGCATGCAATTCTGGTCTCTGTGCCATAGGAAGGATGTTGTGAAACTTGAAAAGGTCCAGAAAAGATTTACAGGAATGTTGCCAGAGTTGAAGGGTCTGGGCTATAGGCAGAGGGTGAAGAGGCTGGGACAATTTTCCCTGGAGTGCCAGAGGCTGAGGGGTGATCTTTGAGAGGTTGATAATATCATGAGTGGCATGCTAAGGGAGAATGGGTCTGAGCTATAGGGAGAGTCTGAAGAGGGCATAGGTATTTAAAAGGGAAATAAGGGGCACATTTTTCATGCAGAGGATGGTGCGTGTATGGAATAAGTGGCGAGATGAAGTGGAGGACGCTGGTACAATTACAACTTTTAAAAGGCATCTGGATGGATATTTGAATAGGAAGGGTTTATGAGCCAAGTGATGGCAAATGAGATTAGATTTATTTGGTATATCTGGTGAGTTGGCCAGAAGGGTCTGTTTCCATGACTTTATGACTCTATAAGTCTAACTGCACCGAACCACTTCCAATGAATTTCAATCACTTATTAATGGGATTGGTTAGCTCTGTTGGCTAGACCACTGGTTTGCTTTGGAAAATGATAGTAACAGCATGGTCTCAGTTCTGATAGTGGTTGAGGCTGCTGTGAAAGATTCTCTTTCTTAAACTGTAACCTCTCCAGAAGCACGATGACCCTCAGGTCAAACTACCACCAGTCATCTCTCTTTTTAATGAGAGAGCAGCCTTGTGGTTTCTTAAGACTATGGGCCTTTATCCCTCCTTAAATTGGCTGACTAATGCTGTATACAGTATTCCAGATGAGGCCTCACCAGTGCAATGTATATCTGTTGCAAGAGCTCATCAATTTACTCAATTTCTAATTTTGTGCTTTGAATGAACTTTTGTCAAGCAGGCTTAGGCAGTACATTCCACAACCCAATTGTAAACTGCAAAGTCATGAATATAATAATGCTGTTAAAGCTTCATGTGACACCCACCTTCAATCCACACCTTCTAGCCCCTTGCACAATTCTTCCTCCTTTTCCTCAGCATTCAGGATTAAGATGCAGAAAATATTTACAAGGATGTTACTGGGACTGCAAGTTTAAGGAGAGGCTGGATAACCCAGGACATTTTTCACAGATTCATAGAAGATTGCGGGATGACTTTATCAAGGTTTATAATATTATGAGGGGCTTAGATAAGGTGAATAGCAGTGGTCTTTTCCCTAGGGTAAGGGAGCTCAGAACTATAGGGGATATTTTTAACTGAGTAGAGAAAGATTTAAAAGGGACCTGAGGGATAACTTTTTCATACTGGGGTGGTTCGCACGTGGAATGAACCGACAGAGGAAGTAGTAACTGCGGGTACAGTTACAACATTCGAATGACATTTGGACAGGTACATGAATAAGAAAGATTCAGGGGGATATAGGCCAAGTCCAGGTAAATGGGACTAGTTTAGTTTGGTTGGCATGGATGAGTTAGATCGAAGAGTCTGTTTCAGAACTGTATGATTCTTTGATTCTATTCGTGATTTTAATCACTTGTATGAAACATCTTCTCAAATGTAATTACAGCATAGAACATAGATTGTAGAACAGTACTCCACAGTACTGGCCCTTCTGCCCTTGATGTTGTGCTGATCTATTATCTTACTCTGAGATCAAACTAACTTACCTTCATTTTACTATCATCCATGTGCCTATCCAAGAGTCGCTTAGATGCCCCTAATATATTTGACTCTATTACCACTGTTGACAGTGCATTCCACTCACCCAGCACGCTCTGTGTCAAGAACCAACCTATGACATCTCCCCTAAACCTTCGTCCAATCACCTTAAAATTATGCCCCCTCTTGATAGCCATTTCTACTCTGGGAAGGAGTCTCTCTCCATCTCTGCCTCTCATCACCTTCCACACCTCTAACCCTTCTTTGCTCCTTTAAGAAAAAGGCTTCTCTCCCTCAACCTTCCTTCATATGACATGCTCTCCAGTCTAGGCAGTGTCCTGGTAAAACTCCTCTGCACTGTCTCTAAAGCTTCCACATCATTCCTGTAATGAGGACATCAGAATTGAACATTACTCCCACTGCTCTCACGGAGGTCGCTGATTCACAAGGTATGTATTTAATGGAAGACCTTAAGTTAATGGGTGTCATGGCTATTTTAAGCAGACAGCACTTTGAAACAATTGCATTCCATCTTGAATTTCAGGAAGCCTTGGAAAGATAGCATTGGACCACGAAAAACATGTTAAGAGTGTACTGTCAGGATTACCAAAATGATTGGGATGAAGGTATCCCATTCCTATTGTTTGCAATTAGAGGTGTCCCAAATTAATCTACTCAGTTTAGTCCCCTTGAGTTAATATTTTGACCTGAAGTGAGAGGACCTTTGAAACCAATTAATGAAAAATTGATCGGGCTGAAGTCGGAGACCTCACACTTGGATTATGTATCTGAGCTGAGGGAGGGAGTAAATTTAGGTGGATTAGCTAAACAGCACCTGAAGAGGGAACAGCATAGAACAAAGCAGGAGACAGATTAAAACTCTAAAATTCCAATGTTTTCCCAAGGGGATAACATATAATTGTTGTAACCAGTTGTAGGAGATCCCTCCCAAACCAGGTTTAGTAGTTCCTCTCAAATCGAGGAGATGCTGAGTCAGGTAAACTATCTGGTAAAGATGCCGGATGGAAAGAAAACTGTATCAGGTATGGCATGTGAGTGTGTTGAAACCTTAGTATACTACAGACAGAGAACTAGAGCAACACGTGTTAGTTACTGCCCCACAGGGTGGGGAATCAAATCCAGGTGACATGGATTTGATGTGCCTCAACATGAGGTGAATAATGGGGACGCCCTTGAGGAGTGGGATAGGTTAGTGGGCTATCTATCTCAGGACCAATGAACAGAGTTGAATGGTTTGTTGCAGCTGTATGAGGACTTGTGCAGGAATAAGGTAGGGAAGACTAATGCTATTGTGCGTGAGGTGGAAGTGAGCAACATGGAGTTGCTGTTCCGATAAAACAACACCCGTACAGGCTTAATCCTCTCAGAGCCACACAGGTCCAGAAGGAAGACATCATCGACCCGAGTTTGAGCGGGTGGAGTTTGTCAATTGTGTTAGTTTCCAAACCTGGTGGGACTCAACGATTTTTTGTGAACTGTCGGAAGGTCAGTCTAGTGACTAAATCGAAATCCTATTCAATATCAAGGTTGGAGGACTGTGAAGAGAAAGTTGGACAAACCACTTACATCATGAAGTTGGACTTACTGTGTGGTAAGGCCATTCTATTTATGGCCTAACTTGCATTTTATGCAGCTCCAGGATATCCTCCCTGCTCTTGAACCCCATACCTCAGCATATGAAGGCAACTATTAAATAGATCTTCTGAACTATTTTATCAACCAGCCCTGCTGAAATAAGGCTGAGGGCATTCACACCAGTGAGTAAATATAATCTTCAGTGCTTCCAAGGGCCATGCTACGGATCATGTTTTTTCTTGTCTGTCCTGCATAAGTGCATCTCCCCACACTTATGTGAAATGAAATATATTAATAACTTACTCTTCAATATCAGGGATTTTTGTGCGGAGCAATTTCATTTTCTCTGACATCCAGTTAGCGGCCATGAGTTGCATGTTGCGGGAGTTCTGGTACATAAAAAAGCCAAAATAGATTCAGTGTGAAACCACAAGTCTTGATCACGTTGCTCAAGGGCGGGGCTCATGTATAGGGTGGTCAGCTTTTGTTATCAAGGCAAATTGACAATGGTAAAGTCACACATTCTGTCAGGAAGCAGTATACAACATTACACCATTTTGGCAATACTTGTTTTTTTTTGTTTTTTTTAACAACAACAGGTTCAAAATATTCCAAATCATCATTTCACAGTGTAGAGCATGAACTTTGTGGGGAAAAAAGACACATTTTGTTGAAACATTGCATCTTGCAATCATCCACTAAATGGGGAAAACATAGCACAGATTCTGTATGAGAACAGAGTACATGAAAATGGACTCTGAACTGTAGAAATGTTGCTATGGAGACTACACAGGTAATTATGACTGACAGTTAATTGCCAAGATTTGTTCAATTTAAAACCAAATGCAATACATTTGGTTGGTTGAGGCATTGCCTGTGCAAACAATTCAGAAAATGGATGTCACCTATACTATTAATTTGAAAGAGACACAGTTTCTCCCTATATCTTTCCTGTCTGCAAACCCCATTAGTTTAGCATACATCACTTCCAACAAATGTGGCTGAACTGAAGTCTTATACAACTGTAACATAACCTGCCAACTCTTGTACTCAATACCCCGTCCAATAAGAAAAGCATGCCATATGCCTTCTTGACCACTCTGTTGACCTGTGTTGCCACCTTCAGGGAACAATAGACATGAACACCCAGATCTCTCTGTACATCAATTTTGCCCAGGACTTTTCCATTTACTGTATAGTTTGTTTTGAATTGAATGTTCCAAAATGCATCACTTCGCATTTGCCCAGATTGTAAAGAAAAATACAATTTGCTAGAAAATCTCAGCAGGTCGGGTAGCATCTGTGCAGAGAAAGCGGTTAGCATTTTGGATCCAGTCACCCTTTTTCAGAACTGACTGTACCGCGTTGACCAACATCTCTGTCTTGGGCATGCTGCAGCGCTCTAGCGAAACTCAGTGCAAGCTGGAAGAACAATGCCTCATTTCCTGCTTGGAAACACTGCAACCTTCCGGAGTCAAGTTCGAGTTCAACAATTTTAAAGCTGAGCAACTTTTTCCATGTCCTGAACCAATTTCCCCACACACCAGACCTGCATGGGTTGCTCACTCAAACAACTCTTTTTCAGCCACTAATGGTCCCCATTTGTAAATCATTCATTATCCCAGACCCATTCCTTTGTCTAACCAATTGTTCTTCTTATCCTGGGCCCCAACTCTGCTTATCATTTCCTACTCTCCTCTGCCCATTTCAGCCTATACACCAAACTTTTCCCTGCAAAATAAATTCTGAAGAAGGGTCACTTGACCCAAAATATTAAATCTACTTTCTCTCCCAAATGATGCCAAACTGATGGAGCTTTTCCAGCAATTTTGTCTTTTTTTTAACTGATTTCACGCACCCACCGTATTTTCTCCCTCTCCAAACTGAGTTTACTTACATATATAGAAACCCTGAGTTTATCATTTACTGGTCTCATGTAGTGATCCAGCGTAAAAATTCTGTACATTACTGTAAATGAATAGAAGAAAGATTAATTAATTCATTTGATTATTCAGGAGCAATTGGACATTTTTTTAAAAACTTGATTCTATCTAAAATAAATGGAATTAAAGCCCAACTCAGCGGGTTGTGAGTTCACGGAATGCCCTGCCAGTAGCAGTGGTGGATTCTCCCTCTTTATGCAAATGTGTTGCTGGTCAAAGCACAGCAGGCCAGGCAGCATCTCAGGAATAGAGTGCCACTTAACTGCCTATTAACTGCCACTCTGAAAAGAATATCTATGAATTCTTGCTCTCGGTTTCCAATTCTTAATACAGACCCAGGTCTTTTTCCACTGCATAATAATGCCTTGTGTAAAACGTTACCAAAAATATATGCAAAAATATGATAACACCACAAACACTGGTTATGACTTATCTACTGCTTATGCCCAAAAATAAATCACACTCTAGTCAGCTTTATACATATCATATTCGTAAATCTATGTTAATCTGTAAAATTGTTCAAAGTTTGGGAGAAGCCCCTTCAGGGCTTATGCTCGAAACGTCGAATTCTCTATTCCTGAGATGCTGCCTGGCCTGCTGTGCTTTGACCAGCAACACATTTGCAGCTGTGATCTCCAGCATCTGCAGACCTCATTTTTTACTCTCCCTCTTTATGGTCATTTAAGCGGGCATTGGATAAGCATATGGAGGCTATTGGGCTAGTGTAGGTTAGGTAGGCTTTGATCGGTGCAAACATCGAGGGCCGAAGGGCCTGTACTGCGCTGTATTTTTCTATGTTCTATGTTCTATCTTCCCAATAATGTTATGCTATAGTTGGCATCGCAATATTATCAAATATGATATGAAAGATGAACTTTGGTCATTGCAGATCAGATTTGTGTAACTATTCTTTCTATTTTCCATACCTTTTGGCTTTCTTGCCTTTTTCTGTATTGATGCTCTTTCCTGTCTTTAGCCAGCATTTGCTTTGGCTAATGTACACACAATCATGATAGACTGGTTAGCAAGATTAGATCACATGGAAGATCATGAGAAATAACCATATGGATACAGAACTGGCTCGCAGGTAGAAGACAGAGGCTGGTGATGGAGTTGTTGTCTAAGAGTGGCAATTTACCAGAATGAAGGACCCGATACCCAGCATGAGCAAAACCAATGTAGTGTACAAAATCCCATGCAAGGACTGCACAAAACACTACATAGGACAAACAGGAAGACAGCTAACGATCCGCGTCTATGAACACCAACTAGCCACAAAGCGACACGACCTTATCCTTAGTAGCCAAACATGCAGATGACAAGCAACATGAATTCGACTGGGACAACACTACTATTGTAGGACAAGCAAAACAGAGAACAGCCAGGGAATTGCTAGAGGCATGGCACTCATCCACAGATTTAATCAATAAGTACATCGATCTGGACCCAATATACCGACGACTGCAATGGACAGCTGGAACTGACAACTGTAAGCAGCAGATTCAAACCACTACAAATGTCGGAGGAAAGATCATAAAAACACTTCACAGGAGGCTCCCAAGCATTGAGGATGTCACCTAGACAGGGGACGAAACGTCTGCAACACAAATTCCCAGCTCGGCGAACAGAACCACAACAACGAGCACCCGAGCTACAAATCTTCTCCCAAACTTTGAACAATTTTACAGATTAACATAGATTTACGAATATGATATGTATAAAGCTGACTAGAGTGTGATTTATTTTTGGGCATAAGCAGTAGATAAGTCATAACCAGTGTTTGTGGTGTTATCATATTTTTGCATATATTTTTGGTAACGTTTTACACAAGGCATTATTATGCAGTGGAAAAAGACCTGGGTCTGTATTAAGAATTGGAAACCGAGAGCAAGAATTCATAGATATTCTTTTCAGAGTGGCAGTTAATAGGCAGTTAAGTGGCACTTAATAGGCAGTTCTTGTCACCCCCTACCCCAAATATATACCAAAAGTTAGACTGTGGGAATCAAGCATGATACATCTGAACTAGATGAAGGGAAAAAAAGTGAGGTTGATTTTTTTCTAAAATCCATAATGTAGAAGGAGGCCATTCGGCCTA
The DNA here is from genome assembly GCF_020745735.1 of Hemiscyllium ocellatum. Classification (NCBI taxonomy): domain Eukaryota; kingdom Metazoa; phylum Chordata; class Chondrichthyes; order Orectolobiformes; family Hemiscylliidae; genus Hemiscyllium; species Hemiscyllium ocellatum. The sequence continues at coordinate 46,867,117 of NC_083435.1, read as the reverse complement.
TCAAGTCCACTGACCCTCCAAAGAGGGTCAGATACACAACCCACCCCTAACCCTGTCCATGTAACCCTTCATTGTAATTGTACCCACCTCTACCACTTCCTCTGGCAGTTTGTTCCATATACGCACCACCCTCTGAGTAAAAAGATTGCCTCTTAGGTCCATTTGAAATCTTTCCCCCTCACCTTAAACCTATGCCCTGTAGTTTTGACCTCCTAACCAGAGGAAAAATACCTTAGCTATTCACCTTATCTCTGCCCCTCATGTTTTATAAACATCTTTCAGGTCACCCCTCAGCCTTTGATGCTCCAGGGGGAAAAATTCTAGTCTATTCATGCTCTTCTTATAGCTCAAACCCTGCAGTCGCAGCAGCATCCTTCACAAGCTTAACAACATCCTTCTTGTTAAACACCGTTCCTATAAAAGGGCAAGCAAAATCGTTTGTAGTATTCTAAAAGTGGCCTCAAAAATGCCCTATACTGTCACAACATGACATCCCAACTTCAATACTTAGTCTTCTGACAAATAAAGGCAAGTGTGTCAAACAATGTCTTCATCATCCTGTCTACCTGCATCTCCATTCTCAAAGAACTATGCATCTTGACCTCTAAGTCTCTTTGTTCAGCAACATTCCCAGTGGCCAACAATTAGCTGTATACTGTAAATACTGCACCAGTCTGCCTTACCAAAATACAACACCTCATCTATTTTCCCTGGAGCATCTGAGGCTGATGGGTGACCTTATAAAGGTTTGTAAACGAGGCATGGGGGCATGGTGGTTCAGTGGTTAGCACTCCTGCTTTACAGCACTAGGCACCCAGCACCTGTCTGTGTGGGTTTCCTCCAGGTACTCCGTTTTCCTCCCGTGGTTCAAAGATGTGCGGGTTAGGTGAATTGGTGGCACTAAGTTGCCCATAGCGTTCAGGGATGTGTGGGTTCGGTGCATTAGTCAGGGGAAATGTGAAGTAATAGGGTCTTGTTGGGATACTTCTTGGAGGGTTGGTGTGGACTTGTTGGGCCTAATGAGCTGTTTGCAGGCAAGGGATTCTATGATTTTATTTATAGGGTAAATAGCTCTTTTTTTCCATGGTGGAGAGTCCACTGGCATTGGTTTAAGGTGAGAGCAGGAAGGTACAAAAGAAAACTAAGGGACAATTTATTCTCGCAGATGGAGGCTTATTTATTTTGGATACCTGTGTTGGACCAAAAAGTCTGTTTCCAAGCTGCACAGTTCTATAACTCTATAAAGTAAACTCCATCTGCCACTCCTCGGCCCATTAGCCCATCTGATCAAGTTCCTGTTGTAGGCCGAGATAATCTTCTTCACTGTCCACTATCACCTACCTTGGTGCCCTGAGGGAGGACACCTTTGTTGGCCCATCCAGAGAGGTCAATATGGTTAAAACTCAGGAATACAAAGGGTGCAATTACTTTGACTTGATTGTACTGCAGGCCTCGGAACAGCCTGTGGGTGATCGAGGAACAGATATGTGGACAAATTGTGAAAAACTGTAAAAACAACAGGGCTGTTCAGGTGGGAATTTACAGCTTCCCTTATAGTGACTGGACTTGCTTAATGCCAGGAGCTTGGATGGGTAGAATGTGTCCAGGACAGATTTTTGAAACAATATATGAATAGTCCAACTAGGGGAGAAGATATGCCGGACTTGCCGCTGTGGAATAAGCCCGGCCACAGGTTTGACGTTACAGTGGGGGAGCTTTTTAGGCAAGAAGTGAAACATTGAGAGTGTGGTGCTGGAAAAGCACAACCGGTCAGGCAGCATCCGAGGACCATGAGAATTGATGTTTAGGACGTAAACTCTTCATCGATAACTGGAGAAGGTCAACTGGAGGTGGCTGTTTGAGGGTAAAGCCACATCTAGCATGTGGTAATCTTTTAAACACCACTGGATTAGAGTTCAGGGCCAGCACTACTCGGTAAAAGTGAAAGGTAAATTTGGCAAGGTTCTGGAACCTTGGACAACAAAGAGAATTAAGAACTTGGTCAAAAAGAAAAAGGAGGCGTGCATAAGATATAGGAAACATGAAATCAGACTGAGTCTTTGAAGTACACAAAGATAGTAGGAAATTGCTGAAGTAAGTATTTAGGAGGGCTAAAAGAGGTCATCTTTGGCAAACAGGGTATAAAAATAGAGGAGGTGTTGGGTATTTTGAAAAACATTAAAGTGGACAAATCTCCAGGACCTGATGGGATTTATTGAAGAATACTGACCAAAGCAGGTGAGGAAATTTCAGGTGCCTTGTATGATATTGTTGTATTCTCGTAAATCACAGAAGGCTGAAAAACAGCGAACGTTGTTTGTTTTTAACATATGAAGGGCAACAGGGAAAATCTGGCAAATTGTAGGCCAGTGAGCGCTATATCAGTGACAAGAAAATTCAGTTATACAATGTAGAAAAGATCTTTCACTCCATCAAGTCTTCATTGACAATAACTACCACTAAAGGTCCGCTAATCCCAATTTTCTGCTTGTCCCATAACTTTGAATGCTATGATATTTCACGAGCTCATCCAAATGTTTTTTTAAAGTTGTACAGTTTAGCCCTCCATGACCTATTCAGACAGCCCCTTCCAGATTCACACCACCCTCTGAGTGAAAATGTTTTGTCTCAAATCCCCTCTGAATTCCCTCCTCCCCCTTACCTAAATCTGTGCTCCCCTGTGATTGACCCTTCAACCAAGGGGAACAGCTGCTTCCTACTCACTCTGTCCACATCTCAACTGTATCCCCACTCAGCATCTCTGCACTAAAGAAAGCAATCCAACATTATCTGGTCTCTCTTTGTAGCTCAATTTCTCTATCCTAGGCAACATCCAAGTCAACCTCCTCTGTATCCCATCTTGCGCTATTACATCCTTCCTGTAATGAGGTGACAGAGTGTGAGAGACAGAGGGTGAGCATGAGTGAGAGAGACAAAAAGACAGAGCATGAGAGATCCTGAGCCTGAGTGTGAGTGTGAGAGCAAGAGAGAGGTAGTGTGTGAGCATGGGTGTGTGAGTGTGTGTGTGAGAGAAAGACTGTGAGCATGAGGGTGAGAGCGAGAGAGACAAGGCATGAGCATGAGTGAGAGAGAGTGAAAGACAGAAGGTGACAGAGAGAGATAGAGATAGAGCATGAGAGAGATGGAGATTGAGAATGAGTGAGAGCGAGAGAGAGAGAGAGAGAGAGAGAAACGTAGCTAGAGTGCAAGTAAGAGAGAGATAGACAGAGGGTGAGCATGAGTGTGAGATTGAGAGTCAGAGTGTGAGCATGTGTAAAAGAGAGTGACAGAGGGTGAGCGTGAATGAGAAAGAGAGAGAGAGACAGGGAGGGAGAGACAGAGCATTAGCGATCCAGAGGATGAGCATGAGTGTAAGATTGAGAACCAGTGTGACTGTGAGTGAGAGAGAGTGACAGAGGATCTATGTGAATGAAAGATAGAGAGAGAGAGAGAGAGAGAGAGAGAGAGAGAGCCTGAGCGATACAGAGCCTGAGTGTGAGAGCAAGAGAGAGACAGTGTGAGAGTGTGGGTTTGAGAATGAGAGACAGAGCATGAGTGCATGTGTGTGTGTGTGTGTGTGTGTGTGTGTGTGTGTGTGTGTGTGTGTGTGTGTGTGTGTGTGTGTGAGAGAGAGAGAGAGAGAGAGAGAGAGAGATGGCCAGAGCGTGAGCGCAAGGGTGAGAGGGGGAGAGAATGTGATCCTGTGTGAAAGAGAGAGAGAGAGAGAGAGAGCAAATGACAGAGCGTGAGCATGTGAGTGAGAGAGAGAGAGAGATAAGGTGAGAGTGACTGAGAGAGAGAGAAGGACAGAGGGTGAGCACGATTGAGAGAGAGAGACAGAGACAGAGACAGAGCATGAGAAGGACAGACTGTGAGTATGAGTGTGAGCAACAGAGACAAAGCATGAGCACATGTGGGCAGATTGGTGGCACAGTGGGTGGCACGGTGGCACAGTGGTTAGTACTGCTGCCTCACAGCGTCAGAGACCCGGGTTCAATTCCCGACTCAGGCGACTGACTGCGTGGAGTTTGCACGTTCTCCCCGTGTCTGCGTGGGTTTCCTCCGGGTGCTCCGGTTTCCTCCCACAGTCCAAAGATGTGTGGGTCAGGTGAATTGGCCAGGCTAAATTGCCCATAGTGGTAAGGGGTAAGGAATAATGTAGGGGTATGGGTGGGTTGCGCTTCGGCGGGTCGGTGTGGACTTGTTGGGCCGAAGGGCCTGTTTCCACACTGTAAGTAATCTAATCTACTGGATAGCTGATCAAGAAGGCATATGGCATGCTTGCCTTCATTGGTCAGGGCATAGTGCATTAAAATTGGCAAGTCACGGTGCATTGGTTTAGAACTTCAGCTGGGCCACAGTTTGAATCCTGTGTATCGTCCTTATCATCACACGGTCGTTCGGTGGTTAGCACTGCTGCCTCACAGTGCCAGCGACCCTGGTTTGATTGCTGTCACGGGTGACTGTGTGTGGAGTTTGCATGTTCTCCCCATGTCTGCGTGGGTTTGCTCCAGTTTCCTCCCACAGTCCAAGGTCAGGTGAATTGGCTGTACTAAATTGCCCATTGCATTAGGTGCATTAATCAGGGATAAATACAGGGTAGTGGAATGGGTCTGGTGGGTTACTCTTCAAAAGGTCAGTGCAGACTTGTTGGACCAAAGGGCCTGTTTCCATTCTATGGGGAATCTAATCTAATCTAATCGCACTGCCGGGAGGATGTGGAGGCTTTTGGAGAGGGCCCCACATTTTGGCGGTATTAATAGTGAGGAGCGATTGGACCAACGTAGCTTGTTTTCACTCGAATATCACAGGATAATGAACGAGCTTGATTATCGTCTACAATATTATGAGAGGTGTGGATAGAACAGATTGATGGAATCTTTATTTCTCCAGGGAAGAAATGGCACTTACAAGAGGCACTTACCTTTGGCGCAAACTGGTCCATGCCAACCAAAATATCAATTCATACAAACTTCACTTCCCTACACTTGGCCCATCTCCCTATTAAGCTTTTCTATCTATGTATTTGTCCAAATGCCTTTTAAATGTTGTTAATGTACCCATTTCAACTACTTCCACTGACAGCTCATTCCACATGTGAATACTCTTCCTCCTCTAAACTTCAATGATACCTTCCAGTCCTTGATTAACCAGCCTGATGAAAAGACTGAGTGCATTCACCTTATCCATGACTCTCATGATCTTACACGCTTCTAGAAGGTTCCCACCCCCACCTCAGTATCCTACATTCTAAAGAAGAACTTCTTTGCGTGTCCAACCTCTCCCTGTAACTCAGACAGTTGAATCCTGACAACACCCTTATAAATTTAATCTACTTTCTTTCCAGTATCAAGGTGACCAAAACTGAACAAAATACCTGAAAACTTGGCTTCAGTTTTCACTGTGGAGGACAAACCTACCATTCCTGTTGGATCAGGCAAGTCAGAGTGATAGAAAGGATAGAACTTAGAACAACCAAGATCAATTGGGAAAAGGTAATCTGCAAAATTATTAGGATTGAGGGCAGACAAGTCCGTTGGCCTGATGATCTACAAGCTAGGTTATTAAAAGAACTGGCAGCGGAGATACTGGTTACAATATTCCAAATCCATTGGTTACAATATTCTAAAGTTCTCTGGACATGGGAAAGGTTCCAGTGGATTGGAAAAATGCTCACGTAACACTGTTATTTAAAAAGGTAGTGGGGTAATTTGTGGGAAATTACATACCACTTAGTTTAACATCTGTTGTTGCGAAAGTGTGAGGATCAATTATGAAGAAAGCAATATCAGGACATTTGGATAGACAAAATGCTATCCATCAGGGTCAGCATGGTTTTATGAAGGTCAAATCATGTTTGAATAATCTACTAGAGTTCTTCGAAGAACCTCACAAATGGATGTTGATAGGTGAGGAGAGTGGGCCAAAATGTGGCCAATGGTGAAGTGAAAGGTCATACATTTTGGTGAAAAAATGGGGAAGGCGACCTATTATCTAATGGGGAGAGACTTTGAGGTGCTCAGGTACTGAGGGACCAGGGTGTCCTCTTCACGAGTCCTCTTCATGCAGGTACAACAGATAGTAAAGAAAGTAAATGGAATATTGGCCTTCAAAGTTGTTGGAGTAGAATATAAAGGTAAGGCAGAGACTGCATCTGGAGTGACATTGGAGGCAGTTCAGAGAGGTTCATAAGACTGATCCCAGACATGAAGGGCTTGTCATATGAAGAGAGATGAAACAGTTAGGACCTATACTCTCTGTAATTTTGGAAGAATTAGGGGACATCAAATTGACATAATCAAGATGATAAAAAGTGTGGATAAAGTAGACATTGAGCACATGTTTCCTCTTGTGGGGAAGAGAGGACATAACCTTAGGATAAGGATTAGCAAATTTAAAACAGAGTTGAGGAGAAACCACTTCGCCCAAAAGATTGTAAATCTGTGGAATTCACGCCAACAAAGTGTGGTGGATGCTGGCACAGTGAGTAAGATTGAGGAAGAATTTGAAAGATTTTTGGGAATGGGTTGAAGGGTTATGGGATGAAGGCAGGAAAATGGGGGTTATGGGCAGATCAGCCATGATCGAATGGCGGAACAGACTCAATAGGCTGAATGGCCCAATTATGCTCCTATATCTTATGAATTTATAAATCAATTATATACATGATGAAAAGCATCGGACCCAGCACCAATCCCCATGGCACATTGCTGGTCACAGATCTCCAGACTGACAAGCAACCCTCACCATCACCCTCTGTCTTCTACCTTTGAGTAATTATGTATTTAAATAGTTAATTCTCCCTCAATTCCATATGATCTCACCTTGCTAACCAGTCTACAGTGAGAAACCTTGTTGAATGCCTTACTGAAGTCCATATAGATCATGTCTACTGTTCTGCCTTCATTAATTTTCTTTGTCACTTCGACAAAAACAAATTCACTGAAGTTATTGAGACACAATTTCCCATGCACAAAGTCATGTTAACTATCGCCAATTAGTCCTTGCCTTTCCAAATACATGTAAATGCTGTCCCTCAGGATTCCCTTCAACAATGTTCCCACCACCATTGTCAAACTCACTGGTCAATAGTTCCCTTGCTTTTCCTTAACAATTCTCTTAAATAGTGGCAGAATGTCAACCAACCTACAGACATCCAACACCTGAACTCTGGTTATCGATGGTACAACTATTTCAGCAAGGGGTCCAGAAATCACTTCCCTAGCTTCCCACAGTGTTCAAGGGCACACATCATGAGGTCCCAGGGATTCATCAACCTTTATGCGTTTTAAGACATCCAGCACCATGTATAGGTGTTTCTATATATTTCCCCATGTCTGTTTTCGATATCCTTTTGCCTAGGAACCACTGGTGCAATATACTCATTCGTATGCACCCCCACCCCTCCATCTCCTGCGGGTGCTCATAAAGGTGGCCTTGCTGATCTTTGAGGGGCCCTATTCTCTCCCTAGTTACCCCTTTGTCATTAATGTATTTGTAGAATCTCTTTGGATTTTATTAAATCCTATGTTCCAAAGCTATCTCCTGTCCCCTTTTTGCTCTTCTGATTTCCCTGTTCTACTGCTTTTATACACTTTTGGGAATCACTCGATTTCTTCTGTCTATACCTGACATATGCTTCCTTCTTATTTTTGACCAAAACCTCAATTTCTCTGGACATCCAGCATTCCGTACTTTGACCAGCCATGCTCTTCACCCTAACAGTAACATACTGCCACTGGAATCTCATTATCTCCTGTTTGAAGGCTTCCAATTTTCCCGCCGACCCTTCACCTGTGAACATCCGCCCTCAATCAACTTTTGAACAATCCTGCCTCATACCATCAAAATTGGCCTTTCTCTAACATAGAACTTTAACCTTTAGATCTGGTCTATCTTTTTCCATCACTATTTTAAAAGTAAGGAAATTAAAGTCACTGGCTCCAAAGTGCTCCCCCACTGACGCCTCAGTCACCTGCCACGCCTTATTTCCCAAGAGTAGGTTAAGTTTTGCACCTTCTCTAATAGGTACATCCATGTACTGTATCAAATTCCTCTCCATCCAAGCCTCTGACACGATGGCAGTTCCAGTCTATGTTTGGAAAGTTAAAATCTCCTACCATAATCACCCCAATATTCCTACAGATAACTGAGATCTCCTTACAAATTTGTTTCTCAATTTCCTGATGACTACTAGGGGGCATCTATTGGAAATCCCAATAAGGTGATCATCCATTTTTTATTTCTCAGTTCCAACCAAATACCCTCCCTGCAGGAATTCCCTGCACTTATTATCCTCCCTAAATGCAGCTGTTATCCCGAATCAAAAACTCCACTCCTGCTTCTCTCTTGCCCGCCTTTCGATGCTTGCTGTAACATCTGTACCCTGCAACATAAAGCTGCCAGTCTGGTCCATCACTGAGCCATGTTTCTGTAATTGCTATGATATCCCAGTCCCAAGATCCTAACCATGCCCTGAGTTCATCAGCTACACCAGTTAGGCCTCTTGCATTGAAATAAGTGCAGTTAAATTAATCAGTCCAACCACATTCTCTACAGCTATTTCATCCACAGCACAATAGTTGTGTTCCTGTATGACCCTGTGCTATACATGAATCACGCAATACAAATAACATTAAGGTGTTGGCAATGCAATCACCCTATAGCCAACACACATTTTAAAAGTTCTTATTTTCGAAAAAGAGTATCCCTTATTCAATCATGTTACAGCGAATTCATGTTGATGAAACACATGTAATAGCAGAATGATCTGTATTTTGTTTACCTGCCTGCCCTATCTATTTCACTTACTCATTTTCCCCAACTATACCAGTCTCTAGCTGATCACTTTTCTTACTGTCTCCCTGGGCTCTGTGCATCTGCTCTATCCTTCTATTTCTACTCTCACTAGCTTGTATCACTGGGAGTAATCCAAATATTACTACCTTTGAGGACTTACTTTGTAAATTCCTGCCTAACTTCCTATATTCTGTCCTCAGAATCTTGTCCTTTTCTCCTCCTATGTCATTAGTTCCAATGTGTACAATGACCTCTTGCTGATCCCACTCCCTTTTGAGAATGTTCTGCAGCCTGTCTGAGATATCCTAGATCCTGGCTTCAGGGAGGCAGCGCATCATTCTAATGTCTCGCTATCAGCCGCAGAATCATCTGCCTGTGCCTCTGACTAGGGAGTCTCCTATCACAATCGATCGTTTGGAACCGGGCATATCCCTCATTACATTAGAAGTAATCTCAGTACCAGAAACCTATCAATGCTACATTCCCCTGAGAGTTCCATCTCTCCCTACAATTTCCAAAACAATGTACCTGTTTGTGATGGAGTTAGCCACAGAAGTCTCCTGCACTTCCTGCCTCCATTTCCTACCTGTCCTGGAAGTCACCCAACTACCTGGCTATATCTTCGATTTACCTCCTTCTCGCTAACTGCCATCCATCACACCCCATAACTTCTGTAAATTTCTCATTGTTTTTAACTGTCACTCCAAACAATCTTATACAATCCAATAGGATTCACAACCAAACACACTTCTTGCAGACATAAGATAGAAACTCTCCCTAAACTCCCAAATCCAAAAGGAAGGGCACATTACTCTATTAAAGGCCATCTTTGCACGTTAACAATTTACAGACCCAGAAAGTAGCACAGTCTTACTACATTAAAACACTGCTCCAGGCGAGCTTGGTACCTATGTTATTATATTTTTAACCTTTAATCAAGAGACAGATCTCAATAACAAAATATAATAAAAAACCTCACTCTATTTACTATTGCATACTTACACTACAAAACCAGTAATGTTGCACCTTAAAAAGCCACCAAACTGTTCCCCTGCTGTGGGCTCCCACGCACAGGTTTCTCCAAGTTCAGCTGTGAATTTCACTGTTTGCTTATTTTTCTTTAAACAAACTCCAATGTTAAGAGATACTTGCAAATAGACAGCAAAGGCAGTAGCTGTGCAGGTCCCTGCTAGGTCAGACAGCAGCGTAGGTTTCTTTCTCTGTATGACTCAATGTCCATGTGACCACTGTCTTTGTCTCCCTTCTTCCTTTGATCTTCTTTCCCAAAGTTTCGAAACAATGCAACAGTTTATAAAATAGCAACTACTCCTTCTAGAATTCGAGGAAATCAGCCCCAACACTGAACAAAATCCTCAAAACCTCTTATAGCCACAATTTTGTCCCATCCTCCATCTTTGATTACCCAGAATCCTTCTTTAAGATGAGGGGAAAGATTTACAAGTTCAAAGGGTCAGCTTTTTCACACAGATGTTGGTGTATTTATGGAATGAGCTGCCAGAGGAAGTGGTAGAAGAGGGTATAATTTTTGGTAGTTCTTCTGTAATGTGCTGGTTGCATTCTTGTGCGCTATATAAAAATCACACCTAAAGAGTTGGTGATGCCATCGCGTTTTAGCCAACACATGTTTTAAAAGCTCACACTTTAGAAACAGTGTCCCCACTTCATCAATTGTGTTATTGCCAATTAGCATTGACCAAATGTGCATTATAGCAGAACAACCAACCAACATTTCAAAGACATTTGGACAGGTATATAGACAGAAGAGGATTGGAGGGGTATGGACCAAATACAGGCAAATGGGCACTAGTTTAGTTTGGGAAACTGGGTCAGCATGGATGAATTGGATCAAATGGTTTGTTTTCATTTTCGATGACTCTATGAATAATTAATATTTAGAAACATAGATTCATGCAATTTTACAGGCTGAGATCGTTGCTAACCACTGGAGAGGTCCAGGACCACTGGAGGGTAACTCATGTTACTCCTCTTTTCAAGAAGGGAAATAAGGATAATCCAGCAAACTATAGACTGGTGAGTTTCACATCAGTTTTTGAGATGCTATTCGAGAGAATTCTTTGGGCTTGGAGTTATGCACGTTTGGAAAAGCATGGGCATGTCATGACTTACTAACCTGATGGAATTTTTCATGGAAGTGACACAGTGATCGATGAGGGTAGATTATGTTATTTATGTAGATTGCAGTAATTCTTTTCACAAGGTCCCTTATGGTAGGCACATCCAGAACATTAAGATGCAGTGAGATCCACAATGAATTTGGCCACGTGAATTGAGATTTGGCTTGCCCAGAGAAGTCAGAGAATGTTGGCAGAATGTTTTTCCTTAGGGGGGAGGTCCGTGACTACTGGTGTTCTGCAGGGATCTATGTTACAACTTCTGCTGTTTGTGATACTTATATATAAATAAAAGACTTGGATGAAAATATAAATGGATGGGTGAATAAGTTTGCAGATGATACAAAGGTCATTGGAGATGTGGTTAGTGTAGAAGGTTGTCAAAGGATAGAATGGGAAATAGATATGGCAGATGGAGTTTAATCCAGTTAAAGGTGAGATGCTGCACTTTAGGAGATCAAATGTTAAGGAAAGGTATGCGGCTAATTGCAGGACCTTGAACAGCACTGATAGACAATGCACAATAGGTGCAGGAGTAGGCCATTCTGCCCTTCGAGCCTGCACCACCATTCAATATGATCATGGCTGATCATCCTTAATCACTATCCTGTTCCTACCTTATCTCCATAACCTTTGATTCCACAATCCTTGAGAGCTCTATCCAACTCTTTCTTAAATGAATACAGAGACTGGGCCTCCACTGCCCTCTGGGGCAGAGCACTCTCTGGGTGAAGATGTTTCTCCTCATCTCTGTCCTAAATGGTCTACCCTGTATTTTTAAGCTGTGTCCTCTGGTTTGGCACTCACTCATCAGCGGAAACATGTTTCCTGCCTCCAGAGTGTCCAATCCTTTAATAATCTTATATGTCTCAATCAGATCCCCTCTCAGTCTTCTAAACTCAAGGGTATACAAGCCCAGTCGCTCCAGTATTTCAGCATAAGGTAATCCCGTCATTCCAGGAATTGACCTCGTGAACCTACGCTGCACTCCCTCAATAGCCAGAATGTCTTTCCTCAAATTTGGAGACCAGAACTGCACACCGTACTCCAGGTATGGTCTCACCAGGGCCCTGTACAGCTGCAGAAGAACCTCTTTGCTTCTATACTCAATCCCTCTTGTTAGGAAGGCCAGCATGCTATTAGTCTTCTTCACTACCTGCTGTATCTGCATGCTTACCTTCATTGACTGGTGTACAAGAACACCCAGATCTCTTTGTACTGCCCCTTTACCTGAATTGATTCCATTTAGGTAGTAATCTGCCATCCTGTTCTTGCCACCAAAGTGGATAACCATACATTTATCCACATTAAACTGCATCTGCCATGCATCTGACCACTCACCTAACTTGTCCATGTCACCCTGTAATCTCCTAACATCCTCCTCACATTTCACCCTGCCACCCAGCTTAGTATCCTCAGCAAATTGCTAATGTTATTAGTAATACCATCTTCTATATCATTAATATATATTGTAAAAAGCTGCGGTCCCAGTACTGATCCATGCAGTACCCCACTGGTCACTGCTTGCCATTCCGAAATAGAGCCGTTTATCACTACGCTTTGTTTCCTGTCAGCCAACCAACTTTCAATCCAAATTAGTACTTTGCCCCCAATACCATGCACTCTAATTTTGCTCACTAACCTTCTATGTGGGACTTTATCAAAAGCTTTCTGAAAGTCCAGGTACTGGACCTCCCTCTACTGGATCTCCCTCATCCATCTTCAGAGTTACATCCTCAAAGAATTCCAGAAGCTTAGTCAAGCATGATTTCCCCTTCATAAATCCATGCTGACTCTGACCTATCCTGTTACTACTATCCAGGTGTGTCGTAATTTCATCCTTTATAATAGACTCCAGCATCTTTCCCACCATTGAGGTCAGGTTAACTGACCTATAATTTCCTGCTTTCTCTCTCCCACCTTTCTTAAAAAGTGGTACAGCATTAGCCACTCTCCAATCCGCAGGAACTGGTCCTGAATCTATCGAACTCTGGAAAATAATCACCAACGCATCCACGATTTCTTGAGCCACCTCCTTCAGTACCCTGGGATGTAAACCATCAGGCCCTGGGAACTTATCAACCTTCAGACCTAACAGTCTCTCCAACACCAATTCCTGGCAAATATAAATTCCCATCAGTTCATTCCCTGATGTTAGAGAAAGATCTTGGGGTTCAAGTCCATAGCCTCCTGAAAGTGGCCACAGAAGCAGATAAGGTAGTAGAAGAAGGCATATGGCATGCTTGCAATTATTGCTGGGGAAAATGAGTACAGAAACTAAGATGTCATGTTGTAGTCTTATAAGGCTTTGTTTAGGCCACACTTAGAGCATTGCATTCAATTCTGGTCGGCAAGTTACGGGAAGGATAGAGAGGCGTCGTCAATAAAGTGTAACACTGGAAAAAGCACAGCAGCTCACATAGTACTTAAAGAGTATAACCTTTCAGGCATAACCCTCCTTCAGGACTGCTTTACCAGAAGAGGATTGGCAGGATGTTGCCTGACCGCTAAGGAGAGGCTAGAAAAAGCTCAGTTGTTCTCTCGAGTGGCAGAGGCTGTGGGGGGACTTATTAAAAGTTTATTAAATTACGTGATGCATGGTTAGGGCTGAGAGTCAGGATCTTTTTCCCCAAGGTTAAAATGTCCAATGCTGGGTGGCAAGAATTGAAGGTGAGAGGGGCTAAGTTCAAAGAGACATAAGGGTCAGGTTTTTTTGACACAGAGACTGATAAGAGTCTGGATTACAATGCCATACATGATTGTGGAGGCCGGTAAACTGAGGGCATTTATGGCAGCACAGTGGCACAGTGGGTAGCCTGCTGCCTCACAGCGCCAGGGACCCGGGTTCGATTCCAACCTCAGGCAACTGTGTGGAGTTTGCACATTCTCCCTGTGTCTGCGTGGGTTTCTTCTGAGTGCTTTGTTTCCTCCCATTATCCAAAGATGTGCAGGTTAGGTGAATTGGCCATGCTAAATTATCCATAATGTTCAGCGATGTGTAGGTTCGGTGCATGAGTTGGGGGTAAACATAGGATGATAGGCTAGGGGAATGGGTCTGGGTGGGTTACTCTCCAGAGGGTCGGTGTGGACTTGTTGGGCTGAAGAGCCTGTTTCCACACTTTGGGTACTCTATGGGACTTTTAGATTAGCACAAGGATATACAAGAAATTTCAGTAAAGCCTTTGATAAGGTTCCACATGGTAGGCTGCTCTGGAAATCAAGGGCAAGCTGTAAACTTGATACAATGTTGGATTGATGGTGGGAGGCAGGGGGTAATAATGGAAGGATGCTTGTCAGACTGGAGGCCTGTGAGTAGTGGAGCACCTCAGCAGTCCGTGCAGCATCCATTATTGTTTGTTATCTATTTCAATGATTTGGACGAGGATATACAAGACACAGTTAGTAATTTTGTTGGTAACACTAAAGTAGGCAGTATTGTGGACAGTGAGGACAGTTATCATAAATTGTAGCAGGACCTTGATCAGCTGGGGAAGTGGGTTGAGAAATGGTAAGTGGAGTTTACTATAGATAAATGTCTGGTCTTGCATTTTGGAAAGTCAAATCAAGATAGGAGTTTCACGGTGAATGATAGGGCCTGAAGGAGTGTAGTGGAACAGAGGGACATTGGAGTTCACATTCACAGTTCACTGAAAGTGGAGCCACAGGTAGACAGGGCAGAGAAGAAGGCTTTTGACACACTGGCCTTTATCAGCCACAGCATTGAGCTTAGAAGTTGGGAAGTTATGTTGCAGTTATACAGTGCATTGGTGAGGCCGCACTTGGAGTATTGTGTTCAGGTTTGATCATGTTGTTATAGGAATGATATTGTTAAACTGGAAAGAGTGCAGAAGAAATTTACAAGAATGTTGCCTGGACTCAAGTGTCTGAGTTATAGGGAGAGGTTGGACAAGCTAAGACTTTTTCCTTTGGGGTGAAAGAGACTGAGGGGAGACCTTATAGAGGTATATAAGACCACGAGAGGCACTGTCTTTTTCCCAGGTTTGGGACATCGAGGACTAGAGGTTAAGATTAGAGGGGAAAGAATAAAGGGAACCTGAGGCACAACCTTTTTACACAAAGGGTAGTACGTGTATGGAATAAGCAGCCAGGAAAAGTGGTTGGAGGAGGGTACATTAACAACATTTAAAAGGCATTTGGGCAAATACATGTATTGGAAAGGATTAGAAGTATATGGGCCAAGTGCAGGGAAATGGGGTTTGCATGGATGGACATTTTGGTTGGCATGGACCAGTTTGAGCCAAAGGGCCTGTCTCCATGCTATAGAGTCCAAATCTCTATGGATGGAGGGATATAAACCAATGGCAGAAGGGATTAGCTTCATTTGGTGTCAGGTTTGGCACAATATCGTGAATTGAAGGGCTCATTTCTGTGCTGTGCAGTTTTTTGTTTTAGGCCATTCAGTCTAACATTTCTGCATCGGCTCCCAAAAGAGCTCCCAAGCTCATACCATTGCTCCCTCAGCCCTAGCTCTGTATCCCTCTAAACTCACTACTTTCAACTCTGTATCCAGCTGTCTTTTGAAATGTCCCTTGGAATCTGCCTCCACAATTCTCTCACATGACGTATTCCACATCCTAACAACTCTGAGTAAAGACATTTCTCCTCATCTCCCTCCTCGCTCTCTTGCTGACAATCTTGAAGTTGTAACCCCTCATTACTGATTGATGTATTGTATAGGGATTATAGGGATATATTGTATTATATGAGGGAGAGAGATCAGAAGTCACATTTGAGAGATCCATTCAAAGTCTGACAGAAGTGGGAAGAGGCTGTTTTTGAGTCCATTTGAAAACTGCATTTAAACCTTAAAATGTATTATCAACTCCTAGTCATCGCTTTTCCAAGTAGAATAAGTCCAATCTTTCTAATCATTCGCTGTACCTAAAATCCCTCATTACTGATATCTTTCGTGTAAACCTCATTTAAATTCTTTCCAGGGCTTCAACAACCTTCCTTAAATAATAACGTTGCTCAGCATCATCCTCACAATTCGCTATTCTCTCTGGCTTACTATCATCTGCCAATTACAAGATTATGCTGACGACATCCCTCTCCAACCCATTTATATAAATTAGAACAAATAAGGATCCAAACACCAATTCCCGGGAAACGCTACTTTCAACTTGTCTTCAATCTGAGAAATGCCAATTTATGCCTGCCCTCTATTTCCTATCTTTTAGCCAACTTCTCATCCACATTGCATCACACTGTCCACTACACATTGAAACACATTATCTGCTACACATTGAATCACACTGTCTGCTACACATTGAATCACATTGTCTGGGCTTTATTGGTAGAGGAATTGAGTTCCAGAGTCCTGAGGTCATGTTGCAACTGTATAAGAGTCTGGTGCGGCCTCATCTGGAGCATTGTGTGCAGTTTTGGTTGCCATACTATAGGAAGGATGTGGAGGCATTGGAACGAGTGCAGAGGACGTTTACCAGGATGTTGCCTGGAATGGTAGGAAAATCTTATGAGGAAAGGCTGAGGCACTTGGGGCTGTTCTCATTGGAGAAGAGAAGGTTTAGGGGAGATTTGATAGAGGTGTATAAGATGATTAGGGGTTTAGATAGGGTCGACACTGAGAACCTTTTACCGCTAATGGAGTCAGGTGTTACTAGGGGACACAGCTTTAAATTAAGGGGTGGTAGGTATAGGACAGATGTTAGGGGTAGATTCTTTACACAGCGGGTTGTGAGTTCATGGAATGCCCTGCCAGTAGCAGTGGTGAACTCTCCTTCTTTATGGTCATTTAAGCGGGCATTGGATAGGCATTTGGAAGTTATTGGGCTAGTGTAGGTTAGGTAGGATTCGGTCGGCGCAACATCGAGGGCCGAAGGGCCTGTACTGTGCTGTATTTTTCTATGTTCTATGTTCTATGTTCTATGTCCACTACACATTGAATCACACTGTCCGCTACACATTGAATCACACTGTCCGCTACACATTGAATCACACTGTCTGCTGCACATTGAATCACACTGTCTGCTACACATTGAATCACACTGTCTACTACACATTGCATCACACTGTCCACTACACACTGAATCACACTGTCTGCTACACATTGAATCACACTGTCTGCTACACATTGAATCACATTGTTTTCTACACATTGAATCACACTATCTTCTACACATTGAATCACACCGTCCACTACACATTGAATCATACTGTCCACTACACATTGAATCACACTGTCTACTACACATTGAATCACACTGTCCACTACACATTGAATCACACTGTCCACTACACATTGAATCACACTGTCTGCTATACATTGAATCACACTGTCTACTACACATTGAATCACACCGTCCACTACACATTGAATCACACTGTCCACTACACATTGAATCACACTGTCTACTACACATTGAATCACACTGTCCACTACACATTGAATCATACTGTCTGCTACACATTGAATCATACTGTCCACTACACATTGAATCACACTGTCCACTACACATTGAATCACACTGTCCACTACACACTGAATCACACTGTCTGCTACACATTGAATCACACTGTCGGATACACATTGCATCACACTGTCCACTACACATTGAATCACACTGTCCGCTACACATTGAATCACACTGTCTACTACACATTGAATCACACTGTCCACTACACATTGAATCACACTGTCCACTACACACTGAATCACACTGTCTGCTACACATTGAATCACACTGTCCACTACACATTGAATCACACTGTCTGCTACACATTGAATCACACTGTCTGCTACACATTGAATCACACTGTCCGCTACACATTGAATCACACTGTCTGCTACACATTGAATCATATTGTCTTCTACGCATTGAATCACTTTGTTTTCTACACATTAAATCACATTGTCTGCTACACATTTAATCACACTGTCCGCTACACATCGGATGACACTATCTGCTACACATCGTATCAGACTGTCTGCTGCATTTCGAATCACATTGTCTGCTGCACATTGAACCACACTGTCTGCTACGCATTGAATCACATTGTTTTCTACACATTGATTCACACTGTCTGCTACACATCGAATCACATTGTCTTTACACATTGATTTGCATTGTCTTCTACATATTGAAACACACTGTCCGCTACACATTGAATCACACTGTCTGCTACTGATTGAATCACACTGTCTGCTACTGATTGAATCACACTGTCTGCTACACATTGAATCACACTGTCTGCTACTGATTGAATCACACTGTCTGCTGCTGATTGAATCACACTGTCTGCTACACATTGAATCACACTGTCTGCTACACATTGAATCACACTGTCTGCTACTGATTGAATCACACTGTCTGCTACTGATTGAATCAACTGTCTGCTACACATTGAATCACACTGTCTGCTATACATTGAATCACACTGCCTGATACACATTGAATCACACTGTCTGCTACACATTGAATCACACTGTCTGCTACACATTGAATCATATTGTCTTCTACGCATTGAATCACTTTGTTTTCTACACATTAAATCACATTGTCTGCTACACATTTAATCACACTGTCCGCTACACATCGAATGACACTATCTGCTACACATTGTATCAGACTGTCTGCTACACATTGAATCACACTGTCTACTACACATTGAATCACACCGTCCACTACACATTGAATCATACTGTCCACTACACATTGAATCACACTGTCTACTACACATTGAATCACACTGTCCACTACACATTGAATCACACTGTCCACTACACACTGAATCACACTGTCTGCTACACATTGAATCACACTGTCGGATACACATTGCATCACACTGTCCACTACACATTGAATCACACTGTCCGCTACACATTGAATCACACTGTCTACTACACATTGAATCACACTGTCCACTACACATTGAATCACACTGTCCACTACACACTGAATCACACTGTCTGCTACACATTGAATCACACTGTCCACTACACATTGAATCACACTGTCTGCTACACATTGAATCACACTGTCTGCTACACATTGAATCACACTGTCCGCTACACATTGAATCACACTGTCTGCTACACATTGAATCATATTGTCTTCTACGCATTGAATCACTTTGTTTTCTACACATTAAATCACATTGTCTGCTACACATTTAATCACACTGTCCGCTACACATCGAATGACACTATCTGCTACACATCGTATCAGACTGTCTGCTGCATTTCGAATCACATTGTCTGCTGCACATTGAACCACACTGTCTGCTACGCATTGAATCACATTGTTTTCTACACATTGATTCACACTGTCTGCTACACATCGAATCACATTGTCTTTACACATTGATTTGCATTGTCTTCTACATATTGAAACACACTGTCCGCTACACATTGAATCACACTGTCTGCTACTGATTGAATCACACTGTCTGCTACTGATTGAATCACACTGTCTGCTACTGATTGAATCACACTGTCTGCTACACATTGAATCACACTGTCTGCTACACATTGAATCACACTGTCTGCTACACATTGAATCACACTGCCTGATACACATTGAATCACACTGTCTGATACACATTGAATCACATTGTCCACTACACATTGAATCACATTGTCTTTACACATTGAATCACACTGTCTACTACACATTGAATCTTACTGTATGCGACACCTTGAATCACGCCGTCTGCTACGCATTGAATCACACTTTATGCTACACATTGAAGCACGTTGTCTGCTGCACATTGAATCACACTGTCTTCTACACATTGAATCACACTGTCTTCTGCACATTGAATCACATTGTTTTCTACACATTGAATCACACTGTCTTCTGCACATTGAATCACATTGTTTTCTACACATTGAATCACACTGTCTTCTGCACATTGAATCACATTGTTTTCTACACATTGAATCACACTGTCTGCTGCACATTGAATCACATTGTTTTCTACACATTGAATCGCACTGTCTGCTGCACATTGAATCACATTGTTTTCTACACATTGAATCACACTGTCTGCTACACACTGAATCACATTGTCTGCTACACATTGAATCACACTGTCTGTTACACATTGGATCACACTGTCTTCTACACATTGAATCATACTGTCTACTACACATTGAATCACACTGTCTACTACACATTGAATCAAACTGTCCGTACTTTTCAGATACAGACGCCAGTCTCATATAGTCACCAACATGCTGTCATTAAACCTTCTGCACAATTACTTACAGCCATTCACAAAGACACGGAGCATGATATACTCCGTCAGCCAGGCATGCACACTTACATACAGATACAGAAGACACACAAAGGTACACAAATATCATTAACACAGACACATTCACAGTTACATTCACACAAATAAGACAAATGTTTTAGAGAAATATTAACATAAACACAAATAACCAATTGCCAGTTCCGGAATGATAAGTAGATGCTGAGTCTGCACACATGCAGTCATGTTTGCAAACAAACTCAGACCCACTTAAACAGTCACTGTCACTGATAGAGTCATACAGATGTAGAACGTGGAAACAGAGCCTTCGGTCCAACTCGGCCATGCCGACCAGATATTCCAACCCAATCTAGTGCCACCTCATATCCCTCCAAACCCTTCCTATTCATATACCCATCCAAATGCCTCTTAAATATTGCAATTGTACCAGCCTCCACCACTTCCTCTATTCCATACACGCACCACCCACTGTGTGTAAAAGTTGCCCCTTAGGTCTCTTTTATATCTTTCCCCTTTCACCCTAAATCTATGCTCTCTAGTTTTGGAATTCCTCACCCTAGGAAAAAGACTTTGTCTATTTATCTTATCCATGCCCCTCATAACTTTATGAATCACTATAAGGTCACTTCTCAGCCTCCGACGCTGTGTTCTTGCAGACTGGAGGCTTGTGATCAGTGGAGTGCCACAAGGACAGTGCTGGGTCCACTACTTTTCACCATTGACATAAATGATTTGGATCTGAGGATAGGGATATAGTTAGTAAGTTTGCAAATGACACCAAAAGTGGAAGTGTAGTGGAAGAAGGTTACCTCAGACTACAATGAGAGCTTAATCAGATGGGCCAATGGGCTGAGAAGTGGCAGATGGAGTTTAATTTAGATAAATGCGAAGTCCTGCATTTTGAGAAAGCAAATCATAGCAGGACTTACACACTTAGGGTCCTAGGGAATGTTGCTGAACAATTATTGCAACTCTATAAAACTTTGGTTAAACCACACTTGGACTATTGCATCCAGTTCTGGTCGCCCTATTATAGGAACGATGTGGATGCTTTGGAGGGGGTTCAGAGGAGATTTACCAGAATGCTGCCTGGACTGGAGGGCTTATCTAACGAAGAGAGGTTGACTGAACTCGGACATTTTTCATTAGAAAAAAGAAGGAAGAGAGGGGACCTAATTGAGGTGTACAAGATAATGCGAGGCATAGATAGGGTTGATAGCCAGAAACTTCTTCCCAGGGCAGAAATTGTTAACATGAGAGGTCATAGTTTTAAGCTGTTTGGCGGAAAGTATAGAGGGGATGTCAGAGGCGGGTTCTTTACACAGAGAGCTGTGAGAGCATGGAATACATTGCCAGCTGCAGTTGTAGAAGTGAGGTCATTGGGGACATTTAAGAGACTGCTGGACATGCATATGGTCACAGAAATTTGAAGGTTCATACATTAGGTTTACCTTACATGAGGATCAATGGTCGGCATAACAGCCTGGGCTGAAGGGCCTGTTCTGGGCTGTACTGTGCTATGATCTAAAGAGACCCTGAAGTGCAGGTTCATAGCTCCTTGAAAGTGAAGTCACAGGTAGATAGGATAGTGAGGAAGGCATTTGCTATGCTTTCCTTTATTGGTCAGAGTATTGAGTACAGGAGTTGGGAGGTCAGGTTGCGGCTGTACAGGACATTGGTTAGGCCACTGTTGGAATATTGCATGCAATTTTGGTCTCCTTCCTATCAAAAAGATGTTGTGAAACTTGAAAGGCTTCAGAAAGGAATTACTAGGATGTTGCCAGCATTGGGTTTGTGCTATTGGGAGAGGCTGAACAGCCTGGGGCTGTTTTCCCTGGAACGTCGGAGGTTGGGGGGTGACCTTATAGAGGTTTACAAATCTATGAGGGGCATGGATAGGATAAATAGACAAAGTCTTTTCCCTGGGGTTGGGGAATCCAGAACTAGCGGGTATAGGTTTAGGGTGAGAGGGGAAAGATGTAAAAGAGATCAAAGGGGCAACTTTTTCATGCAGAAGATAATACGTGTATGGAATGAGCTACCAGAGGATGTGGTGGAAGCTGGTACAATTGCAACACTTAAGAGGCATTTGGGTGGGTATATGAATAGGAAGGGTTTGGAGGGATATGGGCCAGGTGCTGGCAGGTGGGACTAGATTGGGTTAGGATATTTTGTTAGCATGGACACATTGGACCGAAGAGTCTGTTTCCGTGCTGTTCATCTCTATGACTCTACTACTGTATGACTCTGTCTTCTAGCCTCAAGCCTATTCTGTATTCAAATAGCTAGTTTTCCCTGTATTCCCTGAGATCCAACTTTGCTAACAAGTCTCTCATGGAAAACCTTTTCCAACGCTTACTGAAGTCCATATAGATCATGTCCACCACTCTGCCCTTACCAATCTTTTTTGTTACTTCTTCAAAAAACTCAATCAAGTGAGTGAGTCATGATTTCCCACACACAAAGCCATGCTGCCTACCCCAAATCAGTCCTTGCCTTTCCAAACATGGAAATCCTGACTCTCAGTGTTCCCTCCAACAACTTGCCCAGCACAACATCAGGCTCACTGGTGTATAGTTCCCTGGCTTGTCCTTATCACCTTTCTTAAATAATGGTACCACGTTAGCCTACTTCCAGTCTTCCAGCACTTCATCTGTGACTATTGATGATACAAATCTCTCTCATTTCTCAGTTCTACCCAAGTAACTTCCCTGAATATATTTCTGGGAATATTCTCCCTATGTACAGCTGTAACATTATCCCTTATCAAAAACGTGACTCCCCCTCCTCTCTTGCTTCCCTTTCTATCCTTCCTGTAACATTTGCGTCCTGGAACATTAAGTTGTCAGTCCTGTCCATCCGTGAGCC
This sequence comes from Hemiscyllium ocellatum, assembly GCF_020745735.1. Lineage (NCBI taxonomy): Eukaryota > Metazoa > Chordata > Chondrichthyes > Orectolobiformes > Hemiscylliidae > Hemiscyllium > Hemiscyllium ocellatum. The sequence continues at coordinate 46,844,039 of NC_083435.1, read as the reverse complement.
ATGTTTCTATAATTGCTATAATATTCCAGTTTCTAACCATACTCTGAGTTTATCTGCCTTCCTTGTTAGGCCCCTTACATTGAAATAACTTGGACATATCCCTCCAAACCCTTCCTATTCATATCACCATCCAGATGCCTTTTAAATGTTGTAATGGTACCAGTCTCCACCACTTCCTCTGGCAGTTCATTTCATACACACACCACCTTCTGTGTGAAAAAGTTGTCTCTTAGGTCTTGTTCATACCTTTCCCTTCTCACCTTAAACCTCTAGTTCTGGACTCCCCTACCTAGGGAAAAGTTTGTCTATTTACCCTATCCATGTCTCTCATGATTTTATAAACCTCTATCAGGTCACTCCTTAGCCTCCAAAAACAGCCCTAACCCATTCAAACTCTGCCTCCAGCTCAAATCCTTGTCCAGCTCTAGCAACATCCTTGTCTATTTTTGTCTGAACCCTTTCAAGTTGTGATGGCACTTAGGAACCCAAACGCATATCAAAAGGGATATGAACTTTCACATGTCCATACATAGCCAGTTTTAAGTTCAATGTCAAGAACTGCAAGTTTCCTTGTTGGTTTTATTATATTAACTGTTATTATATCTGTTCGTGTTGATCAGAACTATTTACAATTCTGAGCTCACCCAAACCCCCACTACCTCATGCACTGTGGGACTCACCAGTTTGGCCGGGGGTGTATACTGGCTGATCGGTTTGAATGAAAATGTAACCCTTTTTGTCAGACAGTTTGATAGGGACCATCCTTCGCTGCTGGAGAAGTTCCCGACTCTCAGCGGCCAGGTAAATATACTTTCGCCGACGTCGCCACAGAGAAAGCTCCTTTACCTTCTTTGAGGAAACCTGCAAGTGTTAACAAAGACGTGTACACATGTTAATTCTCTTTCTTATTCCACAATCGCTGCCACTTCTGCTTCTGCTTCTCCAATACTTTTTGCTTTATATTTAAGACATCCTTTTTTACCTTTCTTTTTCCTTCTGTTACAATTTTTGCTTAGAATCTCTATTGTGTGGAAACAGACCCTTCAGCCCAACAAGTCCACACCGACCCTCCAAAGAGTATCCCACGCTCAATATTGTTCATGTCATTCATTTCCTCCTCCTGTTGTTTTGCTTCAAAGACCAAATCATCAGCTTGAAATAACAGTACGGAACCCATAAATGTAAATACCATCAAATAAATAAGAATACTCATATATTAAACGCATATTTAGATGTCAAATATGTCTGAAGATTAATTATTGACTTCAGCAATAAAACCATGCTTAATGTCAATTTCTTTTTTCTTTTACTCCCAGTTACACAATTACATAAGTGCCTTCACCAATCCTTCTTGAAAATCAATCAAATATTTCAGTTTTCCCCATTCTTTTCAGAGGTGGACTCAAATGCAGAAATGATTAGTCGGTTTATAATTACAAAGCAGAATCAGGTGGAGATTGTCGAGCTTGTTTCTTGCTAAACAAAGGAAAAGAAGATTTTTGAGAAAGTCACAACATTTGTTGCCAATTGAATATCTGTCGATGTATAATGGTGCAAAGCAAGAACTACCCAGTAAATGTTCAAATGTTGAATCATTTTTCTATCTATATTCTTTGAGTTATAAAAAACAGAGCTAACACAGCCGATCAAGTGTGTTACATAGTTTTTATTTCTATTTTCAAAGGAGACAATGATGACATATTCTACTTAAGAATAATTTGAACTATTCATTAAATTAAGCATACTCAGAAGTGAAGTACTTCAGGAAACTACCAACTTGAAAGTGGAAAGATAAATAAATAGCATCCTAGGTTGTCAAAGAAACAAGGGACGATACACTGAATGCTCTGAGGATAATGTTGTAAGCTAGTTTGTCTTACTTCCTGCGGTAGTCAAATTGTTAGAATCAATCCTAAGTGATCAGATTAACTGACAAGACAGACTAGTCAGGGATAGTCAGCATGGCTTTGTTAAGGGAACCTAATGCTTTCCAAATTTGATTGAATTTGATGCATCTTGGTGTGCAAGTACACAGGTCCCTAAAGGTAGTAGTACATGGAAATAAGGTAGGAATAAAGTCATATGAAATGCACTCCTTCACCAGCAATAGTGTGGAACACAAAATTATGAATAGAATGATGAAACTGTATCAGATACTGGTGAGGCCACATCTGGTGTATTGTGTGAGGTTCTGGTCAACACACAACAGGAACGATATAATTGCTGTGGAGGTAGTGCAGAAAAGATTTACTAGTATGTTGCCAAGGATCAAAACTTGTAGCTATGAGGAAAGCTTGGAGATGTTGAAGTTGTTTCCTTTCAAACAAAAAAGGCTAAAGAATGACATAATTGAGGTATACAAAATTGTAAGAGGGAGATGTACATTAGAGAGGAGGAATATATTGCCTTGGTAGAGAGTTAAAAAAGTAGTGGTCATGGGCTCAAGCTAAGTGGCAAAGGTTGAGGGAAGGTGAGAAAAAACTTCTTTCATGCAGAGGGTGGTGGGTGTCTGGAATTCACTGCTAGAGTTGGCGATAGAAGCAGAGACACAGATCTTTTTAAAAATCCCTGAACCTACACCTCAAGTCTCTCGAAAGACTTCGCGACGGCTGGTGGGTAAGTTTGGTCGTTTATTTAATAATTAAAAATTTAAAGTTTTCCTTTAAAAAAGCGGTAGCAGACTGGAAGGCGCGCTAGGTTACCTGGGTAAGGTGTTTTTTTTCTCCCCTTATTTAAACGCGTAGGCGAGTCACCCGAGGCACTACACGAGTAGTGCCTCCCACCCTTCCACCTCCTCTAACCTAATAATAAGACCAATTGTGACTAGTGGGTAAGTGCTGCATTTTCCTTGTTTGTTTCTTTAGATTTAGTTGGTTTTTGTTGTTGTTTTTTTTTAAGGAAAGCTTACTTTTAGAGGGATGGCAGTGCAGAGAGGGCAATGTTCCTCTTGCAACATGTATGAGGTGAGGGAAGCCATTAGCGTCCCTGCTGAGTACACTTGCAAGAAGTGCACCCATCTCCAGCTCCTCCAAACCCGTGTTAGGGAACTGGAGCTGGAGTTGGATGAACTGCGGATCATTCGGGAGGCAGAGGAGGTCATAGATCGGAGCTTTAGGCAAGTAGTTACTCCGAAAGTTCAAGATAGATGGGTGACAGTGAGGGGGAGTGGGAGGAGGAAGCCAGTGCAGGGACCCCCTGCGGTCATTCCCCTCAAGAACAAGTATACCGTTTTGGATACTTGTGGGGGGGATGACTTACCAGGGGCAAGCAACGAGGTTCAGGCCTCTGGCACGGAGCCTGGCCCCATTGCTCAGAAGGGTAGGGTGGAGAAAGGTAGAGCAATAGTTCTTGGGGACTCGATAGTGAGGGGTACAGACAGACGGTTTTGTGGGGGCGACAGGGACTCACGTTTGGTATGTTGCCTCCCAGGTGCAAGGGTACGTGATGTCGCTGATCGTGTTTTCCGGGTCCTTAAGGGGGAGGGGGCGCAGCCCCAGATCGTGGTCCACGTTGGCACCAACGATATAGGTAGGAAGAAGGGAGAGGATGTCAGACAGGCTTTCAGGGAGCTAGGTTGGAAGCTCAGAGTTAGAACAAACAGAGTTGTAGTCTCTGGTTTGTTACCCGTGCCACGTGATAGAGAGTCGAGGAATAGGGAGAGAGAGCAGTTAAATGCGTGGCTACAGGGATGGTGCAGGAGGGAGGGATTCCAGTTTCTGGACAACTGGGGTCCTTTCTGGGGAAGGTGGGACCTCTATAAAAAGGATGGGCTACACCTGAACCTGAGGGGCACCAGTATCCTTGGGGGGAGGTTTGCTAGTGCTCTTTGGGAGGGTTTAAACTAACTCCGCGGGGGCATGGGAACCAGGACTGTAGCTTTAGGGTACAGGACCTTGAGTGTAGGGAGGTTAGGAATAATGCAGCGATCTCTAAGGAGGGTGCCTGTAACCAGAAAGGTGGATTGAAGTGTGTATACTTCAATGCCAGAAGTATAAGGAATAAGGTAGGTGAACTTGCAGCGTGGGTTGGTACCTGGGACTTCGATGTTGTGGCCATTACAGAGACGTGGGTAGAACAGGGACAAGAATGGCTGTTGCACGTTCCAGGGTTCAAATGTTTTAGTAGGATCAGACATGGGGGTAAAAAAGGGGGAGGCGTGGCATTACTTGTCAAAGACAGTATCACAGCAGTGGAATGGACGATGGAAGAGGACTTGCCATCTGAGGTAGTTTGGGCTGAGGTTAGAAATAGGAAAGGTGAGGTCACCCTGTTAGGTGTTTTCTACAGGCCTCCTAATAGTCCTAGAGAAGTAGAGGATAATATTGCGAGGATGATTCAGGAAAAGAGTGAAGGTAGCAGGGTGGTTGTTATGGGGGACTTTAACTTCCCAGATATTGACTGGGAGAGCTATAGCTCGAGTTCATTAGATGGGTCGGTGTTTGTACAATGTGTGCAGGAGGGTTTCCTGACACAATATGTCGACAGGCCAACAAGAGGGGAGGCTATATTGGATTTGGTTCTAGGTAATGAACCAGGCCAGGTGTTAGACTTGGAGGTAGGTGAGCACTTCGGGGACAGTGACCACAACTCGGTGACTTTTACTTTAGTGATGGAGAGGGATAATCGTGCGCCGCAGGGCAAGAGCTATAGCTGGGGGCAGGGAAATTATGATGCAGTGAGGCATGACTTAGGATGTGTGGATTGGAAAAACAGGCTTCAAGAGAAGAACACTAATGAGATGTGGGGATTGTTCAAGGAGCAGCTACTGCGTGTCCTCGATAGGTATGTACCAGTCAGGCATGGTGTAAAGGGCCTTGTGAGGCAGCCGTGGTTTAGTAAGGAATTGGAGTCCCTTGTGAAAGGGAAGAAGGCGGCATATGTAAAGATGAGGCGTGAAGGTTCAGTAGGGGCGATTGAGAGTTATAAGGTAGCCAGGAAGGAGCTAAAGAGGGAGCTAAGAGAAGCGAGAAGGGGACATGAAAAGTCTTTAGCTGGTAGGATTAGGGAAAACCCAAAGGCTTTCTATAGGTATGTCAAGAATAAAAGGATGACTAGGGTAGGTATCGGTCCAGTCAAGGATAGTAGTGGGAAGTTGTGTGTGGAGGCGGAGGAGATTGGAGAGACATTAAATCAGTACTTTTCATCAGTATTCACTCAGGAACAGGACACTGTTGCTGATGTGAATATGGAATCACAAATAATTAGAATGGATGCCCTGGAAATATGCAGGGAAGAGGTTTTGGGAATATTGGAAAGGATGAATATAGATAAGTCTCCGGGGCCTGATGGCATTTACCCCAGGATCCTATGGGAAGCTAGGGAGGAGATAGCAGAGCCATTGGCCTGGATTTTTATGTCGTCATTGTCAACGGGAATAGTACCAGAGGACTGGAGGATAGCGAATGTGGTCCCATTGTTCAAGAAAGGGAGTAGGGATAGCCCTAGTAACTATAGGCCAGTGAGTCTGACTTCAGTGATGGGCAAAGTCTTAGAGAGAATGGTAAGGGATAAGATTTATGAACATCTGGGTAGGAATAACGTGATCAGGGATAGCCAGCATGGTTTTGTGAAGGGCAGGTCGTGCCTCACAAACCTTATTGAGTTCTTTGAGAAGGTGACTAAGGAAGTGGATGAGGGTAAAGCAGTAGATGTTGTGTATATGGATTTTAGTAAGGCGTTCGATAAGGTTCCCCATGGTAGGCTAATGCTAAAACTTCGGAGGTATGGCATTGAGGATACATTAGAGGTTTGGATTAGGAATTGGCTGGCTGGAAGGAGACAGAGGGTAGTAGTTGATGGATTATGTTCATCTTGGAGCGCAGTTACTAGCGGTGTACCACAAGGATCTGTTTTGGGACCATTGCTTTTTGTTATCTTTATAAATGATCTAGAGGAAGGACTTGAAAGCTGGGTAAGCAAGTTTGCGGATGACACAAAAGTCGGTGGAGTTGTGGATAGTGAGGAAGGAAGTGATAGGTTACAGCGGGATATAGATAAGTTGCAGAGCTGGGCGGAAATGTAGCAAATGGAATTCAATGTAGCTAAGTGCGAAGTCGTTCACTTTGGTAGGAATAACAAGATGATGGATTACTGGGTTAATGGTAGGCTACTTGGTAGTGTGGATGAGCAGAGGGATCTTGGTGTCTATGTACACAGATCTCTGAAAGTTGCCACCCAGGTAAATAGTGCTGTGAGGAAGGCATATGGTGTACTGGGCTTTATTGGCAGAGGAATTGAGTTCCGGAGTCCTGAGGTCATGTTGCAGTTGTATAAGACTCTGGTGAGGCCTCATCTGGAGTATTGTGTGCAGTTTTGGTCGCCATACTATAGGAAGGATGTGGAAGCTTTAGAACGAGTGCAGAGGAGGTTTACCAGGATGTTGCCTGGAATGGTAGGAAAATCTTATGAGGAAAGGCTGAGGCACTTGGGGCTGTTCTCATTGGAGAAGAGAAGGTTTAGGGGAGATCTGATAGAAGTGTATAAGATGATTAGGGGTTTAGATAGGGTAGATACTAAGAACCTTTTACCGCTAATGGAGTCAGGTGTTACTAGGGGACATAGCTTTAAATTAAGGGGTGGTAGGTATAGGACAGATGTTAGGGGTAGATTCTTCACACAGCGGGTTGTGAGTTCATGGAATGCCCTGCCCGTATCAGTGGTGAACTCTCCTTCTTTATGGTCATTTAAGCGGGCATTGGATAGGCATTTGGAAGTTATTGGGCTAGTATAGGTTAGGTAGGATTCGGTCGGCGCAACATCGAGGGCCGAAGGGCCTGTACTGCGCTGTATCCTTCTATGTTCTATGTTCTATGTAAGTGTTGTAAACTGCAAGAACAGGCTGCATGTATGACATTAGAAAGGGCATCTAGGTGTCTTTAGGTCAGCACGGACAAAATGGGCTCAATGCTTCTATCTGGTGTGACAGAGGGGATGTTGTGTATGGTGTAAATGTGATACTTTGGAGTAGAAAATTTTCAGGTTAACTTTTATGTTTGGTGTTCCAATGATTGGCATGGGGTCCAAAAGGATGTTGGGTCCAAGCAGAGCAGTGGGGAAATATCATCTCCACATTTTAGTGACTAGAAAAAAGAGAGACTCCAGAAGAATGTGGTCCCTCCCTATTGCCAGATTCAAGCTTGTTTCAGAGCAGCAGCACAATATTTTGAAGGTTGGGGGTAAATGGCCAATGCTGTGGTATATGATTAAGTCCTAGAGCCAGATATATAGAGTTAGTACTTAAATTGAAAGGAAGAATCCCAATTGCAGTACTCTCAGAATTACCTCCAATGATACTGCTCACAAGAACAAAATTAAAAGTGTAAGCCAGATGATTATTTAGGAGAAGTGGGAGTAAGATTCTAGGCATGTTCTGGGCAAGATAAACAAGTAAAAGAAGGTTGGAGGTATCTGGGCAAGCCACACTCCAGTGATCTCAGTTCGGGAAGAGATGGTGCTTTCTGATATTTTCCAAGAATGTTACTGGGTGTAGAAAGCTAAGCAAGGAAGCAGAAGAGGTTGAAAGAAGATTAGGATCAATGGACAAGTGTAAGAAGCAAAATTGCAATGTGGAATAAAACATGGAGGAATGATTGGACCATCATGGATTAAAAAAAAATTTCAAGCAAAGCTAAAGATAACAAGTCTAAATACTTATGTCTTCATATATGGTTAATTAGTAATAATGTACATGAGGCATCAGCAATAATATATCATATTATGTACTTGCAGAGACATGACTGAAGGTCGACCAAGGATCAGTACTCAACTCACAGCGTATTCAAAGAGAGACAAGAAAGTAAAGAGAGTTGGGTTTATAGAGGAGTAGAGTATACGCTGAGGAAGACTTTTGTTTCAGAAAATCATGATGTGGAATTTGTATGCATCAAGATATGAAACACCAAGCTGCTGAAAATGTTGTTGGAAAAAAATCTATAAGCCTCAAAATAATAGTGGAGACTTCCTGGAGGACATTAAAGTTGAAATTAGAAATACATGCGATGAGAGTACAATTGTAACCATGGGTGACTTTAATCACGTAGAGTTTGGACAAACAAAACTCGTGATTGAATTATGGTGGGGCATTTCCTGTAGTGTGCACATGATGATTCTGCTTGAAAAAATACATTGAGGAAACAATCAGACTGTGCACAGTGCAATAAGAAAATATTAAATGGAACAAACTTGTTGCGTGGGTTCCCCAGTGTGCATCATGATGGAACACTTTGTTAAGATAAAGTGGAAAATACTTGAATCCAAACCTCGAAACCTGAATCTAATAAGATGAAACATTAGTTTAAAAAATTGATAATTAGCGAGAATAAATTGGAGAATCTTTAATAAGTGGTGGACCCAAACACACAGCACACCACCCTTGCCCTAGCCCTCCAAATAGTGTTTCAATGTTGCGTGTTTCTGTGCAGATGCACATATAATTTGTGAATGACACACTGACATAAAAAGCTGTGGAACAGTGTGCAAGATGCTTCCAAAAATGCATGTTTGCTTTCTGCCCCACGACTCCATTGTTGGGAGTGCTATTTGGAATACAGATATCATTAGGTCCAGAGAGGAGACATATAACATTGGCTAAAAGATGCATCAAGGGTGAGGATTGGAGATAACTTCAAATGCTGCAACGGAAGGCTAAATGTTTGAATTTAGAATTTGAACGTAAAATTACAGAATCATTCCCGATGAAAGGCTTATGCCCGAAACGTCGATTCTCCTGCTCATCGGATGCTGCCTGACCTGCCATGCTTTTCCAGCACCACACTCTCGACTCTGGTCTCCAGCATCTGCAGTGCTCACTTTCTCCTAGCATGATAATTGACTATAAATGCTTCAATAAAATATGTACAAAATGATTTATGAAGACAAATCCAGATCACCCTGCAGTTAGAAGCCAAAGAAATCATACTGGGATCATACGTTTGGTTTCTAAATTCATAGAATAAGACACAACGATGTTGCCAGACTCAATGACTCTAAAAATGGATCACTGAGAGGGTAAAATTGAAGGAAATCAATTGAAGGTTGCCGAGATTTGGAGGTGCTGGTGTTGGACTTGGTTGGACAAAGTTAAAAATCACACAACACCAGGTTACAGTCAAACAGGTTTATTTGGAAGCACTACTTCTCGGAGCATCGCTCCTTCATCAGGTTGGAAGGTTGATGGATATGAATGTTTGGGATGCACCATATATCTATGTGATGTCTTGCCTGGTCTCAGGATTACATACCCTGTCAAATTATTGTGAATGCCATTCAGGGAAAGTAAAATTTGACATGCCGTCACCATTATGGGCCTAGATTACAACGGTCAGGATCCATCCTGCCTTCATATCTCCATCTTCATTTCCCACTTTGCAAGAAGGATTAAAATTGACTTCTTTAATTAAGCTTTGTTCTTTGCGGCAGGGACGCCATTCTGACGAGTGTGCTGGGCGATAAATGTTGAATGCATATATTCAACATTTAGTTGAATCTAAATATTCAACTTCGATCTTGGTTCTTAATTATATTTTGTTGGGGACTCACCGTGATCGTTTTTGTCTCCTGGAAATTGTTTGCTGCAGTTAGTGTAAACAATACCGTCTCTGAACATTTCTTCCTTCTGATTATGTCCCAGCAATAAACTTGAAAGTGAACAGTGTCTTTGCCATCATGTAGTTGAATAGTGATAGTTTCTTCCACCCCAATGTGAATGATATTCGGGGCAGTAATCAGATAGCTAAAAAAAAAGCCAAAATAAATCAGTACAATTACATTTGTTTTCCAGTAACCTTACCACACAGATGTGCCCTCTCTCTCCTGGAATTATCTCTGGCCCAATATCCCACCACTATATTTTCCCTTCGCAGTTATGGACTTTTGTCCATATCTATTTTAAACTCTCCAAGACTGACAACTCTGAACTCTGATGTTCCCTGTGAAGTCTCATTACTGCTCACATGGTTTATTTCTTAAAACCTAGGATTAAACCGAGCTTTCGGTCACATGTGCTAATGTTTCCCGGCGGGCTCATTGTCAAATTACATTTGTTGATCAAAACTGCAAAGCAGTCTGGGGCATTTCAGTCCATTCAAGGTACTGCATAAGTACATATTATAGTTGAAATCAGTGGAGGAAGGCAGGCACCAAGTTTTTATTGATTCCCCCTACATACTTTTGAAATTTTTGATCCAAATGAGATCTTATTTTCATTCTGTTGCTGTTAAAAATGTTCTTTTTGTTGTGGTATTAATACATTATTTGGCAATCTGTCTTTCTTTTTCTGATCATCTCCTTGGAATCCGGTAAGTAGCTTCCTCTTGATGTGTGCAGTATATTAGGGATGCTCAGATTCATTTAGGATGGCATAATGAGTGAATAATAAGCATTACACTTTGATTCAGTACCTTCATTTTCTCGATTACTAATATCCACTTCAACACAAAATCAGTCAAGAGTCAAGTTATCTGTCTATGTCCTTATCGGTAACAGTGACCGTAGAATCCCCACTGTGTGGAAACCGACACTTCAGTCCAACAAATCCACACTGACCTCTCTGAAGAATAACCCACCCAGGCCCATTCCACTCCCCTGTTATCCTACATTTACCCCTGACTAATGCACCTAACCCACACATCCCTGAACATTATGAGCAATTTCGCACGGCCAATCCACCTTACCTGCGCATCTTTGGAATGTGGGAGGAAACCAGAGCACACAGAGGAAGCCCACACAGACATGGGGAGAATGTGCAGACAGGCACCATAGGCTGGAATCGAACACAGGCCCCTGGTGGTGTGAGGCAGCAGGGCTAACCACTGAGCCACCATAGTGCCTCTTTGTGGAGATGAAGCCCGACCTTCACATTAAGAATACCATCTAACTTGCTGTGTGGCGGTATCAGTGAGCCAAATGGAACAGACTTTGAACAAATCTAGCAACTCAAGACTGGGCATCCATGAGGTGTTGTGGACCATTAACAGCAGTAGAATTGTACTCCAACACAATCTGTAACTTCATGGCTAAACATATCCTCCACTCAGGTCTTATCATCAAGCCAGGGATCAATCCTGCTTCAGTGAAGAGCGCAGGAGTGATTGTCAAGAGTAGTATGAGGCATATCTAAAAGTGAGTTGTCATATTGGTGAAACTACCAAACAGTTTGTATGTCAAACAGCTTAAGCATCAAGTGATAGACAGAGTAAATGATCCCACCAATCAACATATCAGATCTAAGCTCTGCAGTCCTGTGACATTGGGTCGTGAATAGTGGTGGACAACTGAACAACTCCCTGCAGGAGGGGGCTCTGCAAATATCCCCATCCTCAATGATGGAATAGCCCAAGCCAAAAGGTAAGACTGAAGCATTCACAACAATCAATAGTCACAAGTGCCCAATGAACGATCAATCTTAGCCTCTTTCTATAGTAACCATCATCACAGATAGCAATCTTCAGCCAATGCTTTGCATTCCATGTGATACCAAGAAATGGTTGCAGGCACTGGGCCCTGCAAAGGCAATGTGCCCAAACAACATTCCGGCAAAAGTCCTGAAGAGTTGTGGCCCAAAATGTGCTGCCATCCCAGCCAAGCTGTTCCAACACAGCTACAATGCTGACATCCACCCAGCAATGTGGACGTTTGCTCAGGTATGTCCTGTACACAAAAAAGCAGAACAAATTCAACCCAGTCAATTGCCATCCATCAGTCTACTTTCCATCATCGGTTAAGTAATGGAAGGTGTCATCAACAATGTAAACAAACACATCTGTTGAGCAATAACCTGCTCTGTGATGCCCAATTTTGGTTCTACAAAGGCCACTCAGCTCCTGACCTTATTACAGCCTTGGTTCAAACATGGAGAAAAACGCTGAATTCCAGAAACAAGGCAAGAATGACAACCCTTGACATCAAGGCTGCTTTCAATGAATGTAGCATCAAGGCATCCAAACCAAATTGAAATCAATTGGTATCGGGGGCAAACTCTTCTTTGGTTACAGTCATATCTGGTACAGAGGAAGATGGCTGTGGTTGTCAGAAGTCAGTCATCTCACCTCCAGGACATCTCTGCATGAGTTACCCAGAGTCGTGTCCGAGGTCCAACGATCTTCAGAGGCTTCATCAATGACTTTCCTTCCAACATAAGGTCAGAAGTGAGGATGTTTGCTGATGATCGCACAATGTCCAGCACCATTCATGACTCCCCAGATGCTGAGGAGAAAGTGAGGACTGCAGATGCTGGATATCAGAGCTGACAATGTGTTGCTGGAAAAGCGCAGCAGGTCAGGCAGCATCCAAAGAGCAGGAGAATCGACGTTTCGGGCTGAAGAAGGGCTCATGCCCGAAACGTCGATTCTCCTGCTCCTTGGATGCTGTCTGACCTGCAGTGCTTTTCCAGCAACACATTTTCACTTCCCCAGATGTTGAAGGAATTTATTTTCAAATACAAGACGCTCTGAACAATATGCACATTTGGACTGATAAATGGTGAGTAACATTCATGCTACAAAAATACCTGGAAATCACCATTTCAATCGCTACCCCTTGACATTCAATGGTATCAATGAATCCCCCACTAACAACAACCTTGGGGTTACCATTGACCAAAGACTCAACTTTACTCAGCACACAGACACAATGGCTACAAGAACAAGTCAGAGACTAGGGATACTGTGGCAAGTAACTCATCTTCTAACACCCCCAAACACTATCCACTCTCTACAAAGCACAAGTCAGGAGTATGATGGAGTACCACTACTTGTCTGGATGGGTGCAGCCCCAACAACACTCAATAAGCTTCATATCATTTAGGACGAACAGATTGCTTGACTTTCACACAGGCCCAACATCCACCCCCTCCACCAACGACATTCAGTAGCAGCAGTGTGTACTATCTGCAAGATGCACCCCAGAAATTCACCAAAGATCCCCAGGCAACACTTTCCAAACCCACGAACCTTTCCCTTTCGAAGGACAAGGACAGTGGATACATGGGAACACCACCATCTGCAAGCTCCCCTCCAAGCCATTCGCCATCTTGAATTGGAAATATATCACCCATCGCTTCACTGGCACTGGGCCAAAATTCTGTAATTTGGTCCCTAACGCCGTGTGGGTCAGGTGGACTACACCTACAGGTGGACTGACATGGTTCAAAAAGGCATCTCATCACCACCTTCAAGGGCAATTAGGAATGGACAATAAAAATGTTGGCCAGCCAATGATATTCACATCCTGCAAAAGAATACAGAAAACCTATATATGGAAATGCATTTACATCGAGTTGTTCAAAATTCATGTCTCCAGGTAGTCACATAATTTATTCCAGTTCACACAATCAGTCAGAATGAGCAAACAGCAAAAGAGGGCAGATATTCAAGACAATGACCTCTCTGGTTCAACAGATCTGATTACTATGCAGGATTTAGTGAGGCAGTTATGAATTCATTGCCAACAATTGCATCTTATAAAGCTTACTCGCTCAAAGACTAATCCTCTACACAAGGGATTTCTAATGTCAGAATTGCTACTTTATAGCCATAAACATAGTTGTAACATGCTCCTGGTTTTACTTTGGGGGAAAACAAAACAGTAGGAAATTGTGAAATGTGTTACTGGGAAATATTATTTGTATAAAATTCCTACTGGACTTCAATCACAGATTGTGCATGGCATAAATGAATGGGCCTAACAGTTCCATTGTGACTTCCTCGGTGTCCTACAGAAAGACAGCAGGTAATTAGGAAAACACAAAATGATATTGCGTGAAGGCACTGGAAGTTTCTATTTGAAGACAAAATCATTCCTACATACTGGATGTTGTTTTAAATTTGTATTCTAGGTACTCGGTGCTTGGAAATAATTTTTAACCAAGGCAAGGAATAAACTTTAATGGCAATGATGACTAAAAAGGAAGGTTCGCTTTCTATTAATCCTTCGACTTGCATTGTTCATAAATTTTTTAACGTTTGCGTTGATGCACACAGTGCTTAGAAAGTATGCGGCTCCCGATCGATCTAGCTGCTATTGTCTGTACAACTTCTGGGTTGCAACCAAACCAATAAACCTGCCTCACAGTTTCCAGATGTATATGCAACCAGATTAGAAACTATGTTAATGTACTTACGAAGGTGCTCGCTCAGTTGCTGATGCAACCACATAAAGACACCAGAGAAGAAGTAACACCTTCATGGTGAAAATGGAAATCAGACTCTCTGCGAAACTGATAGACAATTCCAGATGTATCAATACATTTAACTGCAAAGATCTAAGTCACTCCTCCATGTAAATACAGACTGTCAATAATATCGATCGCCAATTAATTATTCACTTCATGCAATCCTGTTTGGCATCTGAATGACTTCACATTGCTGTAATTTGAAAAGAACAGTTGGACAAATACAATAATGATTAAAAACATGTTGGAAGTTTAGACCAAATAAGAATCTCAAAGTTCTGAGTGGGGGTTATTATGCATTGTAATTATGTGTCATAGAAGCATAGCAACCCTACAGAACAGAAAGAGACCATTTGGCTTATCAATTCTGTACCTGCCAACTGAAGAACATCCCACTTGCACACAGCTCAATTCCATGACCTCATACAGAGTGTTTACTGCAGCCGATCCACCTAACCTGCAAGTCCTTGGACTGCAGGAAGAAACAGGAAGATCTAGTGGAAACCCACTCAGATTGAAGAGAAGATACAGACTGCACACACAGGCAGTCACGTAAGGGTAGGATAGAATCCAGGACCCTGACACTGCTAACCACTTGTGCCACCAGGCAGCCATAAGCACTGCTTCTCTCCCTGCACATTTACTGCATCATGCTCAATGTAAATACTTCAAGAGGAATAGAAGGAAAGGGTTCAACAGAGAAGTACGGAAATTGCAAAACAATGAACATTAGAGAAGCAATTTAATATCAGAAGGTCCAAGAATTAACAGCATGCTTTCTGGCCTGGAGAGTTTTATTCATAAAGAGTGATTTGGTAGGCTTTAGATTAATTTACTAGCAGCAGAGAAAAAGAAAGGGAACATGATTGAGATGTTTAAAAGTATGAGAGACATGGACAGGAAAACACATTTCCACATAGTGCAGTGTTCATTAACAGGGAGTAAAGATTTAAGGAGCACGTAAGAGGTTTAGAGTAGATCTGAGGGAGAAAAGATTACCCAGAGGGTGGTGAGAATCTGGAACTTAGTGCCTACAAGGGTGGTTGAAGCAGAAACTCACAACATTTACTAACTATTTTGGTGGGCGGCACGGTGGCACAGTGGTTAGCACTGCTGCCTCACAGCGCCTGAGACCCAGGTTCAATTTCCGACTCAGGCGACTGACTGTGTGGAGTTTGCACGTTCTCCCCGTGTCTGCGTGGGTTTCCTCCGGGTGCTCCGGTTTCCTCCCACAGTCCAAAGATGTGCGGGTAAGGTGAATTGGCCATGCTAAATTGCCCGTAGTGTTAGGTAGGGGGTAAATGTAAGGGTATGGGTGGGTTGCACTTCGGCGGGTCGGTGTGGACTTGTTGTGCCGAAGGGCCTGTTTCCACACTGTAAGTAATCTAATCTAAAAAAAAAGATGTCCACTTTTGTTACCAAAGCATACAAGGTTTTAAATAAAGTGCTGGAAATTGGGAATTGAGTAGTAATGTGGCTGTTATTGACTGGCACAGACTTGATGGAATGAAGGGCATTTTTCTGTGCTGTAGATCTTTATGAATTGATGGCAGAAGGAATAATGGTCAAGGCAGGAATCCATGAATGTTGATATGTGACTTCACAGATGGCAACAAAATTGCTGATGCAGCAAGCAACAGAAAAGAAAGCGTTAGTCTGCAGTATATTGTACGCGGGCTTGTCAGAAGTGTGGAACAGTAGCAAAATGTATTCCAGCCAGAATAGGGTGAGGTGATAACTTTTCAGAGGAATGACAAATCAAGAAATCACATGATGAGTGGCAGGATACTCAGAATGACTAAGGATCAGAGATACATAATTATGCATGTCAATTGATCACTGAAAAGACAGCAACCTGTGATAACGTGGCATGGTGGCTCAGTGGTTAGCACTGCGGCCTCACACTGCCAGGGACCCGGGTTTGATTCCTGTCTCGGTTGACTATGGGGGGGGGTTTGCACATTCTCCCCATGTCTGTGTGGGTTTCCTCTGGGTGCTCTGGTTTCCTCCCACAGTCCAGTGATGTGCAGGTTAGGTGAATTGGCCATGCTAAATTGCCCATAGTGTTAGGTGGTAAAAACAATGACTGCAGATGCTGGAAACCAGATTCTGGATCAGTGGTGCTGGAAGAGCACAGCAGTTCAGGCAGCATCCAATGAGCAGCGAAATCGACGTTTCGGGCAAAAGCCCTTCAGAGGAGAATGGGTCTGGGTGGGTTACTCTTTGGAGAGTCAGTGTTGGACTTGTTGGGCCAAATGGCCTGCTTCCACATGGTAGGGAATCTAATCTGATCAAAAAGAAATATTGAATACTGGTGATCATTATCAAAGCTTTAAATACAAGAGAAAGAATGTTATCGTGTTGCTTAATAAGATGGTAGTTCTGCCATTGCTGATGCATTGTGTATGCAGATCTTGTCATTAAACTATAGGAAGAATGTAATCATTTTAAGTGGGTTACAGAGGAGACTTCCCATGATGTTGCCATTGTAATATTGATGAAAGGTTGTGACATACATGTTAGGCCACATGTTGGAATATTGAATCGGAATGCATAGGTGTTTGATGATCTGAAGGAGCCAAAGGCCACATGTGATACTGTAAAGGTCAATGATGACACGAATGCCCTAACAGCAGAGGGAAAGTAAAATTGTCCTATACACAGCAGAATTTAAATAGATAGTATGTTCTCATTGAACCACATCTACTTTTTACAGAACCTAACAGTGTAGATGTAAAGCTAAAAGAGACTAGGAATAAGGTTTATTCTGGTTAAGAATCTGAATAGTTAGCATGACGATGAAGATACATGTCTTGGAATTTTGCAAAATTTTCAAATTAGTTACTGTTGGATGTCCAATTTTGGGGAATCTACAAGAGTGAGAGTGAACAGAGAAGGATGTAAAGTGCTGATAATTTGATGGGAATGTGAAGTGTTTGAGAAGTCCTACCATGGTCACATGGAAAGGCAAAGAATGCTCAATTAGTAGGATGCAATTTCTTCCTTAATTTATTCTCAATAACTGATATTAGGTAAGGTCATGATTTCCTGAGTCACAAAGTCCTTTGAAAACATTGAACTTGTTTCTAAGGTTTTGTCATTGTTTGGCTCCAGCCACAATATTTTATCTGTGTCTCTCCCAAACCAGGGAAATGTCTGCGATGTTTGTTTGGTGAAAGTTTATATAACTTTATTTGCATTTGTAAAGCTAAAACCACAAAAGCTCATTACAGTGTTAAAATGGAAATGTTGGAGAAAGCAGCAAGAGATTCATGATTGGAAACTAACAAAATCTAAATTTGATTTATCTTCAATTTCTGAAACTATGAATATCTAGAATATTTCCACCAGCCAAAATAATCAGAATTTGTTCTCAGTCCAAGGTTAGATGTTGTTAATCATTAGCCAGGTATTTGCAGGAATGTGCACAAACACTGCATCTGGAACTGTGTACAACTGTCATTTAGTAAGTGAAACTTATGCTGCCCCTTGACTCCCAGCTGAACTCCAATTTACCAGAAGTATTCAGGTGATTTCTTTAAAACATTCAACATTTTGTATACTTATAAACGTCAATCATTGTCAATCCTGTCGCCTCAACAGAATTATGTGAAATGGCTCCTTTGGAAAAAGGATCAGCTCTTTTGCGGACACTGAAAGCAATATTGTCCAACTAAGTTGCATGCTGGGAAGACATGCCAACTGAACAGTGTGCTGGGAATTGGATCAGGCCAAACAGACAGTTATGCAAGCTGGTTATCCAGATTGATTCAAAAAGTGTGGCGCTGGAAGAGCACAGCAGGTCAGGCAGCATATGAGGAGCAGGAGAATCAACGTTTCGGACATAAGTCCCGATGAAGACTGAACTGTTGTGCTTTTCCACAATTTCCGACTCTAATCTCCAGCACCAGCAGTCCTCATGTACTCCGAGATTGATTGATTATATTGCATAGATGCAACTGAGACAGTGGAACGGAGATATTAAGGCAGGAAGCTTGCAACATTCACTGACAAATTGGATTAAGCCAGATAGACATGCAAGCCATTCACTTTGGTTGACTATTGAATGGTTGTTGGTGAGACAATGCTGCAAAGTTTCAGCTGGAACAATAGATCTGGGTTTCAGTCGAATGGTTTATGATTCAGCTCAGCTCCTAGGGTTAGCTAAATTAGTAGGGGAAGTTACAAATCCAACCCTGCCTTTTTTAAAAACCGCCTTCCGTGAGGCAGAAGCTCAATGTAAGCTATGCTACATCAAACTACTACAGGGTGCAGGTCCGTGGCTCAGTGCTACATCATCGGACCAGTGACTCATGTTTGATTCCAGCCTCGGATAACAGATGTGTGTAGAGTTTGCACATTCGCCCCACGTTTCCTCTGAGGTCTTGGTTTCTTGCCATCGTGCAAAGGTTTGCAGGTTGGGTGGATTAGCCATGATCAGGGAAATGCAGGGTTACAGGGAATAAGATTGGAGGGGATGGCCTTCGGTATGTCAGAGAAGACTCGATGAGTGAAATGGTCTAATTGTAAGGTTACTTGGATATTTGAGGGAAATACCTACATGCATATATTATCTATGTTGTGTTACAACAATAATGATCCATGTCTCATGGTAAATCATGTCTCATTATTAGTGCAAAATGAGTAGGCAATTAGATCAGACCATATGAAAGTGAAGATTACACTGATCAAGCAAAAAATTATGTTCATGAATATGTTTCATCAAATAATCTCAGATTGGCAAGCCTTAATTATTACAAATTGTGCTCAAAAACTGGCATGGTACAGGGAAAATATGTGTATGTACATCATCAATCTTTATTTTTTTTTTGTGCATTAAAAAAATCTTTCATTTGCTCTTTATTTTGTGAATAATATTTAGCTCACACAAGCTTTGCTGGGTGTAGGTTAAACACTTGGACTTAAGTTCAGACTGAATTCTATTGGCACTTCATTCCAAGGAACTGGTTGGAGTATGCAGTAATGACCACGTCTACAAATTAATGCACACAAGGCCACAGCATTGCCAGCCATCCAATTATTCAGTAGATTTCTAAGGCAGGATTTGCACTCCAATTGGGGGAATGGAAGTTCTAACATGTGACAATTGTTGAGAGAACAGTATTGGCAGGACCTGCTAACTCGTTAATTGATAGCTCAAGAAAACCCACACTGAAAGATTCTGCATATTATTGTCAAGGAAATCTCTGACAAACAAAGCTCCATATGATGCAGTATGCATCATATACCTTTTTTACTCATATATATTTTGTCCCTTCACTTAGATCAATATCTTAAATAAGGTTGTAACTTTTAAGAACTAATTTTCTCTTGGTATTTGCCCTAAGCAAGGCAAGTTTATATACACAGATATAGACGTGACCCAAATCTATGTATTTATTTGTTTGACATATTGTCAAACTTTGCAGATGGTACAAAGTGTAGAAGTATTTTAAACAAGAACGTAGTTAGGTTGAGCTTTAAAATTCGCAGGCAGAACTTTCTAAACGATGTGTATGAACTTAAAAGGAGAGAAGTGATGTAATTCACCTGCATTGTATGGAGCTAGAAAGGCAGTATCAAGTGTTAGATATAATGCTAAAGGCTGTGAACGAGCATGAGGACCTGAATGCACTTGTATAGTGAACGTAATGCATCAGTTGGGGTAAAGGTGTGAATGCAAGAATATCGTGTTAACCATGAATTGAACATCAGTTCGTGCTGTAATGTCTGTACAGCCTCAACATGATCTCCCAGCTCTTCTACTCAATGCACTGACCAATAGACAAGCACACCAAACACCTTTGTTACTATCCCATCTACCTAGGGCATCACTGTCAAGAAAATACAACCTGCACGCCAAGGTCTTTGTGTTTAGCAACCTTACCATTAAATATATAAGTCCTGCCTTACTTAGTCTTTCCAAAATGCAGCACCTCATATTCATCTAAAGCTGCCATTTATTGGCCCACCTGATCAAGATCCCATTGTACTTTGAGGTAACGCTCTGCCCTCATCAATCATCTTCCTTCCTTCTTCAAAAAGCTCAATCAAGTTAATCAGATGCGATTTCCCACGCAAAGTCATGTTGATTATCCCTAATCAGTCCTTGCCTTTCCCAGTACATGGAAATCCTTCCCTCAGGATACCCTCTAACCACTTGCCCACCACTGATGTCAGGCTCACTGGTCAACTGTTCACCGTCCTTTCCTGACCACCTTTCTTAAATAGTGGCACAACATTAGCCAAGCTTTCATCTTCTAGCACCTCACTTGTGACTATCAATTACACAAGTATCTCAGCAAGGGGTCCAGCAATCACTCCCCTAGCTCTCCTCAGAGTGCTAGGGTACACTTGATCAGGTCCTGAGGATTTATCAACTTTATACATTTTCGGATGGCTAGTATCATCTCCTCCGTAATATGGATTTTTTCAAGATCTCATTATTCATTTGTCCTCTATCTTCTATATCCTTCACCACAGTAAATACATGACACAAAATACTCATTTGGTATCTCCCTCATCTCTTGTTTCACACATAGATGGCCTTGCTCTTTCAGGGGCTAGAGTCTCTTGCTAACCACTCTTTTGTCCTTGATGTATTTGCAGAAGCCCTTTGGATTCTCCTTTGTATTCTTCTAGTTGCTAAAGTTTATCATGTCACATTTTTGCCCTTCCTGATTTCCCTTTTAATTATACTCCTGCTGCCTATATATGCTTCTAGGAATTCACTCGATCTCTATTGTCTCTACCTGACGTATGTGTCCTCTTTATTCTTAGTAAGAGACAAAAAAAGCTGCAGATGCCCAAAACCTCAAACTCTCTTCTCATCCAGCATACCCTAAACCTTCCAGCCTTGCCCTTCATCCTTAAAGGAACATATTGTCTCTGGACTCTCGTTATTTCAGTTTTGATGGTTTTCCATGTCCCAGCCATCCCTTTACTTGCGAACATCTGTCCACAAGCAACTGTAGAAAGTTCCAGTCATTAAAATTGGCCTTCCTCCAATTAAGAATTTTAACTTTTAGATTGGGCCTATCCTTTTCCATTGTTATTTAAAAACTCATAGAATCGTGGTCACTGACACCAAAGTGCTCCCCCACTGTCACCTCAGTCACCTGCCTTGCCTTATTTCCCAAGTGTAGATCAAGTTTTGCACCTTCTCTAGTAGGTACATCTATATACTGAATCTGAAAATTTTCATGCACACACTTCGGGCGGCATGGTGGCACTGTGGTTAGCACTGCTACCTACAGTGCCAGCAACCTGGGTTCAATTCCCATCTCATGCAACTATCTGTGTCGAATTTGCGCATTCTCCCCGTTACTGTATGGGTTTCCTCTGGATGCTCTAGTTTCCTCCTGCAGTCCAAAAATGTGCAGGTTAGGTGAATTGGCCATGCTAAATTGCCTGTAGTGTTAGGTGTAGGGGAATGGCTTAGGGTGGGTTGCTCTTTGGAGGGTCAGTGTGGACTTGTTGGGCTGAAGTGCCTGTTTCCACACTGTAAGTAATCTAATCTTAACAAATCCCTGTCCATTCAAGCCTTTAACACTATGGCAGTCCAATTCTACATTTAGAAAGTTAAAATCCCCGATCATCGCCACCTAATATTCTCGCAGATAATTAAGGTCCTTTCAGAGTTCTCTTTTCTCAATTTCCAGCTGACTATTAGGCAGTCTATAGTACAATCCCAATGAAATGATCATCCCTTTCTTATTTCTCAGTTCCACCCAAATAACTTAGATTAGATTCCCTACAGTATGGAGACAGGCGTTTTAGCCCAACAAGTCCACACCGACCCTCCAAAGAGTAACCCACAGAGACCCATTCCCCGACCCTATATTTACCCCTGACTAATGCATCTAACATTATGGGCAATTTAGCATGGCCAATTCACCTGACCCACACATCTTTTAGATTGTGGGAGGAAACTGGAGCAAATCCCATCAAATGTGGGGAGAATGTGCAAGCTTCACACAGACATTCGCCCGAGGCTGAAATCAAACCTGGGTCCCTGGCGCTGTGAGGTAGCAGTGTTAACCATTGAGCCACTGTGCTGCCCCACTTTCCTGGCCGTATTCCTCCCTACGTATTTATCCTCCTCACATGATGTCAAAGTAAAATGAGGACACTTGGAGTGGCATGGTGGCTCAGTGGTCAGTACTGCAGCCTCACAGTACCAGGACCTTGGTTCAATTCCAGCTCTGGGTGACTATGTGTTCACACATTCCCCCTGTGTCTGTATAGGTACACTCTGGGGGCTCTGCTTTCTGCCCACAGTTTACCACCACCTTCTCAATGATAAATTGTGATGAGCATTTGGTGTTCGCCTTCAATAAGGTTATGTTTTGCTTCAATTCTTTCTACAGGGTTGTGAATGGCAGAGCTTCTGGTTTCAGCCTTTCGATAATGGTTAACAGACACTGCCTTAGGCAAAAGGCCTTTAGTTAAAAAAGACACTTACACAACAAAAGGGAAGTGGGACGTTCTCCCAACTCAGGTTTGAGCAAGCAGTCTAGGAGAGAAAGATTCATGGATACAATTTCTGACTGACTCTCTGGCATCTCTCCTCCTGTGCTTGGTTTTAACTCTCTTTTTTTGCCAGGCAGGTTTTTGTGGGATGTTGCAGGTATTTGGAACAGCACCATTCAGTTGCAAGGGAGTTGATTGGGTTTTCAGATAAGTTGAGTCTTTCTCAATTCGGTTCGCTTTTGATCTTGTTTGGGTTCTGTAAATAAAGTCTGTTCCATTTGGAACTGAGTGGTTGGGTCATCTACATCCCTCTAGGAATGTTCACTCTACACGTACCTAGAGCAACGAGAAAAGTGAGGGTCTGGGGTACCTTTGTGAAACATTTGGAAAGGGTCTAGCCTGGTCCATGACAGATTGAGGGCTCTGTGCAGGATTGGTTCTATAATTCTGATTTGGGATTAGGGTTGCTGGACTTAAAGGCAATGAGTGTCTTTTGTTTCAGATGTGGAATTAGGTTGGTTTAAACAGTGCTTTATCGGGTAATGACTGTCTGAGTCACTCAGAGTTTTCTGGGGTTGGAAGAAGTAATTGTGGTTTTTACAGAAGGTGAACAAGGCAAAGCTGCTGGACTTGGCAGTCAATCTGGATTTGGAGTTATGTTCATGGGTAAGAGAAAGAGAGATCATTACAGCAATAGCTCAGTATTTAAATTTGCTGGAAATGACATCACAATCTTTAGAGATGCTTAAAATTCAAATGAAAATGAAGCAGCTGCCATTTTCAGAGGGACATATCAGCCTCTCTGGAAAAGCCTCTCACATATCAAATGAGGATTTACCCTCACATTGCTGCTCCCAATCCACATTCTTCAGCTCCTGACGAACTTTGCTGTAGTTGGACTTCTCTCAATTTAGCACTCTTCCTTTCGTCTCAACTTTGTCCATGAGTGTTCTAAACGTTGCAGAATTGTGATCACTCTTCCCAAAGTCATCCCCTATTGAAACTTCAACGATTTGGCTGGTTGGTTCGGAGCTGAGTAGGAGAGTCAAATTGTGCTCTAGGAAGGTGAGGAAAGGCTATAAATACTGACTGTCGGGACGTTGGACCTTCATTTAGGCAGAAAAATTGAGTGGGTGTAGTCAAATTGCACTCTGGGAAGGTGAGTGAACTGATATATTTGGGCAGTGGCTAAACCGAAGTCATTCAGCATGTAATGTCTCCCACCCACCCTCCTCCCTGAACCAGAGAAAAATAACTGCAATGTGTTGATAAGGGTTTTAATGTGTGCTGGTACATAGTGTGAGTGGTAATTAAAAAAAAATCTTTTATCTATTATTTGATGTAACAGTTGGACTAAGTTAAACTTAAGATTAAAAATGGCAAGAGATCCCAGACCCATGTTATGCTCCTCTTGCATAACGTAGGAGTTCAGGGATACAGCTGTTGTTCCTGACCCCTTCACGTGCAGCAAGTGTGTTCACCAGCCCCTTGATTCCCCAACCTTGGGAAAAGCGCTGAGTACATTCAACATATCCATGCCTCTCATGACCTTATACACTTCTGTAAGATCCTCCCTCAGTTTCCTACGTTCTGAAGAGAAATCTCTTGGCTTGTCCAAACTCTCCCTATAACTCAGACCATTGAGTTCAGGCAACATCCTTATAAATTTCTTCTGCAGTCTTTCCAATTTAGTAAAATCCTTCCTATAACAAGGAAAACAAAATTGAACACAATACTCCAAGTACGGTCTCAGCTACTTTGTGCATAACTGCAACATAACTTCCCAACTTTTCTATTCAGTGCCCTGAAGGCCTGTATGCCAAAAGCCTCCTTCACTACCCTGTCTACCTATGACCACTTCAGAGAACCATTCATCTGAACTCCAAGGTCCCTCTGTTTCTCTACCTTCAGGCCCTACCATTCACCATGAAATTTCTACCTTGATTTGACTTTCCAAAATGCAAGACCTCACACTTATCTATATTAAACTCTATTTGCCATTTCTTGGCCCACTTCCCCAGCTGATCAAGGTACTGCTGCAATTTTTAGTAACATTTCTCACTGATCACGAAGCTTCCTATTTCAATGCCATCTGTAAACTTTCTAATCACACCTTGCACATTCTCATCCAAATCATTGATATAGATAACAAACAGGAAGGGTCCAGCACCGGCCCTGAGGCACTCCAGTAGTTCCAGGCCTCCAGTCCAACAAACATCTTTAACACTATTACCCACTGCTTCCTAACATCAAATTAATTGTATATCCAATTTGACAGCTCACCCAGGATTCCATGCGATCTAACGTTTTGGAGCACCTACTAAGTGAAACCTTATCAAAGGCCTTGCTGAAACCCATATGGACTCCTTCTACCACTCTGCCCCTCTCAACTTTCCTGGTCCCTTCATCAAAGCCCTCTAAAAAACATGGTGAAGCATGATCTCCCACACACAAAGCCATGCTGATAATTCCTCATAAAACTTCTATCTTTCTAAATGCATATCTATCTTATCTCACAGACTTTTCTCAAGCAACGTACCTCCCACAGATGTTAGAGTTACTAGCCTACAGTTTCCAGGTTTCTTTTTGCAGTCCTTTTTGATGAAGGGCACAACATTGGCCACCCTCAAATATTTCACAACCTCATACGTGGCTAATGATGATGTAAAAATATCAACCAGGGCCCACGCAATTTTATCTTTATCCTCTTATAGTGTCCTTGGATATATCTGGTCAGAACCAGGAAATTTATCTACCTTCATACATTCAAATATATCCAACATCTCCTCTCATCTGATGTGAACTGTCTCTAAGATATGATTCATGTCTTTCTCCATGGTAAATATAGAGGAGAAATATTCATTGACCTTGCCTATCTCCCGCATATTCATGTTCACTTTGGTCCTTGAGGAGTTCTCTCCTCTACCCCTACCTACCGACAGGCAAGGGATTCCCTTGACATCACCTGCCTGTACCTGAGACTTACCTCTTCTTTCTTTCTGGTCAAAGCCTTAGTATCAGTTGTCATCCAGGGTTTCTTATTACTGTCAAACTTACCTTTCACCCTCACAGGAACATATCAACCTTGAACTGTAGCTATCTCACTTTTAAATGCTGGAGGTCCCTTTGCCTGGGAAAAAAAAAACTACACCAATCAACCCCTGCAGACTCCTGATTAATTCCATCAAAATTCGACTTGCCCCAATTTGCAACTTGAACTTGCGCATCAGTTTTATTCCTGTCTATCACTATTTTAACTAATAGAATTAGAGTCACTGGTCCCAAAGTTCTCCCCCACTGTCACCTCCTTATTTCTAAAGAGCAGATTGAGCTTTGCCCCTTCCCGAGTAAGACCCTTTATATACAGCTTGAGGAAACTTTCCTGAACACATTTAACAAACTCAAACCCATCTAAGTCCTTCATGCTATGGCAGTCCCAGTCCATGTTAGGAAAATTAAACTCCCTGACTATGACAACCTTATTGGTCCTGAATGTCTCCCCAGTCTTCCTGCGTATTTGTTTCTCTAATTCCCATTGACTATTTGGGGGCCTATAGTACAACCCCAATAACATCACCAGCCCCTTCTTATTTTTTAGCTCCACCCAAAAAGCCTCACTGGATGAATTTTCAGTTATTTCATCTCTGAGTCATGCAGTGTTAGTTGCTTTAATCATTAATGCTCTTTCCATTGGCTCTGTCTCGCCTAAAGCACCTATACCTGGGCACATTAAGCTTCCAGGCCTGTCCCTCCCACAGCCATGTTTCTGTAATGGCTGTAATATCCCAGACACATGGCCCGGGCAGCCCTCTTGAATTGAAATGGATGTAATTGAATGCAATAGACATTCTGCATTCCCTGTCATGTTCCAGTCTGACCTGTCTCTTCAACTTACTATTTCCAAATAAAGTATCTCCTTCCAGCCTCACACTTGCCTCCTTGCTGTGGATCCTACCCCCTGCCAATATAGTTCAAACTCTCCCTTGTAGCACTAGCAAACCTGGCTGCCAAGATATTGGTCCCCCTCCAGTTCAGATGTGACTTGTCCCTCTTGAACAGGTCAACTCTGCCCCAGAAAAGATCCCAATGATCTAAAAATCTGAATGCCTGCCCCTTGTTCCAATTCTTTAGCCATGCAGTCATCTGCCATATCCTCCTCTTCTTTCCCTCACTAACCAGAGATTATCACTGACAGGGTCCCATTTTTAACTTTTTTCCAAACTCGCTATAATCACTCTGCAGGACCTCATCCTATTTGTACCTTGGTCATTTGTTCCAATGTGTACAATGATTTCTGGTTGCTCACTCTCCCCCTTGAAAACGTTCTGCAGCCATGGTGAGACTTCTAGACCCTGGCACCCAAGAGACAACACACCATCCTGCATTCCCGTTTTCCACCACTGAATCTCCTGTCTGTCCCCTAACTATTGAATCTCCTATTTAACTTTATCCTTTCCTGCTGTCCTCTCAAGCCGGCCGCAGAATCACTGACCTGGCTACTAACATCTGAAGGTCTTAGTGGGGGAGCACCAGTGACCATTATATTAGTTTTAAAACAGAATCATAGAATACAATGTGGAAGCAGATCATTCAACCCATCGACTCCACAACAACCTTCTGAATGACATCCCACCCTATCTCTAACCCTGCACCTCCCATGGATAATCCACCTAGCCCACTTATCTTTGGATGCTATGGGAAATGTAGCATGGCTAATCCATGTAAGCCAAACATCTTTGGACTGTGGACTGAAACCAGAGCTCGCAGAGGAAACCCACGCAGATATTGCGCGAACGTACAAACTCCAATGTACAATGTACAAAAGAGTGAAATCAAGTACAGGTCCCTGGCGCTGTGAGGCAGCAATGCTAACCACTGAGTCACTGTAATGATGGAAGAGAAGAGATATGATCCACAAGTTAAAGCTCTACATTAGGCAAGGCCAATTTTGATGGAACTAGACAGGGACCTTCAGAAGTTGACTGGGTGGAGGCTTGTCATAGGAAAAGGCGCATCTGGCAACTGGGAGGATTTCAAAAGAGAGATAGTAAGAACTTAGAAGCAGCATGTCCCTCTTAGTGTGAAGGGCAAGGCTAGCAGGCTGAGCAAACAGTGGCTGACACAATATTTTGATGTTTGTGTCAAGGAACAGAAGGAGGCATATGTCAGGAGTAGGCAGCTGGGATGAAGTGAATCCCTCGTGGAGTACAGGGGTACAACTAAGAGAAAAATGAGGAGGGCAAAATGGTGACATGAGATAGCTTTGGCAGTTCAGGTAGAGGAGAATCCAAAGAGATTTTGCAAATATATTTAGGGCAAAAGATTAAAGAGGAAGATAACAGGGTCCATTACGGATCAGCAAACCCAATGTGTGGAGCGACTGGAGGTGAGATCCTGAACAAATATTTCTCATCACTATTTACAGAAGAAAGATATTGAAGCTAGGGGACTCAGGGAGGTAAACAGTGATATATTGAGAAGAGTTCACATTACCGAAACTGAGGTGCTAGAGGTCCAAAATACATAAAGGTAGATAAATCAGCAGGAGCTGATCAAGCATATCCCAGCATATTGTAGGAAGATAGGGAAGGAATGGCGGAGCCCTTAGTGGAGGAAGTTCTGTCATCGACAACCATAGGTAAGGTGCCTGCAGACTGAAGGCTGGTATATATTGTGCCATGATTTAAGAAAGACTGTAAGGAAAAGCAAGGGAACTTCTGACACAACATCAGTAAGAAGTACTTCTTTTTATAGAAAGGGCGGCACGGTGGCACAGTGGTTAGCACTGCTGCCTCACAGCGCCAGAGACCCGGGTTCAATTCCCAACTCAGGTGACCGACTGTGTGGAGTTTGCACATTCTCCCCGTGTCTGCGTGGGCTTCCTCCGGGTGCTCTGGTTTCCTCCCACAGTCCAAAGATGTGCAGGTCAGGTGAATTGGCCATGCTAAATTGCCCCTAGTGTTAGATAAAGGGGTAAATGTAGGGGAATGGGTGGGTTGCGCTTCGTCGGGTGGGAGTGGACTTGTTGGGCCGAAGGGCCTGTTTCCATACTGTAAGTAATCTAGACTTTGGAGGGGATTCTGAGAAGCTCAGTATAAATTTAGAAAAGCAAGGCGTTATTAGGGAGACTCACATTGCCTCTGTGCAGAGGAAATCGCATCTCACAAATATGATTTATTTTCTTGAAGAGATGACCAACAAGATAGATGAGGGCAGTCCGTAGACGCTGTCTATATGAGTTTTAACAAGGCCTATGACAAGGTTCTGAATGGTAGAGTGGTTAGTAAGTTTAAATCACATGGCATCCAGAGAGAGCTAGCCAACTGGACATAATATTGTCTTCATGGTAAGGAGGCAAAGGGTGGTGGTGAAGGGTTGTTGTTCTACCTGGAGGCTTGTGGCCAGCAGTGAGCTGCAAGGGTCAGTGCTGGGTCCACTGTTGGTGATCATTTACAAAAATGATTTGGATGGGAATTTAGAACGTGTCGTTAGTAAATTTACACATGACACCAAAATTGATGGTAAAGTAGACAGTGAAGAAGGTTATCTAAGAGTAAAATGAGATCATGATCAACTGGGCAAGTAGGCCAATGAATGGCTGACGGAGTTTAAATCAGGTAAATGTGAAGGGTGTGTTTATGGCAATGGTGCAGAAAGCTGGTACAGCATCACTAAGTTGTGATAGTGTCAGTTGGGGTTTCTGACAGTTTAAGTTATTCTATATTCTATTCTCTTTTGTTCGCACTTCATTTGCAAGTAAATTCTAGAAGACAGTGAGGTCTGCAGATGCTGGAGTTGACAGTGTGTTGCTGGAAAAGCACAGCAGGTCAGGCAGCATCAGGAATTTCCAATGAAGGGCTCCGGCCAAAAACGTCAATTTTCCTGCTCCCAGGATGCTGCCTGACCTGTTGTGCTTCTCCAGCAACACACTGTAAATAAATTCTGTTTTATTTGACCATTTGGTTTAAACCAGAGCAGAACTTGCACAGTTAAGGTTAGGGTCATATTTAGTAGTGTTGTCAAACAGACAGACCGAGAGGTGCAATTACCTTGTTCCCTGAAAGTGGCATCTCAGGTAGATAATATGGTAAAGTATGCATTTATCATGTTTGCCTTCTTCTAGAAGAGCAATGAGTACAGAAGTTGGGATGACATGATATTAGTCATGCCACATTTGGAGTACTGTGTACAATTCAGGTCACTCAGCTTTCAGAAAAATGTTATTGAACCGGAAAGGATGTAAACAGCTTTACAAAAATGTTACTGAGAGTGGAATGTTTGTGTTACCAGAAGAGGCTGGGGATTTTTCTTCCATGGAGCTAAGGAGGCTGACATCTGACCATATCAAGGTTGACATATCATGAAGGGCACAGATCAACTGGGAGCCAGGGTCTTTACCCCCAAGGTATGGGAGTCGGAGCATGATGTCACAGGTTTAAGGTGAGAGGGGAAAGATTCAAAAGAGACCTGAGGGGCAATGTTTTCACACAGAGGTGGTCCGTAAATGGAACAAGGTGCCAGGGGAAGCAGTAAATGCAGGAACGGTTTGTTTATTGAGCAAGATTATGTTGTCCTTGTTTTTTTTCGAGAGGGGGTTTTAAAAGGCAGAGGTTCCGATTCTTCTGAATGTGGCGGCTTTGCTAATGGCTAACAGATACTGCTCAAGACAACAATCAGGGAAAAGGCTTTTAGGCTTTTTTAAAAACAATTGTACAATGAAAGAGGAATGGCCGGTTCTCCCAGTTTAGGGAACCTTTTAACTTTGTTTAGTTTTAGCTGGGAACCTAGCGAGAGCGGCTGCACTGGAAAGAGGTGCCATTTTCAGCAAATTGTCCCTGGATAATTCCCTAAGCCATCTCTCTCTTGTGTAAGAATCTGTGCTTGAAGTTGCCAATAGGTGTGTTGATGAAGATGTTGCAGAAAGTTGGAACAGCATTATTTAGTTGCGATAGAGTTCACTGGGTCTTCTGACAGGTTACGTTACTCTGTATACTGTCATCCTTTGTTTGTGTTTATTTTGTAGTCAGTAAATATATTCTGTTTTGTTTAAAACTAGGTAGCTTGACCAGCTGCAATACTCCTGGAATATGCATCTTAAAACAACTGGAAAAGTTAGGGTCTGGGCGAGATTCATGGATTGTTTTGAGAGGGTTTAGCCTCATACATAACATTTGCAGGATTTATTCTATAGTTCCAATTTGGGATTCAGGTTGTTGGACTCAAAGACAGTGAGTGGTAGGTGTTAGTGTCTTTTATTCCAGGTGTTGAATTCATTTGGCTTAAACAGTGCTTGATGCATTGATGGCTCTTTCAATCATGAGGAGCTTTTCCCGGGATGCAAGAAGTGGCTTTGTGAGCTACAAAATAGTGGATAAGGTAAAACTGCTAAAATTATTGATTATTCTTTGAAATGGCGCTGGTGCATTTTTCATACCAAATGCCATGACTTTAAACTTATACAGTCCATTCAGCATTTTAGAAGCTGAATTTGTCTTCACTCTTTCAGACAAAGGTAACCTGTGACTAAATTCAACTTGTCCCATATCTTCAACACAGTCTTTCAAACATGGAATCGGGTGCAAATCAGATTTTGTAACTGCGTTCACTTTGCAATCATTCACTTACAATTGTTGGGTACATTTTGATTTTGACACCATGACTATTGGTGAGCTCCAGTCACTGCAACTCACTTCAATTATGTCATCTTGGAGCATGCGTTCAGTCTCTTTTCCAACCTGCGCAAACTTTAGACCCATAAGGACCCATAAATTAAGCCCATAAGGATGTTACTTAATTGGAACAGCATCTCCTACATCTACATCATGCATAATAAGAGTAGTACACCCCAGCTTATTTCCACATAACTCCCCATGTGATAGTAATAACTCTTTCAGGCCATTTCGATTTTCCTTTGGAAGGTAACTCAATAAATTATGCCAATTTCTGGCAACTTACTCATTGTCTAATTTAGTTTGCAGAATGTCTAATTCAGAACACTCTGAACTTGGGTCTTCACTCTGACGTAACCAGTAATGCAATCTCCTTTTGCTTCCCTTTTCTGTCAAAATATAATTTGAGCAGATTGATGAGGCATACTCTATGAGATTTTTTCTGTCTGGAGTCCTTATCAAATAATTCACCTCACTCAATCTCCTTTTGACTTGATAAGGTCTACAAAACCTTGCTTTTAAAGGTTTATCTGTCACTAAGAGTAACATAAGCACTTTGTCTCTGCTGGCAAAGATGTGAGTTTTTGATTTCCTGTCTGCTTCCTGTTTCATTATATGCTGTGATATTTTTAAATGCTGTCTAGTCAATTCCACCATTCTATTTAATCTTTTCTTAAAATTTGATACATAGTCTAAATATATAGCCTCTAAATTCTGACTTACCTATTTTGCATCAATCAATTTTTGTCATGTCATGCCCAAAAACCAATTCAAATGGATTGAATTTGGTCAATCATTTGGTGCATCTCTGATCACAAAACACACAAATGGAATTTCTTTATCTCAATCATCTGTATAGTCTTGAGTATAATCCCTTAGTAAAATCTTTAATGTCTGATTCTGTCTTTTGAACATTCCTTGTGATTCAAGATGGTACACAGTAGGTTTGAATTATTTCCCTAAGTTGCCCTTAACTTTCTTGAATAATTTTAATGTAAAGGTTGACCCTTGATCTGATTGTATCTTGTGGTTATTCCATATCTAGTGAAAAATTTGCATTTATATTAGTTTCCCTACAGTGTGGAAACAAGCCCTTCAGCCCAACCAGTCTACACCAACCCTCTGGAGAGTAACCCACCCAGACCCACTTATCTCTCACTAATGCACCAAACACTATGGGCAATTTAGCTTGGCCCACACATCTTTGGACTGTGGGAGGAAACCTACACAGACACGGGGAAAATGTGCAAACTCCACACAGTCAGTCACCCAAGGCTGGAATCGAACCCAGGTCCTGGCGCTGTGAGGCAGCAGTGCTGACCACTGAACCACCATGCTGCCTTAAATGCCCTCAGTTTATTGGTCTCCACAATTACACATGGAGGTTTAATCTGGTTAAACTGTTAGAATTGGCAGTCAAGCTGGAGGTTAATCTGGTTAAAAGCGAATTTGTCAAAGTGCAAATCACCTTACTGGGCCTTGTTATCAGTTATGGTCCCATGGGATAAAAAAAACAAAGGCTATTGGGCAGTTTCCCATACCATTGACAAAAAAGAGCAGTTCTACCATTCCTGGGGTTGGGTTGAATGTTACTGGAAATTTGTATTGAACTTTAGCCGTGTGGCTGCTCCACTCACTCAGTCATTATGGAAAGGCAAGACATTTCAGTGGATAATCATCTGTCAGAGGGCATTTGGCAGCCAACCATTGCTCCAGTATTTGCCACATATAATTACACAAAACCATTTAAGGTGGTTATTGATGCATGTGATGTGGAGTTGATGCTGTACACTTACAGGAAGGTAATGAGAAGATGGAAAAACCTATCGGTTATTTCTCCAGAAAATTGAACATTCATCATTGGAAATATTTGAAAGTTAAGAACAGACTTTGAGCTTTATGTTACCAGTAATGCATCTGAGACAATGATATACACTGATAATGACTCATTGAAGTTTGTCGAGAACTTTAAAGACAAAACTTCCAGAGTGTTTAGATGGAACTTGTTATTACAGCCATTCAGTTTGAAAATTGTGCATGCGGCAGGATGGGAAATCATGATTGCTAACGCTTTGTCAAGATTTGGATAAGATGTTGTGGTTCTGTTCACCGAGCTGGGAATTTGTGTTGCAGACGTTTCGTCCCCTGTCTAGGTGATAACCTCAGTGCTTGGGAGCCTCCTGTGAAGCGCTTCTGTGATCTTTCCTCCGGCATCTGTAGTGGCTTGAATCTGCCGCTTTCGGTTGTCAGTTCCAGCTGTCCATTGCAGTGGCCGGTATATTGGGTCCAGGTCAATGTGCTTATTGATTGAATCTGTGGATGAGTGCAATGCCTCTAGGAGTTCCCTGGCTGTTCTTTATTTGGCTTGTCCTATAATAGTAGTGTTGTCCCAGTCGAATTCATGTTGCTTGTCATCTGTGTGTGTGGCTACTAAGGATAGCTGGTCGTGTCGTTTCGTGGCTAGTTGGTGTCCGACTGGGACAACACTACTATTATAGTACAAGCCAAACAGAGAACAGCCAGGGAATTCATAGAGGCATGGCACGCATCCACAGATTCAATCAATAAGCACATCGACCTGGACCCAATATACCGACCACTGCAGCGGACAGCTGGAACTGACAACCGAAAGTGGCAGATTCAAGCCACTACAAATGCCGGAGGAAAGATCACAGAAGCACTTCACAGGAGGCTCCCAAGCACTGAGGATGTCACCTAGACAGGGAACGAAAAGTCTGTGACACAAATTCCCAGTTCGGCGAACAGAACCACAACAACGAGCACCCGAGCTACAAATCTTCTCCCAAACTTTGAATTTGGATAAGATACTGAGTCAATTGGTGGTAGAAGTAAGACAGACTGAAATAGAAAGTATTAGTGCATGTTTGCATTGTTATAGTCAATGCAATATATATGCGTTGTAGGGTACTAACAGTATAAGATTAAAGGGTTTCAAAATGAAGCCATCTTTGGATATTGATGGTTGATTTTTATAAGGGGAGTTGTGACGTTCCTGCTCCTTTAACAAGTTTATGTCGCCCTTTGTCTTTTCAAAGAAGGATTTTAAAAGGTAGAGGATCTGATTTGTCTGAGTATGGGGGCTTTGTTAATAGCTAAGAGATAATGCCCAAGACAACATTTGGGTTAAAAGAGTTTAGAGTTTTTTTTTATATATAACTGTTATACAATGAAAGGGAAGTGGCCAGTTCTCCCAGATTTTTCTAGCTGGTTTTAGTTTTCCCTGGGGAGCTAGCAAAAGCTGCTACAATGGGAAAAGGAGCCATGCTTCAGCAAGTGATCCCTGGCTGATTCCCCGTGCCATGTGTCTCTCAGATCACAACCTGTATTTGAATTTAACTTTTTATCAAAGGGTGTGTTTATGGGGATGTTTCAGCAAATTGGAGTAGCATCATTAAGTTGCAAAAGAGTCGGTTAGGTTTTCAGATAGCTTAAGTTATTCTATATTATGTTTTCTTTCGTTCATATTTCATTTGGCAGTCTGTAAATAAATTCTGTTTTGTTTAAAATTGAGTGGTTTGACCAGCTGGAATATCCATCTTATGTTTGTTTAAAACAATTAGAAAGGCTAGTGTCTGGGCTACCTAGTGTCTGGGCTACCTGATTCAAATATTTTGAGGGAGTCTGGCCTGATCCATGACAGGTTACAACATTTAAAAAAAAAATTTGGTCAGGTATATGAACAGGAAAGTTTAGATGGATATGGACCGAGCGCATGCAAATATGATTAGTTCAGTTTAGGAAACCTGGTCGACATGGAGAGTTGGACCGAAGGGCCTGTTTCCACGCTGCCCAAAAGTCTGAATAATCTGCTTTAAATAGAGTTACATTTAAAGCAGAAACAATCCTCAATTGAATGTCACATAATCTCTGACATTAATAACTGTTGTTTGAACAAACGACTTATGGTGAGATACAATTACTGCCTGTGATTCAGTGTTTCTGCAATCCCATGGATATACTGGGCAGCCAATGGCACAATAATTGAAATAGAACTGGTTAACTGATGTCAGTTCAATTAAATTATTTGCAGCATATTTAATGGGTGGGTACATAATATCTATTATATGTGAATAATAAAAGGATATTAAAGACAGTAAGAAGAAAAGCTACCAGAGAAGACTGAAATTTCTGACAGCAAAAGGCTGTGGACGGAGCCAAAGGTGGGCTTATAGTTGCATGCTCAGCCTGTTCTCCAGTATATTATTACAATAAATACAATAAATACAATAACTATGTGATCTTCAAATTTATTCATGGAATTCCATTATGCCCATGTTAAGATTATGAGCAAATTTAGCTTTGCTAGTCTGCAAAAAGAAACAAAACACTCATTCCCAGACATTCAGGCCGTCTGTTAGTTAAGCGCACATTCACCTTTTGAAAACACTGAAACATAAATCGGTTTACAACATTTGAGAAGGCAACCTTGTCACAACTTTTGTGGTCCTGGAGTGCAAAGTCTTGAGAGTCAAAACCAAGAATTTGAGAATAATTCAGTGATGTGGCTAATATTTAAACAACATACACTTTTAAGCCAATGAACAGTATAGAGGGCTGTTGTAGGCTGCAGCGGGACATTGACAGGATGCAGAGATGGGCTGAAAGGTGGCAGATGGACTTCAACCTGGATAAATGCGAGGTGATGCATTTTGGAAGGTCAAATTTGAAAGCTGATTACAGGATTACAGATAGGATTCTTGGCAGTGTGGAGGAACAGATGGATCTTGGTGTGCAGGTACATAGATCCCTTAAAATGGCCACCCAAGTGGACAGGGTTGTTAAGAAAGCATTTGGTGTTTTGGCTTTCATTAACAGTGGGTTGAGTTTAAGAGCCGTGAGATCTTGTTGCAGCTCTATAAAACTTTGGTTAGACCGCACTTGGAATACTGCGTCCAGTTCTGGTCACCCTATTATAAGAAAGATGTGGATGCTTTGGAGAGTTCAGAGGAGGTTTACCAGGATGCTGCCTGGACTAGAGGGCTTATCTTATGAGGAGAGGTTAACTGAGCTCGGACTTTTTCCATTGGAGAAAAGGAGGAGGAGAGGGGTCCTAATTGAGATATACAGGATAATGAGAGGCATAGATAGAGTCGATAGCCAGAGACTATTTCCCAGGGCAGAAATGACTAACACGAGGGGTCATAGTTTTAAGCTGGTTGGAGGAAAGTATAGAGGGGATGTCAGAGGCGGGTTCTTTATACAGAGAGTTGTAAAAGCATGGAATGCGTTGCCAGCAGCAGTTGTGGAAGCGCAGTCATTGGGGACATTTAAGAGTCTACTGGACACGCATATGGTCACAGAAATTTGAGGGTGCATACATGAGGTTCAGTGGTCAGCACAACATCATGGGCTGAAGGGCCTGTTCTGTGCTGTACTGTTCTACGTTCTATGTTCTAATATACAGTGTTTTTGGATGCAGTGGATTCACTGTCCATTAATGTTTTACTCTTGCACATCAACTCTCAGATATAATGCCTTTTGTTTGGTTGAACCCAGCAAGCAATGAGTCAATAAACGTATTCCCACTGAGGAAAAAGTGGGAAACAGCGTGAGAACTCAGATGAGAACATGGCATGTGGATGATGCTCAGCAACAGTGCACCACAAGTGTAGATCTGAACAGGCAGCAATAGAAAGTTGTTGTCTGATGGTATTAATGTTCATATTGTTGGATACTCTGTGGAATGGCTTTTCCCAAGCTTTTACGTTTAGATGGTCCAGGATATTCCCACTGACCTTAGGGAAACGGATTCTTGCAACTAGGCAAGTGAGCTGTTTGAGGAAACAGATATAGAAGCTAATTCAAAGCCTGTTCTTTGCAGCCCAGTACATATTTCCTGAAATTAGCCATTCCCGTGAATCTCAGGTGCCTGGGCAGCCACCTGAACAGATCATCAATAGAATATCGAACAGCACAGCTTGGGAACAGGCCATTCGGCCCACCATGTCTGTGCCGGAAATGATGTCATTTGAAACTAATCCCAGCAGTATTCACGTGTTCTGTAACCCTCTATTCCCTTCCTGTTCGTGTGTCTCTCCAAGCAACTTTGAAGCAGTATCTGCTTCTAGCACGTACACTGGCAGCGTGTTCCAGCTATCTACCCACCCTGGGAAATAGACTTTGACCATCCACCCTATTCTCACCTTTCATAATTTTATGTACATCTAACAGGTTGCTCCTCAGCCTCCGACACTTTTATGAAAACAATCCAGTTTCTCCAAATGCTCCTTAAGGCTAATATCCTCAAACTCAAATAACATCCCAGTAAGCCTTTCATTTCACCATTCCCAAGGCTTCTACATCCTCTGATACTATGGCAACGAGAACTTCATACAATACTCTAAAAGAGCCAAACTACACCATATACAGCTCCAGCATGACTTGTCAACTTTTATACTCCAACCAATGAAGGTGAACATGCTGCATACCTTCTTTATGATCCAATCCACTTGTGTTGCCATTTTCATGGAGCTATGGACTTGCACCCCAAGATCTCTCTTGATATTAATGATACTCAGGGCCTTGCCATTTGCTGAATACTCTTGTATTTGACCTCTCAAATGCAATACCTCATTGGATTAAATGCCATATACACCCAATTTGCCATCTGATCGATGTCCTATACCTCTCAACAAGCTTCTTCACTTGCCAAAACTCCACCAATTTTCAGATCATCTATAGATCTACCATGCAGACAACATACATTTTCATTGGCGTATGTAAGGAGTTGGGATGTCATGTTACAGCTGCACAGGACATTAGTTCAGCCACATTTGGAGTATTCCAATCAGTTCTGGTCTCCCTGCTATCAGAAGGATAAGTTCATGAGTTCATAAGATACATGAGCAGAATCTGTATCTTATTCAGCCCATTGAGTCTGCTCTGCCACCCAATCGTGGCTGATATGCTCATGCCTTCTGTCCATGTTCCTTCAACCTATTACCAGTTAAAAATCTGTCTAACTCCTCCTTAAATTTACTCACTGTACCAGCATCCACCGCACTTCAGGGTAACAAATTTTACAGGTTCACAACCTCTGGGAGAAGTAGTTTCTCCTTAAAACCTTTTGAATTTGCTACCCCTTATCCTAAGACTATGACGTCTCATCCTAGAATGTCCCACAATTGGAAACATCTGCTTGGCATCTATTTTATCCACACATTTTTTTCATCTTGACCACCTCAGTTTGATCTCCCCTCATTCTTCCAAATTCCAGAGAGTATAGGCTTAAACAGTTCAATCTTTCTTTAGGATGTTGTGAAACTTGAACGAGTTCAGAAAAAGATTTAGACAGAGTTGGAGAGTTTGAGCTATAAGGAGAGGCTGATTGGATAGGGACAATTTCCATTGGTGCGTCAAAGGTTGAGGGGTGACCTTATAGATGTTTATAAAATCATGATGGGCATTGATAGGGTGAAAACTTATGGTCTTTTTCCCTGGTAGGGGAGTCCAAAACTCGAGAGTATAGGTTCATGGTGATTGTGGAAAGATTTAAAAGGGACCTAAGGGGCAGCATTATCATGCAGAGGATGTTGCATGTATGGAACAAACTGCCTGAGAAAACAGTGGAGGCTGGTACAATAACAACATTTCAAAGGAATCTGAGTGGATAT
This sequence comes from Hemiscyllium ocellatum, assembly GCF_020745735.1. NCBI lineage: Eukaryota > Metazoa > Chordata > Chondrichthyes > Orectolobiformes > Hemiscylliidae > Hemiscyllium > Hemiscyllium ocellatum. The sequence goes on along the minus strand of NC_083435.1, from coordinate 46,805,097 downwards.
ATAAATAGGTATGGTTTAGGAGGATGTGAGCCAAATGCTGGGAAATGGTAGTAGGTTAATTTAGGCTATCTTTTTGTCATGGATGGTTGGACTAAAAGGACTGTTTCTGTGCTGTACAGCTCTATGATCTACATTACACTACTGGTTACAGATGTCGAGTCAGAAAAACAGCCCTCTGCCTTCTATGACCAAGGTCAGCTGGCATTCAACTTATCAACTCACCATGTGTCTTAATCTTCTAGACCAGCCTCTCAGGAAGAACCTTGACAAAGATGAAGATATCATTTCTCAGACATTTTCTGCATCTTACACACTGCTCAATGTCACCAAAAGAAATAACCAAACATCCCAGAAGAAATTAAGTCAGCTAGTTGAATTGGTAGTTCAATCATGAACCTGATGAGCAAAAATGGAACTGACAATTTAACAGATCGTTGATGCTAATTACACATACATAATGACAAGTGAAGAAAATAAATCAAGACAATAAACTTTTTCTGAAAGTATTCTCTCCACTGACTTTGTATCAAAGCCATAGGCATTAAGCATCGCCATATTATTTTTTCTTATTGTTGATCTACTGGTCCAAAGGGGACTGTTCAGTCTTTCAACTTCTTTGTTTATAGTATGCTAATTGTATGTGCCTGCCTTGCAAAGTAAAGTCAGAAGTTAGGATATTTGCCGATAACTGTGCAGTATTCAACAGCATTCTTGACATATTCATGATGATGGGCTTTTGCCCAGAATGTCGATTTTCCTGCTCCTCGGATGCTGCCTGACCTGCTGTGCTTTTTCAGCACCACACTCTCGACTCTCTCCAGCATCTGCAGTCCTCACTTTCGCCTAGTGTTCTTGACTCACCAGACTCTGAAGCAGCAAGGCCTGGACAATGATCCAGCTTTGAGCTGAGAAGTGGCTAGTACAACACATGCAGCATAATGCCAAGTAATAACTGTCTCCATAAAGAAACAATAAAACCCTTGTATTTCAATTGTGTTACAAACACTGAAAGTTTCATTATCAATTCTTGGGGGTTATCAATATCCAGAACATAACTACGTGGCAAGAATAATAGGCCAGAGGTTAGCAACCCTCCAGACTCAGTAGGACAAATGGTATACATCTGTTTAGATTAGATTAGATTAGACTTACAGTGTGGAAACAGGCCCTTCGGCCCAACAAGTCCACACCGACCCGCCGAAGCGCAACCCACCCATACCCCTACATTTACCCCTTACCTAACACTACGGGCAATTTAGCATGGCCAATTCACCTGACCCGCACATCTTTGGACTGTGGGAGGAAACCGGAGCACCCGGAGGAAACCCACTCAGACACGGGGAGAACGTGCAAACTTCACACAGTCTGTCGCCTGAGCCGGGAATTGAACCCAAGTCACAGGCGCTGTGAGGCAGCAGTGCTAACCACTGTGCCACCGTGCCGCCCACACGATGATGCTAATGTTTGTGGTTTAATATAATTCTGATATAGAACATGGATGATCAATTTTGTTTAAACTGCTTCATGTATGAACAATTTAGTGTCATCAAGGCTGTGCTCAATGTTACACATTGCTCAATTCACTCTCAAAGCCCCACAACATCACTAGATGTACTATCCGTTTGAAGACAGAACTTCTCCATCAGAATAACAGGTCACTTGCAGTAATACCTTTATGGGCAAATGTATATGGGACAGCTAGATGGTACAGCATGAGATCAAATATATTGTTTCACTGATTTTTCGGTTCTCTTATCTCATCTGCCAGATCAATAAAGCAGATATGTCATTCCAGCCTGGGGAAACCTGGTTAACATTGACGGTAATGAACAACTAATGATGGCAACCATTGACATTCTGCATTTTGAGTGCATTCAATGCTCTTGTCACACTTGATGCTTCTTGAATTTGTGCTCAATGCAGTGAATCATGTGTGAGGATGAGGGAATGCAGTGATCATATCATTGAACTAATTATCCAGAACATCAGGTCGATGCTTTATGTACATGTGTTGGCATCCCAATGACATAAGGCAAATAATGTCTGCAATTAGAAGCTTTCCAACAGTGACCAGTTAATAACTATTGAGTGTCAATGTCATTTCAGGGCCGAAATCTACAAATCTCACCTGGTCTGATCACTGTGCGACTGCAGAATGACAGCAATGTGGGAGCCTCTGAAATGTTCAAGAGACTCAGGCAGATCAAGTTCGACTCAGGATTCACATCAAATACCAGCAATATCATCGACATCCACATCCTCTGCAGGACTAACCATGTGTCAATTAATTGAAAGATGGTCATACTCTATCAGGGATTTCTTTATCTAATTTACCTAATGGGAACACGAGAGGACATCCTTCTCCCTATTGTATTCTATTGTCCAATTGCTTCTGATTTGAATAGCCACAGAGCACCGTCATTCATGTTACATACTACAATGCAATCACTTCTGTTTGCACTATCCTGTGGTAGAACAGGATATAAAGAATGATGTGCAGGCAATACCAGAAAATGGCATGAAGAGATGGTCAGGCACTAGGGACTATGTAGTGAATAGTCTTCATCTGTTCCAAGCTCTTAGAAGAATTATACTGGTGCTTTATGGGTTATTGGGAGTAAGATAGGATTCAATCATTTGATTCAATTTATTGTTGTCTCATGTACCTGAGAACAGTGAGAAGTTTTGTTTTGTGAACAATACAGGCAGATCATAGCAAATAAGTATTAAAAGATTCTAGGGTGCTTAGAACGATCAGGCATGCAGGTTTACTGATGCCCAGGAGATGCACAAATCAACATTAGATCTGAAATTCGAAAAGTCCATTCATCAGTCTCATAACAGCAGGGAAGAAGCTGCTCTTGAAACTGTTGGTGTGTTCAAGCTGCTGCATCTTCTACCTGATGGGGTGGATAACAATAGGGGTGGGAGGGGTCTTTGATGATGTTGGCAGCCTTTCTGTGGTAACTAGAATTGTAAGTGGAATCCATGGATTGGAGGTTGGCTTCCGTGACGGTCTGGGCTATGCACACCACTTTCTTAGTTTCTTGCGATCCTGAGCGGAGCAGTTACCATACCAAGCTATTAGGCACCCGGATAGAATGCTTTCTACAGTGCAAATGTACATTTTGTCAAATTCATTCCCAAGATGCTGAATTTTTCAAGCTACCTGAGAAAGAAGAAGTACACGGAACATAGAACATTCAACAATACAGTGCAGAACAGGCCCTTTGACCCTTGATGTTGCGCCGACCTTTGAACTAATATAAGCCCATTCCCCAACACTATCCCACCATTATCCATATGCTAATCCAAGGGTTGTTTAAATCTCCCTAATGTGGCTGAGTTACATTGAAAGGCAGGGCATTCCACACCCTTACCACCCTGAGTAAAGAACCTCTCTCTGACATTGGTCTTAAATCTATTACTCCTCAATTTGCAACTATGCCCCCTCATACAAGCCGATGTCTTCATCCTAGGAACAAGACTTTCACTGTCCACTCGATCTAATCCTCTGACCACCTTCTATGTCTCTATCAAATCCCCTCTTAGCCTTCTTCTCTCCAATGTGAACAGACCCAAGTCCCTCAGCCTTTCCTCATAAGACTTTCTTTCCAGGCAACATCCTGGTAAATCTCCTCTGCATCCTTTCCAATGCTTACTGTAGTTGGGTGACCAGAATAGTACACAATATTCCAACTGAGGCCGCACTAGTATTTTGTATTTTTGCAGCATGACATTACAGCTCCAGAACTCAATCCCTCCACCAATAAAACCTGACACACCATATGCCTTCTTAATAGTACTATCAGCCTGGATGGCAACTTTCACAGATCTATGCACATGGACTCCAAGATCTGTCTGCACGTTCACACTATCAAGAATCTTTCCAATGACCCAGTATTCTGCCTTCCTGTTATTCTTCCCAAAGTGAATCACCTCACATTTATCTGCATTGATCTCCATTTGCCAACTCTCAGCCCAGTTCTGCAGTTTATCCAAGTCCCCCTGCAACCTGCAACATTCTTCCATACTGTCCATCATTCCACCGACTTTAGTATTATCTGCAAACTTACTAACCCATCCACCTATGCCTGCATCTAAGTCATTTATAAAAATGACAAACAGCAGTGGTCCCAAAACAGATCCTTGTGGCACACCACGAGTAACCGGACTCCAGGCTGAATATTTTCCATCAATCACCACTCGCTGCCTCCTTTCAGAAAGCCAGTTTCTAATCCAAACTGCTAAATCACCCTCAATCCCATCCCTCTGCATTTTTTCCAACAGCTACCATGTGGAACCTTATCAAAGGTTTTAATGAAGTCCATGTATACCACGTCAACTGCCCTACCCTCATCTACATGCTTGGTCACCTTCTCAAAAAACTCAATGAGGTTTGTGAGATACGACCTGCCCTTGACGAAACCATGTTGACTATCTATCTCTTATAATCCTTTCCAAAACATTTCCTATGACAGACGTAAGGCTCACTGGTCTATAATTACCTGGGTCATCTCTACTGCCCTTCTTGAACAAGGGCTCAACATTTGCAATCCTCCAGGCCTCTGGTACTAAACCTGTACACAATGACGACTCAAATATCAAAGCCAAAGTCTCCACACCTCCTCCCTAGCTTCCCAGAGAATCCTCAGATGAACCCATCCAGCCCAGGGGTCTTGTCTACTTTCACTCCTTCTAGAATCGATGACACCTCTTCCTTACTAACCACGATTCTTTCTAGTACTAATATCCCGTATCTCATTCCTTTCCTCGACAATATTCTCCTCTTTCTGAGTGAGAATAGGTGAAAAATATTCATTTAGCACCTCTCCGATTGCTACAAGGTCCACACACAACTTCCTACTTCTGTCTTTGACTGGCCCTATTCCTACCCTGATCGTCCTTTTACTCCTCACATACCTATAGAAAGCTTTAGGGTTCTCCTTTATTCTACCTGCTAAAGACTGCTCATGTCCTCTCCTTGCTCCTTAACTCTCTCTTTAAATCCTCCCTATCAATCTGTAACTCTCCATCGTCTCATCTGAGCCATCTCATCTCAACATCACATAAGCCTCCTTCTTCCACTTAACAAAAGATGCAATTTCTTTAGTAAACCACGGTTCCCTTACCTTATCACTTCCTCCCTGCCTGACAGGGACATATCTATCAAGGACATGCAACATTTGTTCCTTAAACAGGGTCCAAATTTTGATTGTCCCCATTCTCTGCGTTTTGCTACCCCAATCTATGCATCCTAACTCTTGCCTAATCGCATTATAATTGCTCTTCCCCCATCTGTACTCTTGCCCTGTGGCATGTACCTATCCCTTTCTATCGCTAAGCTAAACATAACCAAAAGTGCTCACCTACCACTAAATCAAACACCTGGCCTGGTTCATTACCAAGCACCAGATCCAATGTGGCCTCCCTGCTTGTCGGCCCTTCGACACACTATGTCAGAAACCCTCCTGTACACATTGGACAAAAACTGATCCATCCGACTTACTGGAGTTAAAGCATTCCCAGACAATGTTAAGGAAGTTAAACTTCCCCATAATGACCACTCTGTTCCTTTTACTCCTACTCAGAATCATTTTGCTGATCCTCTCCTCCACATCCCTGGATCTCTGTGGAGGCCTATGCAAAACTCCCAGCAGTGTGACCTCTCCTCTCATGCCTCTAACCTCAGCCCATACCACATTGGTAGATGAGTCCTCATCAAATGATCTTTCAGCCACCGTTATACTGTCCTTGACTAACGAAAACACACCGCTCCCTCTTTTACCACCTTTCTTGTTCTTAATGAAAGATCTAAACCCTGGAACCTGCAACATCTATCCCTCACCCAGCTCTATCCATGTCTCCGAAATGACCACAACACCAAAGTCTCAGGTACCTATCCATGCTGCAAGCTCACCTACCTTATTCTGGATACTCCTGGTGTTGAAGAAGACACACTTCAAACCAGCTTGTTGTCTGCCAGCACACTCCTGTGACCGTGAAATCCTGTCTATGCCCTCTCTACTTTCATCCTCCTGAACACTGCAACGACACCACGCGTGCCCATTCCTCTGCACAGCTAGTTTAAACCTACCCAAATAGCACTAGCAAATTTTGCACCCAGGATGTTAGTACCCCTCCGGTTCAAGAGGTGTTGTTATGGACCGATCAGGGATAGTGTAGGGAACTTGTGCGTGGAGACTGAGCTGATAGGGGAAACCCTAAATGAGTATTTTGCTTCAGTTTTGTCTAAGGAATGGGACCTTGTTGAGAACTATGAGAAGCTGGGATACAGTCTTGACCAGATCAAGATTGACGAAGGTGATGCGCTGGAAATTTTGGAAAACATTAAGATTGATAAGTCTCCAGGACCAAACCAGATTTATCCCAGGCTGCTCCAGGAAGTGAGAAAGGAGGTTGCTAAGCCGCTGGCGAAGATCTTTGCCTCCCTACTCTCCACGGGAGTTGTACCGGAGGATTGGAAGGAGGCAAATGTTGCTCCTCTTTTCAAGAAGGGTAATAGGGAAATCCCTGGAAATTACAGACCAGTCAGTCTTGCGTCTGTGGTCAGCAAGGTTTTGGAAAGAATTCTGAGGGATAGGATTTATGACTATTTGGCAAAGCATAGTGTGATTAAAGGCGGTCAGCATGGCTTTGTGAGGGGCAGGTCATGCCTCAGAAATCTTATTGAATTCTTTGAGGAGGTGACAAGAGAGGTCGACAACGGTTAAGCAGTGGATGTGGTATATGTGGACTTCAGCAAGGCATTTGATAGGGATCCTCATGGTAGCCTCATTCATAAAACCAGGAGATATGAGATACAGGGAGATTTGGCTATCTGGACTCAGAATTGGCTGGCTGACAGAAGGCAGAGAGTGGTTGTAGATGCAAAATATTCTGCCTGGAGGTCAGTGTTGAGTGGGGTCCCGCAGGGCTCTATTCTTGGGCCTCTGCTCTTTGTAGTTTTAATAAATGACTTGGACGAGGAGATTGAGGGGTGGGTTAGTAAATTTGCAGATGACACAAAGGTTGGATATGTCATCACTAGTATAGAGGGTTATTGCAGGCTGCAGCGTGACATAGGCAGGATGCAGAGCTGGGCTGAGAAATGGCAGATGGAGTTCAACCGGGATAAATGTGAAGTGATGCATTTTGGAAGGTCGAACTCGAATGCTGAATATAGGATTAAAGACAGGATTCTTGGCAGTGTGGAGGAACAGAGGGATCTGGGTGTGCAAGTACATAGATCCCTCAAAGTTGCCACCCAAGTGGATAGGGTTGTTAAGTAAGCATGTGGTGATTTGGCTTTCATTAACAGGGGGATCAAGTTTAAGAGCCGTGAGTTTTTGCTACAGTTCTATAAGTCACTGGTGAGACCACACTCAGAGTATTGTGTCCAGTTCTAGTCACCTTACTGTAGGAAAGAGACAGAGGCTTTGGAGAGGGTGCAAAGAAGGTTTACCAGAATGCTGTCTGGACTGAAGGGCTTGCCTTATGAAGCTTGGTTGAAAAAGTTCAGACTTTTCTCTCTGGAGAGAAGGAGGAAGAGAGGAGACCTGATCAAGGTGTATAGAATAATGAGAGGAATAGATAGAGTCAATAGCCAGAGATTCTTCCCCAGGGCAAGATTGACGGGTACGAGGGGATATAGTTTTAAGGTATTAGGGGAAAGGTATAGAGGAGATGTCAGAGTTAAATTCTTTAGGTAGAGAGTTGTGAATGCATGCAATTTGTTACCAGCGGTGGTGGTGGAAGCAGAGTCATTCAGGACATTTAAGCGACTGCTGGACATGCACATGGATAGCAGTGAGTTGAGGGGTGCATAGGTTATTATATTTTACACTAGGATTAAACCTCAGCACAACATTGTGGGCCAAAGGGCCTGTTCTGTGCTGTACTTTTCTATGTTCTTTGTTCTATGTACGCTGTGAATCTGTTTCACTGGCAGGAAAGTTGCAGGGGATTGAGGCGGGCTGGGAGGCTAGAAGTGACGTGCATTTTGGCTAACATCTCAAAGCACTTCACAACTATGGAGGTCAGAGCCACTGGCTGGTATTTTAACATATTTTAATTTCAGTATTCAAAAGTCAACTTATTTCCTGAATCATTTCAAGACAGCTCTTCAAATTTAGATACAGTTCGCTTGATTTTAGTAAAGTGGTCTTGGCAGAGAAGACACTCAGAGCATGAGGGTGGGAAACAGCGTCAGGTCAGAAGATGGAGTAGCTGGTTTAAAGGTAGATGCAATGGGCAGAGAGACCATGAGGAAGGGCCAACTTTAATGGCAAGAAGATGTGAGTCAGACAGAAAGGCAGAACGAAGCAATACTGAGACTAGAACAAAAGTTACAAAAGAGAAAAAGTAAAATTGGGCAACAAAGTAATATGTAAAATACAGGGAGATTGCTAGATTTTAAAGGGACAATAATTTTATGGGCACTTCATCTGAATGCCTGTAGTATTCAACACAAAATCGATGAACTTATTGTACAAATCAACACAAGGGAGTATGGTTTAGCTGTCATTACAGAAACATGGTTGCAAGGTGGGAACACAAATTAGACTGGAAAGTCAAATCATATGGTGGAACAGTTGAGGAGCAGTGGAGGACCTTCTAAGACTGCAAATCAAATATCCAAGGGTATGAAGTGATCGGAAGAATAGGCAGGAATGTAAGGGAGTTGGGGTTGCACTGTTCCTTAAGGATGAGATTAAGGCGATAGGGAAAGACAAAATTGGATCAAAGGAGCAAAATATTGAATCCATTTGGATGGAAATCAGGAATAGTAAGGGGAAGACGTCACTGGTGGGAGTAGTCTATAGGCCGCCCAATAATAATGCTACAGTGGCACAGGTAATCAATCAAGAAATAGCTGATGGGTAAGGATGGAATAGCAGTAATCAGGGGCTCTTATACATGTCCATTAATTGCCTGAATCAAGTCAGATGAAGCAATCTTGAACTCATCCGTGGTAAGTTACTTGAAAAGCATGTTGCCAAATCTACAAGGGAGCAAGCAATCTTAGATCTGATCCTGTATAATGATACACGTAACATTAATGAGCTCGCACTTAAGGATCGTCTCGCAAAGAGTGATCACAGTCTGCTCACATTTTGGATACAAATGGAGGGTGAAATAGTACTGTCTAAAACCAGGGTGTTATGATTAAAGAAAGGAGGCTATAATGAGATGAGGAAGGTGTTGGCTAAATTAGACTGGGAACACAAGTTACATGTTGGAACAGTTGAGGAACAGTGGAGGGAGTTCTGAGAGAGTTTTGAGGTTAGATTAGATTAGATTCCCTACTGTGTGGAAACAGGCCCTTTGGACTAACCAGCCCACACCGACCCTCCAAAGAGTAACCCGCCCAGACGCATTCCCCTCTGACTAATGTGTCTGACACTATGAGCAATTTACCTTAGATTAGATTCCCTATAGTGTGGAAACAGGCCCTTTAGCCCAACAAGTCCACACCAACCCTCCGAAGAGTAACCCACCCAGATCCATTTCCCTCTGACCAATACACCAAACATATGGGCAATTTAGCTTGGCCAATTCACTTGGCCTGCACATCTTTGGACTGTGGGAGGAAACCGGAGCACCCGGAGGAAACCCATACAGACACGGGGAGAATATACGAACACCACACAGACAGTTGCCCAATCGAACCTGGGACCCTGGTGCTGCGAGGCAGCAGTGTTAACCACTGAGCCAGCGTGCCGCCCATAAACATGACCAATTCACTTGACCTGATCATCTTTGGACTGTGGGAGGAAACCTGAGCACCTGGAGGAAACTCACGCAGACACAGGGAGAATGTGCACACTCTGCACAGACAGTCGCACAAGTCTGGAATCGAACCTTGGATCCTGGTTCTGTTTTCACAGTGCTCACTGTGGTGGCTCAGTGGTTATTGCCCACATTGCCCATAGTGTTCAGGTGACGTGTAGGTTAGGTGCATTAGTCAAGGGAATGCCAAAGAATGATGTTAAGGATACGATGGGAGGTGAGGACCTCAATTCAATTTTTATCACTAAAGGGGTAGTGTCGAGCAACTTAAGGGTCGAAAGGTAGATAAACCTCCTGGTTCTGATGCAATACATTCCAAGGTGCTGAATGAAATGGTGGAAGTTATAGTAGAGGCATTAGTGGTAATTTACCAAAATTCACTAAACTCCAGGTAGGTGCCAGCTGACTGGAATGCCACACGGCTGTTTAAAAGAAAAATGTGTCAGCAAAAGGCAGGTAACTATCGGCCAGTTCACCTAACATCTGTCATTGTGAAAATGCTGGAGGCTATTGTTAAAGAAGAAATAGTGAGACATGTAGATGGAAAGGGTTCCATTAGGTAGACACAGCATGGATTCAGGAAGGGAAGGTCGTGATTGACAAACTTACTGGAATTCTTTGAGGATGAAACAAGCATGGTGGATGGAGGGGAACAGGTGGATGGTGTACACTTGGATTTCCAGAAGTTGTTTTGTGAAGATAAAGGATGCATTCAAAATGTGAGAATGCATGGGGAATATACTAGTATGGATAGAAGACTGGTTAACCAATACAAAGAGAGTTGGGATAAATGGGATGTTTCTCTGGTTGGAGATCAGTGGTGAACAGGATGCTGCAGGGTTCTGTGTAGAGCCTGCAACTGTTCAGGATATATATGAATGATTTGGAATGGCACACTAAGTGTAACGGATCCAAGTTTGCTGATGGCACTAAATTGACTGGAAATGCATATTGTGCAGTGGATATGGTGGGTTTGCAGAAAGGCTAAGTGAGTGAGAAGGGTCTGGCAGATGGAGTAAAATGTTGGTAAATGTGAGACTATCAACTTTGAAAGTAAAATTAGTAGGTGACTATTATTTGAATGGTGAAAGGTTGCAGTTTGCTGTTGTGCAGAGGGACTTAAGAGTGCTCGTACATGAAGCACTGCAAGTTGATTTGCAGGTGCAACAGGTAATCAGGAAGGCAAATGGAATATTGGCTTTCATTGCTAGAGGGATTGAATTGAAGAGCAGGGAGGTTCTGCTGCAATTGTACAAGGTGTTGGTGAGGCCGCACCTGGAGTATTGTGCGCAGTTCTGGTCTCCTTACTTGAGGAAGGATAATTGATTTTGGAGGCGGTGCAGAGGATGTTCACCAGGTTGACTCCAAGATGAGGGGGTGACCCGATGAGGAGACATCAAGCTGCCTGAGGCTGTACTTGCTCCAATTTAGAAGAATGGGAGAGGATCTTGAGACATAGAAAATTACAACGGGGATAAATAAGATAGAGGCAGGCAATTTGTCTCTGCTGGTGGGTGAGAGTAGGACTAGGGGGTCATTGTCTCAAGATTAAGGGGAGTAGATTTTGGACAGAGACGAGGAGGAACTGCTTTTCACAGAGTAGTGAATTTATGGAATTCTCTGGCCAAGGAAGCAGTAGAGGCAGCTTCATTAAATATATTCACGGCACAGTTGGATGGGCTTTTGCATGGTACGGGAATTAAGAGTTATGGTAGGAGGAGCTGACATGATGGATAAATCCACCATGATTGATGGGCCAAATAGCCTGGCCTTGCTTCTATTATTTTGAAACTATGTCATTTTGTTTCCACTGACTATTTACTTGTTTCAGTGGTTCAAACATTTTGATTCTGTGTTTTGGAATTCCCCATTGCAGTTTAGTGGAGGTCAGTCGCTTACTCGCCTATGCAGAAAGACATTAAGAGTCAATGATATTAATATAATTCTTCAGTCAGAATTCATTCATTCGAGGTGAGGAAAGCATATTTCTTTTTAGTGACATAGTTGAAATAGATGGGCTTCTTAAGACACAGTTTAATCATGCAATTGAAACAGTAGCAGATTTTTGTTTCCAAATCCAGAGTTTTAAGACTTGATTTATGAGTAATTGCATTTAAACTTCGATAGTTGTTGCAATGGGATTTGATTTGATGTCCAAACGCTTTCGGGTAATCCAAGATGGATAACAGCAAAAGAATTGTCACTGTGAGAGCTGCTGCTTTTTTTTTCAAGGGATTTTCCATGATGGAGCTGATTGCCTTTAATTCTTGAAGCAGTTGTTACTGTTTTAATCAGCTGTTGAATTGTTTTGAAAGTTTGGGGGGAAAAAAATCAAAATAATGACACTTTACAAAAGGAGGATGAGAGACAAAGGCAGTGACCAAATGGGAAGTGAATCAAACGGAGCAGTAAACCTGCACAGATGTCTGACTGCGCAGTAACCCTCACAGCTCATTGTCTTGGCCTTTTGGTTTCAAGATTCTTTGGTCATCGGAGTTGATCTACCAAACAGCAAAGTTCACAGCTGGCACTGGGGAAACCTCTGTAACAGGGGAGCAGCTCAGTGGCTAGTTTTTAAGTGTAACCTTACTTTTTTTGTAAATCTACAATGGTCAGTAGAGTGGTTTCTCCTTTAATCATACATTTTTATTAGCATCTGTCTCTTAAAAATACAATAACATAGGCACTAAATTAGCCTGGAGTAGTGTGCTTTTTTATAGCCGTCAGACTGTGCTATTTTCTGGCTCTGTCGATTGTTCAGTGCAAAGAGGTCCTATAGTAGAGTGATGTTACCAGTTTAAATCTTCATGAGTAGCTGTAGCAAATCTCCCCGCCAGTATATTAGACCCCCTACAATTCAAGTGCAATTCTTCCTTTTTGGAAAAGATCACTTCTACTCCAGAAGAGATTCCAATGATCGAAAAATATGAACCATTCTCCCCTGCACCAGCATTACTGGCAAACATTCATCTGCTCTATCTAAACTAGCTCTTCCAGTTGGATGTGGAAGATTAGGGAGAGTTTCCATGTTACTAATGATTATCTCTGTGGACAGTGTGTTTGGTTATGCAACCTATTGGATCACAAGGGTTGATTGAAGGGGCAATGAGGATTTTACAGGAATTGGGGTGTCTGATGGATGTCAGTTGGTTAACTCCAGGAAAGTAGGAGAGGGAGGCAAGTAGTGCAGGAGTCTCCTATGGCTATGCCCATCGCAATCAATCATACTGTTTTGGGAAAATGTAGAGGATGATGGAATATCAGGGGAATGTTTCTGGTATGAAAACTGATTCTCATGTAACAAAAGGTGTGGCAGGTTCCAAGCACTCAATTTTTGAATATAAAATCCCTACAATGTGGAAACAGGCCCTTCGGTCCAGCAAGTCCACACCGACCCTCCAAAGGGTATCCCACCCAAACCCATTCCCCATTACTCTACATTTACCCCTGACTAATGCACCTGACCTACATATCCCTGAACACTATGGGCAATTTAGCATGGTCAGTTCACCTAACTTGCACATCTTTAGACAGAGGGAGGAAACCGGGGATGCCAGGGAGAATGTGGAAACTCCACACAGACAATTGCCTGAGGCTGGATTCAAACCTGGGTCCCTGGCACTTTGAGACAGCAGTGCTAGCCACTGAGCCACTGTGCTGCCCTATAGGGTACCCTTTACACAGAGGCACAGATGGGCATTCCTGCTGCCAATAGCGAGACATCAGAATGGTATGCTGCCTCTCTGGTGATAGAATCAAGTATATCCCAGAGAGGGTGCAAAATATTCTCAAAGGGGAGAGGGACCAGCAGGAGTTTGTTGCACACATTAGAACTAACAACATAGGATGAGAAATAGGCAATACTCTAAGGAGAGAGTCCAGGAAATTAGGCAGGACTTCAAAAACAAGGTTCTCGAGGGTAGTAATATCCCTGGTACCACAAGGTGGTGAGGGTAGGCATTGCAGGATAGAGCAGATGAATGTTTGGCTGAAATGCTGGTGCAGGGGAGAAAGGATCGCATTTTAAGGTCATTGGAATCTTTTCTGGAGTTGAAGTGATCTGTATGAAAAGGAAGACTTGCACTTGAATTGGAAGAGGATTAATATACTGGCGCGGAGATTTGCTAGAGTTACTCGGGAAGATTTAAATTGGCAAACTGTTTGGAGGCAGGGAGATAGTGAGGAATGAGATCAGTCTGAGACTAGAAAAGGGCAACTCAAACAAGGACAAACAAAAGAATGAGGTAGACTGATAAATTAAACTGCATTTGTTTCAATGCAAGAGGCCTAACATGTGAGGCAGGTGAACTCAGTGCATGCCTGTGAACATGGCACTGAGATATCATAGCAATTACAGAGAGTTGCGCAGGGATTGATATGACAGGCTGGAGGTTCTTCAGGGAACCCTCGCTGATAGTTCTGGACAAGTTTGTTCCACTGAAGTAAGGAAGGGATGGTAGGGTGAAGGATCTTTAATTCACAATAGATGTGGAACAGCCAATCACGAGGAAGAAGGAAGCTAACTTAAGGTTGAGGAGCAAGAATCAGACAGGGTGCGAGGGGGTGATAAGGTAGCTAGGAAGGAACTGAAGAATGGACTAAGGAAAGCTAGAAAGGGGTTTTAAAATCTTTACTGGGTAGGATCAAGAAAACCTCTAAGGCATTCTCCCCTAGTGTGAGGAACAAGAGGATGGCCAGTGTAAGGGTAGAGCCAATCAGGTATAGTCGGGGGAGCTTGTGCCTGGAGTCAGAGGAGGTAGGGGAACTTCTTAATGAATGCCTTGCTCCAGTCTTCTTGAGTGAGAGGGATCATGTCCTTCGTGAGGACAGTGTGAAACAAGGTGACATGCTCAAACAGATTGATGTTAAGAAGGAAGATGTGCTGAAATTTTAAAGAACCTAAGGATACAAAATTCCCCTGGGCCAGACAGTATACACCCAAGGTCATGACAGGAAGCTAAGGAAGTGAGTGCTGTGCTTTGGAGAAGATCTTTGCAGCCTGACTGCCTACAGGAGTTGTGCCAGATGATTGGAGGGTGGCAAATTAGATTAGATTAGATTACTTACAGTGTGGAAACAGGCCCTTCGGCCCAACAAGTCCACACCGACCCGCCGAAGCGCAACCCACCCATACCCCTACATTTACCCATTACCCAACACCACGGGCAATTTAGCATGGCCAATTCACCTGACCCGCACATCTTTGGACTGTGGGAGGAAACCGGAGCACCCAGAGGAAACCCACGCAGACACGGGGAGAACGTGCAAACTCCACACAGTCAGTCGCCTGAGTCGGGAAATGAACCCGGGTCTCAGGCGCTGTGAGGCAGCAGTGCTAACCACTGTGCCACCGTGCCGTCCACTAATGTTATCCCCTTATTCAAGAAGGGGAATAGGGATAATCCTGGGAATTATAGACCAGTCAGGCTTATGTCTGCGGTGGACACATTATTGGAGAGAATCTGAGAGACAGGATTTATGATTACTTGGAAAACTGTAGTTTAATTAGTGATAGTCAGCATGACTTTGTGAGAGGCAGGTCATGCCTCACAAGCCTTGTTAAATTCTGTGAGGATGTGATAAAATACATTGATGAAGGTACAGCAATGGGGATGTGGTGTACATGGATTTTAGCAAGTTGTTTGATAAGGTTCCCCATGATAGGGTCATTCAGAAAGTAAGGAGGCATGGGATACAGTGAAATCTGTCTGTCTGGATATAGAATTAGCTGGCCCGTAGAAGACAGCGGGTGGTAGTAGATGGAATGTATTCAGGCTAGATCTTGGTGACCAGTGGTGATCTGCAGGGATATGTTCTGGGACCTTTGGCTCTTTGTGATTTGTATAAATAATGTGTATGAGGAAGTGGAAGGGTGGGTTAGTAAGTTAGCTGCTGACACAACAGTTAGTGGAGTGGTGGATAGTTTGGAGGGCCATTGTAGTTTGCAATTGGACATTGGCAGAATGCAGAGCTGGGCTGATGTATGGAGTTTAACCTGGGAAAGTGTGAAGTGATTCATTTTGGAAGGTCAAATTTGAATGCAGAATATATGGTTAAAGACAGGATTCTTGGCAATGTGGAGGAATAGAGGGACCTTGGTGTCCATGTGTATAGATCCCTCACCATTGCCACCCAAGTTGATTGGGTGTATGGTGTGTTAGCTTTCATTAGCAGGGGGATTGAGTTTAAGAGCTGCGAGGTTGTGGACTGCAACCCTTTGAAAGCCCTGGTTAGACCACACTTGGAATATTGTGTTCAGTTCTGTTTGCCTCATTATAGGAAGGATGTGGAATCTTTAGAGAGCCTGCAGAGGAGATTTACCAGGATGCTGCCTGGACTGGAGGTAATTTCTTATGAAGAGAGTTTGAGGGAGCTAAGGTTTTTCTCATTGGAGTGCAGAAGGGTGAGGGACAATTTGGTAGAGGTGTGTAAGATGATGAGAGGCATTGCTAGAGTGACAATTCAGAGACATTTTCCCCAGGGCATACCTTTAAGGTGAATGGAGGGAAGTTTAGGAGAGATGTCAGAGGTCAGTTCTATAAAGAGTGAGTCTTGGGTGCATGGAATGCACTGCCAGTGATGGTAATGGGGTCAGATACATTAGGGACATTTCAGTGCCTCTTGGTTAGGTATACAGATGGTAGTAAAATTAATTGTACTTCAGTTAGTTTGATCTTAGAATAGGATAAATGGTTGGCACAACATCAAGGCCCAAAGGCCTGTACTGTGCTGTACTGTTCTATGCTCTATGTAAAATGGTTAATCATGGAGAGAATAGGATAGCTTACAGATCAACAAGACTGCCGACCTGTGGAACCACAGGAGATGGGAGATATACTAAATGACTATTTTGCATCAGTGTTTAGAGAAGGATATGGAAGATAAAGAACGTGGGGAAATAAATAGCAACATCTTGATAAATATCCATACTACAGAGGAGGATGTGCTGGACATCTTAAAATACATGAATGTGGATAAATGACTTGGACCTGGTCAGGTATACTCTTTAGGAAGCCAGGGAAGTCATTACTAGGACTCTTCATGAGTTATTTGTGTTATCAATATTCAGTATTGGGGTGTTGGAAGACTGGAAGTCATTGTCCCTTGTGATTTTATGACTCCATGAAGTCACCCCTCAGCCTCTGACTCTCCATGGCAAGTAGTCCCAGCCTATTCAGCCTCTCCCTACAGATCAACACCTCAGTCCATGGCAACAATCACATTTGATGTTCCACCCTCTTTTTTCATACCATATTAAATAACTAAACCGTTAACAAGTTATTCAAGTACCTCCACCCCAGTACAGAACATGGACTCTGAACTTCTTTGGTTAGCCAAGCTTTAAGGTGACATTTCATGACACCCAAGTCAATAAGATCATAGAAACTCTATACTGTGGAAACAGGGCTTTTGAGCTGAAAATATGTTGCTGGTTAAAGCACAGCAGGTCAGGCAGCATCCAAGGAGCAGGAAATTCCTGTTCCTTGGATGCTGCCTGACCTGCTGTGCTTTAACCAGCAACACATTTTCAGCTCTGATCTCCAGCATCTGCAGACCTCACTTTTTACTCAAACAGGGCTTTTGGACAAGTCCACACTGACTCTCCAAAGAGTATCCCGATTCCCAAAGAGACTGATTCCCCTACCCTATTATTCCACATTTCTCCTGATTAATGCCCCAAATCTACGCTTTCCTGAACACTATGGGCAATTTAGCACGGCCAATTGACCTAACCTGCACATCTTTGAACTGGGGAGGAAACCAGAGCACTTGAAGGAACCCACGCAGACACAGGGAGAACGTGCAAACTCCACACCGATATTTGCCTGAGATTGGATAAAATTTCTGTTAGTGAAGATTGACCTCTCATCACTGGACGCAAAACAAAAGTTATTCTTCTTAAAGGTTTTAAAGTTACTTTGTGCCAGTAGTTGCTTTGGTACTTGCTTCAAGAATGGGTTGAGGTTCTGATTAAGTACTGCAGATTATTCATGATGGAATGTAGTTTTAAACAATCTTTGGAGGCATTATTTGAGCCAAGTGTATGTATTCAATTGAACTCAGTGCTTGTGCCTCAAAGATAACAAACGAGGTCTCACGAGGCAGGAAGGACCAAGTGAGATCCTAACCTCTGGCCCACTCTTCAAACCATAAAATGTATTAGAGGAATTGCAGCCAATGGCGAGTCCTCCCGTGATTTTTTGTATTGATTTCAGTTTTGCAAAAAATCACTCATATAGTTTTCACTCAAATGTCATCTTGAGGTCAAAGGCAGTTGTATTCACATCTTGCATCCATTTTGACGTCACGTTTGTCATGATAATTGAGAAACAAATCCCTGCCAAAACCTCAGCTGTGCAACAATGAGTAGCTTTTTACTGAGGCAGTGCCACTTCCTAATTATTTTGGCAAGAAGCTTGACCTTGTACAGAGTAGAATCACGGGCAATGAGATTGATGTTTTTGTCTGTTATAGGATTATGATATGGCTGGTCTATATGCTATATTCTTGTCAGGATGTCAATGCCGCCATATTGGACAACCATGAATCAAATTCTGGAGGACAATTCCAAAATGGGATTTTGTTGGATTTCTTAAGCTCCGCTGTATATAGTTCTCCAATGCATTTTTAATGTGAAGGAGTGAGAATCACATTTGACGAAGATTGCGATGGGTGAAATTTTGAACATCAGCAGAGTCACCATTGAACCATCCTCTGTCTGTCTCTGATTGAATCTCTTCAAGGATAATTATTCTCTAATTTTAACAATGATGTGCTGCAGTCTGCCATCATGAAAGACTCCAAGATGCTAACTTAGTTTCTGGCACTTAGATTAATTGTTTAGTAGTCCACTAGCATTCTTGGATGGACACAGCAAAATGCAGAGCTATGTTCTAGTCAAGTAGTTGTCTGATTGTTTAACTATGTCTATACTATGCTGCATCCTTTATTTAGTTGCATGTTATCATTTCTCTAGGATGACAAATGACATCTATGTGAGGCTAAAGATCCAGGCATGCAATTCTGCAACCTTGTGAATCAGAATTCATTTGCTGATCTGAAGTGAATACCAACTGAGAATACACACACCAACAATGTCTTTTAGAACATAGAAACCCTGCAGTTTATAAACAGGGCATTGGACCAACAAGTCCACACCAACCGCCCCACCCCCCCGCTGCCAAGACCAATTCACTTAACCTATTACTCTATATTTTACCCTGCCTCATGCACATCGCCTACACATCCCAGAACACTATTGGCAATTTAGTATGGCCAGTTCACCTAACTAGCAAATCTTTGGACTGTAGGAACAAACTATGACATGAAGATTGGTAGAGTAGTGGAAACATAAGGGACTGTCAAAGAATACAGGAGAATGTAGACAGACTGCGGAGTTGGGCGGAGAAGGGGCAGATGGAGTTCAATCCAGACAAATGCGAGGTGATGCATTTTGGTGGAGTCTAATTCTTGAGCCAACTATACTGCAAATGGAAGAGTCTTGGGTAAAGTTGATAAGCAGAGAGATCTGGGAGTTCAGGTCCATTGAACCTTGAAGGTGGCTGCACAGGTGGATAGAGTGGTCAAGAAGGCATATGGTAAGCTTGCCTTCCTCTGTCAGTGTATTGAGCATAAGAGCTGGCAGGTTACGTTAAAATTGTATAAGACTTTGGTTTGAGCTGAAAAATGTGTTGCTGGAAAAGCGCAGCAGGTCAGACAGCATCCAAGGAACAGGAAATGCGACATTTCGGGCTTAAGCCCTTCATCAGGAATGAGGAAAGTGTGTCCAGCAGGCTAAGAAAAAACGTAGGGAGGAGGGACTTGGGGGAGGGGCGATGGAGATGTGATAGGTGGAAGGAGGTCAAGGTGCGGGTGATAGGCCGGAGTGGGGTGGGGGCGGAGAGGTCGGGAAGAAGATTGCAGGTTAGGAAGGCGGTGCTGCGTTCGCGGGATTCGACTGAGACAAGGTGGGGGAAGGGGAAATGAGGAAACTGGAGAAATCTGAGATCATCCCTTGTGGTTGGAGGGTTCCCAGGCGGAAGATGAGGCGGTCTTCCTCCAACGGTCGTGTTGTTATGGTCTGGCGATGGAGGAGTCCAAGGACCTGCATGTCCTTGGTGGAGTGGGAGGGGGAGTTAAAGTGTTGAGCCACGGGGTGGTTGGGATCGTTGGTCCGGGTGTCCCAGAGGTGTTCTCTGAAACGTTCCACAAGTAGGCGGCCTGTCTCCCCAATATAGAGGAGGCCACATCGGGTGCAGCGGATGCAATAGATGATGTGTTTGGAGGTGCAGGTGAATTTGTGGCGGATATGGAAGGATCCCTTGGGGCCTTGGAGGGAAGTGAGGGAGGAGGTGTGGGCGCAAGTTTTGCATTTCTTGTGGTTGCAGGGGAAGGTGCCGGGAGTGGAGGTTGGGTTGGTGGGGGGTGTGGACCTGACGAGGGAGTCACAGAGGATGTGGTCTTTTCAGAATGCTGATATGGGAGGGAAGGGAAATATATCCCTGGTGGTGGGGTCCGTTTGGAGGTGGCGGAAATGACGGCGGATGATACGCTGTATATGGAGGTTGGTGGGGTGGTAGGTGAGAACCAGTGGGGTTCTGTCCTAGTGGCGGTTGGAGGGGCGGGGCTCAAGGGCGGAGGAGCGGGAAGTGGAGGAGATGCGGTGGAGGGCATCGTCGATCACATCTGGGGGGAATCTGCGGTCCTTGAAGAAGGAGGCCATCTGGGCTGTACGGTATTGGAACTGGTCCTCCTGGGAGCAGATGCGGCGGAGACGAAGGAATTGGGAATATGGGATGGCGATTTTACAGGGGGCAAGGTGGGAGGAGGTGTAGTCTAGGTAGCTGTGGGAGTCAGTCAGTTTATAGTCTGTGTTGATTCGGTCGCCCGAGATAGAAATGGAAAGGTCTAGGAAGGGGAGGGAGGAGTCTGAGACGGTCCAGGTGAATTTGAGGTCGGGGTGGAAGGTGTCAGTAAAGTGGATGAACTGTTCAACCTCCTCGTGGGAGCACGAGGCAGCGCCAATACAGTCTTTGATGTAGTGGAGGAAAAGGTGGGGGGGTGGTGCCAGTGTAGTTGCGGAAGATGGACTGTTCCACATATCCTACGAAGAGACAGGCATAGCTGGGGCCCATGCGGGTGCCCATGGCTACTCCTTTAGTTTGGAGGAAGTGGGAGGATTGGAAAGAGAAGTTGTTCAGGGTGAGGACCAGTTCCAACACCGTACAGCCCAGATGGCCTCCTTCTTCAAGGACCGCAGATTCCCCCCAGACGTGGTCGACGATGCCCTCCACCGCATCTCCTCCACTTCCCGCTCCTCCGCCCTTGAGCCCCGCCCCTCCAACCGCCACCAGGATAGAACCCCACTGGTTCTCACCTACCACCCCACCAACCTCCATATACAGCGTATCATGCGCCGTCATTTCCGCCACCTCCAAACGGACCCCACCACCAGGGATATATTTCCCTCCCCTCCCCTATCAGCGTTCCGAAAAGACCACTCCCTCCGTGACTCCCTCGTCAGGTCCACACCCCCCACCAACCCAACCTCCACTCCTGGCACCTTCCCCTGCAACCGCAAGAAATGCAAAACTTGCGCCCACACCTCCTCCCTTACTTCTCTCCAAGGCCCCAAGGGATCCTTCCACATCCGCCACAAATTCACCTGCACCTCCACACACATCATCTATTGCATCCGCTGCACCCGATGTGGCCTCCTCTATATTGGTGAGACAGGTTACCTACTTGCGGAACGTTTCAGAGAACACCTCTGGGACACCCGGACCAACCAACCCAACCACCCCGTGGCTCAACACTTTAACTCTCCCTCCCACTCCACCAAGGACATGCAGGTCCTTGGACTCCTCCATTGCCAGACCATAACAACACAACGGTTGGAGGAAGAGCGCTTCATCTTCCGCCTGGGAACCCTCTAACCACAAGGGATGAACTCAGATTTCTCCAGTTTCCTCATTTCCTCTCCCCCCACCTTGTCTCAGTCGAATCCTTCGAACTCAGCACCACCTTCCTAACCTGCAATCTCCTTCCTGACCTCTCCGTCCCCACCCCACTCCGGCCTATCACCCTCACCTTGACCTCCTTTCACCTATCACATCTCCATAGCCCCTCCCCCAAGTCCCTTCTCCCTACCTTTTTTCTTAGCCTGCTGGACACACTTTCTTCATTCCTGAAGAAGGGCTTATGCCCGAAATGTCGCATTTCCTGCTCCTTGGATGCTGCCTGACCTGCTGTGCTTTTCCAGCAACACATTTTTCAGCTCTGATCTCCAGCATCTGCAGACCTCACTTTCTCCTCTAAGACTTTGCTTTTGGCCGCATTTAGAGTACTGTGTACAGTTCTGGTCGCCACATTACCAAAAGGATGTGGACACTTTGGAGAGGGTGCAGAGAAGGCTTATGAGGATATTGCGTGTATGGAAGGTGCTAGATATGAAGAGGGTTGAGAAAGTCAGGATTGTTTTCATTAGGATAAAGGAAATTGAGGGGGGCCTGACTGAGTTCTCCAAAATTGTGAAGGACATAGAGAGGGTGGATAGAGATAAGCTTTTTCCCAGGGTGAAGGATTCAATAACGAGAGGTCATGTGTTCAAGGTGAGAGGCAAAATGTTTAAGGGGATACATGTGGAAAGTACTTTAAACAGAAAGTGGTAGGCGCCTGGAATGCATTGCCAGCAGAGGTAGTAGAGGCAGGCACAGTCGATTCATTTATGGTGTGCCTTGACAGATGCATGAGTAGATCGGGAATGGAGAGAGACAGATGCTTAGGAATTGGGCAACAGATTTAGATAGTGGACTTTGATCAGCTCAGCCTTAAACGGCTGAAGGGCCTGTTCCTGGGTTGTACATTTTTTAGTTCTTTGTTCTCATGCAAACCAATGAACCACCAAAAAAAAAATCATCAATTATAATTTCACATAAAACTGCTGCTCATGATGATGAACCAAGGCCACAAATATTTTGTTCGAATGAGGAGTGTTCATATGGCTTAAAATATTAAACTCTCATACTTTTAACTTCAGAGTTAGTTTGACGTCAAAGTGAACGAGATCAATTGGTGATCATATTGGTCATTATCTGCACTATTCTGGGATCAAGGTATTGTATGGATCATTCTAAACCCTCTTTCATAATGTTAAATTGTGTTTGCTTGAACAACGAAACTAGGAAATGTGCTTGCTTCAATTCTGGAGATAGGATTCCTGAAGAAAGGCTTATAAGCCCGAAACGTCGAATTTCCTGTTCCTTGGATGCTGCCTGACCTGCTGCGCTTTTCCAGCAACACATTTTCAGCTCAATTCTGGAGATATCCAACTTGCACAACATTAAAAGCAAATCCTAGCTTTTCATCGTTCTGGCAGAGGTCAATAACATTTATAAAGATAAATAAAGTATTCAATTTAATAACAAATCGACATGAAGAATCACAAAGGATGTCTGCATTTTTTTTTACAGCAATTACTGTCAAAAACTAAGATTAACATTGACTGAGCATGTCTTAACTGGGACTGCACTGATTGCAATAAGAGGACAGATGGAGCTCTAAGCCTTGACATGATGAATGGTTATGTATGGACATATGGACAAGTAACTGGAGGACGCTACCAAATCATTCAAGCCTGTTCCATCCTTCAATATTATCTTAGCTCATCGAGAACATAAGAACAGAAGATATAGGAACAGGAGAAAATCACTCAGCACCTTTAGTCAGGCCGACTACACAATAAGATATTGAGTTATTATCCAAGCTTCAACTCTTCTTTTATGGTAACTCTCCAAAGTGGGGAAAGTTGAGTAATTTATTCCTCATGTTTTGTTTGCAGTTGGTAAGGATCACAATGGCAGGAGAACTCGTCCTGATGGAATGCTCCCAGAATATGTGGTCACTATAGGCCTATTAACCTAACTTCGGTGGTGGGGAAAATGCTTTAAACCATCAGCAAAGAAGAAACAGCAAGACACCTGGAGAGAAACTGGCCCATCATTCATGGGTTCATGAAAAGCAGGTCTCTTTAATCTAACTGCCGAGAATTTTTTCGGGACATTATGAGTGTGGTGGGTATGGATGAGTTAGGTTTTCTGGAAGGCATTTGACTTTATCTGGTCCATCTCTGACTCAAACCTTCCCTTTGTTGACATCTCTATTTCCATTTTTGGGGCTAAGCTGTCCACCAATATCCATTACAAGCCCATCTACTCCCACAGTTACCTGAACAAAACATCCTCACACTCTGCCTCCTCTAAGGACGCTATGCCATTTTTATGTTTCCTCTGTATTTATCACACAAGTTCTGATTATGCCACGTTTTCAGGGAGGGCCTCAGAAATGTGACTGTTTTGTCTTTAACCGAAGACTCTCAGTAACTGTGGGTGAAAGTACCCTTCGCTATGCCTGACTCATCTCGCACACTTCTGCCCTCAACCCTGCTGAGCTCCCCCACTAAAGAAACTACTTACCCCAACCTGGTCTTTCCTTACCACCATGACAGACTCCACTTCCAAGCAATCATTAGCTGTAATCCCCTCATCTCTGTTCTCAGTGCTGCATTGGGGGTCCTAGTCCATGTCTCCTCCATTCCCATCACTTCTGAACATGTCCATGGCACCTCCCATATAATCACAGAAGGTGTCAAACCATCCCGTTTACCTTCCCTCCCCTCACTATCCAAGGCTTCAGACACACCTTCCAGCTGAGGCAGCAATTTATCTGCAGTTCATTCAATCTGGCCTACTGCGTTCATTGTTCATAGACCCGTCTTGTCTACGCTGGGAAGACAAAACACAGACTGTGTGACTGCTTTGTAGAAACCCTGCGTTCTGTCCATGAAACCGATCCTTAAACCAATCACCAAGTCCAAACACTATCATTTTTCTCACATGCCTGCCGCATGCTTCCAGTGGGCCTCAGTGCAGGTTTGAAGAACATCATTTCATTTTCCACATGGGGGCCCTGCAGCTCCAGGGACTCAACATCAGGTTCAATAAAATTAGAACACCAGTCTCTCCTTCCATGTTACTGCTCTTTATCCGACCCACACACTGGTGCTGCCATGACATTTGCTGTTTGAGCACAGCCAACTCCTTATCCCCCACTCCCAGCCCTGTTATCTCATGACATGCATTACTGTCATCACAGCCCATGCATTCTCTCCAACTCTTCGTTCCCATTGTTACTCATTCAGATTTTCTTCTGTTTGGGCCCATTATCAATAATCCCCTCATCCACCTACCCCTTCCATATCACTTTCTACCTGTGCTCCATCTCCACCTCTCTGCTTTTCCAATAACCATCACCTCCACAAACTCATCTTCAGCATGAGTACTAGGTTTTCATAGCTGCTATCAGTTCTGGTGAAAAGTCACTGGAGTCAAAAGGTTAGCTTGCTTCCTCCCCACAGGCGCTGTCTGAGTTGCTGAGTTTCCCAACCAATTTGTGTTTCCATTTCAGATCTCCAGCATTCGCAGTTTTATGATTTATTTCAATGTCAAATTGCTTCCTTCATATTTTCATGACTTTGCTTCAAAAGGAATTCTGAGTGTCTTCTTGTTCTGTTCTCAAGCAGGAGGTGTCACGGTGTCAACAAGCGCAGAAGCAAAAATCCCCTTACCGTGCCTCCAGAAATTAGATTAGATTCCCGACAGTGTAGTCAAGCAAGTCCACACCAACCCTCCAAAGAGTAACCCACCCAGACCCATCCACCCTGGCTAATGCACCTAACACAATGGGCAATTTAGCATGGCCAATTCACCCAACCTGCACATCTTTAGATGGCAGTAGATTTTTATTTCCAAAATCATCCTTGCATTTTACCACAACTAATCCAAACTTATGAACTGTTATCTATTGTGCCTAAATGTTGAATGTGATCAAAAGGACTTGATCTCAGTTTTCTTTTATAGTTTTCATTTTGTTTGCGTTTTAGTATTCCCTCTTCTTCCTCATTGATGTCTCCACAACATACCCTTCAGATCTCTTACATCAGTCACTTTACTATCCTTCCCCATTTCCTATTCCTGTTGAAAAACCTGGAAGAAGAAGAGATTCCTTTTCCTCCTTGAAGAATAGAAAATACAAATTGCATGCACACTAATCTGAGCCTCTGCAAATGGGGCTGTCATAAAATCCAACTACGGAATCAGTCTTTCCAGAATTCCATCACAATGACTGCACAACTTCGAAGAAATTTCCCAGTATCGCAATTAAATGAAGGTCAAAAATCACGTGACACCAGCTCCAAGGGGTTGACTTGAAAACACTGGCTTTCAGAGCACTGCTCCTTCATCAGGTACAAGTGAGGAAGACCTTAGACACAGAACTTCTAAGGACAAGAATTTTCCACCATCATTTCAAAATCTAAAACGTCCTTTTCGATATCCTGTCAGAAACTACCAGCAAAATAAAACAAACAGAAAAATCTCAGGTTCAAAGTAAGCCATCCAGTACGCTGTGCCATTACGAACATCTAATCACTGTACAGAATGTATAATATGACATTTAAAGCCTCCTCTGTACAGTCCCATCCAACCACCTATGTCCAGTGCAGCACAGGGTAGATGTGGACTAACGGATTTGCTGTGCTACCTCATGCAATGATCCAAAAGTATTGAAAAATTTTGAGACATAGTAAATCTCCCCCCATGTTATCGCATAGATCATTTATAGTTAGTTGCGAGTGAAACTCCCTTCTCACATTCAAACAAATCAGTCTGCATCAGCACCCCAAGAGATATTTGTTTCCAATCATATCAGTCATAAACATTGTAAATTCGGTGCACTGTCATTCTTGGAGAAATACTGGCATATCCTTTCTGAGTTATACCTTCTGTGCATATTTTACTGTTCCCGTTTTTGGAATTTCCCAAGTATTCTCCGTTTTCACTGGAATGCAGGAAGTTGAGGGTCAAACTGACATAAGTTTATAAGATTGTGAATGGATGGTGTAGTGTGGAAAGTATGAAGTTTTTATTCAGGGAAGAGGTCAATTACTCAGGGACTCGGGTTCAAGGTCCAGGGAAGAGGGAAGGGAGCGTTCGGGGAGCGAATTTAAAAGTGAAGCACGTTTTTCTCACACAAAGTTCCAGTTGAGTTCCTGGAATGCACTGCCAGAGGATTAATGGAAGCAGACACAATAGCAGCATGCAAGAAGCACCTAGATAAAACCATGAATAGGAAGGAAATAGAGAGATATGGATCCTGTAAGTGAAGACAGTTTTATTGTGAAAGTTTAAAATGTGTCACTGCAACCTTGGAGGGTTGAACGGCCTGTTCCTGGCTGTTTTTTGTTCCTCTATATTAGGGAGACAGGCCGCCTACTTGCGCCCGATGTGGCCTCCTCTGATATTGGGGAGACAGGCCGCCTACTTGCGATCCGCTGCACCCAATGTGGCCTCCTCTATATTGGGGCAACAGGCCGCCTACTTGTGGAATGTTTCAAAGAACACCTCTGGGACACCCGCACCAACTAACCCAACCACCCCGTGGCTCAACACTTTAACTCCCCCTCCCACTCCACCAAGGACATGCAGGTCCTTGGACTCCTCCACCACCAGACCATAGCAACATGACGGTTGGAGGAAGAGTGCCTCATCTTACGCCTAGGAACCCTCCAACCACAAGGGATGAACTCATTTCTCCAGTTTCCTCATTTCCCCTCCCCCAACCTTGCGTCAGTCAAATCCCTCGAACTCAGCATCGCCTTCTTAACCTGCAATCTTCTTCCTTACCTCTCCGCACCCACCCCACTCTGGCCCATCACCCTCACCTTGACCTCCTTTCACCTATCACATCTCCATCGCCCCTCCCCCAAGTCCCTCCTCCCTACCTTTTATCTTAGCCTGCTGGACACACTTTCCTCATTCCTGATGAAGGACTTATGCCCGAAACGTCGAATCTCCTGTTCCTTGGATGCTGCCTGACCTGCTGCGCTTTTCCAGCAACACATTTTCAGCTTCGTTCCATCCACCCTTATAACTTCATCGACAGATACTATGATCCTGAAGAGAAAAATACACCATTGTAGAGCTGTATTCAGTGTCGTGATATTTTATTTATGAGTACAGCTCGTTTTTCACAGAGCTGTGACATGGAGTCTGGGGTTACTGTGCTGAAACAATAAATCCGAGCCTGCGCCCATGGCTGAAAGATTCGTTCTGTGAGAATCAGAGATGTTGGGCTGGTGGGAATCCCTCACTGAAGTGTTCTTTGCTACATGAGACAACATTTCATGCCAACCTCGCAATTCAGTGTTGCGACAGATTTGCCGTCTTTGTGACATTTTCCATCACGACACACCCCTTTTCCAAGATTCGAGCACACTGCTGCAGCTGAAACTGAAAAATGAATTGAATGAGTTAGTTAACGTTTCTGCAGATATTTCCAGAATTTCAGTGGTTACTCACAATGCTAAATTTGGCAGTGATATCCAGCCACAGATCTAATTGGCACATTGGGAATGACTACATCTGGATACCTCCCTCCAGTTCCTTCCCTTCCATCCACACAGCTGTATAGATGCATTCCTTTCCAAGAGGTCCAGCCAAATAGACTTGCTCATGATGTTCCTTACTTTACCCATTTTCTATGATCAGTGGCCAAAAAGAAATCTGATATGAAGATATTTGCTAATTCTTGAGAAGAAAAATTATGACAAAAAATTGAGAGTTTATGAAGGTTCACCACACTTTTGAAGGGAATGCTGCAGTATCATTGCTCAGTGCACAGACCTGCACAAAATTCAGTGAGAGTGAATAAAACAAATAGTTTGGACTCATGTTGCTTGAAACACTGATGACTTTTAATCAAATTCCAACTGTGTGTGATAGATGCATATATAAACAGAACATAGACATTGCCCTTTGTCAGTAATCAATATGGCCAGTGCTGAATCCTCACTATAGCCAATCTAGAGTTGCTGTTGACCTGAACTGTAACTGTATAAATATATTAACGCTGTTATCGTGAGTTGGAAATGAAGTAAGCCAGAAGAAAATGGGCAGTGAAGTAGCTTGCTGACGGATGAATGTTTTCCTAAAGCCTGTGTATCATGTCAAGTTAACACGGAAATACTCAAAGATGCTGAACATCAGTTGGGTTAAATGTTGGAAAAAGTTAAAAAGATAGGATTTATAATCTTCGAGAGAGGAATAGGTTGATTAGGGATAGTCAACACGGTTTTGTGATGGGTCGGTCAAACCTTATTGATTTCTTTGAGACCGTGACCAAACAGGTGGGTGAGGGTAAAGCGGTTGATGTGGTTTTTTTGGGGATTTCAGTAAGGCGTTTGATAAGGTTCCCCATGGTCGGCTATTGCACAAAATACAGAGGCATGGGATTGAGGGTGATTTAGTGGTTTGGATCATAAGTTGGCGAGTTGTATCAAGACAGACGGTGCTGGTTGAAGGGAAATGTTCATCCTGGAGTTCAGTTACTAGTGGTGTACCGCAAGGATCTGTTTTGGGAATACTGCTGTTTGTCACTTTCATAAATGATCTACATGAGGGCATAGAATAATGGGTTCATACATTTGCGGTAGACACTATGGTCAGTGGAGTTGTGGATAGTGCTGAAGGATGCTGCACGTTCCAGAAGGACATGAATAAACTGCAGAGCGGGGATGAGAGTTGACAAAGGAGTTTAATGCGGAAAACTGTGAGATAATTCACTTTGGAAGGAGCAACAGGAACAAACATTACTGGGCTAATGGTCAGATTCTTGGGTGTGTAGGTGAGCAGAGATATCTAGGTGTCCATGTGCATAGATCCACGAAAGTTGATAGGGTTAGTAAGAAGGCATACAGTGTGTTAGCTTTTATTGGTAGAGGGAATGAATTTCAAGGCCAAAAGGTCATGTTGCAGCTGTACAAAACACTGCAGTGGCCGCTATTGGAGCATTGAGAACAATTCCGGTCACGGCTTTACAGGAAAGATGTGGAAACTTTGGAAAGGGTTCAGAGGAAATTTACTGGGATGTTGTCTGGAATGGAGGGAAGGTTTTATGAGGAAAGGCTGAGGGACTTGAGACTGTTTTTGTTAGAGAGAATAAGTTTGAGAGGTGACTTAATAGAGACATGTAAGATAATCAGAGGGTTAGATAGGGTGGACAGTGAGAGCCTTTTTCCTCAGATAGTGATGGATAGCACAAGGGGACATAGCTTTCAATTGAGGTGTAATAGATATAGGACAGGTGTCAGAGGTAGTTGCTTTACTCAGAAAGTAGTAAGGGCATGGAATGCACTGCCTGCAAAAGTAGTGGACTCACCAACGTTAAGGACATTTACATGGTCATTGGATAAACATATGGATGAGATTGGAATAGTGTAGGATAAAATAGGCTTCAGATTGGTTCCACAGGTTGGTGCAACAACGAGGGCAGAAGGGCCTGTACTGCGCTGTCATGTTCCATGTTTTATCATTCAGCACAGGTTACGATTCTTCATCATTTACCACCTTGATTGCTCAGTTCCTTCATCACCGATTCATAGTAGTGGTAGGAGGTACCATTTATAAGATCTACAGCAGCAACGATTTAATCTTTCTGGGAAGGAAATTATCGGGGCTGCTAACAGTTGCCAGATGCATGGAAACATTATTGCAAAAAAGGCTTTTCTCCCTTGTGTCCGACAAATGTGCATAATCCTGACTTGTTGCTATATCATAATTCATTCATTATCACTGTGACAAAGTCCAGGAAAACCTCCCTAATAGCACTAAGGATATACATTGTTTTTCACACACGGGATGTAGCCATGTTGACCGACCAGCATTTGTTGCCGTCCCTAGGTGCCACTCATCTGAGGGATGTACTAAAACATTTTAGAAGGCAGGTGAAAGCCAGCCAAATTGCTGCGAGTCTGGAGTCTGGAGTCCCCCAATAATACCATAAAGACATCACATCCCCTCCACCATACACTTAAAGGTTCTCTCACCCAAACCTTTTCTCTGGCAAGTAGGGTTTTGAAAATGAAAACTGAACTTGTCAGAAAAGCTCACATCCCATTAACTAAAGATAATAATAACAACGGCAACAATAATAACAGTGAAAGTATGATGTGTAAAGGGAGAAACCAAATAAATCTGAACACTGACAGCTGGAGGTTTGGAAAAATTACATGCACATACTTCTCGGACTTCTCATCTCGATTGCAGGTTCAGTCACAATATACTGAATCATCACCAAGAAACAAAGGATCACAGTCAGCATTCTCTTCATCTTGCACAAATTTGCTCGAGATCAGGATCAAATGCCTTGAATGGAGATTATCTGAATGTGGACTCACAGAAAGTCACGCTTTTGTACCCAGCCATAATGGGCGTGATTCTGTGGTCGTACCTTCTGCGACAAATTAATTCGTAATCTGAATCATACAGTTGGCAGCTTGGCTCTGTTTGCAACAATTAATATTTTGAACAACGTGCTTCCCTGTTTATAGACTAATCCATGTCTTCACACATGATTCACACCCATATGTTCTGTTTAGGTGGGGCATGAAATGTATCTGGCGTGAACTCATTTCCTAACAGCAGAGAAGTCTGACATTCTTATAAGTAGATAAATCCCCAGGGAGGATCAAATGCATATCAGGCTGTTGGTTGAGGCAGGAAGGAGATAACCGGGGGCTGGAAATGCATTTCGATCCCTTTTGCTCCTCAAGAGTGGTGCCAGAGGTTTGGATGATATGTGGTGCGTTACCATTAGTCAAAACAGGACGAAGAGATCAAGTTGAAAACAACTGACCAGCCAGTCTAATCTCAGTAGTGAGTTCACTATTGAAAGTGACCCTGAGGAATAGAATTAATTTGTAGTTGGAGAGGCAAGGGTTTACCATGAATATACTCCATGGTTTGGTAAAAGCAAGGTCATGTCTGTCGTACTTGTTACCAGGTGCAGTGGTTACTACTACAGCTTCACAACACTAGGGATTGGGTTTGATTCTTGTGTTGACTGAGTAACCCGGTGGAGTTTGGATGTTCTCCCCTTGTTTGCATGAATATTTGCTCAATGCTCTGATTTCCTCCCACAGTCTGAAGATGTGCAGATTTTGTTCATTGGCAATGTTAAATTATGCCGGCTAGGAGGATAAACCACTGTAAATATGGCATTGCAGGGATAGGATATGGCAGTGGGTTGAAATGGGATGTGCTTTGGAGGGTCGATGTATCTTCAGTGGGCTGAGTGGTCTCTTTATGCACTGTTGGGAATCTGTAATTGACGTGACTAAAAGTGTAGACGAGGGCATTCAACAAGGCTTTACATAAGGTCCCATACAGGAAACTGACAGAGAAAGTAAGAGATCATGCTTTTGAATTAAATTTAGATTAGATTAGATTACTTAGATTAGATTAGATTACTTACAGTGTGGAAACAGGCCCTTCGGCCCAACAAGTCCACACCGACCCGCCGAAGTGCAACCCACCCATACCCCTACATATACCCCTTACCTAACACTACGGGCAATTTAGCATGGCCAATTCACCTGACCCGCACATCTTTGGACTATGGGAGGAAACCGGAGCACCCGGAGGAAACCCACGCAGACACGGGGAGAACGTGCAAACTCCACACAGTCAGCCGCCTGAGGCAGGAATTGAACCCAGGTCCCTGGCGCTGTGAGGCAGCAGTGCTAGAGTGGCAGTGAGCAGAGGAGGATGGGGGTTTGTCCAATGAATTTTCACAAGGATCATTATTGTGACACTTGCTGTTTGTAGTATACATAAACAATTTAGAATTGAATGCAGGACGGTTTGTCTGTAGGCTCGTGATTGATAGGAGCATTGATTAGATTACTTACAGTGTGGAAACAGGCCCTTCGGCCCAACAAGTCCACACCGACCCGCCGAAGCGCAACCCACCCATGCCCCTACATATATCCCTTACCTAACACTAGGGGCAATTTAGCATGGCCAATTCACCTGACCCACACATCTTTGGACTGTGGGAGGAAACCGGAGCACCCGGAGGAAACCCACGCAGACACGGGGAGAACGTGCAAACTCCACACAGTCAGTCGCCTGAGGCGGGAATTGAACCCAGGTCCCTGGAGCTGTGAGGCATCTGTGCTAACCACTGTGCCACCGTGCCGCCCTATTGCTTGTGTGGGAAATGGGAAGGAGGTTAGATTTAGATTACAAGCGGATAGACGAATGCTGAGACAGAACACAAGAAAGAGATAGATAGCTCGAAGATGTGCAAAGATAACAATCTCTCCCTCAATGTCAGCAAAACTGAAGAGCTGCTCATCAACTTCAGGAAACAAAGAGGAGGGCATGCCCCTATCTACATCAAAAGAGATGAGGTTAAGAGGGTCGACAGCGTCGAATTCCTTGGAGTGACAATGTCCTGGACTTCCAATGGAGGTGTGATAGTCAAGAGTGCAAAACAATGCCTCTTCTCTCCTCAGGAAGCTAAGAAAATTCAGCCCATCTACAAGGGCCATCACCAAGTTTTCTAGCTGCGTGGCAGAAAGCATTCTATCTAGATTTATCACTGCGTGGTATGCCAAATCTCTGCCAAGGACTGGAAGTAACGACAGAAAGTTGTGAACACAGACCAGATCATCAAGTCAATCTAGCATTCACTGACTGTATCTACACCTCTTGTTGCAACAAAAAGGCAGCCAACATTATCAAAGACCCTCCTACTCTCCCCCATCAAGCAGAGCATAGTAAAAATTTAATCATATGTACCAGTTGTTTCAAGAAAAGTCGTCACTTTATCTGTCTTACTCTCTTCAATCACCCTACTATCTGTACATGTTATGAGCTGCCTGCGGTGCACACAAAACAAAACTAATCACTGGACTTCGGTACATGTGACAATAATAAATCAAATCAGGTAGGTTGAACAGTGACAAATGGAATTCACCCCGGGTAGGGGTAAAGCATTTATGCCAGAATACAAAGAGTGTTTGTTATGTTTGGAGGACCTTGGAAATCACCGGGGATCAGAAGTGTCTTTTTGTGCATCTTTACTGCTTGCTCAAGTGAGTGGGACATTTAGAAAAAGTTGTTAAGAAGGCATATAGAGCCATGTAGCATAGAAATAGACCTTTCGTTCCAATTCATACATTCCATCTAATTTTCCCAAACTGAACTAATCAATTTTGAATGCATTTGGCCCACATCCCTTTAAACCTTTCCTACTCATAAACTTGTCCAAATGTGTTTTAAATGCTCACTGTACCCATATCTGCCATTTTGTGGTATGCTTGTCTTTGTTGGTTAGGTATAGATTTTTTGAGCAGGGATGTGATTCTGGAATTGGGTAAAAAATTGTTTCGAGCACAACTGGAATGCTGTGTGTAGTTCAGAAATTTAAATTACAGGAGGGATAGGATGGAAGTATGTTGTCTGGCCTCGCAAACTCCACTTATGAAGACCGACTGAATAGACGAGGGTTATTTTCTTTGCAGTCGAGGATAACAATGACATGATTGAGGTGCATACAATTATACAGGGCATGCATGTGGTAGACAGCAAGGAACTCTTCTCCTTAGATAAGTGATCAATGATGGGGTCACAGAGTTAAGGTAAGGGGCTGGAGGTGTGGAAAAGAGTTGAGGGAAATAAAATCTTTCAGAAGTGACAAAAATCTGTAACTCGCGGTCTGCAAGGATAGCAGAGGGAGAACTCTGATCACAATTCTGAAGTATTTTGTAGTCTTGAAATGTCAAGGCAGATACAGCGATAGGGTGATTTCTGGGAAATTAAATTCGAATAAATTGGTGGTTGTTTCTGACAAACGAAAACTCAATGGACAAAAGGGCCTTTTTTTGCTGCTAAAGACCTCTATGACTTTAACACTTTAATTATAACAACACCATACAATGTGTCTCTACACTTTGCTGAAAATAGTGCTGACACGTGAGATTTGTTTTACTTTCCACTGACCTGGTTTGTTCCACCATCTCAAAGGAAGGACAACTTATGGAACAATATCATCCTCTTGTCAAGCATTTTAACCTGTTTGCAAACAAGATTCGAGCAAGCATAAAATTAATTTCTAAATTAGTGAGAGGTTGCTGACAGGTTTCACTTCTAATCCCTGTGGAATGCATGATCTGTTGTTGGAGATTTCAGTTATGTCGATGGAACTTTGAGTATCGTGTAGCATGTCAAACACACGTAGTATTTACAAACCTGAGGGGAAACTGAAATAACTGCTGAACAGAACAGAAACAGATAACACGTTTGAATGTTACATTTCTGGGGCAGACACATTCTCAAAAGTCCAAGTTCTTCACTATTTATGAGTGCTTATCTAGAACATTAGCAAAAGGGAGGAAGTGTAGTAACACTGGGAAATAAGTGAAACTCTCATAGATGCTGGAAACTGCTGGGAGTTCTACTTTCCGAAAGGATTGCTGTGACACCAATGGGTGGGATAACTACCAGGAAAGAATGGAAAAGACTGAAAAGGCACTTGTTTTAAGAGATGTTACAGTTAGGTAGACAGACAGGCATGATGTGAACTTTCGCCATGTGTCTTGTTGCCAGACAAGAGGTTGTCAAATAGAGGGAGCGCAATATTTTGCAAGGGAATTAAAGAAGCTAGAGTTTGCAGCATTGTTCTTATTCATTGACATTTTGAGATAATTGCTGTTGAGGCTTATATTTATTGTTCATCCCTATTTGCCTAGAGAGCAGTTAGGTGTCAAACACATTGCTTTGAGTCTGGTGCATGTGAGGGCACACATGAGAAGATGTGTGAAGGCGGCAGAAAATACCCTTTGTTGAATCAACAAGGACAAGAGGTTAACATTTATAAAGTGGCGACACGGAAAAAAGTGAAGTTGAATGGAAATTGTGCTGAAGGATTCAAAGTTCTGAGAGTTTAATGACATGGCACTTGGTTTCTCAGATTTTGGGAAACATGGAACTTGGTTTCTGGGATTGTGGAGAGGAGAATATTTCATTTGATTTTGAAAGGAAATTGGATGGGTTTTTGAGGGCATTCAACATTTTGAACTGTCAGGATGAAACAGTAGAATTGAATAATGATATCTGACTGCACAGGATACATCTATGAGTTTGAAAAATTGAATGACACTTTTTGAGTGCAGATTTTATGTAAGAGAATACTCAAACTTATCCTGTATGCTGGCAAACTCATCAGCTTTCTGCCATTTTTCTGTTGAGTATTAATTTCCAGCGGCTCTGACCATAATGGATATTTCAATGAAAAACTATTGCAAGCAACTGTGTCGACAGACGGATTTAATAAATAACATGAGTGCTCAGAATGATGAACAAGAAGTAATACAGACTGTTATTTCCCCCTTGGCATCTGTATTAACATTGATGATTGGAATTCTCTCTGAGAATTAGGGGCACGTTCATTGGGCATTGCCATCACAAGGCTAACAGTGGTCTACAACCTTTTGTACTGTACCCACTCATAGAGATCACTGCAAGTTCAAACAAAAGCAATACATTAGCTGTGCCTGAGCTTGTCTCGAAAATAAAACAAAGAATGCAGGATGCAGGAAATCTGAATCATTATGAAGAAAGGTCACTAGATTCGAGATGTTAACACTGATTTCTCTCCGCAGATGCTGCCAGACCTGTGTCTGCAGCAAGTTTTGTTTTAACTTGTCGACTAAGCTATTGTTACACTAAATTAGAACATAGAACATAAAACAGAGACCAGTAAAACACAGGAACGGGCCCGTCGGCCCACAGTGTTGTGCTGAACATGACGCCAAATGAAATGAATCCCATCTGCCTGCTCCAGGTATATATATCCCTCTATTCCCTGCATATTCATGTGTTTTTCTAAAAGTCCCTTATCGTATCTGCCTCCACCATTACCCGCTGGCAATACGTTTCAGACT
Organism: Hemiscyllium ocellatum; assembly: GCF_020745735.1. Taxonomy (NCBI): domain Eukaryota; kingdom Metazoa; phylum Chordata; class Chondrichthyes; order Orectolobiformes; family Hemiscylliidae; genus Hemiscyllium; species Hemiscyllium ocellatum. Next base: position 46,768,460 of record NC_083435.1, on the reverse strand, counting down.
CCTACCGTCCTGGCTAAAGAAACTTGTCCCTCACATCTCTTTTGAACCTTCCCACTCATACTTTAAATGCATTAGACATTTCAACTCTGGAAAAAAGATTCTGACTACCAACCCTGTCGATGCATCTCATTTTTTGTAAATTTTTCTTAAGTCTCTCCCTCCGTTGCTCGAGAGAAAAAAAAAACCCAGGGTTTTCCCCAGCCTCTCTTTATTGCTCATACCCTGGTTGGAAGTTTGCTGTCTGAGCTGGAAGCTTTGTTTTCAGATGTTACATCACCGTGCTTGGGAACATCAGCAGTGAGCCTCCAGGGAAGTTTCACGTCTTCTCAAAAATTGCAGCTGATACCCTCTATGCCAGGGAACATTCTCATTAACCTCATCTGCATCCTCTCCAAAGCCTCCACATACTTGTGGTGACCAATATTAATCGCAATCCTCTAAATGTCTCCTGAATAAATTCTTATCAATTCTTATAACATCCTGACTCTTGTATTCAATTCCCTGACCAATAAAGGCAAGCATGGCATAGGCCTTTTCTTCACCACCTGATCTACTTGCATTGGCCACGTTCAGGGTGCTATGGACATGAAACCCAAGCTCCTTCTGCACATTAATGCTGTTCAGATACTGCTATTAATTCTATACTTTTGCTTAACATTGATTTGCAACACCTCACACTTACCAGATTAAATGTCATCTGCCATTTCTCCACCAATATCCGCAACTGAACTACATCCCACTGCATCCTTTGACAACTGTCCACACTGTCCAGAAACCACCGATTATTGTGTCATCTGCAAATGTTCTTACCCTTTGTCTACATTTTCATCCAAGTCATTTATGTGTATCGCAAACAGCAAAGATTTCAAAACAGACCCCTGCCGAACACCATTAGTCACAGAGTTCCAGCCTGAAACAAAACACCACTACCTTCTACATGCAAGCCAATTCTGTGTGCAGCCAAGTAATTGTGGACCTCATGCATCTTAATCTTCTGATTGATATTACAATGAGGGATGCCTTATTGTCTAAGCCTTACTAAAATCCAAAGTAACAACATCCGCTGTCCTACCTTCATTGACCAACTTCATCACCTCCTCAAAGTTAAATCAAGTTACTCGAACATGACGTGCCCCACACAAAGGGCATGCCAATTAGGCCAGGATTTTTGAAATGTGCATAAATCCTATCACTAAGACTTCTCTCCAATAGCTTTCCAGCACCAGTGTGAGACTCAATGGTCTATAGATTCCTGGATTATACCGACTTCCCTTCTTGAACAAAGGAAAAACACTAGCTAATTGAAGAAACATTCACAGCGTTTAGAGAAATTCCCATTTGGAACCACAGGTTTAATGTACCTGAGAAACTTTCCACATGTGACCCACATGAATTAGTTTTTAATGGAAGACATATAAACCCAGAAGCAATGTGGGCCATTCAGGAGACACTGGTCCATTACATCATTCAATATGAGAAAACATGAATAAACACTGTAGATGCTGGAAATCAGAATCAAAAACACAAATTGCTGTCCCTTATTTGGACCAGTCACTGGATCCAAAATGTTAACTCAGGTTTAGAATCATAGAGTAGTACAACATGGTAACAGCCCAAACTGTCCTATGTTAACCATGGTGCCCACTCAGCTAGTTCCAACTGCCCGCATTCGATACATATTCCTCAAACATTTCCCATTGAGGGACCTATCCAAATGTTTTTTAAATATTGCTTTTGTACCTGCCTCAACCACTTTCTCTGACTGCCCATTTCATAACGTCACGACTGTCTGCATGAATAAGTTGCCCCTGATGTCCTTCTTACCTGGGGCTGACCTGGTCACAATAGGAGGACAGATTGAGGGTAAGATTACTTCTAAGTCTAAACAAGATGAGGTGTTATGTATGGATAGATGGGCAAGTAACACCAAGTCCTTCAAGCCTGTTCCACCTTTCACTATTATCTTAGCTCATCGAGAACATAAGAAGAAAAGAAATAGGAACAGCTGCAAATCACTCGGCACCTTTAGTCAGGCCGACTACACAATAAGATATTGAGGTATTAACCAAGCTTCAATTCTTCTTTTATGGCAACTCCTCAAAGTGGGGAAGGTTGAGTAATTTATTCCTCATGTTTTGTTTGCAATTGGTAAGGATCACAATGGCAGGAGAACTCGTCCCGATGGAACGCTCCCAGAATATGTGGTAACTGTGGGCCCATTAACCTAACTTCGGTGGTGGGGAAAATGCTTTAAACCATCATCACAGAAGAAACAGCAAGATATCTGGATAGAAATTGTCCCATCATTCATGGGTTCATGAAAAGCAGGTCTCTTTAATCTAACTGCATTGAATGAGTGGGGTGAGTATGGATGAATTTGGTTTTCTGGAAGGCATTCAACGAGGTGCCTCACAAAAGCCTACTGCATAAGATAAAGGTGGAGAGCGTTGTGGGTAATGAAATATCAGAGATAGAGAATTGGTTAAGTAACAGAATGCACAAAGTTGGAATAAATGGTTGTTTTCCTAGTTAGCAAACAGTCGTTGGTGATGTGCTTGATGGATCAGTGTTGGAGTTACAATTGTTTACAACTTACATAGATGATTTGGAGTTGTGGGTCCAAGTGTAGCGTGTCAAAGTTTGCAGATGACACTAAGATGAGTGATAGAGCAAAGTGTGCAGAAGACATAGGAAGTCTCCAGAGGGATACAGGAATTCTCCACCTTACACCATTTCACTTTTAGGAAAGACCTACATTTGTACCTGTTTTCGCTAACTGAAACAAATCCAAAGAGGATTTTCACTTTTAGGGAAAAATAAACGGCTTTTATAGGGGTAGCACACACCAGGTTTTATGCCTTTTCAGCTTTGGAAAGGTTTCATAAGAATACTCCATTTTCAGACAGCAGGAGAAACCTGTTGAGGTTAAGTGAGTGGACTAGTTCTTGGCAGACGAAGTACTTTGATAGGAATAACAGCAAAAGGTACTATTATTTGAGGATATGATATTGTAACAATCATGGAAGGAAGGGCAGGATGGCAGCTCAGAATTCCAGGTTTTAGATGTTTCATGTGTGTCAGGAGGGGATATTTAGAGAAGGCGGCATTACATTATTGATAAAGGATGTTATCATTGCAATCATGATGGAGGACATCTCAGAAAGTTCTTCAAATGAGGCCAACTTCATGTAACTTAGGAACATAAAAGGACAATTGCTTTGAGATTATTCAATATGTGTCCCAAACTCAGAGGGCAATAGAACATAGAACATAGTCCATAGAACATTACAGCACATTACAGGCCCTTCGGCCCTCGATGTTGCGTGACCGGTGAAACCAATCTGAAGCCCATCAACCTACACTATTCCATTTTTGTCCATATGTGTATCAATGACCATTTGGATATGTAGGAACCTGACAAAGAGGTTTAAAAGCAATATCATTTTATTAGCATTGGATATCAACTTTGCTAACAGTAACTGGGATCGTCATAATATGAAAGGATTAGACGTGTTGATCATATAAAGTATATCTTTAGTGATTGGAACAAGGTCAGGTAAGTGGATATCAAAGAATATGATTTCCCTAACCAGGGCTGCTAACCTGCTTGAATCAGGGAGTCCTGGCTGACAAACATATACAGGAGTGACAGGGGCTCTGTTCACTCTCAGCTCGCTGGTTCAGCATCACATATAGTGTACATATAAGTAAAGGGTGACTTGGTGACAGGATGCAAGGCCCATTTCAACATCCAGGAGTGTCTTTATTTGTGCCAGAACATAGATAGAGCTCCTACTGATAGGATAATACTTGGCGAAATCCTCAAGTGAAGCAGGTCATGTGGTTACAGTGTCAGTAGGCGAATATCTTGGGGAAAATAACCATAACTCTGTATGTTTCAAAGTTATTACGGAAAGGGATAATGATAGTGCAGAAATTAAGTGTATGAACTTTGGGAAGGTAATTTTCAACATCATTAAATAGGATCTGGCAAACATAAACTGTGGGACGACATGCAGGAAGTCTTTTTAAAATATTGTGAAATCTCAGGGCAGCATGTTCCTGTAAAAGTGAAAGACAAGGATAGCAGTTGCAAGGAATGTTGAGTGTCAAGAGATATTTATAACTTGATAATGAACCATAGGGAAGCATACTTTAGGTAGTGAACAAAAATGAAACAGAGCCTTCAGGAGAGTAGTGACCGCAGGTGGGGACATAAGAAAAAAATGTTGAAGGCAAAGGAGGATCAGGAGACATCTGTGGCAAATAGAATTATGGAAGACTCCAAGGCATTTTACAAGTATATTAAGAGCAAGATGATTACCAGGGAAGGAGTGGCTTCTCTTATAGACCAAAGGAACAATCCATGTTTGGAACCAGAGGACAGAAGTGCAGGCTTTAATTAATACTTCTTGTAAAGAAAGTGGGCGGCACGGTGGCACAGTGGTTAGCACTGCTGCCTCACAGCGCCTGAGACCCGGATTCAATTCCCGACTCAGGCGACTGACTGTGTGGAGTTTGCACGTTCTCCCCTTATCTGCGTGGGTTTCCTCCGGGTGCTCCGGTTTCCTCCCACAGTCCAAAGATGTGCGGGTCAGGTGAATTGACCATGCTAAATTGCCCGTAGTGTTAGGTAAGGGGTATATGTAGGGTTATGGGTGGGTTCCGCTTCGGCGGGTTGGTGTGGATTTGTTGGGCCGAAGGGCCTGTTTCCACACTGTAAGTAATCTAATCTAATCGTAAAGACATTGTAGTTGAAGATTTCAGTTGTGGTGGTGAATTTAATCATGGTAAGTGCAAGGTGTTGAATTTTGGGAGTTCTAAAAAGCAATGAAGGGTGTGTCCCTATGGAGTACTGAGGAACAAAGGAACATTGGTGTTTGTAAATTCCTTCAGATGTCAGCACAGGTGGATCACGTGGGGGAGACGGTAATATCGGATGCTTGCTTCATTAGTTGAGAAGTAGAATATAGGAGCAGGAAAGTGTTGCTTTGACTTAAGACAGCGTTGGTTAGGCCACAGATGGAATACTGTGTGCAGTTTTGGTCTCCAAACTATCAGAAGGGTATGCTTGTACTGGGGGGAGTGCAGAGGAGATTCACCGGGATGTTGCCTGGGATGAAAATCTCAGTTATGAGGAAAGACTACATAGTCTGGAATAGAGAAAGCTGACGAGCTTCAGATTGAGGTAAACAAAATTGTGTGAAGCATAGATAGGGTAGATTGTGAGAACCCTTTCCCCATGGTCAACTTTTCAAAGACCATTGGACTTTAGTTTAAAGTAAGGAGTAAATGGTGATTGAGGTTTGCTTTTCATCCAAGTGGTGCTAGGAATATGGAATACGTTGCCTGAGAGGATGATGGAGGCAGGTACTCTTACAATATTCAAGAAAGATTTTGGAGAGGCAATTAAAATACCAGGGCATATTACATGATGATCCAAATGCTGGTAAATGGAGTTAATATATTTTGGCACATTTACCAGCATAGAACATGGAACATAGAACATTACAGTGCAGTACAGGCCCTTGATGTCACACCGATCTGTGGAACCAATCTGAAGCCTATCTGTCTCGAATTTGAAAGCTGAGTACAGGAGTAAGGATAAGATTCTTGGCAGTGTGGAGGAACAGAGGGATCTTGGTGTGCAGGTACATAGATCCCTTAAAATGGCCACCCAAGTGGACAGGGTTGTTAAGAAAGCATATGGGGTTTTGGCTTTCATTAACAGGGGGATTGAGTTTAAGAGCCGTGAGATCTTGTTGCAGCTCTATAAAACTTTGGTTAGACCGCACTTGGAATACTGCGTCCAGTTCTGGTCGCCCTATTATAAGAATGATGTGGATGCTTTGGAGAGGGTTCAGGGGAGGTTTACCAGGATGCTGCCTGGACTAGAGGGCTTATCTTATGAGGAGAGGTTGACTGAGCTAGGACTTTTTTCATTGGAGCAAAGGAGGAGGAGAGGGGACCTAACTGAGGTATACAAGATAATGAGAGGCATAGATAGAGTCGATAGCCAGAGACTATTTCCCAGGGCAGAAATGATCAACACGAGGGGTCATAATTTTAAGCTGGTTGGAGGAAGGTATAGAGGGGATGTCAGAGGCAGGTTCTTTACACAGAGAGTTGAGAGAGCATGGAATGCGTTGCCAGCAGCAGTTGTGGAAGCGCGGTCATTGGGGACATTTAAGAGACTGCTGGACTTGCATATGGTCACAGAAATTTAAGGGTGCATACATGAGGATCAGTGGTCGGCACAACATCGCGGGCTGAAGGGCCTGTTCTGTGCTGTACTGTTCTATGTTCTATCCTGTACTATTCCAATATCATCTATATGTCTATCCAATGACCACTGAAATGCCCTCAAAGTTGGCGAGTCGACCACTGTTGCAGGGTGTTCCACACCCCTACTACTCTCTGAGTAAAGAAACTACCTTTGACATCTGTCCTATATCTATTAATTTAAAACTATGCCCACTCACGCTAGCTATCGCCATCGGAGGAAAAAGGGTCTCACTGTCCACCCTATCTAACCCTCTGATTATCTTAGATGTCTCAATTAAGTCACCTCTCAGCCTTCTCTCTAACGAAAACAGCTTCATGCCCCTCAGATTTTCCTTGTAAGGCCTTCATTCCATACCAGACAACATCCCAGTAAATCTCCTCTGAACGCTTTCCAAAGCTTCCACATCCTTCCTATAATGCGGTGACCAGAACTGTACACAATACTCCCAAGTGTGGCCGTACCAGAGCTTTGTACAGCTGCAGTATAGACAAAGATTCTTTACAGGGTGGAAGCAGGCCATTGGTTCCATACAGACCTTCCAAAAAACATCCAAGCCAGACCTCAACCCCAGCCCTCTAACCTTGAAATTCTCAAAGCTAATCGATCTAGCCAGCACTTCACAGACACTGTGGGCAATTTAGCACAATTAATCTACCCAAATTGCATTTCTTTGGACAGTGAGAGGAAGCCAGAGCACCTGGAGGAAACCCACACAGCCACAGGGAGAACGTGCAAACTCCACACAGACAGTCCCCAGGGCTGGTACTCTGGTAGTGTGAGGAGTAGTGCTAACCACTGAGCCACTGTGCCACTCCATAGTGGGTCAAAGGGCCTATTGCTTTACTATATGACTTTACTTCCAGATTATTCAAAATATTTATCTATTTCTTTACATGCTTCCCATTATCTAGCTCACTTAGCTCTCTGGGTTACGAAAGCTGGAAATTCTCAATCCTTTGGATGGGCACAGTGGTTAGCATTGCTGCCTCACAGCACCAGAGACCCAGGTTCAATTTGCATGTCAGGCAACTGTCTGTGTGGAGTTTGCACATTCTCCCTGTGCCTGTGTGGGTTTCCTCCGGATGCTCTGGTTTCCTCCCATAGTCCAAAGATGTGCAGGTTAGATGAATTGGCCCATGCTAAATTCCTGCAGTGTTAGGTGAAGGGATAAATGTAGCAGAATGGGTTGCTCTTCGGAAGTATGGACTTGTTGGGCCGAAGGGCCTGTTTCCATACTGTAAGTAATCTTAAAAAAAATCTAAAAAATGAAATTGCTTTACACCTTGAGTGTCCCCTTATTCGAGAATGCCTCAAATCGTGGTAACGCCTTCTCAACATCCACCCTGTCAATCCATCTCAGAATCATACATCTTTCGGTTAGGTCCAACTACTCTTCTAATGTATAATGAATAAACACCTAAACTGCCCTGCAATCATATAGAAGTCAATCCCTTCATCCCAGAAATTAGCCTCTCTTAAACTATCACTGATGTCAATATGGAAGATCAAAACTGCATTCTCCAAAAATGTGATGTCTGTCTCCAACATTGTGTCGTCCCCGAGAGGCAGTTTTTCATAAAAAATGAACTTAAATTCTTAACATGTCTTTCTTCTAGTCTGTTACTCATTGATAAATCTGTTCTCCGTAACATATCTAGCAAGTTCCAAACTTAATCTTTGTGGACACCTAGTTCTCCCTGGTTCCACACTAAGTTTAAAATTGTACCAACACACCAAAAAAACCTGCTCATGCTGGAAACTAGAAACGAACACAGAGTGAACCTTCTCTTCACCCCTTTCCACTGCCAGTACACTTTTTTTTACAAATGAGGTGACCCAAACTGTGCACAGTACACCAGGTGTGGCCTCACCATCACCCTATGCAACTGTTTTTATACACCATCCCTGAAATGAAGGCCAATATTTTATTTGCATTCTTAATTACCTTCTACACCTTCAAATCAATCTTTGGTAATGCATGCACAAGGAAACTTGTGTCCCTCTGCACAGCATCATGCTGCAATTTTTCGCCATTTAAGTAATAGTCCATTTTGCTGTTATTCATATGAATGTAGATGATCTCATATTCACCAATACTGCACTCCATCTGCTAGACTCACACCCGATCACATTACCTAATGATATCCCTCTGCAGACCGTCAGTGTCTTCTGCACATTTTGCTCTACCATCTGTCTTAATGTCACCTGCAACCTTTGAGTCAGACTATGTGAGATTACAATTCTCGGCTTTTAAGCCCAGTAGAGCAAGGATTTACAATGTCTGAGAGACATCTCCTTGTGATCAGTGTAAAATTGGAAAGGGTGTTTTGAAATGAACATCTGAAAGATCAGATGGGAGATCGTTGGTTTACTCCACAAATTATGAAGATGGACATTTATAGGTTGAATTTGATGTGCCAATAATGATTGGGTGTAAATAGAACATAGAACATAGAACAGGACAGCACAGTAGAGGCCCTTCAGTCTTCAATGTTATGCCAACCTGTGAAACCAATCTGAAGCCCATCTGACCTACGCTATGCGATATTCATCTATATGTGTATCCAAAGGCCATTTAGATGCTCTTAAAGTTGGTGAATCTACTACTGTTGCAGTCAGGGCATTCCATGGCCCTACTGCTACACCAGTAAAAGCTAATAAACCTTATGCCTTCTTAACAACCCTATCAACCTGGAGGCAACTTTCAGGGATCTATGTACATGGGCACCAAGATCTCTCTGCTACCAAGAATTTTACCATTAGCCCAGAAGCTTGTTTTCTTATTGCTTCTTCCAAAGTGAATCACCTCATACTTTTTCGTATTAAACTCCATTTGCCAACTCTCAGCCCAGCTCTGCAGGTTCTGTATGTACCTAAGTAACCTGCAACATCCTTCAGCGCTATTCACAGCTCCACAGACTTTAGGGTCATCTGCAAGTTTACTAACCCATCCTTCTACGCTCTCATCCAGGTCATCTATAAAAATGATAAATAGTAAGGGCCCAAAAACAAGTCCCTATGGTACCCCACTAGTAACTGAACTCCAGGTAGAACATTTCCCATCAAGCACCACCCTTTGTCTTCTTTCAGCTAGCCAATTTCCGATCCAAACCGCAAAATCACCGTCAATCTGTGAACATTTGCTATCCTCCAGTCTTCCAACAGCATGCCTGCAGGCAATGAGGAGATGAAGATCAAAGCCAAAGGCTCTACAATCTTCTCCCTGGCTTCCCAGAGAATCCTAGAATAAATCCCATCTAGCCCAGAGAACTTATCTATTTTCACACTCTCCAGAACAGCTAACACCACCTCCTTATAAAGCTCAATCTCATGTAGTCTAGTAGCCTGTATCTCAGTATTCTCCTCGACAACATTGTCTTTTTCCAGTGTGAATACTGATGGAAAATATTCATTTAGTGCTTCACCTATCCTTTTGGATTCTACACACAACGTCTCACAACTGTCCTTAATTGGCCTTAATTTTGCTCTAGTCATTCTTTTATTCCTGATATACAGAAAGTTTTAGAGTTTTCCTTGATCCTATCTGTCAATGAATTCTCAAGCCCCGTCCTGGCTCTTCTTAGCTCTCTCTTTAGGTTCTGCCTAGCCAACTCAAGCATCCATTACCCAGCATCAAATCCAAAGTGGCCTCGCCCCTTGTTGGCCTGTCTACATAATGTATCAGGAAACCCTCCTGCATACATTAGATAGGTCAGTTTTTGCCCAAAGTATTCAAAATGTAGTATTTTCAGTCAATATTTGGGAAGCTAAAATCTCCTATAACAACTACCTGTTAATCTTGCTCCTGTCCAGATTCATCTTTGCCAGCCTTCCCTCTACATCTCTGGAACTATTCAGAGGCCTGTAGAAAACTTCCAACAGGGTGACCTCTCCTTTCCTGTTACTAACCTTCACCTTACTACCTCAGTAAACAAGTTCTCAAACATCCTTTCTGCCACCATAATACTGTCCTTGACCCAACAATGCCACACCTCCCCCCTCTTTTACTATCATCCCTGTTCTTACTAAAACATCTGAACCCCGGAACCCTCAATCATCATTCCTGTTCCTGCTCTATCCATGTCCCTAAAATGGCCACAACATTCATGTCCCAGGTGCCCACCCATGCTGTAAATTGGAATTTGTAGGGAATTCTTTTGATCGGTGGTACAGTAGATCCTATTGTGATATGGCTGAAGTTCAATCTGACCGAGATCAGACTCTCAGAGCCATTTTTTTTAAACCAGCCTTATGTATATTTCTGGATTTTGTGTAATACATATATATCTCAAGATGGGAAAGCTGGTTTTAAAGGATAATTTGTGATAGCCCTTATAATGGTGAAGGTAAGGATACTGTAGAACATAGCTTCAAAGGGGTGATTATTATGTTTTTTGCAAATGTACAGACTCATCCTTGGGTTCATCTTGATTCACATGTTGCAATGTTAATAACATGTGTACTTTAATATGTTTGATCTTTTTAACTGTTCAATTTCTTAAATGGAAAAGAGCGCAACACAACAGTTCAACATAGACTTCATGGTCCAGAACCAAGAATTTAAGCACTTGCAGGAATGTAATACTAGTCGTACATAACTAGTTTGACTAATTTAAATATGTACCGAGGAAAGAGATCTTGGTCATGGTTTGTGATCCATTTCACTCCAGGATGGTGAGGAGGGGCCAGCAGCAGAAATAGCTATGAGCAGAAATGGTTAAGAGCTACAATCAAGCATGCTGGGAACTTTGGTCAAACTAGTTTAAACTCTGACCAAGGTTAAAACTGCAACCAGGTAATGTTGTGATTTGTCCTGGAAGCTGTGAGCTGCTGCTTTCTGTGTTAACCAAATAAGAGACGTTTTAAATTGGTCATTTAACTTCACCTTACCTTACTTTAACTTAAACCACATTAAACCAACTCTATAAATTTGGCTTGGAACAAATACTGAATCGAGAGTGTGGTGCTGGAAAAGCACAGCAGGTTCAGGCAGCATCTGAGGAGGAGTAGAGTCAACATTTCAGACATAAGCCCTTCCTCAGCTCTTCCTGATGAAGGGCTTATGCCCAAAACATTGATTCTCCTGCTCCTCAGATGTCGCCTGGTCTGCTGTACTTTTCCAGCACCACACTCTTGACTCAGGATTTGTTCCAAGCCAAATTTACAGAGTCAAATTTAGATTTGGTTTAATGTGGGTAAGTTAAAGTAAGGTAAACTGAAGCTAAATGAAATGAGTTAAAGTTGAAGATAATTTGGACGAATTAAGAAGTAAATGTTGCGATAAATGTATTTTTTTATGTTGAACATTGGTTGTAAAGAATTAAAATAAATAAGTAAGGTCTGAGTTGACTGTCTGTCTTTTTTTTTTGCCACACTAGAGAATAACACTTTCCAAGGATGTTGCCAGGGTTGGAGCGTCGGAGGTTGAGGGGTGACCTTATAGAGGCTTAATAAAATCTTGAGGGGTATGGACAGGATAAATAGACAAAGTCTTTTCTCTGGTGTGGGGGAGTCCAGAACTAGAGGGCATAGGTTTAGGGTGAGAGGTAAAAGATATAAAAGAGATCTAAGGGGCAACTTTTTCCCCGCAGAGAGTGCTCTGTGTATGGAATGAGCTGCCAGAGGAAGTGGTGGGGGCTGGTACAGTTGCAACATTTAAAAGGCATTTGGATGGGTATATGAATAGGAAGGGTTTGGAGGGATATGGGCCAGGTGCTGGCAGGTTGGGTTGGGATATCTAGTCGGCATGGACGGGTTGGACCGAAGGGTCTGTTTCGGTGCTGTATATCTCTATGACTTGACTAAAATGTTTAACAACTCTAAATCCAAATTCATTCAGACTGACATTTACTATGCAAGCATATTTTAAATTCAACATTCCTTTCCCTGAACCCCTTCAACTGTCAAATTAAATTTTCTATTTTATAGAATGCCATATTTTATATATAGTCTTCAAAGTAACTATTTGAGAGACTTTTTTTCCCTGGGAGCTATCATTTTATAGCTCCATGGTTTAACTACCTATAATTTTGCTCATTCTGTGGAAAACAGGTTTAGCTAAAGTTTGAACCACCGCCACAGATACTTGAACAAGAAATATTTATGCTGTACTGATGAAGACATGGGCTTTCAGTATGCTTACAAAACAGTCATTCATTTGGCTCTTTAGTCATTGTTTAACAATGGTACAACCTGTGCTGTTCTCATTATCACAACACACTTGAGATGTCTGCCCTGTGTTCAATCTGGAAAATAATAATGATTTGGTGAAGCCGGTGTTGGACTGGGGTGGACAGCGCTAAACACCAGGTTATAATCCGACAAGTTTATTTGGAGCTTTCAAAGCGCTGCTTTTTCATCAGTTGGTCATGAAGCAGGATCACAGGATACAGAATTTAAATCAAAAGATTACAGTGTCATGCAGCTGAAATGAGATGGTGAATAAAACCTAGATTGCTTCAAAAACTAGTGCTCCAAATAAACCTATTGGACTATAACCTGGTGTTGTGATTTTTAACTTAGAAAATAATAATAGACATTTCTGTTGAGTTCATCTTAAAGCAACCAGTTCTTTTGTTTAATGAGTATATGCTGCTTGACCAAATAGTGCAAAAAACATCTCTTGTGCTGAGTTGATTCGCAAACATGAGCTCTTAGAAAAACTCCAAAGCATCAATCTCTCTGCTAAGCTAATGCTTCATTTCATATAACATTGCCATTTCTCCAATTTTCCAAACTAACTTTGGTCAGAAGATTGTTTGTCTGTTGATGGCATGAAATCAGCATTTTTCTCTTCAAGGGATTATACACTTCTAATGCACAATTAAGCGTGTCACTATGACTTTGAAGGGTGTTGCCGAAGGAACTTTCTCAAGATATTGCAGTGAATTTTCTTAAAGTTACAAATTGTAAATATGAACTATAAGGTGGACTGAGGCCTTTTATATTTTGCATCTTTGAAAACCTGGGTCTGAAATGAGGAATGGCAGTTTCAAAAAAACTATTTGAAAGACATTTTTACATTTATTACAACATGATGTATGCAATTGTGCAACAAATAGTAATTGCAGATTTGCAGTTGATATGTAGCAGAGGAGTGTGCTGATGCAGAGTTTGCTCATCCATGGCCATTACCGGACAATTTAGCATGGCCAATGCACCTAACCTGCACATCTTTGGTCTGTGGATAGAAACCGGAGCACCTGGAGAAAATCCATGCTGACACATGGAAAATGTGCAAACATCGCCCAAGGTTAGGATTGAACCTGGGTCCCTGATGCTGTGACACAGCAGTGCCAATCACTGTGCCATTGTTGTGATGGAACAAATTTGCTGGGCTGAAGGCCTCTTTTGTACTGTAGGATTGATGACTCTACGAGTGTAGAAAATGCAAAAGGGAACTTCAAAAACAAAAGGGGTCTGTCTGGTAAAATAAAGGAAAATCCAAAGCTTTTTCGCAGAAACATTAAAGGGAAGCATTAGTAGCGAAAGGAACACCCATTAACGACCAAAGTGGCAATTTATGTGTGGAGTCAGAGGCCAATAGTTCAAGTGAATACTTCGAGTCAGTGTTCACTATTGAGAGGGACCATACAGTTACAGAAATCAGGATGAAGGTCTGTGGTAGAATTAAAGGTCTGACAGGATTAAAAGTCAATAATTCACCAGAGCTGAATGAAATGTATCTTGGCTTTCTTAGTGACGGAGGAAATAGCAGGGACGTTTGCAAAAGTGTTAAATTCCTTTTTGGCTGCAAGAGAGAAACTGGAGATCTGGACGACAGCCAGTGCAGCACCATTAATTAAGAAGGGAGCAAGGGATAAAGCAGGAAACTAACAGCCAGTCAGTTCTAGCTTGGTGGTGGAGAAACTGGGGAGCAATTCTGAGGGACAGTACTAATCTGCATTTGGAGAGTAGGGATTAATAAAGAATACTCAGCATGATTTTGTTACAGCAACTTCATATCTGGACAAAACCAATTTAATTTTTCAGGGATGTGACCACATGTGTAGATGCGGGTCATACTATCGAAGCAGACTTCAGCAAGGCTTTTGAGACTGAGGATTGAGGGTACAATTCCAACTAGAATACTATGTCCATGCACCAATGTCACAGATCACACAGGGAAGGTTGATCAGTCAGTTCACAGACATTACGAAAATTTTTAAGATGTAAAATAGCGAGGATAACTGCCTTGGTTTACAGGAGGAAGCAGTTGGGCTGGTCAGATTGGCTGGTCACTGGCAAATGGAAATCAATCAGTCCAAGGATGTGCGGGTCAGGTGAATTGGCCATGCTAAATTGCCCGTAGTGTTCGGTCGGGGTAAATGTAGGGGTATTGGTGGGTTGCGCTTCGGCGGGTCAGTGTGGACTTGTTGGGCCGAAGGGCCTGTTTCCACACTGTAAGTAATCCTAATCCTAAAAGTAATCCTAATCCTAATCCTAATAAACGTGAGGTGATACACTTGGGAAGGACGGACATAACAAGGGAATGCATGATGTATGGTCGGACCCTCGAAAATACTGACGATCAGTGGGATCTTACTATGTGTGTACACCTGACCCTTAAAGAATTAAAGTAGGTGGATGAAGTGGTTAAGAGGGAATGTAGCAGTGCCTTAGTTAGCCAAAGAATAGAGTTTAATGGCAGGGACATGGTGGAGGAACAGTCAGAAACATTAGTTAGACCACAGTTAGAGAACTGTATGCACTCAGAAATGCATAGTGGAGGAGGGATTAGAGAGGGTATAGAAACTTGCCAGATGCTGTCTGGACTGGAGATGTTTTGAAATGAAGATAGATCGGATCAAGTGTGATTAAGGAGATTAAGAGGGAAGATGACTTACAAATATCAAATTAAGACTGGCATGGAAAGCTAATACTTTTCTCCTAAATGGAACCTTGTCAAAGGTCTTGGATGGTATTTGAATAGGAAGGGTTAGAAGGATAGGAACCAAATGCTGGACAATAGGACTAGATTTATTGAGGATATCTGCTCAGAATGACCAGGTTGGACTGACCAGTCTGTTTCCACGTCGTACAGCTGCATGACTCTGTGTCTCAGAGCATCTGCAGGACATTCTGGAGGTGGGGGAAGAGTGAACAGCCCACTGTCGTGTTGCAGATAGGCACCGATGATATAGGTGAAAAACAGGATAAGGCCCTGCAAACTAAATTTAGGGAGTTTCAAGTTAAATTAAAATGTGGAAGGTCAAAGGAGATCTTGGGAATTTTACCAGTGCCACATGCTGGACAGAGTAGGAATGACAAGATAGCTCAGATAAATTTGTGCCTTGAGGAATGGTGCACGAGGGAGTGACTCAAATTCCTGGGACAGTGGAATCAGTTCTGGAGTAGGTGGAACCAGTATAAGCCATATGGTCTGCAGCTGGACAGAACTGGAACCAATACGTGGGGAGGGGCGGGGGGGTGGAGTTTGTGAATGCTGCTGTGGAGCATTTAAAATAATATGACGGGGCGGTGAGAACTAATGCAGAAAGTTGAATGGAAATAAATTGGGGACAGAATCAAAAGGTGGTAAGGGGAAAAGTGAAAGTGAAAAGCAGCGAAACTAAAGGCAAAGATCAAAAAGGCTGACATTAGATCCCAATTCTAAAAGGGGAAAAAGTATCAAAACAAAACCTGAAGTCTCTGTGTCTCAAAGTGATGAGCATTTGCAATAATGTAAATAAATTAACAGCACAGACAGTTGTTAATGTATATGATATAATTGGGAGATCTGGTTCCTGGTGACCCAGGATGGGAACTCAACATCAAGAGGTGTTAAATTTTCTGGAAAGAGACAGAAAAGACCGGGAGGTGGGGTAGAATCGCTTGTTAAAGACGAGGTTGTATAACTATAAGGATGGGCATTAGCCTAGACAAAGTGGAATTTGTAGGGGTGGAGCTGTGGAACACCAAAGGGATAAAAAAGGTTAGTAGGAATTTTGTACAGACCACCAAACATTTGTTGTGAGGTTGCAGATAGTATCAAACAGGAAATTAGAGATGCGTGCAGTAATAGTACAACAGTTATTATTGGTAATTTCATAATGCAAGTTGATTTAACTAACCAAATTGGTAGCACTGCATTGAAGGAAAACTTCCTGGGTTATATGAGGGATGGTTTCTTTGACCAATATGTCAAGAAATCAATGAGAGATCAGACCATCCTACATTGGGTATTGTGTAAGGAGAGAAGATTAATTAGCTTTCTTGTGGTGTGAGAAGAGTTATCGTAGAATTCTTCAATAAGTTGGAGAGTGACACATTTAAATCTGAGACTAATTTAGAGAACGCTAATCTTGATGATATGAGACAAGCATTGCCCAGGGTAATCTGGCCGAGGATAGTGAAACGTGGTGAAAAAGCAACACCACACATTTAAAGAACACATGGATGAACTTCAAAAATCGTACATCCCTATATGAAAGGATGAGGAATTAAAGGAATACTTATCAGTCAGGAAACGGGACTGGGGAGATTTATGGGATGAAAAAATAAATCTGGTAAGTTCCCAGGGCCTGATGCTATGCATACCAGAATACTTAAGGGAGTGTTTTGAAAAATGGATTTGGGCTTTAGGGAGAGGCTGAACAGTATGGGGCAGTCGGAGGCTGAGGGGTGACCTTACAGAGGTTTACAAAATTATGAGGAGCCTGGATAGGGTAAATAGACAAAGTCTTTTCCCTGGGGTGGGAGAGTCCAGAACCAGAGGCCATGGGTTTAGGGTGAGAGGGGAAAAATATAAAAGAGACCTAAGGGGCAACTTTTTCACACAGAGGGTGGTACGTGTATGGAATGAGGTGCCAGATGACGTGGTGGAGGCTGGTACAATTGCAACATTTAAGAGGCATTTGGATGGGTATATGAATAGGAAGGGTTTGGAAGGATATGGGCCCGGTGCTGGCAGGTGGGACTAGATTGGGTTGGGATATCTGGTCGGCATGGACGGGTTGGACCGAAGGGTCTGTTTCCATGCTGTACGTCTTTATGAGTCTATAACACATCACTGAACATCTTCCAAAATTCTGTTGACTCCAGAGAGTTCTAATGGACTGGAAGATGTCTAATGTAACTTCACTCTTCCAAAAAGGAGAGAGAGAAAAAAACAGGCAGTTATAGGTGATTAGCCTGACATTGGTGGTGGCAAAAAATTTCAAGTTAATTATTCAGGATGGAATAACTGAGCATTGGGAAAGTGGTGACAAAATCTGTCCAAGTCAGCATGGATTCACTAAAGGGAAATGATGTTTGACAAATCTGAATTTTTTTGAAGGTGTAATCAATAGTGTGGATAAAATTGAATCGGTGTGTGTGTGTATGTGGAGTTTGAAAAGGCTTTTGACAAGGTTCCACACAAGAGATTAGTATGAAAAATTAAAGCTCATGGTATCAGAGGTAAAATATACTTAGATGGATAGAGAATTGGTTGGCAGACAGGAAACAGAGTTGGAATAAACGAATCATTCCCAGAATGACTGGCAGTGATGAGTGGGATATGGCAGGATTCATGCTGGAACTCCAGCTGGTCACAATTTGTATTAATAGCGTGGATGAAGGAATTGAAAGTATTATCTCAATCTGCAGATGACACTAAGCTGGGTGGCAGTGGGTGCTGTGAGGAGGATGCTAATAGGCTGCAGGGTGACTTGAACAGACTGGCTGAGTGGCAAATATTTGACAAATGCAATATACTCCAGATAAACGTGAGGCTATCCAGTTTGTGGCAAAAAATAGGGAGGCACATTATTATCTAATGATGACAGTTTAGAAAAAAGTGTGGTGTAACGAGACAAGGATATCGTGGTGGAAACAGTCACAGGGAGAATGGGCGATAAGGACAACTAATAGCATGGTGGGGTTCTTAGCAATAGGATTTGAGTATAGGAGTAGGAATGTAACAGTTATACAGGACCTTGATAAGGTCACACCTTGAGTATTGTGTGCACTTTTAGTCTGCTAGTCTGAGGAAGGACATTCTTGCTATTGAGGGAGCACAGCAAAAGTTCACCAGAATGATTCCCAGGATGGCAGGACTGACGTATGGGGAAAGAGTGGATCAACTGGGCTTGTACTCACTGGAATTGAGAAGAATGAGGGGGGATATCATGGAAACATATAAAATCCTGATGAGATTGAACAAGCTAGATGCAGGAAGAACGTTCTTGATGTTGGGGAGGTCCAGAACTCGGCGTCATTGCCTGAGAATAAAGGGTAAGCCATTCAAGATTCAGATGAGGAAGAATTTCTTCACTCAGATTTGTGAACCAGCTCCATCACAGAAAGCTGTTGGGGTGAGTTCATTAGTTCAAGAGGGAGCTAGGCATGGATGCTAGATGTAAAGGGATCAAGGGGCATGGAGAGAAAGCGGCGGTGTGATACTGAAATCACATGAACAGCCATGATTAAACTGAATGGTGGTGTAGGCTTGAAGGGCCAAATGGCCTACTCCAGCATCTATTTCTATGTTTTCTATGACCCTTCAAAGTCCTCCTCACTTACAACTGGTTCGAAATTGGGAGAGGTCACACACAGATGAGACAAGCGACGGCCTAACATAGTTGTAGTCACGGAATCACACCTTAGAAACAATGTTCCAGATGGCACCATTACCATCTGCGGATATGTCCTGTCCCACTAGCAACACAGACCCAGCAGAGGTGGCACAGTGGTATGCAATTGGGAGGGATTGCCCTGGGTGTCACCAACATTGACTCGAGACTCCATGACATTTCAACGCAAAATGTACTCTGGGTAGGATACTTTCAATTTCCACTACCAAGAGTAGCTCAGCAGTAACACTACTGATTGACCTGGTCAGGCCCCAAAGAACAAAGCTGAGAGACTGGGTCTGCAAAATGTAGTGACAAAAAAAAAACACATCTTACCGCATCCTTAAAATTTGCTGGCTGCACCTATCCATGACAGTATTGGTATTTCACTTTGAAAACATCCTCTGTCCTGTTGCATAGCACCATCACCATGCCAAATCAAACACTCTTTGAACTGATCTAACAACCTGATTGTCTACAGACCCTTACAGATGCCCAATCAGCAGCAGCAGAATTGTACTTCAACACAATCTGCAACCTCACATCCTGGCATAGTACCAACTCAACCAGGGGATCAACTCTGATTAAATGGAGAGTGAAGAGAGGTATGCTGGGAGCAACACAGGGGTATCTATGAGAATTCAACCTGGTGAAGCTACCAAACAGGACTACTTCCATCCCAAATAGCAAGAGGGAGACAGGTTGAAGTGAATCCACAACTAATGAATCAGTAAGTACTGCTCAAGATGGCGCCAGAGATGGATTCCTCAGCTGGAGCTATTCTGCTCCATCCATTTCATTACTTTGTTTCTCTTTCTTTCACTTTTGTACTTTTTTTCCTTCTTTGTTCTTGGCAATGTCCTGAACTCCTGGCCTCAGTATGGACACAGACTCCTGACCTCAAAACAGATTTGGAGTGGCGGTCTCCTGGCCTGGCATGATGGTATTTCGGTGTCCAACACAGCAATCGCTTGGCCCAGCATTGTGGCCTTGTGTCGCAGCCTCTCAGTGTCCCAGCCCAGCGGACTTTTGGCCCTTTGTAGACCTCTGTCCTCGAGAAGATTCTAGAGCAGTCTCCTAGCTTCAAGTGCCTTGAGGTGAAGGCCAGTGTTGTCTGGGGTCAAGACTTGGCATGGACGAGAGGCTAGGTAATGGCATGGACTGAGTTGTTATTCTGAGCATTTTGTTTATTTATTTACTAATTTATTCCTATGATCTATCATGCTGAACTTGTTATTTCTTTATTTTTCTTTTGTTATTTCCCTAAGAATTTGTATTTCAGAATAAGTACCCAGGAACTTCTTATTTGAGGTAACACCATAATTGGTGACTTGTAAATTTTTCACTAAATTTCTCTGAGTGTAAATGACAATGAAGCTCATTCTAATTCCAAAATCAGATCTAAACTCTGCAGTCCTTCCATATGCAGTCATAAATTTTGGTGGACATTTAACCAACTGTAGGAGGCAGCACCACAAGTACTGGATGACTGAAGATCTCGACCCATCAGCGCAAAAGGAAAGGCTATAATGTTCCAGCAATCTACAACTAGAAGCATAGAGTGGATGATCCATCTCTGTCTCCTCCAGTGATCCCTAGCATCAGAGATGGCAATTTTCAGACAATTCGATTCACTCCACCTGCTGTCAAAAAACAGGTAGAGGCACTAGACACTGCAAAGGCTGTGGACCTTGACAATATACCGGCAATGGAACTGATGGCTTGTACTTCAGAACTAGCTGCATCTTACCCAATCTCTTCCAGTACAGCTGGAAATTTTCCCAGGGATGCCCTTTATAAAAAAAAAGCTAGAAAAAATCCAACCTATCTAATAACTGCACCATCGGTCTCATAGAGTCATACAGCATGGAAACAGCACCTTCACTTCCACCAGTCCATAAT
This sequence comes from Hemiscyllium ocellatum, assembly GCF_020745735.1. Lineage (NCBI taxonomy): Eukaryota > Metazoa > Chordata > Chondrichthyes > Orectolobiformes > Hemiscylliidae > Hemiscyllium > Hemiscyllium ocellatum. The sequence goes on along the minus strand of NC_083435.1, from coordinate 46,747,718 downwards.
CTAAAGCTGAACTAGTCTCACCCGCCTCGTCTTGGCCCATTTCCACCCAACTGCTCATTTGCATGCACTCATGCAAATGTCTTTTAAATGTTGCAGTTGTACTCATATCCATCATCACCTCATCAGTAGGTTGATGGAAATTGTCATAAACAGTGCTATCAAGCAGCAGCGACTCAGCAATAACCTGCTCAGTGACGTTTAGCTTGGGTTCTGCATGGGCCGCTAAGTTCCTGATCTCATTCTGACCTTGGTTCAAACATGAACAACAGCTGAATTCCAGCGATGCGGTCACAGTGACTGCCCTTCATGCTAAGTCACCTTATGACTGAGTAAGGCGTCAAGGAGTCCAAGAGGAATTGGAATCAATGTAATCGGGAAGAACTTTCTGCTGGTTAGAGACATGGCTGGCACATAGGAAGATGGTGTGGTTGTTGGAAGTCAGTCATCTCGGCTCCTGACACTTCTACAGGAGTTCGTCAGGATAGTGTCTGAGGCCCAACCATCTTCAACTGCTTCATCAATGATCTTCTTTCCATCAGAAGGTCTGAAATGGGGACACTGTGTAATCACTGGTGAATTCTTAGCAGTATTCAAGACTGCTCACGTATTGAAGCAGTCTATGTTTAAACGCAACAAGGTCTGGACAATATCTGAAAAGTGACAAGTAACATTCACACCACACAAATGTCAGAAAATTACTATCTTGTAAGAGAAATTCTAACCACCATCCCATGGTATTCAATGATAGAATTTCTGTGCAAGCTGACTATTTGGCCCATTGAGTTGACAACAACCCTCTTAAAAGCATCCCATTCAAACCCATCCCCATGCCCTATTCCTATTACCTTGCATTTCCCATGGCTCATCCACTTAACCTGCACATCCCTTGATGATGTGGAAGATGTAACATGACCAATCATTGTAAGTTGCACATCTTTCAGCTGTGGAAAGAGACCAGAATAACCAGACGAAACCCGTAAAGAAGCAGGGAGAATATGCAAACTCCGTACTCACTGTTGCCTGAGGCTGGAATTGAACCAAGTTCCCTCGCACTGTGAGACAGGTGTACTAACCACGGGGTCATTGTGCCACCTGAACGGTGTGGACTGAATTGAATCCCCCACGATCAGTATCCTGGGGGTTATGATTGACTCTACAAGACTCGACAAACTGTCAATGGGAATTTGACGAACAAATATGCAGGGCAATTGGGGAGACTTACAGGAGCAATAGGGTTATAATAATAGGAGATTTTGATTTTCCTAACAGACACTGGGACTGCCATAGCATTAAAAGCTTAGCTGGGGTGAAATTTGTTAAGCGCGTTCAGGCAAGTTTCCTCAAGCAGTAGATAGAGGGTCCTACTCGGGGAAGCTCGACTACTCTTGGAAAATAGGACAAGTGACTGAGGTGACAGTGGGAGAGCACTTTGGTACCAGTGAGTATAGTTCTATTAATTTTAAAATAGTTATAGAGAGTGACAAAACTGTTGCACAGGTTCAAGGTCTAAATTGGGGCAAGACAGATTTTGCAGAGTTTGATGGAATAGTTTGATTGCAGGCAGAGGGACCTCCAGCAAGTGGGAGGCCTTTAAAAGTGAGTTAGTGAGAGTTCAAGATTTATATGTTCCTGTGAGGGTGAAGGGCAAGGTTGGCAGGAATTAGGAACCCTGGATGACAACAGATATTGAGGCTTTGACCAGAAGAAAAGGAGAAAACATGGCTCAGGTACAGGCAGCTAAGGTCAAGAGATTAAGTCCTATGGTGAAGCTTCATATGAGAGGCTGGTCTGGAAAGTTAGTTTACATGGAATCCAATGGAAGCAGGCAAATTGGATCCACAATTGGCTTGATGGTAGGAAGCAGAGTGCAACAGTGGATGGACGCTTGTCGGAATAGAGGCGTGTGACTAGTGGAGTGCGTCAGGGACCGGTGCTGGACCCCATTGCAGTTTGTTATTTATATCAATGATTTGAATGAGAATGTGGTGAAAGGTGCCACCCAGGTAAATAGTGATGTGAAGCAGGCATATGGTGTACTGGCTTTTATTGGTAGAGGAATTGAGTTCCGGAGTCCTGAGGTCATGTTGCAGTTGTATAAGATTCTGGTGCGGCCGCATCTGGAGTATTGTGTGCAGTTTTGGTCGCCATACTATCGGAAGGATGTGAAGGCACTGGAACGGGTGCAAAGGAGGTTTACCAGGATGTTGCCTGTTATGGTAGGAAGATCAAATGAGGAAAGGCTGAGGCACTTGGGGCTGTTTTCATTGGAGAAAAGAAGGTTTAGGGGTGACTTGATAGAGGTGTACAAGATGATTAGGGGTTTAGATAGGGTTGGCCATGAGAACCTTTTTCCACGTATTGAGTCAGATATTATGAGGGGGCAGAGCTTTAAATTAAGGAGTGGTAGGTATAGGACAGATGTTAGGGGTAGATTCTTTACTCAGCGAGTCGTGAGTTCATGGAATGCCCTGCCAGTAACAGTGGTGGACTCTCCCTCTTTATGGGCATGTAAACGGGCATTGGATAGGCATATGGAGGAAAGTGGGCTAGTGTAGGTTAGGTGGGCTTGGATCGGCTCAACATCGAGGGCCGAAGGGCCTGTACTGCGCTGTATTTTTCTATGTTCTATGTACAAGCACAGTTAATAAGTTTACAGCTAAAATAGGTGATATCATGGATAGTGAATAAGGTTATCAGAAATTGCAGCTGAGGAAGTGGGACAAGAAATGGCAAAATGAGCTTAATATATACAAATGTGAAGTATTGCATTTTGGAAAGTCAAATCAAAGTAGGAGTTTCACAGTGGGACCTTGAGGAGTGTGGTGGGACAGAGAAACCTTGGAGCTCAGGTGCATGGTTCTCTGAAAGTGGAGTCACAAGTAGACATGGCAGCGAAGGAGGCTTTTGGCACACTGGCCTTCATCAGTCAGAGCGTTGGACATAAAAGTTGGGAAGTTTTGTTGCAGTTGTACAAAGCATTGGTGCAGCCATAGTTGGGGGGCTATTGTGTTCAGTTTTGGTCACCTTGCTATAGGAAGGATGTTCTTAAACTGGAAAGAGTGCAGAAGAAATTTACAAGGATGTTGCCGAGACTCAATGGTTTGAGTTATCGGGAGAGGTTGGACAAGGTAGGACATCTTTCTTTAGAGCGCAGGAGACAGAGGGGAACCTTATAAAAGTATATAAGATCATGAGAGGTATGGATAACATTAATACACTCAGTCTTTTTTCCATTATTAAGGACAAGAGGTCATCAGTTTAAGGTTAGGCGGGAAAGAATAAAAGAGAACCTGAGGGGCAACTTTTTTTTTCACAGAGGATGTTCTGTGTATGGAATCAGCTATGAGTAAGTGAGGATTGCAGATGCTGGAGATCAGAGCCGAGAGTATGGTGCTGTAAAAGCATATCAGGTCAGGCATCATCCGCGGAGCATGAGAATCAACGTTTCAGGCACAATCATTCCTGATGAAGGACTTATACCTGAAAGGTAAATTCTCTTGCCCCTTGGATGCTGCTCGATCTGCTGTGCTCGTCCAGCACCACGCTATCGACATATGGAATTAGCTGCCAACAGAAGTGGAGACACTACCAACATTTAAAAGGCATTTGGATAAATCAGAAAGATTTAGAAGATATGGGCCAAGTGTAGGGAAATGGGGTTAATGTGGACGGACATTTTGGTCAGCATGGACCAGATTAGACCAAAGGATCTTTCTCAAGCTGCAGGACTCTGACTCCATGACTCTAGGTAGAGCAGGGCAGAATCTCTGAATACTGTGACAAGTAACTCCCCTCCTGATTCTCCAAATCCTGTCCACCATTTACAAAGCACAAGACAGGAGTGTGATGGAATAGACTCCATTTGCCTGGATGGATGTAGTCCCAACAGTCAAAACGTTTGACAATCTCCGGGGCAAAGTAACCCATATGATTAGCCACAAATGATTAGCTCCACATCCTAAAGCAATCCCTCCAACAATGCCCTTTAGCATCAGTTTCGAGAGTATGGTGCTATAAAAGCATAGCAGACCAGGTAGTTTCTAAGGAGCAAGAGAATCAAGGTTTCGGGCAAAAGCCCTTCACCAATAATTGGCGGCAGTTGGAAATGAAGAGGTCAAGGGTGGGTAACAGGCCAGCACGGGGACTCCAGGTGGATGTGGTGTGTTCGAGGTGAGAGAAGGAGGTCCTCGGAGGTTGAGTGGGAGTCTTGATTGAAAAAGTGTGCCCAATGATGGAGGCGGTGAAAGAAACATTCAACGTCGCAACGCGTGTCAAACTCATTAATTTGGGAGCATACAGGGATGAAGGTGAGGCCTTTGCTGAGGTCTGAATATTCATCCTCAGTGAGGTGGTGGTCTGCGGGAATTAAAAAACACGGCAAGGCTGGGAGCTTAGACCTGGTGTGGGGGCGGAGACTAGCACTTGGGTGGGCATGGTTATGGGGTCAGAGGTGATGTCACCAATGGAAGTGACACTCAGCATGGTGGTGGTAGTGGACCCTATGGTGGTGCGCACTGGGGCAGAAGTGAGGTTGCCAGTTGAGTTCTGGTGAGTGCCATCTCTGGGATAAGAAGTGACTGCAGCGGCGGTGGCAGCTACAGGGGTGGAAGTGACGTACAGGGTAGGTATTGCATCGGGACCAGCGGCGGTGGATCTTGCGGCAGTGGAGGAGGCAGTCATCTCTCCCAGTGATTGCGAAAATAGTTGTCTGGGCAGCTATCGCGGAGGCTGTGTGGTCAGCAGTGGCTGCTGTCTGTGGGGCGGTGGGCGCGGACGTGGCATCATCATTTGCCACAGCGGTCGTGGCTGGAGCGGCCACATGGCTAATGGCGTCTCAGCACTTCCAGAGGCCAGGAGAAGGTTCTGGAATGGTCGAGGAAACCCATTTACTGAGGTAAGTATGTGAAAGTTTGTTTAACTTATGTTCTTTCACGTCCGATGTAGTGGAGAAAAAGCATTTGTTATCAGGATGTAAAATGGCAGAGGTCCTTTGCAGGTTTAGGAGAGTGTGGCCCTGAGCTGAGGCAGGGCTGACTGTAGAGAGATTAGGTGGCAGCACATGGCTGCAAGTGTGGAGCAGAGGATCCAGAAGGAGGACTGTTCCTGAAGGTTTCGGATTTGTAGTATCTATTGGTTGTCCTGTTCAGGTCCAAATTGTGCCATTCCTGATGAAGGGCTTATGCCCGAAATGTCGATTCTCCTGCTCCTCAGAACCTACCTGACTGGCTGTGCTTTTCCAGTACCACACTCTCCATTCTGATCTCAAGCATTTGCAATCCCTATTTCTCCCAGTAGCAGCAGTTTGTACGATCTACAAGACACACTGAATAAATTCAGCAAAGATCCTCAGTTGGCACCACTGACCACTTCCATCTAGAAAGACAAAGGCAGCAGATACATGGAACTGCTACCATTTGCATGTCCCCATTGAAGCTCCTCACCAACCTGATTTGGAAATATATCATCATTCCTTCCGAACGGCATTGCCAGTCAACCTACAACGCATGGAATGTGGATGTTAAAGCAGGCAGCTCAAGACTACCTTCAAGGGCAATTCGGACAACAATAAATTCTAGCCAGTCAGCAATGCCCACATCCCAGGTGAGGGCATTAGCCAACCTCCCATGAGAGGCAGGGTGGATAACAAGAAGTTTTCTCACAGAATAAGGGACTCAAATACTAGGTGTCATGAGTTCAAGGTGAGAGAGGAAAGGTTTAAGAGAGATATGTGTGGCAAGTTCTTTACGTGGGAGGTGGTGGAACACGTTACCTGTGCAGGTGGTAGAGTCAGGCATGATCTTACTTAAGATGTATCTAGACAGATACATGAATGGATATGGAGCAGCGGGATACAGATCCTTAGAAAATAGGCAACAGGTGTAGACAGAGGATCTGGAATGGCGCAGGCTTGGAGAGCAAAGGGCTTGTTCCTTACCTGTAATTTTCTTTGTTCTTAATTATTTTGGCTGTCATTCATTTAGAAAAGCTAAATACAAATAACACAGATATACTATGATAATGAACGTTATTATTCTGTGGGCAATGGATGTCCCCAGGGATTCCACCATCCTGTTGCCAATCCCACTGATTCAAAGATGGAGATGTTTTAAGGTTTGACTATTTATAGTGAACATGACAGCCAATTCACTAATTTCCTCAGAATTGTCTGGAATGTACATATGACACACTCTGCTAATTAGTTCACATGCACTTTCCTTTTTGGCCAGTAGCCAATCAAGTGACATCCTATTCTGTAATGCTGTCGTTCAGATGGCAACCACCTCTGCATTAATCTTAATAAGGGTCTGAGAGATATCATAGGATCCGTGTTCTCTGATTGCTGAAATAAATGGAGATTCTGGCTGATGTAAAGTTAGTAAAACTAAGTTTGAATATGGACAAAGTGACATGAATATACATGAGTGCTACTATGATATACAGACCACCCCCTTTTCTTGGACTAACAAAGCAAATAGATTTGGCTGATTTTGCTACCCTTGTGATGTTATAACAGTAATAAATGGCGGTGTATGACAGGTACCAAACCATAGTTGGTACCAACCTTTAAAGGCAGAAAAACGATCTCCTGCTGGTTCCTACTTACCTCAGGTAATACTCGTGTCCAGCCAATATACCTCGTTCTTTGCAGATTTACTAGCTATGCAATTCCCAGTCTTTAGGGATTCCTTCTGGCAAGTGATCCATTCTACTGCCTCAGATACATTAAAAGGAACTTGTCTCAGAGGGATACTGCGCACTGAATGTCCTATCCTGCATGTCTGTCACCCTCTAATTGGATCAAAATTGAGAGAAGCCCTAGGAAGATTCAGTAATAAACTTAACTGTAGTCGCCATGCAGCCGCATAACATGTTTACACGCAACTTATTCTATTTCAACTGCTGTCCTAGGGTTGAGTGTTCTGTACCTATTGCTTGTAAGTCCTATTCATTGAGGCCTCTTTAAAACCTGTGAGACAGGGGATAAGAGAGACCGAGAGAGAGTATACCAGAGGAGCAGGCTAGTCACACTTTTTAGTTTCTCACAACAAGCAACAAGGCGATCAAGGTAAAAGCAACAGCAAACCAGACAGAACAGTCAGTGACCGAGTAAAGTAGGATGGTAAAGTGTTCCACACGGGGATGGAATAAAGGAAACTAAACTGTTCGGAATAAACAACTGGAAGGTGCCTCAAAGTTGTCGAGAACAATAACCAGGAGTTGAGAAGTATGGAGTTGGAAAAGCACATAGTTCAGGGCAGCATCCGAAAGGAGGAGAGTCGACGTTTTGGGCATAAGTCCATCATGATTCCTGATGAAGGGCTTATGCCCGAAACCTCGATTTTCCTGCTCCTCAAATGCTGCCTGACTTGCTGTTTTTCCAGCTCCACACTTTTCAATTCTGATCTCCAGCACCTGCAGTCCTCACTTTTTCCTAACAACAGCGAGGAGGTCAACATGGGGTGGCATGGTGGCTCAGTGGTTAGCATTGCTGCCTCACAGCACCAGGGTCCCAGGTAGGATTCCTGCCTTGGGCGACTGTCTGTGTGGAGTTTGCACATTCTCCCAGTGTCTGCGTGGGTTTCCTCCAGGTGCTCCAGTTTCCTCCCACAATCACAAAGATATGCAGGTCAGGCGAATTGGCCATGGTAAATTGCCCCTAGTGTTAGGTGCATTAGTCAGAGGGAAATGGGTCTGGGTGGGTTACTATTCGGAGGGTCGGTGTGGACTGGTTGGGCTGAAGGTCCTGTTTCTGCACTGTTGGGACTCTAATCTAATCTAATCTAAAGCCATATGTACCAGTTAGTGTGTGATATATTTCAATAGACCACAATATCCTTGAGACAGAATGGAAAGAGTCACTGAGATAAGTGTAAGGAAACAAAGTAAACACATGATGTGAAAGGAAATGGAGCTGAAATAATTAACTACCGTATTCTGCAGACAAGGAGGAAATGTGTGTTGGATTAACTTCGCCCACCTTCATCAGCTAGAGCTTTGAGCATAGAAATTAGGAAGTTATATTGCAGTTGTAGAGAAAGTGTTCAGTTTTAGTCACCTTGTGAGAAGAGGGGCATTATTAAACTGGAAAGTGTGCAGAAGAAATTTACAAGGATGTTGGCAGGTCTCAAACATCTGAGATGTAGGAAGAGCTTCTACATGCTAGGATATTGTTTTCTTCAGAGTGTCGGAGACGAAGGGGGGACCTTATAGAAATGTATAAAGATCATGATAGGCATGGATAGGGTGAGTGCATTGCCTTTTTTCCCCCAGAGTTGGGGAATCGTGGACTAGAGGGCATAATATAGAGGGTGGTATGCATGTGGAATGAGTTACCAGTGGGAGTGTTTGAGATGGGTACATTAACAATATTTACCAGGCATTTAGATAAATATGTGGATAGGAAAGATTGAGAAGATTATGGGCTAAGTGCAAAGAAATGGGGTTAGTATGGATGGACATTTTGGTCAGCATGGACCAGTTTGGGCCAAAGGGCCTGTCTCTGTGACTGTTGGGCTCTATGACTCTATGACCTCATGTGGCAAATTAACTTGGCCCACTAAAAGTGGCAATGTCTGCAGTATGACTGAAAAATATCTCAGTGATAGGGAGATGGAATTGCAACTGCAAGATTTACACATGAAAAAATATCCTAGGTGAAGCAGACTTCACAAGGAGAGACAGGGATCAGAGTGAAGGCCAGAAACTTGGGGCAGCAGGAAATGATTTGAAAGAAGTGTTTCCAGGTGATCTGGAGGTTGGCATGGAAACAAGGCATGTTGTGGGATCCACACAAGGTCAGAATCTCCAGAGGGAGAAGGAGCAACTGGGGAATTCAGAACAGGAAAATATTGGGTAGGACCATAAGACCAAAGAAAGAGGAACAGGAGTAGACCATTCAGTCCTCATTCCCGATGAAGGGCTTTAGCCCGAAATGTCGAATTTCCTGTTCCTTGGATGCTGCCTGACCTGCTGCGCTTTAACCAGCAACACATTTTCAGCTCTGATCTCCAGCATCTGCAGACCTCACTTTTTACTCATTCAGTCCCTTGGTCCAGTCCTGCCATTCAATAGGATTGTGGCTGATCTGACATTTCTCCTGCCCTTTTCCTGCCTGAGTCCCCAACTGGATAAAACAGATGTTCCAAGAATGCTGGATTCATACTCTGACTGCTTTTAACAGTGGCCAAAGAGGTGTGCATGTAAATAAACCCAGATAGATGGCAAAATATTTGGATTTTCGTGACTGAGTTTGGAGATGTTTTTTAGATTAGATTAGATTAGATTAGATTACTTACAGTGTGGAAACAGGCCCTTCGGCCCAACAAGTCCATACCGACCTGCCGAAGTGCAACCCACCCATACCCCTACTACATTGTTGTTCTGACATTGCAATGTTGATGGGGATAAAACTTTACCTTCCATCATCTTGTGGCCTGAAAGACCCTGGACAATGAAATCACCTTGTTGCTTAATGATTTAGATCACAAGTGCTCAGCATTGTCAAGTTGTACAGGCATACAGAAACTTTCTTTACTCGATAAAGTATCTTTAGCTGACAGTCACTGGGTTGATGGAGATGGTACAGATAGGTAAGGACAAGATCATCAAGGCATTTAGAAACAAGGATGAAAAATGATGCAGTTGGGATGTTTCTCTTTCAAATCAGATCCAATGGACTTCAACAACTCAGGTCTGATCATGTAACTGGAAATATTAAGTTATGTCAAAGATGGCCGAGACATTGTTTATCAGTGCAACCTTGCCATGAAGATAATTTTGTTTTGTGTAATCTATCCTGTGTGTTCTGTTAAAATCCAATGCTGGGTAAAGAAGACTTTCCTTACTTTCCCTTTATTTAAATTATGTTCTAAAGCAGAAGCAAGACTGTGTTAAACATCAAGGACGAGCGAGGCATTTGCAGGGTCACTCTTCAACTTGTGAAAACTAAATTGAGATTGCATTTTGTACTTTAAGAGAAATCGACATTTTATATTGAATCACAGAATCCCTCCACTGTGAAAGTCCACAGACCCTCTGAAGAACACCTTCCCTATCCCTGCATTGCCCATGGCCAATCCACTTAACCTACATATCTTTGAACAGTGAGACAAAGCCAGAGCACCCGACAGAAATTCACACAGACATGGGGAAGACATGCAAACTCCACACAGGCAGTTACCCAAGGCTGGAGATGAACATGAGTCTCCAGTGCCATGAGCTCGGATTGCTAATCATTGAGCCACCACGCCACTCTACATTTTGGAGCTGCAAGTTTTGTGGAGGCATATTTTAAAAACATCAGAAAAAGAACAGTTTAAAGAAGAAGGGGTTGAAAATTAAATCTTTTTTTTAAATAACCTCGTGTTCTATGTGAAACACATAAGCTATGCGAGCAAGTCAAAATCAGGTTTTAATGAATGTGTGAATTTGATGGGTCAGAAAGCACCTATAATTTCAGAAAACCTAGTTTAGATTGTCATTTACATTAATTGTAATATTGTAATTTCTTAAAGAGAAACTGACAGCTTTAATTTCAGTTGTTGCAAGTTTCGGCCAGTTTGCTTTTCATTCTGTGGACTTGATGAAGTGAATGGCATGATTCCACACTCTAGGGATTCTGATTTCTCTTAACTCAAAATATAAAATATAATTTGTGAGAAGATTTGTAGTTCGGGTGTTCATTGTTGTGGTTCTGTTCGCCGAGCTGGGAATTTGTGTTGCAGACGTTTCGTTCCCTGTCTAGGTGGCATCCTCAGTGCTTGGAAGCCTCCTGTGAAGCACTTCTGTGTTGTTTCCTCCAGCATTTATAGTGGTTTGTCTCTGCCGCTTCCGGTTGTCAGTTCCAGCTGTCCCATGCAGTGGCCGATATAGCTATCAACAAACACATTGACCTGGACACAATATACCGGCCACTTCAGCGGACAGCTGGAACTGACAACCGGAAGCGACAGAGACAAACCACTATAAATGCTGGAGGAAACAACACAGAAGTGCTTCACAGGAGGCTTCCAAGCACTGAGGATGTTACCTAGACAGGGGATAAAACGTCTGCAACCCAAAATCCCAGCTCGGCGAACAGAACCACAACTACAAAATATAATCTCAGTGGCAAATGTCCCTGATGAAGGGCTTATGCCTGAAACGGACTCTCCTGCTCTTCGGATGCTGCCTGACTGGCTGTGCTTTTCCAGCACCACACTTTTCAACTTCAGTCTCCAGCCTCTGCAGCTCTCAAATCCTCCTGTTCTGTTCTTTGTCCTTCTCTCTAAATCTGTGGAATTCCTTACCACAGAAGAATATAGAGGCTGGGTTGTTAAGCTCATTCAAAGCTGAGAGAATCAGTGAGAGAATCGAGGGTTATGGGGAAAAGGCAGCAAAGTGACGCTGAGGATTTTTCAATCAGCCATGATCTCATCGAATGGCAGAACAGACTCGATGTGCTGAAATGCTTCCCTGTGCTCGTGTACTATTGTCTTACAACCTTATACTGGTGAGTATTGTTTGGTCATAGAGGCATACAGTCAAAGTGATGCACAGCATGGAAACAGACCCTTTGTTCCAACTTGGCAAAAGTGAGGACTGCAGATGCTGGAAACCAGAGTTTAGATCAGAGTGGTGCTGGAAAAGCACAGCAGGTCAGACAGCATCCGGGGAGAAGGAAAATCAATGTTTCAGGCAAAAGCCCTTCGTCAGAGATTCCAACTTGTTCATGCTGACCAATATCCTAAATTAATCTAGTCCCATTTGCCAGCGCTTGTCCCATATCCCTCTAAACCCTTCCTATTCATATACACATCCAAACACCATTTAAATGTTGTAATTGTAACAGCCTCCACCACTTCCTCTGGCTGCTCATTCCACATATGCATCAGACTCTGCGTGAAATAGTTGCCTGCTAGGCCCCTGTTAAATCTATCCCCTCTCACCCTAAACTTATGTCCCTGAGTTCTGGAATCCACCAACCCAGGGAAAAGACCTTGTCTATTTACACTATCTATGCCCATCATAATTTTAAAAATCTGTATAAGGTCACCCCTCAGTTTCCAACACTCCAGGGAAAACAGTCCCAGCCTATTCATCCTCTTCCATTAGCTCAACCCGGCAACATCCTTGGAAATCTTTCCTGAACAGTTTCAAGTTTCACAACATACTTCCTACAGGAGGGAGAACAGAATTGCAAACAATATTTCAAAACCAATGTTCTATACAACCCTCCCAACTGCTGTACTCAATGCTCTGATCAATAAAGGAAAGTATACAAAACATCTTCTTCACTATCTATCTACTTGTGAATTCACTTTCAAAGAACTATGAACCTACACTCCAAGGTCTCTTTGTGCAGCATCACTCCCCGGGACCTTACCATTAAGTGTATGAGTCCTGTCTTGCTTTGCCTTTCCAAAATGCAGTATCTCACATTGATCTAAATTAAACTCTATCTGCCACTCCTCACCCCATTGGCAAATCTGATCAAGATCCTGTTGTACTCTGAGTTAATCTTTTTGCTCTACACTATACCTCCAATTTTGATGTCATTTGCAAGCTTACTAACTGTACCTCCTACGTTCACATCCAAATTATTTATACAAATAATGAAAAACAGTGGATCCAGCAATGATGCTTGTGGCACACCACTGGTTACAGGCCTCCAGTCTGTAAAGTAACCCACTACTACCACCCTCTGTCTTCTACCTTGAAACCAGTTCTGTGTCCAAATGGCTAATTATCCCTGCATTCCATGACATATAACTTTGTTAACTGGTCTACCATGAGGAACCTTGTCGAACGACTTACTGAAGTCTATATCGATCATGTCCACTGCTTCGCCCTCATCAATCCTCTTTGTTAATTCATCAAATAACTCAATTAAGTGAGTGAGGTGTGAATTCCCATGCACAAAGCCGTGCTTACTATCACTAACCAGTCCTTGCCTTTCCAAATGCATGTGAAACCTGTCCCTCATGATTCCTTTCAACAATGTGAACAGTGTCAGTTTGTTGCAGCTGTGATGAGAGTCCAGAAAACAGTTTTGCCAGCTCCAATGACTGGGAGTGGGATATAAATCATGGATGGAGAGAAATTTGATGTTGGAGGGGAAATGGCCTTGGTTGCCATAACTGCAAATAAAACAGATATGCTTAGGACACGGTTTTGCTGAGGGATTGTTAAAAGCCGCTGGTGCAGTTTAAACACACATTATAACCGAAGCCAGGAGCAAACTGCTGCCTTGCAAATGGAGAGCCTGATTTCCAATTGTGGATTGTGGTCCAACTCTTGTGAGAATCTGACCAGGCTGAGCGAAACTGGGATTTGTCGTATTGCAAAGTCTTCACCTGTATTATGCCAGGGTCAGTGTTCTGGGTAAGGTGGGAGAGTAGGCTTTATAGGAAATTATGGCAGCCAATGATCAGGAGGTAGAAGATGCGATGAGAAAAAGGAAAGTTCAAACAAGCGAGCAAAGTTCCAGTTAGGTTAATTCTAACCAGAGTGCAGTAGGAAGGATCACACTGAATAGTGCACCAGCATAAGGGGTATATTATGGCTAATGACACAGCTTGCAAAAATTGCTAAATATGTATAGCTAACAAATCTGGACATGAATGAATAGAAACTCATTGAAAAATCAGAAAAGATATTGATTCTAATGCAGGTAGTCATTTTTTAATATGCTTGCAAGATCACTAAGGCTGTGATCAGCATATTCAATGACACCTGATATTCCTAAAGGGCAAGGGAAACCTGGTCAGCAGAACTTGTGAATGAAACACGACATCAATACAATTGTGGGTAATGGTATAATTTCTACAGATCCAGGTGCAGAGTCAGTGTGCACAAAAGTAGAAAATAACAAAGTTCTGAAAATAGTCCTTGGCCTCCAGGAAAAAACAATGCCGATGTGTGACAAAGTTGTCAGAATATATGTGGTGGTTTAAATGAAATATATATTGGACAGATCAGATTGGGAAATGTAACCTGAAAGAGAGAGAGGGGGGAAAAGAAAAAATCATCCCCATTTCTGTCATGAAACTGTCTGAAGAATCTCAAGCATAATTATCGTCATCCTAGTAGATCACATAGCTGCTTGCTGTCAGAGAGAGATGGTGCTTTAATGAAGATGACATGAAGGTTGGCGTAGGTGCTGATAGTGCCGACAACTGTGAAAGGATACAGTGAGGAGACAGTGAGGTCTGCAGATACTGGAGATCAGAGTCGAAAGTGTGCTGCTGGAAAAGCACAGCATATCAGACAGCATCCGAGGAGCAGGAAAAATAGACATTTAGTGCAGAGCCCATCATCAGGAATGGATGAGCAAGATCAATTGGCGACTTGGGTTTAGAAACGATAGACGGAGTTTAATCTGGACAAATGCGAGATGATGAATTTTGGAGCATCAAATTTACATGTGAATTGTACCCTTAGGTAGAAATGGCAGAACACTTGGGAACATTAAGATACAGATGGATCTGGTACATAGTTCCCTGAAACTGGAAACACATGGAGTACAAGAGTTGACAAACTATGCCGTAACGATGTAAAACCCTTGGTAGGCCACAGTTGGAGTAATTTGTTCAGTTTTGGTTACCACATTACCAGAAGGATATAGAAGCTTTGGAAAGAGTGCAGCGAAGGTTCACGAGGATGTTGCCTGGTCTCGGGAGCATTTGCTAGAAGGAAAGATTGAAAAGACTAGGATTGTTTACTCTGGAAAAAGGCAGCTGAGAGGAGACCTGGTAGAGGTCTACAAAACAATGAGCTGTGGATAGTCAGATGCTTTTTTAAAAGGATTGAAGTTCAAGTTTCAAAGTGTGGGGGGGTGGAGTTTAAGGGAGACATGTGGGAGAAGGTTGTCAAGCAGAGAGTGGTAGGAGCTTAAAAATGTGTTGCTGGAAAAGCGCAGCAGGTCAGGCAGCATCAAAGGAGCAGGAGAATCGACGTTTCGGGCATAAGAAGGGCTTATGCCCGAAACGTCGATTCTCCTGCTCCTTTGATGCTGCCTGACCTGCTGCGCTTTTCCAGCAACACATTTTTAAGCTCTGATCTCCAGCATCTGCAGTCCTCACTTTCTCCTAGAGAGGGGTAGGAGCCTGGAATGCATTGCCAGAAGGTGTGATGGAAACTGGCACGTTGGCAAAATTAAAAGAGGCTTCTGGATGGTTACATGGATAGGGAGGGACATAGAGGTACGGACTGAATGAGGGTAGAAAGTTTGCCTTTTTGGTTTAGTTTGGGCATGACGAGCAACACAGGTTTGCTTGGCCAAAGGGCCTATTCCTGTGCTGTATGTCCCTTTCGTTCTTAACATGATGGTCTCTAGGCCTTAGACAAGGGAGAGATTGGAAAGGAATGTACTTCATGGTAACCTCAACCAGTTAGGAATTGAACCATGCTGCCAGGCATCATTGACCAGCTGTCCAGCTAAGTGAGCTAGCTGATCCACCCTTTACCTTCTAAATAATCTCACTCATTCTTATTTTGAATGCCAGTCTCCTCATTGCAGTCATACCCACAAGAGGAATGATGCTTCAAGTGTCCATCTTGGCCAGCCCTCTTAGAATCTTATATGTTTCAGGAAGTACATCACTCATTCCACTTAACTACAATGGATCCAGAACCATATTCAACCTGACTTCTTTAGATAAGCTGTTTGCCAAAGAATAACGCACCAAATCTTCTGGACAATGCATGATCACGCACCAAGGCAGAAGGGGTACTGCAGATGCTGGAGATTAACGTCAGGATTAGAGTGGTGCTGGAAAAGCACAGCAGGCCAGGCAGCACCTGAGGATCAGGAACATCGATGTTTCGGGCAACCCGAAGCATAGATTCTCCTGCTCCTTGGATGCTGCCTGACCTGCTGTGCTTTTCCAGCACCACTCTAACCTTGACTCTTTATCATGCATCGAGTCAACGTACTCACTTTGTTTTCCGATAATTTACTCCCAGGATTTCCTTAAACATGGATTGGCAATATTTATTGGACAACTCTTTGCTTGGCTTGTCACATTCCCCCCACCCCCACCACCCCATCCCTTCTCCCTTTAAAAATGCCCTCATGGTTTTATTGTGGGTCTGTAAATCCAGAACCCCAGGTCACGTTTTGGGGACATGAGTACGAATTCTACTACAGCAGATGGTAGAATTTAAATCCAATAGAAATCTGGAATTAAGAGTCCAGTGACAACCATGAAACCATTGTCGATTGGAGGAAAGAACCGTCTATTTCATTAATGTCCTAGAAGAAAGATAAACTGCCATCGTTACCTGGTCTGGGCTCCCTGTGCCTGCAGACACACAACAACGTGCTTGACTCTTAATTGCCCTCTGGGCAATAAATACCAGCCAAGCCAGTGAACCCCGCGTCCAATAATTTTTTAAAAGAACCCAAACCTCACCTCACCACATTTTCTGACTCATTTGAATTTGGCGCCCTTTGTTGGAGCCAGTTGCAATCTAACTATGGACTCCATACTTTTGTTTTTGTATGTGTGTTGGGGAGGTGGGCTGTGGAATCACCAAATGGTTGCTGATTCTCACGGAAGCACTTCCAGAAAGCTACCCACAACACTCACATTGCGTTTGCGTTTGCGATCTCTTTGATCTGTGGAATCATTGGGGCCAAGCTGAGGCAAACAAGAGACAATGATTTTATTAATTAGATTCCCGACTGTATGAAAACAATCCCTTCAGCCCAATAGTTCCACATTGACCCTCCAAAGAGTAACGCACCCAGACCCATTCCCCTATCCTATATTTATCCCTGCCTAATGCCCCTAACACTATGGGCAATTTAGCATGGTCAATTCACCTGACCTGCACATCTTTGGATTGTGGGAGGAAACCCACACAGACACAGGGCGAACAGCAACACTTTGCAATTTAGTTCCTGGTTCCTTAATACAAAAGCCAAAGCTAATGTCTCCTCTGGCTGAATATTCACTGAACAGGGAATACGAAACACAGCAGTTCAGTTGACAGGCACGGACTGAGATTCAAAAGCAGGCATGAAAACAGCCTGGCCGGAGGGGACACCTTGTGAAATTTTATGGGTCTGGCTGGCACTGCAATCCACACCTTATCACCATAGGGGTGGCACGCTGGCTCAGTGGTTAGCACTACTGCCTCACAGTGCCAGGGACCCAGGTTCAATCCCGAACCTCGGGCATTTACACGTTCTCCCTGTGTCTGTGTGGGTTTCCTCCCACAATCCAAAGATGTGCAGGTCAGGTGAATTGACCATGCTAAATTGGGGCATTAGGCAGGGATAAATATAGGATAGGGGAATGGGTCTGGGTGCGTTACTCTTTGGAGGGTCAATGTGGAACTGTTGGGCTGAAGGGATTGTTTCTTGTTTGCCTCAGCTTGGCCCCAGTGATTCCACAGATCAAAGAGATCGAGAAGGAAGCATTTTCAATTTAAAGTTGGAAAAGGATAAATGCTGAACGCACAGGATTTTACAGGGAACTGAAAATTCACGGGTAAGAAATGTATGGAAGTAGAGAGTGAAGACCTACCAGGATTCAAACCCAGGGACAAGAACACTGAAATTGAGGTCCTGCCAGACAAGGAAGCAATGTTGTCAGGGAGAATGGGGGTTGATTGACTGAGGCTCAGATCTTTGCTTTCAACCAGTATTACCAACCAAGTGTTACAACCGGAATTTGTCCAGAAGAGAAATGGATTCGTTACGTTTTAAGAACAGTTCACCAGCAGAGTGAGCCAGAAGAGCTGGCAACTCAACCTGTTCAACTAGTGCGACTCGAGATTATACCTGAACTTGTAGTTTCCCCATTATCCTGTTGATGGAGCCAGTATACAGTTAATTGCCCTGGCCATGGTTTTAGATTAGATTACTTACAGTGTGGAAACAAGCCCTTCGGCCCAACAAGTCCACACCGACCCGCCGAAGCGCAACCCACTCATACCCATACATTTACCCCTTACCTAACACTACGGTCAATTTAGCATGGCCAATTCACCTGACCCGCACATCTTTGGACTGTGGGAGGAAACCGGAGCACCCGGAGGAAACCCACGCAGACACGGGGAGAACATGCAAACTCCACACAGTCAGTCGCCTGAGTCGGGAATTGAACCCGGGTCTCAGGCGCTTTGAGGCAGCAGTGCTAACCACTGTGCCACCGTGCCGCCCACATGGTGTCAGAGGAACTTTCAATTGCACCACGAAATCTGGGGATGGCACCAGTAAACAGTTAATTGCCATATTAATACTGAAGATTGTGCCAGTATAGCCGGTCATGTAATCAATATTAATGACAACTCAGCAGGAACTGCTTTTTAAAAAAAAACTTCTGCTTAATGAAATTTCCAGTTAATCAAGTAGCATTTATTAATCTTACAGTTGGACATTTTAATCTCAAATGAAGATCACATATTTGGTATATTTGTGTTTGAATTAAATTGAACAGAATTGATGAAGATTAATACGAATGGTTCAGCAGAATTAAGAGTTGCAGCCAAAGCAGACTGGATGACAATTTGTGCCAAAACTCTGCACCTGTTCTTGTGGAAAGGAAGTGCGATGACTTTAGTCTTTACCTTGTATAAGTGGGAGAAACAGCGATACAATCAGTAGTGGCTGTAGGTCTCAGCTGACAATTTCGAGTCTCATCAGTGGTAACATCAGAATCTAACTGCAGTTAATGATTAGATGTGATGCATGAATGAGAGAGCAGGGGATTGTAGAGTTAGCAAGAGTTCAGACACAGCCAGAGCAAGAGGTGGCAGAATAAACGATACAAATATTATTGCAACTCACCACGATATATACAATTACTACCAATTACAGAGACTTATCAGGGATCCTAACAGCGATGATGCGATAGGAAAAGTATTGAATAATGTAAAATGCAAATTGAATTTGAAAGGCCAATGATATCCATTCATAATATGTAGAAAGATAGATTGGATTACCTACAGTATGGAAACAGGCCCTTCGGCCCACAAGTCCACACTCACCATCCTAAGAGTAACCCAACCAGACCCATTCCCCTACCCTATATTTCCCTCTGATTAATGCACCTAACACTATGGGCAATTTAGCATGGTCAATGGCCAGCACATTTTTTGGACTGTGGGAGGAAACCGGAGCACCCAGAGGAAATCTACACAGACACGGGGAGAATGTGTAAACTCCACACAGGCAGTCACTCAGTGCAGGAATTGAACCTGGGTCCCTGCTGCTGTGAGGCAGCAGTGCAAACCACTGAGCCATCATGCCACCCAAAACATCCCAGGACAAATTCCTGTCCATTGCATCATTCCAGTTGATAGGTCTCAGATTCTCATCCATCGGTGGAAAAGCACGATCATTTATTACCTCTGCAACCTTTTTATGACAAGGATAATACTCCTGCAGGCATGATGTTATGACACATGGAAATAACTCCCTTATAAGAAGATGGAAACAAATCCTTTGTGATATAATTGAGATCCATAGAAACTGACTTTAGTTATACTCACTGCACGGGCAGGTTACTTAACAACAGCAGCTGTTTTTTTTAAAAAAAACACAATAAAGGAGAACATTTATAATAAAGTCAGAAAGTGTTAGAGAAATTCAATAGATCTGGCAACATCTGGGTGAGAGAAACAGAGTTAATGTTCCCCGTTCATTGAAACATCGAAAACAGAAAGTGGAGAAGGCCATTTGGCCCTTCAAGCCGACTCTGTTATTTACTAAAATCAAGACTGATCATCCAAGTTCCTACTTTTCCTCCATATTCCTTTGATTCCTTTAACCCAAATGCTATATCTGATTGTTTCTTGAAATCTTATGGTGTCTTCCTACCGCTTTCAGTGCAAGAAAATTACACAGGCTCACCGCTCTCTGGGTGAGGAAATTTTCCTCATCTCAAAACTAAATGACATCCGCTGTAGGATTAGATGGAGACCCCTAGTTTTGGACTCTCTGGTCTTCAAAAAGATCCTTTGTGCATTTACCCTTAGAATTGTAAAGATTTCTATGAAATTCTCCTCTTTTTTCTGAATTCCAGCAAATATAAGCTGACCGATTCAGTATCTCCTTATATATCAGTCCTGCCATCCCAGGAATCAGTCCGGTAAAATTTTCTTGCACTCTATCCATAACCAGAACATCCTTGTTTGCAACTGAATGAGGAGGGACAACTACTATGATATTGCACGGTGCTGAGCACGTTATCCTTTTTAAGGGAGACGGTTGATGGGCTGTTAGAAAAAAAGTCAAGATACTCCAAAATGTTCCCTCCAGTGTACAGGGAAGGTGGACTCATTGGCTGACATTTGAGATTTCAGTTTGCCTTTATTATTCCAGGATTATGCTTCTTTCTTGCACTCAGGCTTGAAGAGCTTGCAAAGATTCTGAAAAGCTGGTGCCACAAGAGAAACTTCAAAGGAAATTGCATTGAATTTGTAAATGATTCCATGAAGGTGTATTGATGTTCAATGAGTTGAATAGATATTGCGAGGAAATTGCTAAGAGCATACATGCTCTCTCTCAACATAATCCTGCTGACAATTTTAAAGGTGCTTGTTTTAGATCTCACAAGCAAGGCAGTTGAAGTCTTGTAATCATGAAAGCATCGAAGGATTTTGGCAATGTAGCTTCAGTATCCAGATCATATCATAGGAGCTAAATCTACAGAACCAAGAGATTATTTGAGTCTAGTCTTTTTTTAATACATTGAGGTATTCCGGCTGTGTTCTCAATTCCTTTTTCAATGGGTTTGATGGCTATGAAAATTGTATCAGAGATTTATCTGCTGTATCCGATGACACTTTGTGCTTCTGGGATGACTTATACACAGTCAGTATAAAGAAGTAATTCATAAGAAGTCTTGTCAGAGATTTTTCTGCTCTTGGTAACAGGAGAAAACATAACTCTGTGGTTCTTGCTTAGCTAGTGGCTGAGATGATGATAGCATTTTTGTTTTCTGAAAATTAGTGGTGGTGAAAAAGAATGGAGTGGGGTTTCTGTGGCTTGGGAGGTAAGAGCCACTTTTCTTCAGAAAATTTATGGGGTTAAATCATGAAGAATTTACATTAACAATATTAATCATCTTTTAAAACTGGGTGAGAGTACCTCCATGTCTGCAGGCATTATTGTCCTTTTAACCTGCCGGGAAGGTAAATCACTGCTTTAACAACTTACCTTGTGAATAGGTGGAGTGCACTCTGAGCAGGTACGGACGTGGTATTGCTGAGTAAGTAAAGTAGTATATTTGGGTGATTGCATTACACAAAACATCACTTAGGTTTTGTGCCCCACCATTCTTCCTGCTCTAAACTGAAAAAAAAAGGTTCTGGATCGGTAAGGCAATTTGAGTATTTTCTTTCCATTCTTTATTTTTCAATAGTCTATTTGGGAATTTAGAGTAGTAAGAATGGAGGTTATCGCAGTTGAATGTTCCTTCTGCAGAATGTGGGAGGTAAGGATCACCTCCTGTGTACCTGCTGACTTCCTCTGCAGGAAGTGCACCCAACTCCAACATGATAAACATGTTAAGGAACTAAAGCTAGAGCTAAATGAACTTTGAATCATTTGGGAGATGGAGGGGATTATTGAAAGAAATTACAGGGAGGTAGTCACACCTGAGGTATAAGAAAAAGGCAGATGGGCTACAGTCAGGGGATAGAAAGGGAACAGTGTAGCCATTCCCCTCAATAATAAGTGTACCATTTTGGATACAGTTGGGGGGTGGGGGGTGGGGCGACTTACAAGGGGTAAGCCATTGGGGTACAGGTATCTGGCACAGAGTCAGTCCCTGTTACTCAGAAGGGAAGTGGGGAGAGGAGCTGAGCATTAGTCATTGGAGACTCCATAGTTAGGGGACAGATAGGAGGTTCTTTGGGAATGAGAGACACTCCCATTCAGGGTTCCTGATGTGTCTGACAGTTTTTCGGGATCATTGAGGGGGAGGGGGAGCAGCCCCAGGTCATAGTCTGCATTGTTTCACTCAATGAATGATGATTGGTTCATTGAATAAATGAATTAAGATTGGTTCAATAAAAGAATAAATGAAAGCAGAGAAGGACAAAGGGTTCAATTCATAAAGGTAAAACTGTCTTTTTCTCATTACATATCTATTGAAGCTTTTGCAGTCAGCTTTTATTTTCTCTTTATGAATTAAACTCTTTGTCCTCCTCTGCTGCATATTAAATTTCTCCAAGTCCTTGGGTTTGCTGTTTTTTGGACAAGTTTTATACCTCCGCTTTGGCTAAAGTATTGTTCCTGATTTTCCTTGTCTGTTGCGCTCCCTTCCCTGTTTTACTCTAATGCCAGTTAAGGATGTACAATTGCTGATGATCATCCAGGTGTTCTTTAAATGTTTGCCATTGCCTATCCACTGTCAACCTCTTAAGATTCCTCACCTGAATTATCCCAGCCAATGCATGGCTCATGCCATCAAAGTTTGAGTTCTATACTTTCAGGACCCTAGCTTCAAATTTAAATAAGTAACTCTCCATCTTACTGAAGTTGTCTACTATATTATGGTTATTCTTCCCCAAAGGACTTTGCAACATAATGTTGATAATTAATCCTTTCCCATTACACAATACCCACTCTAGGATGGCTTGCTCTCTCGTTGCTTCCTCAAGACATTACTCAAGGAAACCACCCTCATACACTCCATGAAATCTTCCCTCATCTCATTGCCTTCTGTTTGGTTAATCCAATCAATATGTGGATATAAGTTGCCCATAATAACTGCTGTACCCTCACCACATACATCTCTAATTTCTTGTTTGATGCAGTCTCCAACATCAACTATTTGGTGACCTGTGCACAACTCTCACTAAAATCTTTTTCCCTTTGGTGTTCCACAACTTCACCTAGACAGATTCCAGATCATCTAGGCTAATGTCCTCCCCTCCATACTGTTAATCTCCTCCTTAACCAGCAACACTATTCCAGCCCTCTTTGCTTTCTTTGTGTCTTTTCTGAAATCTGAATAATGTCGGAAGTTGAGTTCCCATCCTTGGTCAACCTGAAACTAGGTCTCTGTGCTCCCAATTGCATCATATCCATCAGCAATGGAGCGGTTAATTTGTTTACCTTATTGTAAGTGTTCCTTACATTGAAACATGGGTTCATTTTGTTTGACATTTATTGTCCTTTAAGAATCATTGTGAAATGTAGCTCTTTTCCATTTTCATCTTTGTTGTCTCTGCCATCCATTTTCGCTTATCCCCTTACTGTGCTGTCCCCAGTTCACTTTCCTCTGAGTTCCTGCCTCGGTTACCATCCCACTGCAATATTGTAAAACCTTCCCCAAAAGCATTAGCAAGCACTTCCCCTCTGCCCAGGTGCAGACCATCCCATTTGTATTGGTCCCACCTACTCCAGAATCGGTTCCAACATCCCAGGAATTTGAAACCCTCCCTCTTGCACAATTCTTCAAGCCATGTATTCATCGCCTCTATCCTGCCATTCCTACTTCGCATAGCACACAGCACTGGTATCAATCCTGAGATTATTCCCTTTGAAGTCCGACTTCTTATTTTAACACTTAACTCCCTAAATTCAGCCTGTAGGACCACAGCACATTTTTGGCTGTATGCACTATGGCAGCTGGTCGTTTATCTTCCACCTCCCTCGACCCCAGAGTGTCCTGCTGCCGCTCTGAGACATCCTTGATTCTCGCACCAGGGAGGCATGTATCATCCAGGACTCTCATTAAAGGCTGCAGAAAAGCCTACTTATTCCTCGTACAATTAAATCCAAATCACGATAGTTTAGCCACTCTTTTTCCTGCCCTCCTGTGCAGCAGAGCCAGCCATAGTACCACTAGCCTGACTGCTGCCTCCTTCCCCTGCTGAGCCATCTGTTCCAACAGTATCCAAAGTGGTATACCTGTACATGATTTGGAGGTACATGACAACAGAGGACACCGCTTACCTTCCAACTCTTCCTCTGTCTGTTGGACACCCTTTCCCTATCTTCCTCAGTAGTTTTATTATCTGTGGTGTGACTAACTTTTACTGAACCATGCCGGCTATGATTCCATCAGCCCAGCAGATGCTGCAAAGTGAATCCAGCCATAGCTCCAGAGCTGTCAAGTGGTCAGACAGGAACTGCACCTGGACACACTTCTGGCATGTTAAGGGAGTTCCAGACATCAAAACGGTCCCTGAATTCCCACATTGCACAAGAGAAGCATGGGGGTTATGGGATCTTCTGCCATGTCATAACCCTGAAGTTAATAGTATGAAGCAAAAAGAAAATAAGAGAGAAGAGCTGTTCACTTTCCTACCTCCTGTGTCTTTATAGTTAAACATTCTTCTGCTTCTCCTTTATCCTCATGTCTTCAGCAGCTACAGTAGTTTGTTCCCCCCGACCGTCTTACCTTGCTACTTCTTGCTTTCCTCAACGAAGCCCAGTATTCACTTAAGCCTTTAGTTAAACCCCCAACAGCACTTCCACCAGAAAGCGGCCCATCCAACCATGGCCGCTCCTCTATCAATTGCCTCCCTCAGTCTGGTTTCTTCATGGTGACGGAGACCACGCCTCCCACATCGCAGTCTTCTCCTCCTGCTTAATGTGGGAACTTGCGTGTGTGCATGAATTTTCTCCACCGGCAGTATTGGAAGCCCGAGTTTCGGGAGCTGGAGCAACATCTGAGGAAACTGTAGGGCATTTGCGAGGGGGAAAGTATCATGGACAGCACATGTTCACAACGCAGACTCAGAATCTACAAGCAGGAAGGAAGTGGGTGACCACCAGGCAGAGCAGGAGCGAGAAGCAGGTAGTGCAGAAATCCCCTGTGGCTATTCCCTTGCAAAGCAGATATACTGTTTTGATTACTGTTGAGGAAAATGGCCTCTCAGGGGACAATAGCAGCAGCCAAGCTCTTGGCACTATGGTTGACTCTGTTGCAGAGGGAGAGTGAAATAGGAATACTATAGTTGTAGGGGATTCAGTTGTAAGGGGAATGGTTAGACATTTCCTTAGCAGTAAATGAGAGTCCAGCATGGTGTGCTGTCTCCTTGCTGCTCGTGTCCTGGAGCGGTTGTAGGACAGTCTGGAGCAGGAGGGCGAACAGCCAGTGATCGTGGTACACTTTGGTCTTAACAGCACAGGTGAAAAAAAAGGGATGAGGCCATAAAGGCTGAACATAGAGAACTAGGAAAGTTAAAATGTCGGATCTCAATGGAAGTTATCTCAGGAGAACGACCAGTGCCATGAGCTAGTCAGAGTTGAAACAGCAGGATAGAGATAGGATGAACACGTGCCTGAAAAGATGGTGAGTAGGAGAGAGCTTCAGATTCATGTGGAATTGGGACTAGTTCTGGGGTAGGTGGGACCTACACAAACTGTGCAGGTTACACCATTAGCAGGATCAGGACTGATGTCTTTCGGGTGGTACTTGGTAGAGTGAGCGGGGAAGGTATAAACTAGTGCAGCAGGATGATGTAAACCAGTGTAGTAAGGCAGTAGATGCAGAAATTGAGGGGGAGGTAGAAACCAAGGCAAATATGACTAAGAACAGGAACAGGCAGGGAAACGCTGCAGAAAAGAATAAGGAGGTGGGGTGAAATGCACACATTTCAAGACAGAGGTATAATAGGCAAGGTAGATGAACTTAGAGCTTTGATTAGTACTTGGAACAATGACATTATTGCGATGAGGAGACTTGGTGAAAGAGAGACAGGACTGCCAGCTGAATGTTCCTGGATTTAGATGTTTCAGGTGTTATAGAAGGGCATGCAAAAGAGGTAGGGGAGTTGCATTACTGATAGAGGGGTCCTCCACAGCTTTACTGAGGGAGGATACATCAGAGCCCGAAATGTTGATTCTCCTGCTTCTCAGATGCTGCCTGACCTGCTATACATTTCCCGGATACATCAAAGGACACGTGCAGTGAGCCAACGTGTGTAAAATGTAGGAATAGGAAAGGTGAAAATAAACTGTGGTGGTATACCACAGGTCTTCCAACAACCAGTGTGAGATAGAGGAGAGAATATAGAGACTGATTTTGGAAAAATGTGAAAACAGCAAGTGTTGTCGGGGGGAGAGGGATTTCAACTTCCACAATATTTACCAGGATTCACATCGCACTAGGGGTTTGGATGGGGCAGAATTTGTAACAACTATTCAGAAGGGATTCTTGACACAGTATGTCAACAGTGCAACCAGAGAAAGGGTTACCTGGACCTGGATTTGGGAAATGGGCTTGGCCCTGTGAGGGAAGTTTCAGTGTGGGATCATTTCAGGAGTAGTGACCACAATACTGTGAGGTTTAGATTTCATGGACCATGATATCAGCATTCCTCAGGTGAAAGTGTAAAACTGAGGGAAGGCAAACTACCACAATATCAGGAAGGAAATGGACAGTGTTGATTGGAGACAGCTGATTGAGGGTAAATCCAAATTGGACATGTGAAAGTATTTCAAACAACAGTTTTAAGATTTTAGGAGTGGCACATTTTGACCAGAATGAAAGATATGTGTAGCAAGTTACTTCTTCGATGACCTGGGATATTATGATGTTAGTCAAAAAGAAGAAAAGAAACATCAGTAAGGTCTAGGAGGGTAGGCACTGATGAAGCCCTTCACGTATATAAGGAAATTAGGAAACTGGATTGGCAGGGTAGTGGGATCCTCGACAATAGAGAGGCAAGTGTGAGGCTGAAAGGAGATACCATATTTAGAAATAGTAAATTGAAGAGACAGGTCAGGCTGGAATATGACAGGGAGCAAGAAATACCCGTTGGATTAAATTGTATTTATTTCAATTCAAGAGGGTGAACAGCTAAGGCTGATGAACTTAGGCCATGGATAGAAATATAGGACTGGGATATTATAATCATTACGGAAACATGGCTAAGAGAGGGACAGAACTGGCAGCTTAATGTACGAGGGGATAGGTGCTTTAGACGGGAGAAGGATGGTGGAAAAAGGGGAGGGGGAGTTGCAATTTTGATTAAGACTAGTATCACAGCAGTAATCAGAGATGAAATAACTGAAGAATCATCAAGTGATGCTTTGAGGGTGAAGTCAAGAAATAAGAAAGGGATGGATAGTTATTGAGGTTGTGTTATAGGGCCCCGAATAGGCAATGGAAATTAGAGGAACAAATATATAGGGAGACTGAAGAGACTTGCAGAAGCAATAATGTTGTCACAGTGTTGTGGAAGAATCACTCAATGTTCTATAAAAGAATTACTGGGAGACACAGAAAATCCTTCATGAACCTAAATGTTAATCTTGCAAAATCAAAGCTGTGAGAGCCAACAAAATGTCTTCCTTGACTCCCCACAGCTCTTTGTTTATACAATTGTTGTTCCCACGTTTATCAGATAACATTAGCATAGCTAATCATACTGGCTTGCTTTGACTTTTTAAATGAATCATTGTCTGTCACACTGGTCCCCTCCATCACACTGAACCTATCTCATTACAACACCATCATCTTCAGCATTAGCATATCGCCCAGTGATTTCACTAACCTATCACAATGCACTGCTGCCGTTATCTGTTATTGGAGTCCTGCAACATGATCCTAGTCATACATTGCAGCACTAAGTTAACGACATAACTGCCAGAATAACTTCCATAACAGTAGAGGATTTTAATTTTCCTAACTGAGTCTGGGACTGCCAGAGCACTAGGTGGGGTGGACCTTGTTAAGTGCATTCAGGAACGTTTCCTCAATCAGTAGATCAAGGGTTTTACTCGGGAAGGGGCAAAACTCAACCTATTTGTGGGTCATGGGGCAGAACAGGTGGCAGAGGTGACAGTGGGGGTGCACTTTGGGACCAGTGACCACAGTTCTATTGATTTTAAAATATTTATGAAGAGGAGGAAAAAAATCTGGTCCACAGCTTCAGTTCTAAATTGGGGCAAGTCAAATCTTGATGGACCTAATATACAGAACAGTACAACACAGTACAGGTCCTTCAGCCCTCGGTGTTGTACTGGCCTTTTATCCTATCTAAGATCAGACTAACCCTTCAATGCACTATCTTCCATGTGCCTATCCAAGAGCCGCCTAAATATCCCTAATGTCTCTGACTCTACTCCCACCGCTGGCAGTGCATTCCACACACCCACCACTCTTTGTATAAAGAACTTACCTCTGACATCTCTCTTAAACCTTCCTCCAATCACCTTATAATTCTGTCCCCTTGTATAGACAATTCTGCCCTGGGAAAAACTTTCTGTTTAACCAATCTCTCTATGTCCCTCATCGTCTTGTGCACCTTATTGCATCACCTCTCATCCTTCTTCACTCCAATGAGAAAAGCAATAGGTCCCTCAACCTTTCTTCATGAGGCATACCCTTCAGTCCAGGCAGCATCCTGGTAAATCTTCTCTGCACCGTCCCTAAAGCTTCCACATCTTTCCTATAATGAGGCAACTAGAACTATACATAATATTCCAAGTGTGGTCTAACCAGGCCTGTATAGAGCTGCAGCATAATTTTGCAGCTCTTAAACTCATTCCCTTGGCTAATGAAAGCCAACACACCATACTCCTTCTTAACAACCTATCAACCTATGTGGCAACTTTGAGAGATCTATAGACATGGACATCATAGTCCTTCTATTCCTCCACTCTCTCAAGTATCCTGCCTTTAACCCAGTATTCTGCATTCACATTTGATCTTCCAGTGTGAATGACTTCACACTTTTCCAGGTTGAATTCCATCTGCCACTTATGTACCCCGTTCTACATTCTGCTAATGTCTCAGTGCAACTGACAATAAATATCTGCAGTATTCACAACTCCACTAATCTCATGTCATTTGCAAACTTGCTAATCCACCCTTTCACCTCATTGTCCAAGTCATTCTAAAGTCACAGAACTGATCCTTGTGTAACACCACTGGGTCACCGAGCTACGAGCTAAATACTTTCCAACTACCACCACCTTCTGTCTTCTGTGGGCCAGACAGACAGACATGTTTCCCTGTATCACATATCTTCTTACTTTCTGACTGAGCCTACCCATGAGAACCTTATCAAAAGCGTTTCTAAAATCCATTTACACCATATCCATTGCTGTACCTTCATCAATGTATTTTGTCATATTTGCAAAGATTTCAATAATGTTTGTGAGGCATGATCTGCCCCTGACAAAGCCATGCTGACTATCACTAATCAAACTATGGTTTCCAAGTAATCATAAATTGTGTCTCTCAGAATCCTCTCCAATACTTTGACCACCACTGACGTAGGAATGATTGGTTTGTAATTCCCAGGATTATCCATATTCCCTTTCTTGAACAAGGGAATAACATTCGCCACTCTCCAATCATCTGATACTACTCCAAGGGACAGTGGGGATACAAAGATCATCGCCAAAGGCATCACAATCTCTTCCCTCTCAATACTGAGTATATTCCATCTGGCTCAGGGAATTTATCTCTTTTGCGTTTTTCAAAGTTTTATGCACATCCTCCTTCCTAACATTCTCATATATCAGTCTGTTTCACGCTGTCCTCAGAAAGGTCCCTCTCAGTAGTGTATAGTATTCATTATTCACTCAAATGTATTCATTAAGGGTCTCCCCATCTCCTCCGATTCCAAGCGCAAGTTCCCTCCACTATCCCTGATCGAGCCTACCCATTCCTGATGAAGGGCTCTGGCCCAAAACATAGATTCGCCTACTGCTCAGATGCTACCTCATCTGCTGTGCTTTTCCAGCAATTCACTATTGACTCTAATCTCCAGCATTTGCAGATCTCACTTTCTCCTAGTTGATTTCAAACTAACTGTGAAGCCTCTTCCAAAGATGCCTACTTTGAAGAATTTTTTTCACCTCTCTCTACAAAAATCTCAGTGAGTCCCTCTCATTCCTAATGAAGGGTTCTAGCCCAAAACTTTGATTCACCTGCTCCTCGGATGCTGCCTGACCTGCTATGCTATTCCAGCAACACAGTCTCGACCCTAGACTCACTCTGGCCATCCTTTTGTTCCTCACGTAAGTGTCGAATGCTTTAGGATTTTCTTTAATCCTACCTGCTAAAGCTTTATCATGCCCTCTTATCGCTCTCCAAAGTCCATTCTTTAGTTTGTTTCTAGCTACTTTATAACCCTCTGATCCTTTCCTCCTCAACCTGAAGAAAGCTTTCTTCTTGCTCTTGTCTTGATGTACCGCATCCCTTGTCATCGAATGTTCTTTCATTCTACCATCCCTTGCTTGCCTCAGTGGGACAAACCTACACTATAAGCAAGTGCTTGTGATTCTAAGCTCTGTTATATTATTGTCATCCCTCTGTTTCTCACTTCTTCCTGCTCTGGGTACATAGTTAAATCGCTCTTTTTAAAGTTTTACTGATATAACACATCCTGGTATTAAAAATTAGCATTCAAGAAAAATCAAGTTCTTGATCCCAGGACTGAATTTTGAATTTCGTGCAGGTTGCAGAGCGTTACTATTTGCAATTCCGTTGTTGGACTGATCATCTGTCCAGTTTATTACACAACAAAGTGGCAGACTGCATAAGGGGAATGCTTTTCAATTATGAAACAATCGCCACCATGGCACAATTCATTTCAAATAGTAACTATAAAGCTGTATTTACAAAGAAATAATGAATAGGCTGTGCCGCAGTCAATAAGTAAGTATTAAACTCAGTATGTCAGAGTCACATTGAATTGCATTGCCATTGAAATAATTTGCCTATTGTCTCCAGTCTCTTCTGGGACCACCTGAATGCTATATGAGCTCACTCACTCCTGATATCTCAAACACATGCTTTAACTCAGGAGGACAATTAAAACAATGATGAATCTTCTGAAAACTATACCCATTTAATTCTGTCACTTAAATGGTATAAACAGTTTCACGGACAATGCACGGTCATTTGAAGCTCCACAACTGAGTTAGAGAAACTGCTGCAGCCGTACTGTTTACTGAAAATCATCACCCTGCCTAATGTTTTCTGAGTGCAAGTGAAATGCGCTGGACAATTTGATTCAGAGATTGACCCATAACATTTCCCATCACGCGTGGAGTTTGCACATTCTCCCCGTGTCTGCATGGCTTTCCTCCGGGTGCTCCGATTTCCTCTCACAATCCAAAGATGTGCAGGTCGGGTGACCTGGCCATACTAAATTGCCAATAGTGTAGGTTATTAAGTCAGGTTTGGGGAATGGGTCTGCTTGGGTTACTCTTTGGTGGGTTACTCTTTGGAGGGTTGGTCTGGATTTGTTGGGCCGAAGGGCCTGTTTCCACATTGTAGGGATTCTAATT
The DNA here is from genome assembly GCF_020745735.1 of Hemiscyllium ocellatum. Taxonomy (NCBI): domain Eukaryota; kingdom Metazoa; phylum Chordata; class Chondrichthyes; order Orectolobiformes; family Hemiscylliidae; genus Hemiscyllium; species Hemiscyllium ocellatum. Next base: position 46,716,517 of record NC_083435.1, on the reverse strand, counting down.
CTAAACTGAAGTGAACAGATCCTGACAGAGAGAGGGCAGCTCATTTTCCTGCTGATTATATCCACATCTCTTTGGCAATTGAAACTTTAACCATATTCAAACAAAACAAAGCACATGGCATTTCATTCGTTGCCAATCCACGTGGCTTGAAACATCGAACCCTTTCATTTCTATGAACTCCCCTGTATCATGAGCAATTAAGAACTCTTCACCTGAGAGACTGGGTAGTAAATGTTAAGTTAAAGGCTTTAAAATGGTACCATTCTGTCCTCTCATTTAGTTGACTGTCATAGACATACAGCACAAAAACAGCCCATTGGCCCAACTCATCCAAGTCAATCAAGATTCCCAAACCAAGTTAGTCTCACATGCCTGCGTATGACTAATATCCTTCTATACTTTTCCGATACATGTACCTGTCCAAATGTAGTTTACATGTTGTAATTCTACAGGCAACCACTGAGTAGTTCTTTCAACATGGTAGTTCATTCTACATTCAACTTCTGGCAGTTCATTCTACATGGAAACCACTCTCTGTATTCAAACGTTGCCCCTCCTGTTACTTTTAACTCTTTGTTCTCTCGCCTTAAAAATATGGCCCCTGTCAGCGTAGGGAAAATACTTTTGTTATTGACCTTATCTGTGCCCATCATGATTTTGTAAACTTATATAAGACCACACCTCAATCTCCTACGCGAAAGAGAAAGGTTCCAGCCACTCATTTCACTCAAACTCTCCAGGACTGGAAATATTATAACAAATCTTTTCTGAACCCTCTCCAATTTTGTAACAGGAGAAGGAAACAGTCATCCTCGGAAATCCTTGTAAGTTTCCCCTTCAATCGTAGAGTCTCCCAGTAATTGTAATTGTAGAGTCTCCCAGCAATTCATTTTCCCAGGTAAAATCTGCTAATCTAGCATCTATCAGCAATTCGTGCATATTTGTAATTTATTTTCAGAAGCTCACAACACACATCTTCTCAAAGTTCAGGGGTCATAAAACATCACATTTATTTCTCTTTCCACATTCCAGTCTGAATTAATGACTAATTGAAGTTGTTTGTGATATGGTTTTCGATTATATCTAATCTCTCAGAATAAATCATTGGATTCACTGGATGTGAATTCGGAATAGAATTTGTTTAATTCTGCAATATTCCCAAAGATACGAAATAATCAGAATGTTTGATTCAAAAAAAACACATTGCTGGTGATGCATGTTAGCATGGTAGCTAAAAGTTGGAGACATTTATAGAATTATACCTAAAGTATCGGCTCTATCTTCTGTCAGCAGTGTGTTGATGGACTGAGTTATCACAAAGATGCCCAGAACTAAAAGGAGCAGTTTCATGCTCAGGATTATGATCCAAAATATTTTATGTGCAGATTTGGAGAAGTTGTTGCACTTATCCAAAATGGGTCTGACACTGCTATTGTAAAATGTACTGAGGAGGTTTCGTTCTGGTTCAGTTGATCATTTCACATGGTTGTCAGGTTTTTCTTTTTTGTCTCAGCTTTCTGGAACATGACCAACCTATTAAATTCTGAAAGAACGAAGGTAGTTTTTTTTAACCACAGATGTTCAGCTCACAATAGTTTTATTCAGTTACTCTGCCTCCTGACATCTTGGTCTTGGGATTGGCTCTCCAGTGGTAAAAATACCACTTGGTCATCACCTCTCGAAATGCAATGTAATATTTGTATGTGCATAAGCACTAACGGAATCCTGTCAGTACTACATGATTTTTTGTTTCAAAAACATTTACTGGAAATATCGAGCTGCATTCCAAAGAATGTGGCACTTCCCAGCCTCAAGACAAATGAGATGAACACGTTTCCATATGGTCAAATGGGACTCAAAGTTGTGGAATGATGCAACAGATATCGACGATAATGCACGGAAGTTTTGCAAGACGTATTGTCACTTGTTCAGCAATTCTAGATATTCCAAAAAATGGGAATATTCCATGGTAACTTCTGTTCTACAATGTCTGCTGCTTGCAGGCTGGGGGATTCTCCCTACTGTCTAGTGCCACCTGTCCACAGGAACACAGTTACGTCCATTTTAGGATCAGGAAAAATAAAAGGAAGGTTTTTGCCCGAAGCGTTGGTTTTTCCTATTCCCAGATGCTGCCTGACCTGCTGTGCTTTTCCAGCACCACTTTAATCTTGACTCTGATTGTGAGGGCGAGAGGTTGGAGTGGGGGAGAGGGGTAGACAGGTTGAGGCGGTTAATGTCTCAGCAGCAGTTGAAAACGAAGAGTTTGAGGGTGGGTAATAGGCCAGCAGGGGTGTCCAGGTGGATGGAGTGCGCTGGAGGCTGGCAAAGGCGGTCCTCGGAAGGTGGGTGAGAGTCCTGACTGTAAAAGTAAGCTCAGAGGCGAAGGTGGTGGAAGAAGTGTTCGACATCACGGCGTGTATTAAATTCATTGATGCATGGGTGAATGGGGATAAAGGTCAGGCCTTTGCTGAGGACTGATCGTTCGTCCTCAGTGAGGGGAAGGTCTGGGGAAATAATGAAAACACTGCAGGGCTGGGAGCTAGGACCTGGTATGGGTGTGGTGCTGGGAGTAGAGGGCGGAGCCTGTAACTGGAATGGGTGTGGTGGTGGGAGAATGGAGATGGAGTCATGAACAGGTGTGGTGTTCCCCTCAGGGTTCTGGGGGTGGGGATAGTGATAGTGTTATCTGTGGGGGGGGGGGGGGGTGTCAGCAGAGTGCAGTTGAATGGCATTGGTGGAGACTGAAGTGGTGGCGAACATGGCTGTGGGGGGGGGAAGTTATTGTGCCTGTGACATCAGCGATGATGTGCAAGATGGAAGCGATGTCACGTGTAGTGCATGAGGAACTGTGAGTGGCGGAAGTGGCTGTGGAAGTGGCCATGATGGGGGTGGAAGTGACATCATCGATCACCGTAGTGATGGTAGCTGTAGCAGCCACATGGCTAATGGCATCCGAGCAGTTCAGAGGCTGGGGAGTCTTCTGGAATGTTTGAGGAGCACTGGTTATGGAGGTGGGTGTATAAAATTTTGTTGTACTTACAGTTTTTGATGATTGATATGGTGTTGAAATACTGTTTGTTGTTAGTCCTGCATGTCCTAGGCCTCCTCCACAGCCCCTCCCTCACCACCTGACGCTTGGAGGAAGAACACCTTTTCTTCTGTCTTTGAACACTTCAACCCCATGGCATCAATGTCGGATTTCACCAGTTTCCTCATTTCCCCTTCCCCACCTCACCTCAGCTCCAACCTTCCAGCTCAGCACCGTCCCCATGACCTGTCGTACCTGCCTACCTTCCTTTCCGCCTATCCACTCCACCCTCCTCTCTGACCTATCACCTCCATTCCCATCCCCGTTCACCTATTAGACTCAATGCTACTTTCTCACCACCCCCACCCCCTCTCATTTATTCCTCCACTCTGCACACACCCTGCCTCTATTCCTGATGAAGGGCTTTTGCCCAAAGCATCCATTTTCCTGCTCTTCAGATGCTGCCTGATCTGCTGTGCTTTTCTTGTACTACTCTATTCTAGATTCCTTGTTTTTAATTTTATAAAGCTGAAATTGTAAGGAAGTACTCAAACACTTTGGTGTGTCAGAGAAACAGGCATTTTCAATGGAGTTAATAAAGCTTAAAATCCAATTGAGGAAAATGGAGTTAGAAGATAAACAAAGATAACCTAATAATAAGACCAATTGTGACTAGCGGGTAAGTGCTGCATTTTCCTTGTTTGTTTCTTTAGATTTAGTTGGTTTTGTTGTTTTTTTTTAAGGAAAGCTTACTTTTAGAGGGATGGCAGTGCAGAGAGGGCAATGTTCCTCTTGCAACATGTATGAGGTGAGGGAAGCCATTAGCGTCCCTGCTGAGTACACTTGCAAGAAGTGCACCCATCTCCAGCTCCTCCAAACCCGTGTTAGGGAACTGGAGCTGGAGTTGGATGAACTGCGGATCATTCGGGAGGCAGAGGAGGTCATAGATCGGAGCTTTAGGCAAGTAGTTACTCCGAAAGTTCAAGATAGATGGGTGACAGTGAGGGGGAGTGGGAGGAGGAAGCCAGTGCAGGGACCCCCTGCGGTCATTCCCCTCAAGAACAAGTATACCGTTTTGGATACTTGTGGGGGGGATGACTTACCAGGGGCAAGCAACGAGGTTCAGGCCTCTGGCACGGAGCCTGGCCCCGTTGCTCAGAAGGGTAGGGTGGAGAAAGGTAGAGCAATAGTTCTTGGGGACTCGATAGTGAGGGGTACAGACAGACGGTTTTGTGGGGGCGACAGGGACTCACGTTTGGTATGTTGCCTCCCAGGTGCAAGGGTACGTGATGTCGCTGATCGTGTTTTCCGGGTCCTTAAGGGGGAGGGGGAGCAGCCCCAGATCGTGGTCCACGTTGGCACCAACGATATAGGTAGGAAGAAGGGAGAGGATGTCAGACAGGCTTTCAGGGAGCTAGGTTGGAAGCTCAGAGTTAGAACAAACAGAGTTGTAGTCTCTGGTTTGTTACCCGTGCCACGTGATAGAGAGTCGAGGAATAGGGAGAGAGAGCAGTTAAATGCGTGGCTACAGGGATGGTGCAGGAGGGAGGGATTCCGGTTTCTGGACAACTGGGGTCCTTTCTGGGGAAGGTGGGACCTCTATAAAAAGGATGGTCTACACCTGAACCTGAGGGGCACCAGTATCCTTGGGGGGAGGTTTGCTAGTGCTCTTTGGGAGGGTTTAAACTAACTCCGTGGGGGCATGGGAACCAGGACTGTAGCTTTAGGGTACAAGACCTTGAGTGTAGGGAGGTTAGGAATAATGCAGTGATCTCTAAGGAGGGTGCCTGTAACCAGAAGGGTGGATTGAAGTGTGTATACTTCAATGCCAGAAGTATAAGGACTAAGGTAGGTGAACTAGCAGCGTGGGTTGGTACCTGGGACTTCGATGTTGTGGCCATTACAGAGACGTGGGTAGAACAGGGACAAGAATGGCTGTTGCACGTTCCAGGGTTCAAATGTTTTAGTAGGATCAGACATGGGGGTAAAAAAGGGGGAAGCGTGGCATTACTTGTCAAAGATAGTATCACAGCAGTGGAATGGACGATGGAAGAGGACTTGCCATCTGAGGTAGTTTGGGCTGAGGTTAGAAATAGGAAAGGTGAGGTCACCCTGTTAGGTGTTTTCTACAGGCCTCCTAATAGTCCTAGAGAAGTAGAGGATAATATTGCGAGGATGATTCAGGAAAAGAGTGAAGGTAGCTGGGTGGTTGTTATGGGGGACTTTAACTTCCCAGATATTGACTGGGAGAGCTATAGCTCGAGTTCATTAGATGGGTCGGTGTTTGTACAATGTGTGCAGGAGGGTTTCCTGACACAATATGTCGACAGGCCAACAAGAGGGGAGGCTATATTGGATTTGGTTCTAGGTAATGAACCAGGCCAGGTGTTAGACTTGGAGGTAGGTGAGCACTTCGGGGACAGTGACCACAACTCGGTGACTTTTACTTTAGTGATGGAGAGGGATAATCGTGCGCCGCAGGGCAAGAGTTATAGCTGGGGGCAGGGAAATTATGATGCAGTGAGGCATGACTTAGGATGTGTGGATTGGAAAAACAGGCTTCAAGAGAAGAACACTAATGAGATGTGGGGATTGTTCAAGGAGCAGCTACTGCGTGTCCTCGATAGGTATGTACCAGTCAGGCATGGTGTAAAGGGCCTTGTGAGGCAGCCGTGGTTTAGTAAGGAATTGGAGTCCCTTGTGAAAGGGAAGAAGGCGGCATATGTAAAGATGAGGCGTGAAGGTTCAGTAGGGGCGATTGAGAGTTATAAGGTAGCCAGGAAGGAGCTAAAGAGGGAGCTAAGAGAAGCGAGAAGGGGACATGAAAAGTCTTTAGCTGGTAGGATTAGGGAAAACCCAAAGGCTTTCTATAGGTATGTCAAGAATAAAAGGATGACTAGGGTAGGTATCGGTCCAGTCAAGGATAGTAGTGGGAAGTTGTGTGTGGAGGCGGAGGAGATTGGAGAGACTTTAAATCAGTACTTTTCATCAGTATTCACTCAGGAACAGGACACTGTTGCTGATGTGAATATGGAATCACAAATAATTAGAATGGATGCCCTGGAAATATGCAGGGAAGAGGTTTTGGGAATATTGGAAAGGATGAATATAGATAAGTCTCCTGGGCCTGATGGCATTTACCCCAGGATCCTATGGGAAGCTAGGGAGGAGATAGCAGAGCCATTGGCCTGGATTTTTATGTCGTCATTGTCAACGGGAATAGTACCAGAGGACTGGAGGATAGCGAATGTGGTCCCATTGTTCAAGAAAGGGATTAGGGATAGCCCTAGTAACTATAGGCCAGTGAGTCTGACTTCAGTGGTGGGCAAAGTCTTAGAGAGAATGGTAAGGGATAAGATTTATGAACATCTGGGTAGGAATAACGTGATCAGGGATAGCCAGCATGGTTTTGTGAAGGGCAGGTCGTGCCTCACAAACCTTATTGAGTTCTTTGAGAAGGTGACTAAGGAAGTGGACGAGGGTAAAGCAGTAGATGTTGTGTATATGGATTTTAGTAAGGCGTTCGATAAGGTTCCCCATGGTAGGCTAATGCTAAAACTACGGAGGTATGGCATTGAGGATACATTAGAGGTTTGGATTAGGAATTGGCTGGCTGGAAGGAGACAGAGGGTAGTAGTTGATGGATTATGTTCATCTTGGAGCGCAGTTACCAGCGGTGTACCACAAGGATCTGTTTTGGGACCATTGCTTTTTGTTATCTTTATAAATGATCTAGAGGAAGGACTTGAAAGCTGGGTAAGCAAGTTTGCGGATGACACAAAAGTCGGTGGAGTTGTGGATAGTGAGGAAGGAAGTGATAGGTTACAGCGGGATATAGATAAGTTGCAGAGCTGGGCGGAAATGTGGCAAATGGAATTCAATGTAGCTAAGTGCGAAGTCGTTCACTTTGGTAGGAATAACAAGATGATGGATTACTGGGCTAATGGTAGGCTACTTGGTAGTGTGGATGAGCAGAGGGATCTTGGTGTCCATGTACACAGATCTCTGAAAGTTGCCACCCAGGTAAATAGTGCTGTGAGGAAGGCATATGGTGTACTGGGTTTTTTTGGCAGAGGAATTGAGTTCCGGAGTCCTGAGGTCATGTTGCAGTTGTATAAGACTCTGGTGAGGCCTCATCTGGAGTATTGTGTGCAGTTTTGGTCACCATACTATAGGAAGGATGTGGAAGCTTTAGAACGAGTGCAGAGGAGGTTTACCAGGATGTTGCCTGGAATGGTAGGAAAATCTTATGAGGAAAGGCTGAGGCACTTGGGGCTGTTCTCATTGGAGAAGAGAAGGTTTAGGGGAGATCTGATAGAAGTGTATAAGATGATTAGGGGTTTAGATAGGGTAGATACTAAGAACCTTTTACCGCTAATGGAGTCAGGTGTTACTAGGGGACATAGCTTTAAATTAAGGGGTGGTAGGTATAGGACAGATGTTAGGGGTAGATTCTTCACACAGCGGGTTGTGAGTTCATGGAATGCCCTGCCCGTATCAGTGGTGAACTCTCCTTCTTTATGGTCATTTAAGCGGGCATTGGATAGGCATTTGGAAGTTATTGGGCTAGTATAGGTTAGGTAGGATTCGGTCGGCGCAACATCGAGGGCCGAAGGGCCTGTACTGCGCTGTATCCTTCTATGTTCTATGTTCTATGTTCTAAAGAGGAAAAAGAAAGGGAGAGAGAGAGTACAAAGAGAGAGGGGGATAAAGAAAGAGAGAGAAGTTTCTCAACTGAGCTATGAACGAGAGAGAAGAAAGCAAAAGAGAGGAAGAAAGAAAGAGATGGAAGGGAGAGATAAACAAGAGAAAAGGAGAGAGAATTTGGACTTCAAAATTTTTGACTTAGTCAGCAAAGTCAGATTAACAGGATGGAGATGAGGAGAGAAGGTAGTTATATTTGTAAACATGTTCAAACACTGCTACATTTTGATGAGAAAGATGTTGAAGCCTTCTTCATTTCATTTGAAAAATTGGCTAGGAAGATGGAGTGGTCAGAGAACTTGTGGGTAATGCTGGTTCAGATTATAGTATTGGGCAGAGCTTGTGCAGCATTTGCGGCACTGTCAGATGTCAAAAAACCTACTTTAAGTGCTTATGAATTAGGACCAGAAACATATGGATAGCGATTTACAAACATAAAGAAGGAACCAGGACAGGCTTATGTTCAGTTTGAAAAATTAAACAAAGTAATTTTGAAAGATGGGTGCGGACCTTAAAATCGATAAGATGTATGAGGCTGTAAGACAGATTATTCTCTGAAGGAATTTAAAGACTCACTTCTAGAGGTGGGAACAATTCATGTGGATGAACTGACAGTTCAAGAAGTGAGAAGAGCAGCACAGACGGCAGATGAAGACAATGTTTAGCTTCTGGCAAAAGTTTTCATTGAACAATGGAAGGACCTTTAAAGCAATTTCCACTTCTGTCTTTGACTGGCCCTATTCCTACCCTCGTTGTCCTTCTATTCCTCATGGACCAATAGAAAGCTTTAGGGTTCTCCTTTATTCTACCTGCTAAAGACTGCTTGTGTCCTCTCTTTGCTCTTTTTAACTCTCTCTTTAAATCCTTCCTAGCTAATCTGTAACTCTCCATTGCCTCATCTGAATCATTTCGTCTCATCATCACATAAACCTCCTTCTTCTGTTTAACAAGAGATGCAATTTCTGTCATAAACCACGGTTCCTTGACCTTATCACTTCCTCCCTACCTGACAGGGACATACCTATCAAGGACACGCAATATCTGTTCCCTAAACCAACTCCACATTTTGATTGTTCCCATCTCCACATGGTAGGCTGTTGAAAAAAATGCAGAGGCATGGGATTGAGGGTGATTTAGCAGTTTGGATTAATAAGTGGCTTTCTGTAAGAAGGCAGCAAGTGTTCAGCCTGGAATCTGGTTACTCGTGGTGTGCCACAAGGATCTGTTTTAGGACCACTGCTGCTTGTCATTTTTATAAATGACTTCGATGCGGTCATAGGTGGATGGGTTAGTAAATGTGCAAATGACACTAAAATCAGCGGAATGGTGGACAGTGTGGAAGAACGTTGCAGGGGGACTTGGATAAACTGCAGAATTGGACGGAGACATGGCAAATGGAGTTCAATGCAGATACATTTGAGGTGATTCACTTTGGGAAGAATAACAGGAAGGCAGCAGACTGAGTCAACGGAAAGATTCTTGGTAGTGTAGATTTGCAGATTGAACTTGGAGTCCATGTACCTGAAAGTTACCACCGAGGTCGATAGTGCTGTTAAGAAGGCATAGAGTGTGTTATGTTTTATTGGTAGAGAGTTGCTGCAATTGTACAAAACACTAGCACAGCTGCTCTTGAAATATTGTGTACAATTCTGGTCACCCCCTGACAGGAAGGATGTAGAAGCATTGGAAAAGGTGCAGAGAAGATTTGCCAGGATGTTGCCTGGCTGAGAGGGAAGGCCTTGTGAGGAAATGCTGAGAGACTTGGGTCTGTTCTCATTGGAGAGAAGAAGGCTAAGAGGGAATTTGATAAAGACATACAAGATGATCAGAGGATTCGATAGAGTGGACAATGAGAATCTTTTTCCTCGGATGATGACATCAGCTTGTACGAGGGGGCATAGTTGCAAATTGAAGAGTGATAGATTTTAAGACAGATGTCAGAGGCAGGTTCTTTATTCAGAGAGTGGTAAGGGTGTGGAATGCCCTGCCTGCCAATGTAGTTAACTCAGCCACAATAGGGAGATTAAATCTATCCTTGGATAAGCAAATGGATGATGATGGAATAATGTAGGGAGATGGGCTTAGATTAGTTTTCAGGTTGGCGCAAAATCGAGTGCTGAAAGGCCTGTTCTGCACTGTATTGTTCTATGTTCTACGTTCTTGAATGAGTGGGCAAAAGTCTGGCAGATAGAATGCAATACAGAGGGACCAGGGTGTCCTTGTGCATGAATCACAGAGGGTTGGTCAGCAGGCACAACAAGTCATTGGGAAGGCAAATGGAATTTTGGCCTTCATCGCTCAAGGGATTGAGTTCAAAAGCAGAGAGGTAATGTTGCAGTGGGACAAGGGGCTGGTGAGGCCACACTTGGGGTACTGTATGCAGTTTTGGTCTCCTTACTTGTGAAAGGATTTACTGGCACTGGATGGGGTGCAAAAGATGTTCAATAGGATTATTCCAGAGTTGAGGGGTTTGGCCTATGAGGAGAGAATAAGGAGACTGGGATTATATTCATTGGAATTCAAAGAATGAGGTAGGGGGATCTTACAGAAACATATAAAATTATGAAGGATGATTCCACTGGCAGGTGAAGCTAGGGCAAGAGTGCATTGCCTCAAGATTAGAGGGAGCAGATTTCGTACTGAATTTGAGAAGGAATTTCTTCAGCCAGAGGGTTGTTAATCTATGGAATTCCCTGTCCAGTGAAGTAGTTGACACTACTTCAGTAAGTGTTTTTAAAGCTGTGGTAGATTTGCTTTTTGAAAAATAAAGGAATGAACGGATACGCTGAGAGCGTGGGCAAGTGAAGTCTGCACAAAGACCAGTCATGATCATATTGAATGGTGGAGCAGGCTCGAACGGCCAGATGGCCTACTCCAGCTCCTAGTTGTTATGCCCTTATGCTATGTTCTTATTCTGTGGGGGATAGAAATTGGGAGAAGAGGAGATGCTACACTACTAAACAGTGAGTAGAGGGCACTGGTAATTGTTTACCATAGGTTAAGAAAGAAGCCAAAGACAGTGAAAGGGAGGTGAAAGGCTTCAGGTGATTTCACTGGAGTTGAGTAAAAAAATTGCAGGGCGAGTGGCTTAAGAAGGACACTTGGGGAAAAGTGTTTTCACTGTCAGAATGTGGGACATGTACAGTCACATTACTAGTCACTCACGAAAGCCACTGTGGGAAAAGAGGTGCAAAAGAAGCTAAGCCAGTGGCATTCATGAAAGTAGTAAAGGAAACCCCAAAAAATGTCAAAAAGCAGGAGAGTGCACAGCCTAGGCAGGGGCTGATCTTCATAAAGAATTTGCCTCGCTGAGTAAAGTTTACTCAGAAAGAATAGGTGAAGAAGGGAAAGAAGTTGTCATTTTGAGAGACATAGCATCTAACCAGTCTCTAATCATAAGAGATGAACATATTTGTGTTCTTTCTGACCTATTACCCAGGAGAGTGGTAATGTGTAGGATAGATGGACAAAAACTCCCCGATGTAAGATCAGGTTGGCGTGATGACTCAAGACTGGGGAAGTAACTGTGGGAGTGATTGACAGAGTGTAAGTTCCAGAAATCCAGTTTGTTCTTGGGAACCATTTTGCAGGATCCATGGTGGGAATCACACCCTTTGTTGTGGAGAAGCCCATGAAAAGTAGGGAACTGAGGAGTTAAAAGAAAACTAACCTGGTATTTACCCAAACTGTGTAGTAACAGGATCCCACTAGCGGAAGTCACAACACAAAGCAAAAACTAAAGAGAAAGATGAAGGAGTTGAGGTTCAGTTAGCAGACAGTTTGACATAATGGGTCAGACAGAACTGTTTAGTCTTGAAAGGCTAGTGGACTTGCAACAGAAAGAGGAGACAATAAAAGATATATATGTTGATACATACTCAGGAAAGGAGACTGAGAATATTCCTGAGCTTTATTACCTTAAAGATGGAATCCTAAGATGAAAATGGAGACTAGGGTAGGTTAGTGCAGAGGGGAAATGAGCAAAAGTGCATCGTGCCAAATAGGCCAGACTTCTAACCAATCTAGCAGCTCAAGACTGGGCATCCAGGAGGCGCTGTCAAATATCAACAGCAGCAGAACTGTACTCCAACATAATCTGCAACCTCATGGCCTGGCACATCCTCCACTCAACCATAAGCATCAAGCCAGGGGATCAACCCAGGTTGAATGGAAAGTGCAGGAAGGCATGCCAGGAAGAGCATCTGGCATATCTGAAAAAGAGGTGTCAACCTGGTGATGCTGGCAAACAGGATTACATGCATGCCAAATGACATGAACAGCAGGTTATAGAGATAGTAAGCTATCCCACAACCAATGGATGAGATCTAAGCTCTGCACTCCACATCCAGTCATGAATGGTGGTGGATAATTAAACATTTCACTGGAGGAGAAAGCTCCATAAATATCCCCATCTTCAATGATGGAGGAGCCCAGCACATCAGTGCAAAAAATAATACTGTACCATTCACAACAAGGTTCAGTCGGACGTGCTGAGTGAATGATCCATCTCGGGCTCCTCCAGTGGTCCCCAGCATTGTCGATATTCGTCTCCAGCCAACTTGATTCACTCCAAGTGATACCAAGAAACAGCTGGAGGCACTAGATACTGCAAATGCAATGGGCCCTGATAACACTCCATTAATAGTACTGAAGTCATCTGCACCAGAACTTGCCACTCCTCTAGTCAAGATCTTCCAAGACAGTCACAACACTGACATCTACCCGACAATGGGGAAAGATGCAATGGTATGTCCTGCACACAAAAAGCAGGACAAATCCAAAATGACCAATTACCGCTCAATCAGTCTACTCTCCATCATCAGTACAGTGATGGAAAGGGTCATTTACAGTGCTATCAAGCAGCACCTGCTCAGCATCAACCTGCTGAGTGAAGACCAGTTTGGGTTTTTCCAGGGTCACTCAGATCCTAATCTCATCACAGCCTTGGTTCAGACATGGACAAAAGAGCTGAACTCCAGAGGTGAGGTGAGAGTGACTGCCCTTCACATCAAGGCCGCATTTGACCGAGTATGGCATCAAGGATCCCTGAAAAACTGGGATTATTGGTTATCAGTTATCCATTGGTTAGAGTCATACCTGGCACAAAGCAAGATGGTTGTGGTTGTGGAGAGTCAGACATCTCAGCTGCAGCACATCTCTGCAGAGTCCTTCAGCGTAGTGTCCTAGGCCCAAAAATCTTCACCTGCTTCATCAATGGCCTTCCCTCCATCATAAGGTCAGAAGTGGGGATGTTCAACGATGATTGCACAGTATTCAGCAGCAGTTGCGACTCCTCAGATGCTGAAGCAGTGCATGGTTAAGTACAAAAAGATCTAAGCAATATGCAGGCTTGGACCTGCAAGTGGCAAGTCACATTCATGTCACACAAATGCCTAAAAATGACCAATAAGAGACATTCTCACCACCACTCCATTGCAACCACTGAATCCCCCACTGTCAACATCCTTGGGGTTTAGATTAGAGTGGTGCTGGAAAGCACAGTAGGTCATGCGACATCTGAGGAGCAGGAAAGGTTACCGTTGTCCAGAAACTCAACTAGACTTAACACATAAACACAGTGGCTACAAGACAAGACCAGAAACTAGGGGTACTGTGGCAAGTACCCCTTCTGGCTCTCCAAATTCTATCCACCATCTATAAGGCACAAGTCAGGAGTGTGATGGACCACTCCCCACTTGCCTGGATGGGTGCAGAGCCAACAAAACTCAAGAAGCTTGACACCATCCAGGACAAAGCAAGTCATTGATTGGCACCACATCTACAAACATTCAATTCTTCCACCATCAGCTCTCAATAGCAGCAGTGAGTACTATTTACAAGATGAATTGCAGAAATCTACCAAGGATCCTTAGACAGCACTTTCCAAACACACAACTTCTTCCATCCAGAAGGACAAGAGTAGCAGGTAATTGGGAATACCACCAGCTGCAAGTTCCCCTCCAAGCCACTCACCACCCTAACTTGGAAACATACCACCAATCCTTCACAGTCGTTGGGTAAAAATACTGGAATTCCCTTGCTACCCACATTGTGGGTCAATCCACAGCAAGTGGACTGACCGCAGTGATTCAAGAAGGCAGCTCACCATCACCTTCTCAAGGGCAATTAGGAATTAGTTATCAATGCTGGCCAGCCAGTGAAGTCCCATGAATGAATTAAAAGAAAAGATTGTTTTGCGAGTAGGATACAGACAAGTTTTACAGGTAGTGCATGAACTAACAGTAGGAAGTCGTCTCGGTATACAGGAGACTCAGGCTAAGGTACAAAAGCATTTCTTTTGGCCTGGAATGCACAAGGATGTGGATAATTATTGCTGCACATGTCAGACATGCCAAATGTTAGGTTAGTAATATAACCAACACGTTTGTTGCCAATTCCCACATTCGAAGAACCTTTCACGTGGGTTATAATTGATTGTGTAAGTCCCCTTCTGATAACTAAAAATGGAAACAGTACTTGTTAACCATAATGGACACTTTGTACCAGATTTCTGGGGACAATTCCATTACTGAGTATTAAGGCAAAAGAGTGGTTGAGAAGTTATTGGCTTTCTTCATACAATATGGGCTACCCAGAGAGATTCAGTGAGACCAAGGTCTAATTTTATTTCTAGGCTGTTAACGGAAGTCATAGATAGCTTAGGCATACAGCACTTTGCAACAAGTGCATATCATCCTGAATCCCAGGGAGCTTTATAAAGGTGGCATCATACCCTGAAGACCATGTTAATACCATACTGTCAGGAGAACCCAAATGATGGGGTAAAGGTATCCCATTCATATCGTTTGCTGTTAGAGATGTCCCAAATGAATCTACTCAGTTTACTTCCTTTGATTTAATATTCGGACATGAAGTGAGAGGCCCTTTAAAATTGATTAAAGAGAAATTGACAGGACTGAAGTTGGAGATCTCACACTTGGATAATGTAAGAGAGGTGAGGGAGAGATAAAATCGGGTTGGTCAGTTAGCTAAACAGCACCACAGCATAGAATGAAGCAGGAGGCACATAAAAACGCTGAAATTCACATGTTTTCTTGTGGGGATGGCGTATTAATATTGTTACAGGTTGTAATAAATCCCTTCAAAGCCAGGTTTCATGCCCCAATTAAATTGAGAAAAAGTTGAGACAGGTAAACTCTCGGGTAATGACGCCGGATAAGAAGCTGCATCAGGTATGTCCTGTGAACATTCAGAAATGCTATAATAACAGAGAGAAGGTACTGGAGGAGCAGGTGTTAGTTACTGCCCAGCAGAGTGAAGAATCAAATCTAGGTGTTGTGAAGTCTGATGTGCCTCAAAATGCATTAAACATTGAGGAAGTTCTTGAGGAGTGGGCTAAGTTAGTAAACTATCTGCCTCAGGAGCAAAGAACGCAGTTGAAAGGTTTGTTGCAGCTGTATGAGGACATATATCAGAATAAGATGGAAGGTCTAATGCTATTGTGCATGAGGTAGATGTAAGGAATGCTGTTCCGGTAAAACAGCACTTCTACATGCTTAATCCTTTAAAAGCCACACATGTTCATAAGAAAGTGGGTGCGATGCTCAATGAACATGTCAAAGCGAGTGGATTTCATCGATTATGTTATTTCCCAATCCTGATCATATTCAACAATTCTGTGTGGACTATCAGAAGGTCAATGCCGTAACAAAATCAGACTCATTCCCAATATCAAGATTAGAGGAATACACAACGAAATTTACATCACAAAGTTGGATGGTTATTGGCAGGTACTTTTATTAGAGAAAAAGAAATAAATGTCAGCATTCATAACCCAAAATGAGTGATATCAAATCAAAGTGATGCCCGTTGGAATGAAGAATGTATCGGCCACATTCCAAAGACTCATTAGGAGAGTTGTGGCTGGGTCAACAAACTGTGCAGTCTATCTGGATGATGTCATGATCTTTTGTGAGTCATGGAAAGATCACATGGTGGAGTTCTTTGAACAATTAAGAGAAGCAAAATTAGCAAGGATCTGAAAGGAAAAAAAAGTCATGAAAGCTGAGGTGGCGTTCTTGGAACAGAACATTGGTTGTGGAAAGTTGACCCAAAGGAAAACAAAGATGAAAGCCATCAAGGAATTTTGACAAACCTTGAAGTAAGAGGTGCTTCAATTTTTGGGGCTAGGTGGATTCGACTGGAAGTTTGTTCCAAACTTTAGCAGCGTAGTGGCACTGCTGTCAGATTTACTAAAGAAGAATGCAAAATTTTAGTGGACAGAATAAATGCAATGGCATTTGACAATTTAAGAGCATTATAAACCACCGCTGGAGTTTTAGCTACACCAAACATTTTGAAACCCTTCAAAGTTGCAAACGATAACGACATAGGAGTTGGAGCTGTACTGCTACAGGAAGATAATGATGGAATTAAACAGCCAGTTGGTCACTTTTCAAAGAAACTCATCATCCTCCAGAGGAAATACTCTACCATTGACCATTAATTATGAGTTTTGTGCTGACCATATGACATTTTGTTGTTTACATGACAAACAATGTGTCGGAGACGATTATGTTTATCGATCACAATCCTGTTATATTCTTGGTTGGTCCGGTTTTCAGACAACACTATGAAACTATTTTGTTGGATTCTTATATACTAAACTTTTAATTTTCCAAATCATGCATGTTGCTGCTCATAAGAATGTGATGGTAGATGTGTTATTGCAGATTTAACAGCTAACATTGAACAGATACTGAAGTTATATGTGCATGTGTGCAGAAATTAACATGAACTTAGATATATTTCATGGTAATGGAGTTAAGAATTTGAAAACAATGAAGCCATCTTTTCATTATGATAGTTCATTTTTCCTCAAGGGAAGTGTTATGAAGTTAATGGCGTGCACTGTACCTTTAAAAGAGAGTGAAAGCTGTTTTGCATTGACGGTTTGCAAGCACTTGACTAGCAGTCTCAAGGTGTACTGCAAAATTGAAAATATGTAACATTTGGCTGTTTTATAACAGTCAAATTTAACCAATCAGTTTAAATTATGCCCCAGGACATTAAAACTCAATCAAATTTTAATTTATTGTTCTTGTCAACCTCAAACCAATAAGGCGATCTGATGTTGGGGTGTAAAGAATTAAATGGGTACTTCAGATCTGTGTTCACTGGGGAAGACACAAGCAATCTCCCTGAGGTAACAGTGGCTGAAGGATCTGAACTGAAGGGAATTTATATTTGCCAGGATTTGGTGTTGGAGAGATGTTAGGTCTGAAGATTGATAAGTCTCCGGGTCCTGATGGTTTACATCCCAGGGTACTGAAGGAGGTGGCTCGGGAAATCATGGATGCGTTGGTGATTATTTTCCAGAGTTCGATAGATTCGGGGTTGGTTCCTGAGGATTGGAGGGTGGCTAATGTTATACCACTTTTTAAGAAAGGTGGGAGAGAGAAAGCAGGAAATTATAGACCAGTTAGTCTGACCTCAGTGGTGGGAAAGATGCTGGAGTCTATTATAAAGGATGAAATTATGGCACTTCTGGATAGTAGTAATAGGATAGGACAGAGTCAGCATGGATTTATGAAGGGGAAATTCTGATGGACTAATCTGCTTGAATTTTTTGAGGATGTAACTCTGAAGATAGACGAGGGAGATCCAGTTGATGTAGTGTACCTGGACTCTCAGAAAGCTTTTGATCAAGTCCCACACAGGAGGTTAGTGAATAAAATTAGGGCGCATGGTATTGGGGGCAAAGTACTAGATTGGATTGAAAATTGGGTTGGCTGATAGGCAACAAAGGGTAGTGATAAATGGCTCCATTTCGGAATGGCAGGCAGTGACCAGTGGGATACCGCGGGGATCCGTGCTGGGTCCGCAGCTTTTTACAATATATGTTAATGATATAGAAGATGGTATCAGCAATAACATTAGCAAATTTGCTGATGATACAAAGCTGTGTGGCAGGGTGAAATGTGATGAGGATGTTAGGAGATTACGGGGTGACCTGGACAAGTTAGGTGAGTGGGCAGATGCATGGCAGATGCAGTTTAATGTGGATAAATGTATGGTTATCCACTTTGGTGGCAAGAATAGGAAGGCAGATTACTACCTCAATGGAATTAATTTAGGTAAAGGGGCAGTACAGAGAGATTTGGGTGTTCTTGTATACCAGTCAATGAAGGCAAGCATGCAGGTACAACAGGTAGTGAAGAAAGCTAATAGCATGCTGGCCTTCATAACAAGAGGAATTGAATATAGAAGCAAAGAGGTCCTTCTGCAGCTGTACAGGGCCTTGGTGGAGACCACACCTGGAGGACTGTGTGCAGTTCTGGTCTCCAAATTTGAGGAAAGATATCCTGGCTATTGAGGGAGTGCACCGTAGGTTCACGAGGTCAATTCCTGGAATGGAGGGATTACCTTACAATGAAAGACTGAAGCAACTGGACTTGTATACCCTTGAGTTTAGAAGACTGAGAGGGGATCTGATTGAGACATATAAGATTATGAAAGGATTGGACACTCTGGCAGCAAGAACATGTTTCCGCTGATGGGTGAGTGCCGAACCAGAGGACACAGCTTAAAAATACAGGGTAGACCATTTAGGACAGAGATGAGGAGAAACTTCTTCACCTAGAGAGTGACAGCTGTGTGGAATGCTCTGGATTCATTTAAGAAAGAGTTGGATAGAGCTCTCAAAGATGGTGGAATCAAGGGTTAAGGAGATAAGGCAGGAAGAGGATACTAATTAGGAATGATCACCCATGATCATATTGAATGGCGGTGCCGTCTCAAAGGGCTGAATGGCCTACTCCTGCACCTATTGTCTATTGTCTAAAGAAGCAGCAATTTGGACACTTAGCCAGAGAGAGAGTGACCAACTGCAATCATCAGAGTAAAGACCCGCAAACACTCTCTATTTAAGGTACCTTTGTCATATGAAACATCTTTGCCGCAAAAGATCAAAGACATGCAGAGAGATCTCCAGCTGAAAGAAGACAGACACCAATGCCAAAATAAACAGCGTGGTTTTGAATATTTTATGCAATTTTAACAGGGGCTTCTATTGGATCAGTGTATTGTTATAGACTTGGATGTAGATTACAAACCTTTAAGAGAAAGGAGGCTTACAGTTGCAAGTAGTTGTTGTTTCATATATATTTTTAGAGATAAAGAATAATGTAAATTGACATTTTCTTTCTTCAAATATTGGAATTTGGGGGTTCTCTGTCACTCATACTTTAACATATTATGAGACATGTTGAGCTTTTTCTGTGTGTTTGGTTAAATAGCAGAGAGGATCACCACTGCGTTGTAACACTATGATTGTTCTTGGTGAGAATTTAACTTGAGGTAGCAAACAAAACAAGCTATTAATTCCAATAAACATCTTCCCAGCCAATTTATGTCAACTGCAAAATACTTTCAATTATTTTATTCCATTTTTAGTCATGGGCAGCTCCAGCAACCCCCGTTTTTTTTTTAGAAAGGAGTGACATCCAAACAAAAACCCAATCACCAATCCTCAAATTATACTTCCCTTTGAATTCTGGTCACATTTGTTATGGTCAATCACGTGACTTGAGCAATCCCAGTCAGCTAAATCAAATTAATCTGCTCTGGCTTTGTCCAAAGTTTCAGTTCTCCTCTGAGCAGGTCCAACAGGTTTTTTTTTTACCCTGTCTTGTTGACAGTATGTACCAGCCATTGTTCCCTATATTGCGGCAGGAGTTTTGAGGCTCCTCTTGTCATTAATTCAAGTGGTATGAAGCCATTGCCCAGTTTGGGATGGGACATAGTCTCCCATCACTCTGTTTTTTTCAGCTATCACTTAGCTATCAATTTTTAAAGAGTTTGATGCATCATCTCTATGACCCTGAACTTTGTGGATAGTAGGGAATGTGGAAACACTGTCCTAAACTTAAGTAATAAAGGGATTTCATAATATTCTTCTCATAAAGTGCATTCCTTGAACTGAATCAATCTGAGCGAGCTGTTCCCATCTAGGAGTTACTTTACACACCAAACATCTTGCGACACGATTGCTCGAGCAGTCTCTTATTGGGAAGGCTTTTTTGATCAACTAGGTAATTCATCTTTAATCCTTCAACAATATCCTATCACTCTACGTTACATAAAGACCTGGTGATAACTATCTGGGAGTTTTGTTCCTCTGTTGGTGTGCTACCCAGATCAACACTGATTAGCCCGCACCTACTATGCACTCATCATACATAAGAACATAGAATATTACTGCACAGTACAGGTATTTATCTTAATCCAAGATCAACAAAATCTGCACACCCCTCAATTTACTACCATTCATGCGCTTCTTCTGTCATTACTTCATTGTCCTTAATGTCTCTGACCCTACTAACTCCACTGGTAGTACATTCCATGCACCCACCACTCTCTACATAAAAAAACTACCTCTGACATCTCCCTTATATGTTCCTTCAATTAACTTAAAATTATGACTCCTCATGACAGCTATTTCTGCCCTGGAGAAAAAGCCTCTGACTATGTATTTTGTCTAAACCTCTCATTACCTTGTACACCTCTATTAAGTCACCTCCCTTCCTTCTTATCGTCAGTGTGAAAAGCACAAGCTCACTCAACCTCTCTTCATTAGGCAAGCCCTCCAATCTAGGCAGCATCCTGGTAAATCACCTCTGCACCCTCTCTGTAGCATCTACATCTTTCTTAAAATGAAGCAATGGGCACAGTTTTCCAAGTATGATCTAACCAGTGTTTTATTGAGCTGCTGCAAAACTTTGCTCTTAATTCAATCCCCTCTACCGAAAGTCAAAACACCACATGCCTTCTTAACAACCCCATCAATGTGGGTAGCAACTTTGAGGGAGCTATGTACATGGACCCTGAGTTCAGCTGTCCCTCTACACTGCCACGAATCCTGTCTTCAACTCTATATTCAGCATTCAAGTTTGAACTACCAAAATGAATCACTTTGCATTTATCCTGGTTGAATTCCATCTGCCACTTTCCACTCCCAGCTCTGCATCCTGTCAATGTCTTGTTTTAGCCTCCAACAGCCCTCAACACTATCTACCACACCACCAACCTTTCTGTTATTGGAAACTTACAAAAACTAACCCTTCCACTTCTTCATCAAAGTCACTTATAAAAACTGCAAAGAGCACAGACGCATAAACAGAAATGTCATACAGAAAAGCCAGGGAACTATAGACTGGTGAGCCTAATAACAGAAGTAGGCAAGTTGTTGGAATTTTGAGGGACAGCATTAACATATACTTGGAAAGGCAAGAACTAATTAGGGATAGTCAGCATGGCTCTTATGGATGGGAAATCATGTCTTGTGAACTTGGTTGAGCTTTTTGAAGGAGTAACAAAGAAGACTGATGAGGGCAATATGGTGGACATGATCTATATGGACTTCAGTAAGGCATTGGAGACTGGTTCGCAACATTAGATCTCATAGAATACAGGGAGAGTGAGCCACTTGGACACAGACGTGGCTCAAAAACAGAAGACAGAGGTTGGTGGTGGAGGGTTGTTTTTCAGGCTGGAGGCCTGTGACCAGTGGAGTGCCTCAAAGATCTATGCTGGGTTCACTATACTTTTTTCATTTATATAAATGATTGGATATGAACATAGTTAGTAAGTTTGCGATGTTTCCAAAATTGGAGGCGTAGTGGACAGCCAAGAAGATTAGGACAGATAGAACAGGATCTTGATCAGATGGGCCAATGGGCTGAAGAGTGGCAGATGAAGTTTAATTTAAATAAAGGTAAAGGTGCTGAAGTTTGGAATAACAAATCTTAGTAGGACTTATACAGTTAATGGTAAGGTTTTAGGGAGTGCTGCTCAATAAAGAGACCTTGAAGTGCAGTTTCATAGCTCGTTGAAAGTGGGGTCGCAGGTAGATAGGATAGTGAAGAAGGCGTTTGGTATGCTTTCTATTATTAGTCAGAGTATTGAGTATAGGAATCGTGGCTGCATTTTTTTTTCGGAAAACCGGAACACACACGGGGAGAATGTAAAAATTTCCCGTCAATGCTATGGCATTGATAGAAGAATGTGGACATTTCGGGCAACTTCAGAGCTGATACAAGCATTCCTTAATTGTGTTTCTGCCTTTTCTTGTTCAGGCCCCCATTCCACCTTGTCTCTCCTGAAACGCTCCACCCATTCCCATTACCAGTCTCTGTATGGATTTAGCAATAATTGCAAATTGCACATCACATTTACAACAATTAACAATTGGTCTGTTAATTTTCTCATTCTGTTTGTAATACGGTTGCTGGTATGGGCATGTTTGATTATTTCTGTTTTCCTACGTTTGGGGAGAGATTTCCTAACTTGGCTGATACCATGTCCCAAATGCCAGTTCATACTGGATCCAACCTAATGCTTTTGTGTCTGTTAATGTTTTGTACTACTAGATAACTATTGATGCTTTGACCTCTCGACAAGCTTCAGTATCTAGGGCCTGCTGGTACCTACATGAAGGTCTTTAATTTTTTGAAGTACTGACTGAAGCTCAATACTTATCATATTGTGTTGTTCCTGGGATCCATGGTGATCATGTTGTTGCAGTGGTATGACTAAATGAATCTCACAACACCAGGATCAGTCCCAGTATCGAAGACTTGATTTATTTTTAAAAGACTAAGATCGATACAGAATGGAAACAGGCCCTTCAGCCCAACAAGTCCACACCAATCCTCCAAAGGATGAACCACCCAGACCCATACTCACTCTTGACTAATGCACCTAACATTATGGGCAATTTATATGGCCAATTCTCCTGACCTACATATCTTGGGATTGTGGGAGGAAACCCACGCAAATGTGGGGAGAATGTGCAAACTCTACCCAGAGAGTCACCCGACGCCGGAATTGAACCTCAATCCCTGCCACTGTGAGGCAGCAGCGCTAACCACTGGGCCACGGTACTGACCCCATTTTATGGGGATTCAAAGGAAACGTCTGAGTCCAGAAGCACCTTCGGGGACAAGGGAAGAATCAGCTGTCCTTGACTATTACAAAGCATTTGATTTCGTAATTGAGTACATGTGCATCCAAACATGGTTTCTGCATGGTCAATGATGGGAAACTCTGCGTCTTTCCATGATCTTATGATTTTTTTTGCCAGACGCCCTTATCATTCATTCTTGGCCTTTCTCAGCATGATTAACCAATACTGCTGACGTCCGCATCTGTTCATCAATGATCCATGCTCACACCACAGGAGCTTCTCTATAATATCCAGGGCTGCCTGGCCATAAGAATTTAGTTCCCCCTTTAATTTTAGTTTCTTGGTTGCATTTTGAAATTCAAGAGACCAATAGATTGTATTGCATTTTGTGACAATTAGCTAAGTATTCTTAATTATTATGGAATCAAGACTTTTGTTCTCATCTTTGCAAAATAATAAATATTGAGCCAGTTTGCAAATAGCTATCAAAGGTGTTCATTATCGAGGTAGTCTCTGTGGTTGAACCTGATTTATCTAATACATACATGTCTATACCTGCATTTCTATGTTGTGTGTGTGTGTGAGAGAGAGAGCGCGTTAGAGAGAGCGATGTCATTCTTCAGAACGGTGTTAACTAATGTAATTTAAGCATTTCCGCTTGTGTCACAAAATAAATAGCAAACTTAGCCCGCAGGAAGTGCTTCTACAGTGTTTCACTTACCAAAAATATCGCAGTATAAGCAAAGGCTGCATTTTGCTTTTTCTTGTTGAGAGATTTCTTTATGACACTGAGTTATCTGATCTGATTGCCATAAGTATGAAGGACACAGTTCTGGCTGCGTGAATTACCGCTTCAACTAACAATCTTCTCCCATTATTTTCATATTAACTAAAAATTATAGGCAGCGATTTTATGTTAGCTGAGAAACATGGATAGCCTTAACAGTTATAAAGGAAAGGGAACAAATGGAGTGCCAATAATGAGGGAAATGTTTATGTCTGAGTAGGAATATAAAGTGGCTGGTATATTATATCAGGAGGACAACAGTCTCCTTTTTTAAAGTTATACCTCAATTTTATTTCATTTTTGTCTCAACACTTGTCTCCCCCATATCCTCAAGGTCACCCTGTCCTTCTATTCCGTGCTTTGTTTCCCCTTGTGGTCTTCAGAAATATACTTCAGTCTGCCATAATTATAACATCTCATGTTACTCTACACTCACTACTCTGGTCTTCTCTTCTGCTGCAATTGTAACATGCCCTTTTCTTTATTTTTTCCGGCTGAAAACGTTTCCTTTACCTCTCTATTTAAGATTGCTACCTTAGTTCTCTGAGTGATGTCTACTCCGGAAATCCGATTTTCTAAAGCATCATCCGTATTAGGCATAACTAATCCTGTTCTCAGGATTGTTTGATGAGAAGGCTTAAAGCCATCTTTTTACTTCTAAAAGGAAAGTTGCTTCATTTCAACTAGCGTTTGGTATCCCCACAATGCGCTTGGAAGGTTTCAAATTTTCGATTTCCGATGATGGACATGTGCATTCCCGGTCAGTTCAGTTCCCAGCTTCCATGCTGGTGCTGCTGTAACGGACGCATCCAGTCAGTCTGTCACCTTAATGAACCTTGGAGATCCCTAATAAGCAAATTGCAATAAATTCGCATTTCCTTCAGCTTTTGTCAATATGTATCACTGCTTAATCCAGGTCTTAAATTGGGCAAATTCAATAATAAATTTAAAGCATCTTCAGGAGGCAATTTTACATAGATCACGGGCAAATCTGCAACTGGACTTGAACATTGGGAATGACAGGATTTGGGAGCACAGTCGAGTATGGCCACTTCGCAGGCAATCTTGCCGTGCTTGGAATTCCTCAGGGTAGAGCAATGCCCTTCACCTTATCTGGAATGGCAGACATATATGATGAAAAGCAGCCCCTGTCATACCCCACAGCTTCTTCTCTCGGTGTTTTCCAGTCAATTATCTCAGTCATTTCCCTCAGAAGGCGGGTCCTTTAGAATTTGTTCAACTGCCGTTAACATTAGCCCCGGAGGCATGCATTAACAATTTTATGTTTCTTAATAAGTTGATTTACGTGTATTGTTAGTCCTACGTCAGCTTGAATTCCTAATATTTCGGTCGTTTCTTCTTTTTTTAATCACACTATTCCCTTTTAATAATTGGTGAGTTTGTGGAATTTCAGTTAACTTTCATAATTTTAAGAAATAGTGTCTCGTGTTTGTCTGCCAAGAGTGGGAGAAGGATTCCTCTGGTACCCATCCTTTTCCAGCATAGCCACTGTCACTTTTAGCTCGGCAACTGGGCACACTTCCGTGGTCCCCATCACACACTTGTGATGTGATTTCAACCCTGCCACTGTACTATTTAAATTGGCATTGCACACATGATTGCAGAGGGCACAGCATACTCTGTCACAGCATTCTGGTCATTTCATTAAAATCTGATGTGGGCAGCCAAGTGCATCGGTATTTCCAAAATCTCTCCCGGGGGCATCCAGTTTAATTAAACTTCCTGGAGGCAACTCACCAAGTCGCTTGCAATTGGTGACCCTCCAGTTGACTGCGACTATGCACCAGTGCTAAACGTAAGCATGCAGTCTGGAGTTTACATCAATCCTGCCATGGGGGTGACCAAAAAACAAACTCCCTCATGTTCTTGCAATATCGCTCGGTTTGGTTATTCATCCCAAAGAGTTAGACATCAGGATGACTCTCCGGGTGACCGTGACTGTCTTTGGGTTGCACTACTTACTGTCCTCATGCCTCTCACTCTTTACCACAAGGTGGACAGGATGAAAGTTCTGGTTGGCAGGTAGTAACTAGTCATGTGCCTCAGGGAGCAGTGTTGGGTGCACATTTATTCAGAATGACAATGGATGATTTGGAGTTTGGGAACCACATGTGTCAACGTTTGCAGAGCAGAGGACTGTGAAACTTTGCAAAAGAGTATAGATACTTCAAATGAGCGGACAGCAGTCTGGCAGAGGGAATACAAAGTTAATAAATGTGAAGTCATCCATTTTGGAAGGGGTAACCGTAAAAACGGACTATTAATTGAATGGTAAAAAGTTGCAGGCTGCTGCAGCGCGGAGGGACGTGAGTATCCTTGCGCATGAATCACAGAAAGTTGCTCTGCAAGTATAACAGGTAATTAGGAAAACACATAGAATTTTGCTCTCCATCGCAAAAGGATTGAGTTGAAATGCAGGGAGCTATATAAGGTGCTGGTGAGGCTACTCCTGGAGTATTGCGTGCAGTTTTGTTCTCCTTACTTGAGAAAGGATGTACAAAGTACAAAGAAGAACAAAGAAAATTACAGCATAGCAACAGGCCCTTCAGCTTTCCAAGCCTGCGCCGACCCAGATCCTCTATCTAAACCTGTCGCCTATTTAAAACTGGCACTAGAGAAGGTGTATTCCGAAGTTAAGAGGATTGGCATATGAGGACAGATGGAGTTGACTGGGATTACATTCATTGGAATGTAGAAGAATGAGCGGGGATGTTGAGGAAATATATAAAATTATGAAGGGAATAGATAAGATAGACATGGAGAAAATGTTCCCACTGGCAGGTGAAACGAGGACAAAGAGGGATAAACTCAAAACTGGAGGGAGCAGATTCATGACTGAATTGGGAAGGAAGTTCTTCAACCAGAGGTTTGCCAATCTATGGAATTCCCTGCCCTGTAAAGCAGTTGATGCTACTTCAGTAAATATTTTTAAAACTAAGGGATTAAGGGTTGCAATTGTTGGGCGAGAAAGTGGAGCTGAAACTAGGAAAAGGATCTGCCATGATCTGATTGAGTGGCAGACCAGGTTTGAAAGGCAAGAAGCTGGAAAAGCACAGCCAGTCAGGCAGGATCCGAGGTGCAGGAGAATCGATGATTGGATCATATGCTCTCCATCAGGAATAACGGGGTGGTCCAAGGAGATAAGAGATAAATGAGAGGGGGAGTAGGGCTGAGGAGAAGGCAGCAGGAAATACGATATGCAGATGGAGGTGGAGGGTGGTGGAAAAGAGGTTGGAGCAGATAGCTGGGAAGCACAGGGAGGACAGTTCAAAAGAGCAGTGCCAATTTTGAAGATGGGCTCTGGGATAAGGTGGGGGGAAGGGAAATGAAGAAACTGATTAAATCTGCATTGATTCCGTGTGGTTGGAGGGTCTCAAGGCAGAAGATGCGGTGTTCTTCCTCCAGGGTGGGGGTGCCGAGAGTTTGGCGGTGGAGGAGGCCCAGGACTTGCACGGAGTGGGAGGGGGAGCTAAAATGTTGGCCACAGGGTGGTGGGATTGTTAAGTGTGTATCCCAGAGATGTTCTCTGAAACTTCCACATGTGGACCTACCTGTTAGTCTTCCTTCCGACCTATATACTCCACCCTCTTCTCTGACCTATCTTCATCACCCCACCTCCATCTACTTATCGCATTCCTAGCTACTTTCCCCATGCCCACCCTCTTCTCAATCAACTGTCAGCCCCCTTGGGCCACCCCCTCAATCCTGACGAAGAGCTTATGCAGAAACGTGGACTCTCCTGCTCCTCTGATGCTGCCTGACCGGTTTTGCTTTTCTAGAACCATACTTTTCGACTCTCATCTCCAACACCTACAAGTGCTCACTTTCTGGAATGGCCAGATGGCCTACTCCTGCTCTTACTGCTATGCCTTTATATAAGGGAACAGGAAATGAGCCAACGGCTATAGATCGTTATGAAAATAGATTTTTCTTGTCGTCTTGTCTCTCACTCACTGATGGTCTACCCTTCCCATAATCTGCTGGCAACACTCACGATTGGAGCCAGGATGACTAAATTAATCACTTGACACCCAGAGTCCACTTTCAGTATCAGACTTTACACCATGAAAAGAAAACTTCTGAAGATGCATAAAGTTCTCCTCTGAACAAAGTGGGATATGCATTTTTTTATAGATAGCATTTTGGCCATCTTTGACAATTATAAACCAGTCGTGTTATTAGCAGGTTAAACGTGACTGTCATTGTCGGACAACCTAAGGTCTCCCTTTGATCTTGTGATCCATGGTTTCATTCAGCAGCAGCTTCTGTGTGTGCATTCCAAGGCCTTTTATGTTCTACCTTAAGGACTACCTGAAAATTAGTTCTTCCAACCTTCAGCTATTGCAGTCTTATGTATTGCCCCAAAAGAGAGATATCCAGTTTCATTCAAAAGAACACATAAATTCTAATGATGAAAGCGTTTGATGTCATGAATAGAAAATATATTTATCAAACCTGGATCTGGATCTATGATTCAGCAGCTGATCGAAACGGTATCCTTCTTCTATAACTGCATAACAATGAAATCGGCATGTTGCCACGCTGTTCTTCACATTTCACCCCATAATCTAACAATTTTACGTTTGGCACAGCATGAATTACGCAACAACATTCCCTGGAAGAATTGGGTGACGCTACAATTTGACAAATGGACAGCGCTGTCTGTAAGATGTGAACCAGGATTTACTCGCACATTCTTTTTGTCTCATGCAAAAAAAATACTGAAATTTAAAATACAGTGATTGGGTTGAGTCTGGGTGGGTTGCTCTTCGCAGTGTCAGTGGGGACACAATGGACCGAATGGCCTGCTTCCGTGCTGTAGGAATTCAATGATTCTGTGATTTTTCCATCGCTTTGATCAGGCAGATAGGCCTGCCCCGCATTTCACAGTCAAAACCAGTGCAGTGGCTCCAGAGACATATTTCGGCCGAAGTTATTGAGGATAGTGGGCTCTTACCCATCAGGGAAGTTCTTGAACAAATTAAAATCTACTCACCACAGCCGTAAAAGTATTTGAGGATGTCATCACATACACTAAATTTTCGATTACAGATTATGGAATTTGGTTCATAATCCAGAGACCTTGTATGGCTGCCTCACCCGTATCTAGTGCCTTTAACACCAAAGAATAGCACCCAGACATGTAATGCATGGAACTCTATTCAGTTTCTTGATCTGCCCTTTAAAGGCAATGAAAAACCAAAGTGGCTTTGCAATTTCAAAACAGTGTCTACTTTGCTCTGCAGAATATATACTGCTTCTGCGCATACAAGACTGTTCAAAGCGTTTACTCTGCTGTGTCAGACTTGTTTACTAATTTGTGGTATGGTTCTGCCGAGCCTGAGAGCATGGTCCTTAAAGTTTAACTGGGAGGCTCCAAGGACTTAGTGATCAATTGCAGCATCTCTGTTTTCCTCTGTACGTGCCGCCATTAGGCATTTCCAACTATTCAATGTCATTTTCAACAATCATTTTCGTGATACACTAACAATAAGTTTGAGCAACACACTGTTTTCAATGAGGTGCAGACGTACCCGGTTTGTTTATTAGTGTCAGAAAATCAAAAGAGAGAAACAAAAGCAAAAGGTAACCAAATAACCAAAGGAAAAACGAACAAAAGCCAAAATGGAGAATATTCACCAGCAGAACAGTAAATAGAAACTGAAAATAATGCCATTTAATCAACTATCTGCCTGTGAAACACTAAATGCCTGAACTTTGTATGTATTTCTTGGTGGCAATAACCTAGTAGTATTAGAATTATTAATTCATAGATCCAGGGAATGATCAGGGGACCTGGGTTTGAATCTGCATGGCGGATGATGGAATTTGGATTCAGTTAAAATGACCGTCGAATGATGACCATGAAACTGTTGTCAATTGTTGGAAAGATCAATTTAATTCTCTAATATATAGTAAATCTGCAATCCTTACATTGTCTGACATATATGTAACTGCAAACCCACAGCATGATGGCAGGATTAACATTTTGAAACTTGTGAGGAGATTGCAAGGTCTGCAGTGTGCGGCCCTCTGCACAGTCACTGCGCAGAAATCAAGGAAAGTATGTCCACGAGGAAGTCGATAGTAATATTGTTAGAGAAGTAGAAATCTACAGCACAGAAAAAGTAAATTGTTTCATCTCTTTGCAAGCAAGCCGGCCAAAAACACCCACCAAGCTGTTCTCACCCATATTGTGGTCCGTGGCCCATGACCTTGGTGTTTCTTTCTCTGCCATCTTTACATGCAACGAGATTCCGTTTTCATCATGCCCTGGGAGAAAATTAAGCTTTTGTCCTGACATCGCCATTAAACCCCTATCTTTTATGTTAAACTCATGTCCACTGGTCAACCAGCACTGCATCGAGAGGAAATTTTCTTCAACTCTACAGTATCTGAGACCCTCCAAATGTTATGTTGCAATCGTCTATCCTTTCAATTTCCTTTAATCTGAGGAAAACAATCCCAGTCTGTTTAATCTCTCTTCACAGCTGAAACTCTCCAGTCCCGGAAGTATCCTTGTAAACCTCCTCTCCAGTGCTGTCAACTCTTCCCCCCTATAATGTGATTCCAGAGCAACAGACCGTTTTCTGGCTGTGACTTAACCGGCGTCTAATGCAATTCCTTTCCTACTGTCATGCATATGCATTTTGAATAATAATGTTAGAATAATATGTCTTGCCACTTCACCCACTTAGCCCGATAACTGAAGAAGCCAATGCATACGTTCACCAAGTCCCTATCTTCCTTAGTACTCCCCAGAGTGCAGCCATTCACTATGTATTCCCGTGCTGTGTTTCTCCTGCACAAGTGTTTTTTTTCCGGATTGAATTGCATTTGCCACCGATCATCCCCATGGAGAGTCCACCTATATTCTATTTTCGTCAGTCTCCATATTATTTCCCTGTGCAACATTTCTTGTTGTATTTTTCATGATCTTACCGATCAGCACTCGTACATTCAAGTCTAAATCATTCATAAAAACCATAAAGAGCAAGATGCCAGCTCCCTGAAGGCTTTCTTTTTCATCTCAATCCTGAGCATTTATCCTTTAACCTTTAAATGTTACCTCAAAACCCTTACAGCATCGATCTTGTGTAGTCCTGACAGATTTTATAGGTTTCCATGAGATACTCCTCATTCTTCTAATTTCATGTGAATAAAATGCGAACAAACCAATCTCTCCCCAGTCTTGCAATCCAAGCGATCAATTGTCAAATCTTCGTTTGCAATTCAAAGCAAGAACATTCTTTCTCATTCTTCACATAAGAAAGCCAGACTGGGCAAAATGCTCAGCTGAATGCACTGCAAACGAAATTCATCTCTCTTCAGGTCTAGGCGTGAATCAGGTAAACTATCGATGAATTTTCTCGAAAGCAAAAATGTCCTTTCGTTTTTGTCAGGCAAGGAAACCAAAACTGGACACAATGTTCCAGCTGTGGCCTCAACACTGTGCTGTATAATTGCAACAACGCATTCCCGATCCCTTATCCCAATCCTCTCCATCAAAGCAGTTTGTTGTCTTTACAGGACGCAGAGCGCTTAACGGAAAATCTCCAGAACACCCGCACCAACTAACCACACCGCCCTGTGGCCCAACATTTCAACTCCCCCTCCCACTCTGCCGAGGACATACGGCTCCTGGGCCTCCTCCACCGCCGCTCCCTCACCACAGGACGCCTGGAGGAAGAATACCTCATCCACTCCTCTGAACACTTCAACCCCATGGCATCAATGTGAACTCCACCAGTTTCCTCATTTCCTCTCCCCGCACCTAACCCAGTTCCAACCTTCCAGCTCAGCACGCCCTCATGACCTGTCCTACCTGCCTTTAATCTTTTCCACCTATCTATTCCACCCTCCTCTCTGACCTATTACCTGCATCCCCACCCCCATTCACCTATTGTACTCTATGCTACTTTCTCCCCAGCCCCACCCCCTCTCATTTATCTCTCCACTCTGCAGGCACCCTGCCTCTATTCCTGATGAAGGGCTTTTGCCGGAAATGTCGATTTTCCCGCGATGAATATTCACAACTTTTGTCTCAATGTTTACCTATTCAACAATAATTTGCCTTCCAATTTTAGCTACCAAATTGAAAACGTCACATGCATCGACATTATACCATATCAAGCATGCAGTTCACCACTCACTCAAGCCTATCCACATCACAAGGGTTCATCTTTGGAAATTAGTTTTTCTATCACTTACATAAATTGGGAATGACGAATATTATGATGTACAGCAGTAAGCCTGAAAGATTGTGAGAAAGCTTGAATTTGCCAAGATGTGAATGATAATCTACCATGATGCATTAGAAATTAATCATCAAACTTAAAAAAAGCAAATAGCTGTTAAGCTCTTCAACAAAGATATAGGTTTGAAGATACAGGGAATATTCTTCCTGAATCAATGTATCTCAAAACTTAGCAACAGCTTCAGGGAGCTCTGGGATGTTTTGTCATTTCAGAACGAACATGAGCCTCGTACTCTTCCAACAGGACCCAGCCTATCAAACCAAAGTGGAGCTCTGCCTTCATGAAAGTGCAAAATGTGTTGCACGAATACATTGAATGTGTGTGGTCACGTTGTAGCTAATCATTACCAAGAAGCACTTTCCTTTTGCTGTTTTCATCAAATTGCCTCCATTATATAACGACCTATTTTTTTTCCATATTTCGAAGAGATTCTTCAACAATTAAATTGCTCGCTTGTTTATGTGGTGATTTAAATAAAAGCTCGATAGACATGATGCCTGCCGAAGTATCAAAAGAAGATTATCAATATGAATCTGTATTGCATAACATGCACGTGTTTAAAACATGCTGAATCGAAAACACTCATTCTATTAAGAATAACGAATCGGATATGCAGTAATGGTCAGAACATTGGATTATATTTTAAGAACTAATACATGTTCAGACATCAGTTATACCGGGTTTGCGGTTCCGTGCCGAAATTATCACAAGTTGACTTGTTCCAAGCATTGACCGTTTCTGCATGAAGATTGGAGAGCTCCAGCTGATGGGATTTATCTGATCACGGTTAGATTTTGCAGCACAGCAGACCAAAGTTACAGAGCCTATATGGTGTATGTTTTTCCCCGACGTAACAATCTCCACTGCGACATACTCCTTTTCTGATCAGCTTGCATAATTCTGCATTCACAAAGAAAGAAATAATAAATGACATGCGCTGCAGCGGAGGGAGAGCAATTAAAACTCATCAGGCTGAATATTTCAGTGTTACGCTGACAATGAATGAATTCACAATGCTGTTGCTGAACATTGCCTCTTCCCTCCCAATGTCAGGACTGACGTATTCTGATCGAAAACTGCACCTCTGTTACATTTCGTTTTTTTCTGTGGCTAGAGAAAATAAACGCAGTAAATTATGCAGCAAGCTCATTTTGTCAGTAGAATTGTATGAAGTATCCTCTTGAGGTTCCTTGCTATTCTCGTGGAGTCTCTGAAACTAATTGTGAGCTGCCTAGTCTCCTACACAGCGAATGATATTTGGAAGACATGGGCAGTACCGGTTTTACTGGTTCACCGAGTGAATCACAAAATTGAAGTTGACTGTTAACTCTGGGCTGCAGAGAGCCAGATTTGAGCCCAGAGCCTCTCACTTCCTCTCAGATCCCCAAGAGTTAGGACGGTGATACTTACATTCAGGTTAAAGATAAATATATCCAATCCTATTCCCCACTATCTGCCTAGATGAAGTAAAAAGCTGTCTCCTGATGTTTCCACGAAGGCGCCTCCTATCGATCCTCTATCTCTATCTCTAACTTGATCTTGGAGACGGGAGAGTTGATGTCGGGTAAAGACATTTTAAAAATTGAAGCTCTTCTAGCCTATAGTGCAATACCTTTCCCGAGCAGAATTCTGGTCCGGCAGTTGTGGGTTTCACCTTTAATTGAAACTAGAATATTGATTATGGTGACGGCACCATCAGAACACCCACCTTCAGGGATAGAAAATCAGGGTTGATCTCTTTCCCTAAACGCAGCTCCCCAACCAAATTTAGATTATTTAGTCTCGTACACATTATTGCAGTGCTGCCTTACAGCGCTGGGCCCTGGGTTCAATTGCAGCCTCAGGAGACTGTCTGTGTAGAGTTTGCACATTTTCTCCAAGAAGCCACGGCTTCTTTCAACCACCCAATGAGTGGCAGTTAGCTGAACTGGCAATGCTACATTTCCCATACTGTTCAGGAGTGTGCAGGACGGGTGGGTTAGCTATGTTTAATGGGGGATTACAGCAACAGAGTGGGCAGTGGAGCTGGGTAGTGGGATGATCTTCGGAAGACCGTGTGGAGTCCATGGGCAAATTGGTCTGCTGTCATACTGTAAGGATTCGACAATTCTATGCTTATTGTCCATCACTTTTACTGACGCAGAACGCTTGGAAATAATTATGCAATCCACGTTTTGAAGGAGAATTGAATCATTTCCGAAAGCTTCACAAAACATGCAGCAATAATGTGATAAATGTTAAAGACAATGTGCCGATAATGCACTATAAACATGTAAATATATGCTAAACAAATTTACCTGCAGTGTCCGACCTGTGGTGTGTTGGTAGAGCAATGATGAAATGAGTCATCAAAACAAAAACAAAAACTGAATATAATGCTCTCACCATCTTCTCCGTAAGTTCTTAGGGTAATAGTTAGACTTTTCGTGTGAAATGTTGCTGAATCTTACTTAGGAGCGGTACTTGTATTTATAGATGATATAGGCAGGCGTTTCCATCCTTATTTAATAAATAAGTTCACACAATTGGCAAGGTTTCAATTTTCTGATCACAAAAGATGATGTATCTTTAACTGCTAAGCGGATCCACTGAGCCACAAAAGCCATATTGTCAATATTTGTCATATTGAACATAGAACATTACAGCGCAGTACAGGCCTTCGGTCCTCGACGTTGCACCAACCCGTTGAACCAATCTGAAGCCCATCTATCCTACACTATTCCATTTTCAACCATTTGTTTATGCAATGACCATTTTAATCCCCTTAAAGTTGGCGAGTCTACTGCTGTTGCAAGGCAGGACATTCCATGCCCCTACTATTCTCTGAGTTAAGAAACTATCTCTAACAACTGTCCTATGTCTACCATCCCTCAATTTAAAACTATGTCCCCTCGTGCTAGCCATCATCATCAGAGGGAAAAGGCACTCGATGTCCACATTATCTAACCCTCTGATTTCCTTAAATGTCACAAATTAAGTCGCCTCTCAACCTTCTACTCTCTAATGGAAACAGATTCAAGTTCTGCAGGCTTTTCTCACAATACCAACCTTCCACACCAGGCAACAGCCTAGAAAATCACCTCTGAACCCTTTCCAAAGCATCGACATCCTTCCTATAATGTGGTAACCATAACTGGACAATGTATTCCAAGCGTGGCCGCACCAAAGTTTTGTGCAGCTGCAACATGACCTCGTGGCTCTGAAACTCAATCCTTCCACTAATAAAAGCTAACACACGGCATTGCCTTCTTCACAGCTCTGTCAACCTGGGTGGCAACTTTCAGGAGTCGTTGTACATAGACACCGAGATCTTTCTGCTCATCTGCACTGCCAAGAATCTTACCATTAGCCCAGGACTCTTTATTCCTGTTGCTACTTCCAAAGGGAATCACCTCACACTTTTCCACATTAAACTCCATTTGCCACGTCTGAGTCCAGCTCTGCAACTTATCTATGTTCTGTTGTAACCTACAACATCCTTCAGCACTATCCTCTACCGACCTGAGTGTCATCTGCAAATGTGCTAACACATTCTTCCATGCCTTCATCCAGGTCATTTATAAAAATGACAAACAGCAGTGGATCCAATACAGATCCTTGCGGTATACCACGAGTAACTAAATTCCAAGATGAACATTTCCCATCAAGTCCCACCCTCTATCTTCATTCAAATAGCCAATTTCTGATCCAAACCACTAAATTACCCCAAATCACTTGCCTCCGTGTTTTGTGCAATAAGCTACCATGAGGAACCTTATCGAATGCCTTACTGAAATCCATATGCACCAAATCCACTGCTTTACCCTCATCCACCTGTTTGGTCACCTTCTCAAAGAACTCAATAAGGCTTGTGAGGCACGACCGTCCCTTCACAAAACCTTGTTGACTGTGCCTAAACACTCTAGATGATTATAAATCCTGTCTCTTACAACTTTTTCCAAAAGTTTACCCACAACTGAATTAAGGCTCACTGGTCTATAATTACCAGGGTTGTCTATACCCCGCTTCTTGAATAAGGGAAAAACATTTGCTATCCTCCAATCTTCTGGCACTATTCCTGTAGAAAATGATGACATAAAGATCAAAGGCAATGTCTGTACAGTCTCCTCCCTGGGTTCTCAGAGAATCCTAGGATAAATCCCATCCCATCCGGTCCAGGGGGCTTTTTTATTTTCACACTTTCCAGTATTTCTAACATCTCCTCATTTTCATGTTCAGTGTCGTCTCGTCTAGTAGTCCGTATCTCAGTATTCTCCTCAACAACATTGCCTTTTTCCAGTGTGAATACTGATGAAAAATATTCATTTAATACTTCTCCTATCTCATTGAACTCCACACACGAATTCCCACTACTTTCCTTGGCCTTTATGTTACTCTAGAGATTCCTTTACTCTTCAAATACCGTCAGGGTTTTCCTTGATCTGATCTGCCAATGACTTCTCATGTCCCCTCCTGGCTCTTCTTTTTTCTCTCTTTAGGACTGAAGTTTGTTCATTGAAAATCTAGTGTTTGTGCAGCCAAGTACTGAACAAGTAATGAATAAGATTTACACGTTCGTGACATGACTTGCAGTACTATCAACCCAGCATCAGCACGGCTCTCTGATATTTCATTACTCTGCTACCAATGACATCCAACCTATTTGATACCCTACTACCTTGAACTGAAGCAACATTTGCACATACGATTCTATCCAATAGAATAAATACCAACCTCACATTTTGTGTGTGTATCATGATATCCAGATAACATCCTGACACCTTAACAAATGATGCTGGTCATAGCTGGCACATCCCAGTTGAACATTTAGGTACTACAGATACCTTAAATACTTGCATCCTCAACCCGTTCATAACAAATAATTTTCAACATTTATCTTGGTTTTCCGGTACCTTTTGTTTCACAAGAAACCTCAAAGTTTAATATCTGCTGAGGTTATTGACATCTCAAAACATAACATAGAGATAGCGATCAAAGGAGGCATTCACTGGCCACACGTTGCTGTGGATGAATGAGATAATGGAATAGTACAAAGAACAATACAGTACAGGAACAGACCATTCAGCCCTCTCAGTCTGCGTCGACACATTTTACCATCCATTCTGAAACTGCCTTCTCTTACAGGTCAGTAACGCTGTATTGCCTTCCTATTCGTGTATTCAGTTTCCTCTTGAATGCTATCACTGTGTCTGCTTACACAGTGCTCCTCTGGCACTGCTCCTGGCAAAGAAAATCGTACTTTCTACTCTATGTATGCCATTAATAATCTTATAAGCTTCTATCAGATTGCCCCTCATTATTCTGCATTCCAGTGAAAGAAAACCCAGTCTATCCAATTTTTCCTTAGAGCTAAAATTATCCCATACTGGGCAATATCCTGGTAAACCTTTTCTGTAACCCCTCCAAAGAATCCATACCCTTCTGGTGGTTTGGTAACCAGAAATGTACACACTATTCCAAGTGCGGCCCAAGTAGGGTTCCATAAAGCTGTAGCATAACCTGCTTATCCTTACTCTCAATGCCCCTTTCAATGAAGGCAAGAATGCCATAGACCTTATTTTTAAACTAGCTTACCTATCCTGCCCTGACATCTTTAGGGATGTGTCGACCTGCACACCCACAGTGCTCTTCACAGCAATACTCCTAAGTGTACTGCCATTCACTGTATAATAGTCACCTGTACTTGACATTTCAGAACGCATCGCTCACACTTGGGATGAGATTGTATTTACTATCTTCGGCCTATGCCTCCAACTGTTGGATATCCTGTTGTATTCTCTGACAATCCTCTTCACTCTCCACAACTCCAATAACCTTGATATCATCTGCAAACTTAATAATTAGACCAGCTACGCTTTCGTCCGCATCATTTGTGTAGGCCGTCAGTAGCAGATGTGCCAGCACCGATCCCTGTGGAATACCACTGGTCACAATCCTCCATCATGTTGCTGCTAGTCTCTGTCTCCTATGCCGAAGCTGATTCTGTATCCATCTTGCCAGCGCTCACCCTTGATAACATATGACTTCATCTTTTGTACAAGGATACTGGTATTGTCACCATTAATCAAATGACCTACGCGCGCTTATGTAAAATGGGTTCAAATCCAGCCATCGGAGTTGCAATTTTGAATCGATAAAAATGACAAGAACAATGGCCAATTGTTTGCCAATGACAAACAAACAAAATCTCATCTCAACCACTGGTCTGGTATTTGTGACTCCAGACCCATAGACGTAAAATTGACGCTAAACTGTGATATAGGAAATAAGTATTGGCATAACCAGTGATTCTCACAACCACATTTTGCTTAACACTGTGCAGGTTTCAGCAACATCTCTGAGGTCAGACAGGACTGTGATCGTTACTTCTTGAAATGTCTGGGACTATAAAGGTTCTTTTCCCTTTGTACTTCATTTAGTTTTAGTCAGACGTTTTCGGGATTAACAATGATGATAGGTTCAATGCTTTCTTTTCCTTTGAACATAACTGTTTTGTAACCTAAGGCATCACACACAATTTCCACCACTACTTCGCTATGGTATGCGCTGTAGCATAATTTGACGATTGACTTTATCCAGATCTGTTCTTATATCCTCTTAGTTGCAATTCCTTAAACTTGAGTTATGTTTACTGGTCGCATTCTTCCTGCTCCCAAGTGCAACGTTCACGTTGCTGACACTCCCTTCCTCTGAGGCCAGGTTTCCCGTACTCTGTGAGTGTGAATGTGCAGAATGGAAAGTCTGTACAATCCTATCAAACTATGGGGCTGTTCTCTCATTGCAGAGAGGTGCCTGGTGATGTTTTAAGCTGAGAGTAAACATTATACCATAAGCCTGGAGAATATCTAACATCCCTTTGAAGAGATTTTCATAAACTTAAGAACTGACGGGGCACTTTTTTTTCCGCTTGAAGGTGAACGTTAATCAATTGATCATCACAACAATTAAATTCACTGATGCCTTAAAATCTTCAGATGTCCAGATGTTAATTGTTTTTTTTTGTCTCGTTTTTTACTGGGGAAGTTTGAACACTTCTAGCATCTCTTCGATGTAAACGAAAGGCCAGTAACTTGCTTCAGTGCTGTATTATTACTGTGTGGACCGATAGTATGGAGGAGTTGTTGTTGTAGTGTAAGGTGATTTGTCGGAAACATATTACAGTGGCGGTTTCATTGAATAGCAGCTTATTACATGACACTTGCATTGTCTTCTCAGCTCAAAAAAAATCTGCAATCTGCCCTGAATTCAGCTTGAAACATAATATCAGTTTGCTCCATTCTTTCAGGTTTATCCTTAAATAAATGGTCAATTTGAACATTGGAAAATGATTGCATACAAACACTTATTTTCAATTAATGTACATATACTGCGCTTTTGAAGAACAAAAGTACCTGTTTATGCCAAGTTTGTCTGTTAACAGCTCAACAAGTTCAAAGAATCCACCTTAGCTCTCAGACTTTGATGTTCAGTTTTGTTAAGGTTAAAACCACAGTTTATGGGTGGCTTGTCTCTGAGGACAAAATGTCTTTCCAACATGTTGGCATCCAAAATGCGGTAAATATGCATTGACTCCAAAATTAATCATCCACACTGTTTTGTTGCTCATTCCAACCCCTTGCACAGCATGCTTTCCTCTCTGTTAAGCAGGTTTCAGAACATCCTCAGGATTGCGGCCTGTACTGAATCTAAAAAGTAAAAACGCAAATTGGGTTGAGTTCGATTTAAACGTATTGAATTATCAGAATAAACTGAAACATTGACTTTTGTCCTGGTGAAAAACGCTCTGTTCTCAACTGATTCCCAAATTCCAGGCTCCTGTGGAGCTGCTATTGATTTTTCTCACTTCAGGTAATTTTATCACTGCAACACCTCAGCCCCTTCACGGTGGTTTATCAGCAATTAATGTTCAAATTTAACAAAAAAATTTTAGTTTGCATTAACATCATTTTTCAGAGAAAAAGTATTTCCCCAGTTACTTTGCAAGTCAGGATAATCTCTATCTTTGATTTTATTATAACGTATTGGATATGCTAAACTGCCGATTCATCTCTTGACTGCCTTTCAAAAAACCTGCCATATTCACCGTTAACAATGTTGTCACGAATAGTTGGATCAGGTATAGGTGGATCGGTGATCGTTTCATTTTCGCGTTTCGCCCTATCTGGAATGTGTGTTTCATTTAGGACTCAGCTGTTAGGACAGAATTGTGCTATTCATCTTTTCTTAATGTTGTTCATTAGTGTTCAGGAAACACCATACTTCCTGTTGCCATGCTCATTTTGTAGCTTTTTGCATTCTGTTTCCAATGTCATAGAGGCGCTGTCTGATAATCTACAGATTGATTCTTGCCCAAAAAAGGATTTGAGGTTTGTGTGAGAACCTGATGGAATTTCTGGTTTATTATCTCTTTGTGGTACTCTTGCGAGCAACGTGTTGTGATGTCTCTGTTCTGCCCCTGGGTTAGGATATAATCAGATGGCAATGCTTAGAATTGGGTGTTTACATGCAGGTTTTAATTCAACTAACATAACAATAATCTTCATTTCATTTCATTTTGTCAATGCATGTGAATGTCGTTGGCTATGCTGTCACCTCTTATTCTTTGCATTAGACAATCCATCTCTTATAACTGTCGTCCACGTGGCGCAAAAATACATACTGCGGATTTATGAACAGAGATAAATAATTTTAATTCAGTAACAGTCAAGTAGCGGCGATGTTTCTCCAAGTCCGATTGACGCATGGAGTGATGGAGAAAAGTGAACTTTGAGGGTTTTGTTTTTAGCAATCTACCAGTTATCTTTTCTTGCTTGCAGAATTCACAACTTTTGGAACATGCAATTAATCGAACTTCGGTGTGTTACTGTCATGCACGTTATTGTGGTTAGTATATCGTACACCAGTGAGGAATTAAGTGGTAAATAATGTAGGGAGGGGACAAATGTACACGTATCCTGGATTTGAACTCAATGTATTCAATATTTCGGTTGGTGAGAATGTAGTCCAGCGTGCTGTGCAGATATTCGAACCCGGGGGAACCACTCAGACGATTTGAGAATACTCAACAGAGAAACATATATTTAAAAGATGCGAGAATCGTGGCCGTTTAGTGGGGAAAAAAAAACATTTATGCATTTTAGCATTACTGTGGTAGGTTGGAACATATTTTTGAATTAGCGAATGCTGTAGGGACATTGCCTTTTTTGTAAAAGACACCAGAGGTCAGGAACGACAATTCGGAGCAGAAGGACAATAGTTGTGTCAGGCAGCATGTCATAAATAAACAAGCATGTTGATACAAAACCGTGCTGTTTAATGTGGAATTTCGAAGGTTAAGGAATGAGTTGTTGAGTATTTCACGTTATGGAAAGAATACACGTAGAAACAATATTTTTTATTTTTACATCAATGTTCCAACTCGCCATGGCCACTGAAGTCGCTTTGTTCAGCCCCAGGATATCAGCTACAAAGGTTTCAGGGTTGCTTGTAATAAGAACATCACCACTGAATGGCCCACGCTAAATCTTTGGGAATAGTCTGACTTGGAGATGAAATAATCAATCATCAGCGTTCCTGAAGAACGATTAGTGCTGAATTGTAGATTCATATTCTACAACAACCAGAAAGCCTTTAAACTCTCTGACTCTCTGCCTGTCAAAAGCAATCACTTATTATAATCCAATATATCAACACTTGGGCCAGTCTCTTATATGTCTTGCTATTGCAATTTTACATATAAATTCTTATTAAATCATACAAGTGACTACCCCTCGGTCACCATTACAGGAAGTGAATTTAAGATTCCCACCAGTATGTGATTTCACTTCCCTCACATGCTGTAGAAATCTCCTGATGATAACTTAAATCTATGCACTTTGGATATTTATTCCTACACAAAATAAACATTTTCTTACAATCAACCCTGCCTAAGCTCTTCATAATGTTACATACCTTAGTCATGTAGTCACGGTACCCTGTCACCACCACCCTCACTCATCCTCCGAAGTTTTCTGTTCTCCAAGAATAGTAACTCTATCCAATCTCCTTTCATAAATAAAGCTATTCAGCTCAGGAAATTTCCTGGCAAAAATCTTCTATACTCCTCTCCAGAACAATCCCTTTCCACCGATAATGTTGATCACAGAACAGCAAACACTACACAAACTGTTTCTAAACAACCTTTTTCTACTGTGGCAGCAAAATCTGCCTTAGCAAATAAACAAAAGTATCCATAACGCATCCTTAATCATTTTATCCACCTGCCCTGCTAATCTAAGGTAGTCATGCACGTCCAGATCCCTCTGATTATTGGTGTGTTCCATGGTCCAGCTATTTATCACATTATCGCTGAACTTGTTTCATCTGCTGCAGGGAGTCACCTCACAACAATCTGCATTCACCTCCATTTTCCACGGATCAGCCCACCTGACCAGCCCGTCGATATCCTTCTGTAATCTGAGGCTAACCTACTCTCTATTTACCACCCAACAACTTTCTTTTCATTCACAAATTTAACGATCAATCTTCCTTGACTCAACTGTAATTAATTTATACATCCCACAAACAGAAATAGGCATAACACTGATCCCTGGGTATCTCATGACAACGGGAATTCAGTCCCCAAAACAACCGTTGACCATTACCCTCCTGCTACTCAACGATTTTTGGATCTAATTTCCTAAACTTCCTTGAATCCTAGTGGCTCTTCCCATCCGTATTACACTCCCAGGCTGTAACTTTGCCAAAGATCTTACTGAAGTTCAAATAGACTCCGCCAAATGCATTACCTTCATGGAAACACTTGGTTAACTCGTCGGGAAAAAAATGACATTAGTCAGGAATGACATACCTTTAGTAAAACAATGTTGATTGTACTTACTTAGCCCCCGCCTCTCCAAGTGCAGATTAATTCTGTCTGTCAGAAATACACGAAATAGCTTTCCCATCACTGTGGTTCAGCTGACTGGCTTGTAGTTTACCTGGTGTATCTGTTTCTTCCGCTTGAATAACAATACTAAGTTGGCTGTCCTCCAGACCTGTGGTATCTGTCTTGTGGCCAGAGAGGTAATGAAAACTATTGCCAGATCCATGCTACTTTCTCCCTTGCTCACTGAACATTTCATCCAATTGTGCAGATAAATATTGTTATGGACCAAGCGGCCCCCCTTAAAACATTTCAAGAACGTAGCCCAGAGCATAACTTTGCTAGTTGTTAAGCAGGTATAACACAGATATTTCAGGAAGGATGCATTTGGTCAAACCAGGCAGTTTTGAACAAACCAGAATTTATTTACAAGATTAGCAAATGAAACACAAACAAAAGGGAACAAAACCGAATAACAGTCTATCCAAAACCCCAAGAAAATACAACAAATAAGTGATGCTGTTCTCAATACATGCAACAATCCCCATAAATCCCACTTGGCACAAAAGATAAAATCAAACACAGGGCGCAACAGGGGAAATGGAGGAGACAGAGAGGAGGATTAACCTGGAAATGCTGCTTTGGTTCCAACAGCTTTTATGATTGCCTGGCTGCTTTCAGTAAATAGCGAGACCAGACTAAACCAGAGTAACATTGAGCTGGGAGAACTGGCCAACCCGTTCCATTGTACTAGTGGGTTTTCTTTTCAAAAACTTGAAAACATTTTACCTGAGGCAATGTCTGTTAATTATAATAAAACTGGCCATAGCACCCTTCAAATTACACTTTTCAGAGTTTGTGTCTTTTATGACCTCTGAAAAAAAACGGACTTTATAACCTTGTAAAGGAGCATCATCATCACAATACGTTTTTATGCCTTCTCAACCACTCACAACCTTCTCTCTGTCCATGCTACTTCATGTTAATATATCACAGTCATTCGACCTGCTTTCTATATCCACATCATTACTTTCACTAGTGAACATAGACACTAAATATTCATTTAGAACTCTAAATACGTCCCATGGTTTCACACACAAATGTTGCTGTCCTTATTCTTTGCGTCATTATCCTTTTATATTGAATGTACTTGCTAAAGAAATTTAGTATTTGCCTGTATTTTAACCAAATTAATCTTCATGCCCTTTCTTTGCTGTCCTAATTTCCTTTTTAAGTTTCTCCTTGCTCATTCTGTACTCCTATAGGTCCTCTGCTGTTTTAAACGCTCAGTATCTGCCATGTCTGCTTTTCCCTGTTCTTACCACTTGTACGTGATTTGATGTCAAATATCATAGATTTTGTTCTTCCCAAATTTTGGCTTTATTCGAACATGTCTCTATATTCTCCTTATTTCCTTCTCAAAAGCATTCCACTGCTGTGGAACTCATAGGCCTAAAGATATCTACTCACAGTACTCTCTGGTCACAATATACCTGATCTCCTTGAAATCGGTTTTAAACCTTTGAGATTTACAAAATAAATGGTGTTAGAAAAGGTTCTGAGCAAGAAGGAGGTTCATGTGATATAGGGATTCAAGTAAATTTGTTTATGAAGAGTTTGTGAGTTGCAGAAATGCAAATGTTTGCGAATAGCTGCCGAATGCGATACATTTTTTCAACATATGAAAAACATGGTTTATAATCATTACGGACGAAGACATCGCAATAACAACGCAACTTAATGTGAATTTCGATAATTAATTTTGACATTGACTGCAGGTTCGTTCGTGTTTAACCAACTGAAAACATCGTGTACTGGAGTTAGAAATGAGTAACAAAAAATACTGTTATTACAGCAAATTTCAAATAGTAATGAGTATCATTGCCATATTGGAACCTGAAATT
The DNA here is from genome assembly GCF_020745735.1 of Hemiscyllium ocellatum. NCBI lineage: Eukaryota > Metazoa > Chordata > Chondrichthyes > Orectolobiformes > Hemiscylliidae > Hemiscyllium > Hemiscyllium ocellatum. The sequence goes on along the minus strand of NC_083435.1, from coordinate 46,672,025 downwards.
CATTCTTTTTTGGAAAACAATACTCATTTGCTTTGTTTCTGAGGTAATGTGAATCAGATTATACGAAATTAGAGAAAAAAGCATGTAAGATATTTTGGTACCAAAAGCTAGAGTGGCAGGAGGGCTCAGTGCTTGGCACTGCTGCCACACAGCATCAAGGACCTGAGTTCGATTCCAGTGTTGGGTTGCTGTCTGCATGGAGATTGCACATACTCCCCGCGTCTGCGTGGGTTTCCTCTGGTTGTATGACTTTCCTTCGACAGTTCAGAAGATGTGCAGCTTCGGTAAATTAGCTAAGATAAATTGCCCATAGTGTTCAGGGATGTGCAGGTTAGGTGCATCAGTCAGGGTGAATGTAGGGGAAGGGGTCTGGTTGGGTTACTGTTTGAAGGATCGGTGTGGAACTGTTGGGTGAAGGACCTGTTTCCACACTGTAGGGATTCTATGAAACATAGGACAAACTGCGAATGCAATGCAGTGGTTTTCAAATGTTAGGCATACTAAAAGGAAATGAAAACTACTCACACATGAAGATTATAGCATTCAGACAGGCATTCAGTATTAAATCAATATCATAGAAGTAATATCATTTCATGGAAATGTCCTGATATTAATTATATCTTAAACATTTTTTATATTGCTGTCCTAATAACTTAGTTGAAATGATGTGGTAAGCAAAACATTTGCATAGATAATAACTTCACTTGGTCATGTAGATTGTAAATATTTTGGAAACGATGTAAGCATATTAACATGCAGCAATCCATCTGAGAGAACACATTTTCATTTTTGTCACTAACAATAGAATGCTGGGACAGTGAGGTCTGTTTTTTTTATTGTGTTCGAGACAGTCATTTAAAAGGAATATATTTCTATTTAAATTCATGCATGTGCTCTTAAAGTACATAATGTACCTGTTATTTCAGTAAAGCATTTGATAAGGTTCCCAACGGTAGGCGATTGCAGAAAATACGGAGGCAGTTAAGTGGTTTGGATCAGAAATTGGCTAGCTGAAAGAAGACAAAGGGTGGTGGTCGATTGGAAATGTTCGTCCTGGTGTTCCGTGACTAATGGTGTATCGCAAGGAACTGATTTGAGGCCTCTGCTGTTTGTTTTTTTTTTAAATGACGTCGATGAGGACATAGAAACATGCATTGTTAAATTTGCAGATGACACTAATGTCGGTGGAGTTATGAACAATTCTGAAGGATTTTGCAGGTTACAGAGGGGCATAGATAAGCTGCAGAGCTGGGCTGAGAGGACTTTAATGCAGAAAAGTTTGAGGTGATTCAGATTGTTGGGAGTAAAAGGAATATAGAGTACTGGGCTAATAGTAAGATTCTTGGTTGTGTGGATGAGCAGAGAGGTCTAGGTTCCATGTGCATTGATCCCTGAAAATTGCCATCCAGGTTAATGGGGTTGTTAAGAAGGCATATGTTGAGTTAGCTTTTACTGGTAGAGGGATTGCGTTTCCGAGCCATGACGCCATGTTGTAGCTGTACAAAACCATAGTGTGGCCACACATGGAGCATTGTCTACAGTTCTGGTGATTGTATTATAGGAAGGATGTGGAAGTATTGGAACAGGTGCTTAGATGAATTACCATGATGATGCCTGGTATTGAGAGAAGGCTTTATGAGGAAAAGATGAGGGACTTGAGGCTGCTTTCATTAGAGAGAAGGTTACAAGGTGACGTATTGGGGCATACAAGATTTTCAGATGATTAAATAGGGTGGGCTCTGAGAGTCTTTTCCCTTCGATGGTGATGGCTAGAAGGAGGGGACATAGCTTTAAATTGAGGGGTAATAGATATAGGACAGATTTCAGAAGTAGTTTCTTTAGTCACACAGTAGTCAGGTCGTGTAGCAGAGACTCACCATGTTTAAGGGTTAAATGATCATTGGATAAATATATGCATGGTAATACAGGAGTGTAAGTTAGGTGGGCTTCAGATTGGTTTTACAAGTCGGTGCAACATTGAGATCCAAAAGGTCTGTACTGTATTGTATTGTTCGATGTTCTATTTACTTCTTCCAATCAAGTGTAAATTCAAAGATTTATTTGTATTGATGCTTTTAACATTTAATCTGACCCATTTATGGATTGTTCATTTGTCAAGTATAGGATATGAAATAATGTCATATATGGGGATAATTAAGCAATTGACTGATATGAATAATTTAAATCCATCAGTTTCATTCAAAATCCTGGAGACTAAATGGATCCAACCAGCATTCTCCCAAAGTGCTTCGGGTTATATTCAAATCCCGATGGAAGGGAACACACACAAGAAAGCATATATATTGAAGGAGAATTTGCCAAAAACGACAGCCTAACAAAAAAAAGTTGTTACTTCAGGAATGGGAAAAATTCTGATTGCACACTTATCAGAAGAACAGTTTGCATGTTGTAACGCAGACACACATGATCAAGGTAGTTTTTCTGAATAGGAACTCAAGTTCTACATGTTTTTCTGGACCAGACCAAACCCACTTCAAATACATCAAAAGGATAGGCTAGACCCCAACTTTTGATGGTTAGTGCAAGGTGCAGTGTTTCAAATGTAATTCACTATTCAGCTTCAAGGAAAACACACTTTATTCTTACCCTATAGTTAAAATACCATCAAAGGAAAGAAGAATGGGAAAACCTAACTGAATAATAGAGTATTTAACTCCTATGCAGCAATTGTTTCAATGTAGTAACATTCCATAAACACACCCTTGGCAAAGACCAATTCGGTAAAATGGATTCTCTGGCATGCAGTTCCGGCAGCAGAACGAGACTCCAAACCTGTATCTGCAACAGACAGAGGAATAACAACTGTCATATAAAGCGACAAGACCAGAGCAACTGCACAAAGCTAAAGTGAAATTATTTATCCATGGGATCCTGACTCTATCCATTAATTGACCTTCCAAAAATAAACCCAACGTCTCACAAGTTGTTTTCTTGGAAGCATGGAAGCATGACACTCCAAGGAAACCCAAACATATAAATAGAAAGCAAGATACACCAGCAGTGCTTTGTCCGGAGGCTCACTGAAAACGTTAGTTGAAAATGAAGACTGCAGATACTGGAGAACAGAGTCTAGATTAGAGTGGGGCTGGAAAAGCACAGCAGGTCAGGCAGCATCCGAGGAGCGGAAAATCAACGTTTCAGGCAAAAGCCCTTCATCAGGAATGAGCTGATGAAGGGCTTTTGCCCAAAACATCGATTTTCCTGCTCTTCAGATTCTGCCTGACCTGCTATGCATTTCCAGCATCACTGAAGATGTTGTCTAGTATGGTGACAAAACATATAAAAATGAACTTACCGACTCAGTGACCAAACCTACATCCACAAGTTGTTTACTTTATTACTTTGGAGGAGATAGGTCTATACATACCACTCAAAACAGAAAAAACAAAAATCCAGCACAACTCTTAAAACCGAAACATCCCCTGCCCACCTTCAAAACAATGAAATATGAACATTCTAATTTGGCCACATTTTTAAAGACATTCAGTCTTATGCTAACAGCACACTACAATATATGTGTTATACTGACTGTAAGCATGCAAACATTCCATTTTCCAGTTCATTTTAATATGTTTCTTCCACCAATGAGCATCTTCATCTTTCTTCATCACTGAAATGGCACCATTGCGATGATTATGTTCTCTCATTGTACCGTGTATATAATTTTCAAATTAAATGGCCATAACAAAATAAAACATCATATAAACAGTCTAGTATTTTGATCTCTATTTTTTCCAAAAACTTTAAGAGTTTATGATTAGTGTATACAATTGTCTCAGATACATTACTGGCAACATGAATGTTATAATGTTGGAACATTAACACTAAGCTCAAGCCTCCTTCTCAATGTGGAATATTTCTGTTAATTAATAACAAGTCTGGAAAAATCCCAAAAGGCATTTCTTCCTTCTTGTTGTCTTATTGCACGAGTAAAGCACCAACACACGCTTCTCTCACAGCGTTGGCCATTTTGAATTGCTTTACATAATTAGGTGTGGCTAACACTGGGGCAATTATTAACACAGCTTGCAGGTTGTCAGATGCCTGCTGACAATAATCCATCTACAGGAATTTTCTGCACTTCTTCCAAAGACGGGGAGTGGAGCAACCACACTGCTAAAATTTGGTGTGAATATCTAATAAAACCCATTCAGTGCAAGGAATGATAGCACCTCGCTCTTTGCTGATTAGAATTTAGAACAAATAATGGTACAGCACAGGAAAAGGACCTTTGGCCCATGATGTTGTGCTAAACATGAGGCCAAATTAAACTAATCCATTCTACATACTCCTTGTCCATAACTATCCATTCCTCACAGATTCATGTGAGACTTGAAAAAGCCTCTTAGACGCCAATATCATATCGGTCTCCACTATCATTCCTGATAGCATGTTCTAACATTCCATTTTGTAAAAATGGTGGCTTCCTCATGTCTGCTTTGAACTTTCCTCCTGTCACCTCAATTGCATGCTCCTTAGTAATGGACATTTCAACTCTGGGAAAAGAAAACTTTCAGACCACCATGTGCTAATCTAAAGCCTTGAAAATGCATCTATCGTATCTCTACATCCTCTGCACTCCTGGTAACGTGTTCCAGACTCCCACCACTCACTCTGTAAAAATGTTGACCCTCACATCTCCTTTGATCTTTCGTGCTATCACCTCAAATGCTTTCTCCCCAGCAGTCGACATTTCAACTCTGGGAAAAATATTCTAACCGTCAACCCTGCCCGGGCATCTCATAATTCTATCGACATTTATCAAATATGACCTCAGTTTGTGCCACTCTGTTGAAAACAATCTGAGTATTTTCTAGTCTTTCCTTATCGCTCATAAACTAAGATGCATTCTAGTAAAATTCTTCTGCACTGTCCTCTCCAAAGACTAGGCGATCTTTCTGTTATGACTCGGGGTAAATCCACCACTCCCCCACGCAAATTTAAACCAACCATACAGAAAAGATTCACCCGTGCTGTAATGTATGAAACTTCGAGAGGCAAAGAACTACCCCAAAAGTCATGATTTAAAGTGAAAATTAACAACTTTGTTTTTTAATGTCTAACAGCGAATAATGAAGTAACAATATTGACAACACATTTATCTAAACCTATCTTGGTTTGGGATACTTTGATTAGGGATAGTCAATACGGTTTTGTGAAGGTTAGGTCGTGCCTCACTAACTTTATTGAAACGTTGACAAAACACGTGGATGAAATCAAAGTGGTTGATGTGGTATATATGGACTTCAGTAAGGTGTTTGGTAAGTTTCCACACAGTAGACTATTGCTCAAAATGTGGAGTTTCGGGATTGAAATGGATTTAGCAGTATAGATCAGAAATTGGCTAACCGAAAAAAGACAGAAGGTGGTGGTTGATGGGAAATATTTATCCTGGAGCTCAGCTACCAGTGGTGTGCTACAAGGACCTGTTTTTGGGTCACTGCTGTTTGTCAGTTTTATAAATGATCTGGATGTGGTCATAGAAGGATGGGTTAGTAATTTTGAGGATGACACTAAGGTAGGCAGTGCCAAAGGATGTTGTGGGTTACAGGGAAATATATAAGATGCAGAACTGGGTTGAGAGGTGGCAAATGGAGTTTAGATTAGATTACTTACAGTGTGGAAACAGGCCCTTCGGCCCAACAAGTCCACACCGACCCGCCGAAGCGAAACCCACTCATACCCCTACCCTTACCTAACACTACGGGCAATTTAGCATGGCCAATTCACCTGACCTGCACATCTTTGGACTGTGGGAGGAAACCGGAACACCCGGAGGAAACCCACGCAGACACAGGGAGAATGTGCAAACTCCACACAGTCAGTTGCCTGAGGCAGGAACTGAACCCAGGTCTCTGGTGCTGTGAGGCAGCAGTGCTAACCATTGTGCCACTGTGCCGCCGTTTAACATAGAACATAAAGGAGTACAGCACAGAACAGACTCTTTGGCCCATGATGCTGTGCCTTTTTTGGCCCAGGGTAGTTCATCTTGGAAGAAATAACAGGAATGCAGAGTACTGGGCTAATGATAAAGTTCTTGACAGTGTAGATGAACAGAGATCTTGGTGTCCTGGTGCATATATCCCTGAAAGTTGCTCCCCAGGTTGATAGGGTTGTTAAGAAGGCATATAGTGTGTTGGCATTTCTTGTTCGAGGGATTGAGGTTCGGAGCCATGCTTCAGCTGTACAAGACATTGGTAAGGTTACACCTGGAGTATTGCTTATAATTCTGGTCACCGCATTATAGGAAGGATGTGGAAGCCTTGGAAAGGTTTCAGAGGAACTTTACTCGGATGTTGCCTGGTATGGAAGGAAGGTCTTATGAGGAAAGGTTGAGGAAACCCAGGTTGTTTTCGTTGGAGTGAAGAAGGTTGTGAGGTGATGTTATCAAGACGTATAAGATAATCAGAGGGTGAATTGGGTGGACAGTGAAAGTATTTCTCCTCGTATGGTGATGGCTAACAAGAGGGGATATCGCTTAAAATTCAGGAGTGATAGATTTAGGACAAACATGGGGGTAGCTTCTACACTCAGAGAGGGGTGTAGAACGGCTTGCCTGCAATGGTAATAGGCTCGCCAAAGTTAAGGACATTTAAATGGGCATTATCCATGTATGACCTACACATGGATAATATTGGAACAGTGTCGGTTAGATGGGCATCGGATTATTTTCACAGGTCAGTGCAATATTGAGGGCCGAAAGGCCTGTACTATGCTATAATGTTCTATGTTTTATGTTCTATCACTTATTTTCTCCTCTACAATCCTGGTCCGATAAACTCCCAATTAAGATTTACAGATAAAATACAAATTTCAAAACCAGCCAGCTGTGGAATCTTCTCTCTGTATTTTCCTCTGCAAATTTGCTCTCCAGGTCGGTGTCAATGTTTTTTTCTCTGTGCAAACTCTTTCTCCAGACAGATACCACTCAGAGAGTTCGCATGAGCAAACTACATCTGTTGGTCTTCTGGCAGTTCTCCCACAACGGTTCAATTTTTCCCAGTTTCATTGATTTTTCTTTTGTCAAAGTACTAAATTCAAGATTTATTGGAATTTGGTTTCTTGGAGCACAATTTAAACTGATTGGACGAATTTTAACTTGTTTTTGTCTCATTATAACCCAGCCAGTGCTACCTGGTCTGACCAAGTGTTGCATTGTTACCTTGTTCCGGATCTCTGTGCCTCTAAGTACTTGCTAGCTTCCAACACTCTTAAAAGTACAGCATCCCTCACACCTTCATAACTCATCGCCCCTTAAGAAAAATTGAACCATCATAATGAAAACATGGCTTCATGTTTCTCTATGCTTTAAACACATTAATAACATGCAGATAACTGTAATCTAAGTTCACCTTAACTCCTTCCCATGTGTGTAGGACACTGGATAATACAAATCTCATTGAAACATTATCAGTTAAATCTGCGATACAAATCTGTGATTACATTCTTACGACCCACAACATGAATTACTTTTCAATTGAAAGTCTGTAAGACTCCAATGAAATAGTCTCACATTTTCATCTTCAAAGCATTCTTAGAATGTAAGAGGATAATGATCCATATACACTATCACCTCTGACACAATGTTCGTGACATACACATTAAAATGCTGTAATACCAGACTTAATGGTTCCTTTTTGATCATGGAGTATTTCCTCTGCTGGATATTGAGATTCTTTGAAAAGTAACCAACTTGCAGTTCAAACACATTCTCATCTTCCTGAAGCAGAACAACTCCAGCTACTATATCACTAGCATCAATGGTGACTTTAAAAAGTTCTGAAAAGTTTGGTGCCACTAAAACTGGTTTGGTGGTTATTATTGGTTGCAAGTGTTCAAATGCCTCCTGGCATTGTTCTATCCACTGAAACTTTGTGTTCTTCTTCAGCAAATCAGGTAACAGTACCACTACACTGCCGAAGTCCAATAGAATCCATTGAGTCCTAAGAATTGAAGCACCTCTTTCTTCAAGAATGATCATGGACATTGCTTGACGGTCTTGGTCTTTGCGTTCCATGGGTTTAAACTTCTATGATTGATGTTATTCTATTTTTGCTCTATTTTTCCTCTGTTCACATCCAAGTCATTTATATAATATGTGACAAATAGCAGTGTGTCCAGCACTATCCTTGTGGTACATCATTCCAGTCTGAGCCCTCCATCTCCACCTTCTGCCTCCTATGTTTGAACCACTCCCGTATCTAAATGTATTCAAAATGATCTAACCTTGTTTTGTTGAAAACCAGATCAAATCTCCACAACATATTAGTCTAAGCTCTCACTTATTCTTGTTGTAAAGCTAAATGTATGGCATTGTGTTTCAGATGCAATTCGGTTGCTCTAACTACCAGGCTTGAAAGCAAACATGCTTTGTTCATACAATATAACTAAAATACGAACAAAACATAATGAAAATAAAATAAACGGCTTAACTGTACCTCTATCGGAATGTTAAACTATCACATTAATTAATATTTCTGCTCTTGTATCTCATGGTTTTAGGGCTAATTTAAGTATGGGAAGGTATTTTTCTGAATATTTCTTGCTTCTTGTTGTTTATACAATAAATTTAAATTGATATATCGAGCATGAAGAAGGGCTGAGAAGATAACCAAAAGTGGTTATGTGTTATAAAATGATTAGGTTGTCAACAAAGTTTATTAATTTGTCAAACACAGTCTTGACAAAGTCATTTTCAGTAAAATAGATTGTGTGATGTGCAAGTCTAGCAGCAGGAGGAGAACCCCACATTTTAGCTGTAACAGAAAGGAGTCAGAACCTCCAGACCCTGCTTCATGATCCCAGCATCTGTGACTGATGGCACCTTATATTATTTCAATGAAAAAAAGACATCATAACCTGTTTACTTCATTGTCAGTGGATCAGTCTACGCAATATCTCCATCTCAAACTTTCTTCATCAAAAGACCCAGGGAAAAATACAGCTCCTAAAGCCATAACATCACCAAAGTATGGACAGGAAAGTTTGATTGGCAAAGAAAAAAAGATTATGTTCATGTGATCCAGCAGCATAAACTGGCTATTTGATTGGAAGGAATGGTCAAAAGTTAAAGAAAGATATTTAAAAGACATTTGGACAAATATATGGATAGGAAAGATTGACAACACTATGGGCCAATTGCAAGCAAATCAGTTTTGAATTGATGGACATTTTGGTCGACATTGACCAGATTGTGCCAAAGGGCCTGTCTCCGCGATGTAGGACTCTAGGGCTCTAAGATTCCAAGGCAGGAGCATGGGGTTTAACAACATATCAGCCATGACCAGGTGGTAGAGATTACTCAAATGGGCTGAAAGTTTCATTTCTGTTCTTGTCTCTCGTGGTTTTAGGGCTAATTTAAGATTAGCAAGGTATTTTTCTGAAAGTTTCTTGCTTCGTGTTATTCATACAATAATTTTAAATTGATATGTCGAGCATTACGAAGGGCTGAGAACATAACCAAAAGTGGTTATGTGTTATAAAATGATTAGGTTGTCAACAAAATATAGATGATGTTTCTACATATATTCTGAAGATGCAAAGGAAAGAGTGCAAAAAAGTTCATTAAATAATTACTGGAATACTAAATATCAACTATTAAGATTAATTGATCACCTAAGATTATTTTCCGTTGGCTACAGATGATGTTTCTTCCAGGTATTCAAACCGTTTCAGATTCTGGGCACAGCAGATATTGAGAAAGTGGTAACTGGCAGCAATCTTAAGAAGACAAGGACACAAATATTATGCAATTCAAAAATAGCATTAGAATCGCAAGCTAACAAAAAGTCTTATTTTGAGCATCTTATCTTAGTCTTTAAGATCTGAAATGCGCTGCCTGAGAATGTGATGGGTGTGTGTTACATGACAAATAGCAATTCGATTATATTAGATTAGATTACTTTGATTAGTGTAGATTAGATTACTTACAGTGTGGAAACAGGCCCTATGGCGCAACAGGTCTACACCGACCCGCCAAAGCGCAACCCACCCATACCCCTACATTTACCCCTTCACCTAACACTACGGGCAAATTAGCATGGCTAATTCACTGGACCTGCACATCTTTGGACTGTGGGAGGAAACCGGAGCACTCGAAGGAAACCCACGCAGACACAGGGAGAATGTGCAAACTCCACACAGTCAGTTGCCTGAGGCGGGAATTGAACCCAGGCCTCTTGCGCTGTGAGGCAGCAGTGCTAACCATTTGATTACATCAAAAGAAAAAGAAACAGAAATTGTGGTGTTCTGCAGTCAAACAGTGAAGTGTTCCTTCTGATCACCGATACAGGTCAATTCGTGAATGCCAACCTCTGCCATAGTCATGCTATTGATTTTTAAAAATGATTTCTTGTTTTGATAGAATTCTGTGCTGTATTTCAACTTGAGGGCAATGGTTTTGTGGACACACTCAGCAAACGAATGAAAAAACAGAAGCTCTAATACCAATTTTAATATGCGTGAGTCTATTATTATAATCGCAAAATTTATAAACCTCAATACAGGCACCCCTCACCCTCCAATGAAAAATATCCCAGCCTATTCTAATAACTCAAATTCTCCACTCCCAGCAATGCACTGTTTTTTTTGTACCCTCTACAGTTAACTAATGTTCTTTTTAATGATGCCTGTTAATCAACGATACCCTCTCTCTGATCTGAATATTTAGTGAAATCCTTATCACTGAACACCGAATTGCCTTAAGCTTGCAATTATTTACTTTTAAACAATATTGTGCAATTTTACAATCATGTATTCTAGGGAACTGGTCTCTGTGGGCATACCAATAAATTAAGTCCTGATAGGGCAGGATGAGCAAATGTCTTGATTGGAGTGGTGCTGGAAAAGCACAGCAGGTCAGGCATCATCTGAGGATCAGGAATATCAATGTTTCGGGCAAAAGCCCTTCATCAGGAATAGAGGCAGGGTGTATGCAGAGCGGAGAGATAAATGAGAGGGGTTGGGGGTGGGGATAAAGTAGCATAGAGCTCACTAGATGAAAGGGGTGGGATGGAGGTGACAGGTCAGGGAGGAAGGTGGGGGAAGGTAGCAATGAGTACAATGCGTGAATGGGGGTGGGAATGAAGGTGATAGGTCAGAGAGGAGGGTGGAGTGGATAAGTGGAAAGGAAGATAGGCAGATAGGACAGGTCATGAGGGCAGTGCTGAGCTGGAAGGTTGGAGCTGGGGTGAGGTGGAGGAAGGAGAAATGAGGAAACTGTTTAAGTCCACATTGATACCCTAGGGTTGAAGTGTTCTGAGGTAGAAGATGAGGTGTTCTTCCTCCAGGCATAGGGTGGTGAGGGGGTGGCGGTGAAAGAGGCCCAGGACCTGTATGTCTTCGGCAGAGTGAGAGGGGGAGTTGAAATGTTGGGCCACAGGGCAGTGGAGTTGATTGGTGCGGGTGCCCCGGAGATATTCCCTAAAACACTCTGCTAAGAGGCGTCCACTCTCCCCAATGTAGATGAGACCGCATCAGGAGCAATGGATAAAATAAATTATATTGGTTCATGTGCAGGTAAAACTTTGATGGATGTGGAAGGCTCCTTTGTGAACTTGGATGGAGGTGAGGGAGGAGGTGTGGGCGCAGGATTTGCAATTCCTGCGGTGGCAGGGGAAAGTGCCAGGAAGGGAAGGTGTGTTGTTGGGGGTGTGGACCTGACCAGGTAGTCACGGAGGGATTGGTCTTTGCGGAAGGTGGAAAGGGGTGGGGAGGGAAATATATCCCTGGTGGTGGGGTCTTTTTGGAGGTGCTGGAAATGTTGTCGGATGATGTGGTTTATGTGAAGGTTGGTAGGGTGGAAGGTGTGCACTGGGGGGGTTCTGTCATTCTTATAGCTGGAGGGGTGGGGTTTTAGGGCGGGGGGGATGCGGATGTGATGCATTGGAGGGCATCTTTAACTACGTGGGAAGGTAAATTGTGATCTCTAAAGAAGGAGGACATCTGGTGTGTTCTTTGATGGAACTAGTCCTCTTGGGAGCAGATACTGCGGAGGTGGAGGAATTGGGAATATGGGATGACATTTTTGCAGGAGGTAGGGTGGGAAGAGGTGTAATCCAGGCAGCTGTGTGAGTCGGTGGGTTTGTAAAAAATGTCAGCGTCAAGCCGGTCGTCATTAATGGAGAGGTCCAGGAAGGAGAGGGAGGTGTCAGAAATGGTCCAGGCTAATTTAAGGTCGGAGTGAAATGTGTTGGCGAAGTTGATGATTTGCTGAACCTCCTCACGGGAGCACAAGGTGGCACCATGCAGTTTACGAGTTGATGACTGCATTCACCATTGTACTCTTTGCTACCTTCCCCCACCCTCCTCTCTGACCTGTCACCTCCATTCACATGCCCATTCACCCATTGTACTCTTTGCTACCTTCCCCGACACTCCTCTCTGACCTATCACCTCCATCCCCCACCTCCATTCACCGATTGTACTCTATGCTACTTTCTCCCCACCTGCATCCACCTCTCATTTATCTCTCCACGCTGCAGGCACCCGGCCTCTATTCCAAGGGCTTTTGCCCAAAATGTCGATTTTCTTGCTCCTCAGATGCTACCTGACCTGCTGTTCTACTCTAGACTCTGGTTTCCCGCATCTGCACTCCTTAATTTTACCAGGATGAGCCAAAGTCCTCGTGTTCTTCAAAACTCAAGCAGGTAGTTTCCTCACCTACCGAAACAATTTCTCCATAAAACCGATGTATTCAGCTTTTCAGTGGTGACTTGACACCCAGTTCGAACATGATGGGTCGAATCAGGTTTGTTTTTATGAACTGCAAATCTCTATGAGAAGTGCTGACATAAGCCCGTGGTGTTATACAAACTGAAAAATATCGTAAACTGTTGCAACAATGTGCCTTTCTGTATTTCATACGCCAGTCAATATGAGCATGGCTGATGATCCAACACAGTATTCTCTTCCTGCTTTCTTTGCTTTCTCTTCACAGATGCTATGCGACTGCTAAGTTTCTTTTTCTAGGAATTTCTGGAGCTTTTTTTCTTATTTCAGGCACACACAATTCTTCTGGTTTTGAACCCTGTTCCAGTTTTGTGCTATATTTTATGTTTGAACTTTTAGACTAAACAAATACGCCGAATTCCTTCATGAAAACATTCCATTGATTTGATTCAACGGCTTCCTGTGGCAGAGAATGTCACAACGTCACATCTGCCTGCGTAAATGAATTCATTCCAATCTCCGTTAGTAGGTGGCTGATCTGTGTTCTTTAGCTATAACCCTTTGTTCCAGACTCCTTAGTCAGCAGCGAAATCCTTCCACGTTGACCGTGACTACTCCGACTAGAATTTGAAATGTTGTATGCTTCTATGAGATCATCCTTATTGTTAGAAAACGACAGTGAAAATAGACAAAAAGTATTGAGTTTCTCTTCACGCATCAGTCCTGCAATTCCAGGAAATGGATTTATAAATCTTCACAGCACCCTTCTATGGTCTGAACCTACTTCTTCAAATAAGCTTACCAACACTGCACATAGTTCAGCTGGAGTGTCATTAAGCCCCCCACACCCCCACCCCTTAATGTTTACACGGAATTCCAAGGATGCCATTTTATTTTTCTCAAATTGTTGACATTCTGCTCAGACATGTAATTTAAGCTTCGGCAAATACACTCTTACCGGCTGTAAGATCTATATTCCCTTGTCACATTTCATGTGCCCCCAATATTGCCTCAAACCGGAAACTGTGGCTTTTCGTTAATCACTAAGTATGAAAAAGTGAGGGCTGCAGATGCTGAAGAGTCAGAGTCAAAAAGCATGCCACTGGAAAAAGCATAGCAGGTCAGGCATCATCTGGGGAACAAGGGAGTCGATGTAACGGGCATGAGCCCTTCATTAGAAATGTGGAGGGGGAAAGGGGCTGAGAAATAAATAGGGGTGAAGTTGGGACTGGGGGAGGGTATGTTGGATGGCGATAGGCCGGTGCAGGTCGGGGGTGATTGTCATACCAACCTACCCCAATCACCTTTCACCTGCATCCACCTGTCACCATCCACTTATCTTCGCCCAGCATCTCCCTATTCCACTATTTATCTCTCATCCCTCTCCCGCCTTCACATTCCTGATGAAGGGCTTTTGCCCTAAATGTCAATCCTGCTCGTCGGTGCTGTCTTACGTGTTGTGCATTTTTCAGATAAATAATTTTGATCGTTTCCGTGCCAGTTACCTTTAGTTATCATAGCCTTGCCTTTGTTTAGTCAAGAGACTTGACAATTTCGATATGATACACATTTTCACGACCACTCGTTCTATCACATTTTCAAAGTAATTCTATTTGTGTCATCAGACATGACCTAATTTTTATAAATTCTACTTTGAGCTAACTGATCTGCTGAACGTCATTTCAAATCGGTGGTGATTATATTACAACAAACTTTTAAAGGCACAAAACACGTGTGGGGTGAAATCCTCCAGTCTAAAGATACACCCGCTTATCAAATGCAATCAACAATTAGTCAGATGATGGACTCCGATAAACAATGTCTGGGATGTAGATTGCATATGTGATGTGATGAACATGGAAACAAGACTGAAAAGGTGGGGGAAGTTCAGTTTTCCTCAAACGAATTCATTTGACTTTCATTTATCAAATTAATATCCTAAACAATCAGTCAAACACTCCAACCTCGGCACGGACCTTATCCATCAACTGAATCCTGCCACGAAGTCCCAGATAGTTTGAAGGTTTGCAAAACATGCGTCATCCAAGCCTTCATACTCCCTCCTCTGCATTCACAACAAAGCTTCAGCCCCTCATGTGATACATTCTCCTATTTTATGACTTCTTCTCTAACCCACCCAGGCTAGCCATCTGAAAATTTCCCAAATAGCTGCATCGATTGCACTTTATCTTCTTCCTCCCCAGTCTCTAAATTAATATAACCACAATTTTCTGGACAAATGTGTCTGTTTGGTTGGCACCCAGGTGTAAGCTCACACATCTCCTTGGCCCACCATAAACCATCATGGCATTGTGAAATTCCTAAAAAAAAAATTGCACTTTCATATCATGTCCCCGTCATCATTCCCTCTCTGCTGGGAAACAAATAATCATTTTAGTGAGGTTTAACATGTCTCTCCATATTTGTGTACACTTTAACCAAACTTTCGCAGTAATTCTAAATCTTCAAGCAAAACGGACATAGCCTGCACAATATTTTCTGATGTCTCCAAATTACTTTTGCTCCAAAAGGAAATCCTCTTTACTCACCCGATATAATTCTCCATTTGTACAGGATGGTCATCTGCACCGCATGACCTAAAGTGGCCTATTTTAAATAATGTTCTCCAGATGAACTGGGTTTGATTCTTTTTCTAAAACTTCTTTTTCTTGTTTATGATGGATAATCACTGAACATTGTGAGGAGTGAGTAAAGCAAAATTCGAGGTTGAGTGGGTTGAAATGTTTCATCCACATTGTTACATTACCTACCCTTTTTGGGCACCCTAAAATCATCAAAGTTCAGGGAATATGCACGCTATTGACAGCAAGTCATCTATTCTCTTCCTCCATTACCAAAAATGTGGAGAAATACTCCTTCCAGTGTAACACATCCGAGAAAATATACGATACAATGAAAGCCCGATCTTCCTTGTTCAGATTCGATGCTTCTGTCTCTCTGCCTGCGTTAGTGTGAGGTGAAATGGACCGGCTTTTGTGTCAGACTACATTGTTGTCTTTTTTATTTATATTTTATATGTTATCGCATACATTATCACACACACTTATCTGTTTCTCACTGAATAGCTGATCCTTTTTTATTCAGTTGACAGATGTCTCGCATTCTCTGTCAGTCTCATGTTGAGTCTTCTATGTGGCTTACTTTAATATCATCCGACTCTCCATTGCCTCCCTCTCCTTCTGATTAATTTTCCATAGCTTTTTTTCAACACTGACATCTTTTGTTCTTACTCAAGACAATCAATATCTCTGTGCTCCTCATGCCTCAATGACACTATGGACCAGTTTCAGTGATTGCCATCTCTCTCTTTCCAACAGTACTTGGAAACTTTATCAATTATAATGCAATTGAAAGCATCTGAAAATATCTGGTGAACAGACCTTGTGAATCAACAACCAGAAAGCAAAAAGCATTCATTCTCATTCCTACTTATTTCCATTGTCTGTCCATGACTCCACTTTTGCAGGTGTGTTGTGTATTCTGTGTATGTATGTGAGTAAGGCAGCATTGATGAGGGGATTAGAGATTCAAGCAGAAAAAAATGTGACAACCATTTCAAAAACGCTTATCTATTTGCTGGAAAATTTTTATTGCTCGTAAATAATAAATGTTTTTAACGATTACATCTTTTTTTTAACGATTTTAATGTTAAATGTTTTTAACGATTACAACGATTACATTAGGTGTTACTAGGGGACATAGCTTTAAATTAAGGGGTGGTAGGTATAGGACAGATGTTAGGGGTAGATTCTTCACACAGCGGGTTGTGAGTTCATGGAATGCCCTGCCCGTATCAGTGGTGAACTCTCCTTCTTTATGTTCATTTAAGCGGGCATTGGATAGGCATTTGGAAGTTATTGGGCTAGTATAGGTTAGGTAGGACTCGGTCGGCGCAACATCGAGGGCCGAAGGGCCTGTACTGCGCTGTATCCTTCTATGTTCTATGTTCTATGTTCTATCTTGTTTACTATTTTATGTTAACCCTGGGTTTTAACGCGTGGTGAAGGAAAAAATGCTGCCTACTTTTTAAAAATCTTAATCTTGTCGATACTTGGGTTACTATATATGGTGTTACCACAGAGAGACGTGGTACACCCAACTCCATTACTTTGTTATCGAAATTGTCCTTTTTTTGGTGAAAGGTTTGGATCAACAGTACAGTCCATTCACTCCTCAAAGTCATGACAATAGTGTTCTGTCGCAGAAAACTATGTATTCATTACATGGCCGCATAAGGCTTTCAGATAAAGATGCTCAGAAAACATTATGACAGGGGCACATTAAATACATCGGCACAAGTAAAATAGGAGGTGATAATGACTGTCTTATCATTAGGCTAATAGTTCAACGACCAGGTAATGCACTGCAGGCATAGGTGGGATCCTGCCATGTCAGATGATGGTATTTCAGTTCAACAAAAATCTGGAATTAAAGGTCAAAACGTGACCATGAAACAATTGTCGATTATTGAAAACACCCATTGTTTCAATCATGTACTTTAGGGGATAAAATCTGCATCCTTGCTTGATCTGGCCCACGTTTCACTCCAGACACACTACACAGTGGTTGACTCCTAACTGGCGGTGGGCAGTGTTTGCTGGCCCAGCCTATAAATGAATGAAAAAAAAAGCAAATAATATGCACATTGTATCTCCTTCTCACTACCAGTCGAATATCCCTGTCGTTATTAAAGTCTAATTTGATTACAGTGTAATGGTTTCCAGACTTTGTCTTGTGAAACTGCAATAGCGTTGGAATGCATTTCAGAGAATGCAGAGTAAGTTTCATCTATTGTATTTTCCCTTGAAACACATAAATGGCAATAAATTGTAGATTACATATGACTGGAGAGCTCTCTGGATGCAACCATAACCACAGCAATTTCAGTGTGAAACCTCAATAAAACAGAATGCTGATATTTCTGTCTTATTCCTGACTTGTGGTCTGACTGACCGTTTCTGAGCTTCGATGCATTTTCCACTTGTCCCACCTTCAGCAGCTTCTTCATCCTGTCCTACCTTAAAATCGTTGTCCACATGCAAAGTAATTTTGAAGCATATCAAATGATGGACACATAAAGACATAACAATGTTCAGTAAGGTACACTTTATTTCTAAGCACAGCACTTTAACTAAAGTCTATTAACACAGTGTTAAAATTTAGCTTTAAAAATATAAGATCAGATTTTTGTTCCTAGATGTTGGAGAGTTCGGTTTATGTGATTCCGCTGCTGGACCCATCATCCTTACGGTTTACAACACAACAGCCCAAAATGGCAGAGTTCATAAGAGGAATGCCTGTCATTGATGAAGCAATCACCATCACGACACACTCCTTTTCCAATTAGCAAGCATAAAGCTGTATTTAGAAAGAAATAATGAATTAATTGGCTGTACTGTACCCATTAAACGGTCAACAATCAAGCTATAGTCATTAATGTCACATTAAACAGTGTGTTGCCCTTTAATGATTTTTTAGACTGACTCCAAATCTCTTCCTGCCCACCCGGCCTCTGTGTAGGCTCACTCACTTCGTGAAAGCGCCACCCAAATGCATTACCTCAGAAGGAAAGTGAAAGAAAGATGACATTTCCGAAAATTATACCAAATTATTGCCGTCACCACAAGTATATGGAGAGCTTCACAGTCAGTGAACGGTCACATGAAGTTTCACAACTGATTTAGGAAATCACTGCAGCCACTCTGTTTAATGCTTCACGAACAGCTGAAGGTTTCAGAAAGGATGTGCCGGTTAATTTTGATCTGGAGATTGATTCGCAACATCATCCATAAATTGATAACTGAAACAGACAGACCTGACAAAGTTAGACTGGACCATTTTCCCGCTAGTGACACCCACATCTCACTGGACGTTGATATCTTAATCATATTAGAAGAAACGAAAACTACCTTGAGTATTTGTGGGCGGCACGGTGCCTCTCGACTGACTGTGTGGAGTTTGCACATTCTCCCCATGTCTGCGTGGTGCTCCGTTTCCTCCCACAGTCCAAAGATGTGCAGGTCAGGTGAATTGGCCATGCTAAATTGCCCTAGTGTTAGGTGAAGGGGTAAATGTAGGGGTTTGGGTCTGGATGGGTTTCTCTTCGGAGGGTCGGTGTGGACTTGTTGGGCCGAAGGGCCTGTTTCCACACTGTAAGTAATCTAAAAGCATGGTGGCTCAGTGGTGTGCACTCAGTGCTAGGGACCTGGATTCAATACCAGCCTTGGGCGATTGTCTGTATGGAGTTTGCACATCCTCTAACTGTCTGAGCGGGTTTCCGCTGTGTGTGTTGGTTTCCTCCCACAGTCCAAAGCTAAGCAGGTTAGATGAATTGACTATGCGAAAACGCCCGTCGTGCTCAGGAATGTGTACGCTAGGTGTATTAGTCATGGGGAGTACAGGGGAATGGGTCTGTGCGAGATGCACTTTGGAGGCTCGGTGTGGACTTCTTAATGGCCGGTTTCCACACTGCAGCGATACTATGCTCAGTTGCTTGAAAGTTCGAACCCTGCCGGGAACCTAATGCATTGCATTCTCTCATTCTCCCTTCCAATTAACGACTGAGAGACTAGGTAGCAAATCTATTGTTTAAGGGTTAAAATGATTCTATTCTGTCCTCTCATTTAGCTGGCTGTCATAAAGTCATAGAGCTCAAAAACAGACCTTGTGTCCAACTCATCCTTCCGGACCAAGCTTCCCACATCAAACTAGTCCTACATGCCTGCGTTTGGCCGATATCCTTCTAAAGTTTTCCTGTTTAAACGTATTTAAATTTTGAAAGTGCATGAATCTGTCACTTCTTCTGGCAGTTCATTCCACCCTCGCTGTGGGAACAATTTGCTCCTCGGGCCTCTTATAAATCGTTTTCTTCTCAACTTAAAAACATGCCTTCGAGTTTTGAATTCCCCCACCCAAGAGAAAAGACCTTTGTTATTCAAAGTATTTGTGCTCCTCATGATTTTATAAGTCTCTATATCGTTGCCCTTGAAGCCTCTCACCAATGAAAACATATCCCTTCGAACTCAACCCCTCTAATTCTGGCTACATCCTGGTAATATTTTTTTTCTGAATCATCTTCAGTTTAGGTAAACCGTCGTGAGTTTCCATTTTATTTATGAAGTCTCCAGTGGATCATTTTCTTTCCTAGTAAAATCAGCTAATTTAGAACCACTCAATAATTAGTGCATATTTGTGACTTATTTTCACAAGTTCACAGCTCCCATCCTCTCAATGTTCAGGGTTCGTAAAATGTTAAATTTCTTTATCTTTCCATGGCTGGTGGCTGAATCACTGATTATTTACAGTGGCGTATGATATTGTTTTAGATTAAGTCTGACATCCCAGAATAAATTATAGAACGTGGGTTGAATTAGAATCGGTCAAATTCTGCAAGATTCCCCGAGATAAGAAAATTAATCAGAGCTTTCTATTAAAAGAAAAACCGGAGCTAATGACGACCATGAGCACAGTAGCTTAAAGTGGAAGCCATTTATACACTTGTACCTAAAGTATCGGCCCTGTCTTCTGAAGGCAGTCTGCTGACGGATTGAGTCATCACAGAGATGCACAGAACTGAAAACAGCACGTTCCTTATCATCCACAGATTGGTCAGAGTCATGGTCAGAAATATTTTAAATGCAGACTCGGCAAAGTTGTTGCACTTACTTTCACCACGAGTAGATGTGATACTGCTGTCACAAAATGAACTGAGGAGTTGGTGTTATGGTTCAGTTGGTTATTTCATCCGCTTTTTTCTTTGTTCCCCCCAGTTTTTTGGAATGCAACCGAGCTCCCTCCAGTAGGTTCGCAACGTTACACATTAATTTTTTAAAATAGACTTCATCCATCTCTACAAAACGATATATGCTGGAACTACATGATGCTGTTGATGTCTGCAGCGAGCATTCAGAAACAGAAGAAAAAAGCGTTGCAACACTTAAGCTCACTAAAGTGAATTAACGTTTATATAATGCTTATAACCAATCTTACACCCCCCATATTCTCTCTCTCTCTCTCTCTCTCTCTCTCTCTCTCTCTTTGTCTCTCTATGATTTGGAGATGCTGGTGTTGGACTGGGGTATACAAAGTTAAAAATCACACAACACCAGGTTTTGGTCCAACGGGTTTAATGTGAAGGTTTAATCTCTTTCTCTATCATGTGCAACCATACCCACACGCACACACACTGATGCCCACTCAATCTGTCCTCTGACGTTTAAGCCTATGTGGTGAAATGGTTTTTGCAGATTTACATTTAAATTTGCCCCAAAACTGCAAGAATCCGTGTTAAACTGTGTAAAACTATACAGAAGATTTGTCAGTCTGACATCACATTGGGACGCAGACAGACTTCACATCCATTGTTTAAAAAGCTGGGCTATCTCGAGAATGCAATTTAAAAGAAGTTCTGAATTTACATATCAAAGACCAGAAACCAGCATACCCCTGTTTAAAATATGAAAGTTTTAATCTGGGATTGTTTACTGTATCAGACCTTCATGACACTGGATTCCTTTGACTGTAAATTCTGTGAATATGATCTTAACCACCGCAACCCACTGATAAAGGAGCGCCACGCCGAAAGCTAGTGCTTCCGAATAAACCTGTTGGACTATAGCCTGGTGCTGTGTGATTTTTAACGATGTTTATATACATAGTCCCGTGCAACAGGCAGATCTTCAAAAATAAGTTTGCTAGTTTACAAAAAAAAAGTTTATCAAGAACAACAGCCGTTGGAATGAGGTGCAGAATCCTCATGGAAAATATGCTGGTCTCACAGATATACAAGAAAAATATCTCTTGACTTCCACTTAACCTGAAACCCAACATAATACGCAAGAAACCTACAACTCCCAAGATATCACAAACTCTGGAATGCATAAGGCTGTCTCCAAGCCAGGCTGATACCAATCTCTCTGACATGAACCAGGACACCACACTTAACCTCCAAGAATTAATTCAGTATAAATACACTGAAGCTACAACACCAGAGTCTGATTCCCGACTCTGCTGAGAGTATTATTTTTATCATTACCATTAAAGAATTTGCGGGCGTTTTTTCTCATTGGACCCTATCCATAATGTGTAAACTAAAGTATCCACAAAATATCTGACATTGCATTGGTTTGTGCCTCCAACTTCTAAAATTTACCAGTTCATTTGAAACAGCTTTAATTTGATTTACTTCTCAATTCCATTGCTTAAGTTGAACATACATGGCTAATAGAGACCCCTCTTCCTTCAATGGATAACAAAATTCAGGATATCAATAACATGTTTGCAAGGTCGAATGTTATCTTTGCTGAATATGAAAATCAGTCCATTGTCTGGTGACAATCTGCATATTCCGTATGCTCAAATAATTTCCCTTTCTGACAGCACTTCCAAACACTTCTGTAAACCTTAATGTGGGATTATAAATATTGCACTGTTCTATGCTGCCGAATCAAACTTTAAGTCCAAAGACTATGCCCAGTGTTAAAGTTTTGTTTCGCATTACCAAAATCTCCCATCGTTGAATCCTAAGCTTCTGAGAACAATAATATATTCCCGTACACGTCATTTATCTGTTAAGAGATGAGAATTCATGAAAACTTCAGGAATGAACATTGCACGATTGGACTGAAGAAAAGTCAGTTTCCTTCAGAGATTAAACGGACATTATAGAGAACGGCATTTCATCTTAAGGGACAGATTTAACTGATCTGGCATTCTTAAATATACTCGTGGGATGTGGACTTTGCTCATTGGCCAGATCATTTTGCCCGACCATACTCCTTCTTGAGTAAATGGTTGTCAACTGTATTGTTGAACCGCTGCTGTGTGGTTGTTGTATGTTCACCTACAATTCCCTTAGGAAGGGAATTCCAGGATTTTGACTCAGCAACAGTGAAGGAATGGTAAATTAATTCCATGTCAGTAAAGTGAGTGACTTGGAAGGGAATTTGCAGTTGTTGGAGTTCCCTTCTGTCTGCTGTCCTGTCCTTGTAGCTGGAAGGGTTCCGTGGGTTTTGAAGGTGCCGCCTAAGAATCTTCAGTACAAATATGCATTACATATTGTAGGTGGTGCTTACTACGCTACTGAGTGTCAGTCGTGGAGAAAGTGGGTATTTGCAAATGTGGTGCCAATCAATCAAGCAGGCTGCTTTGTTCTAGATGGTGTCAAACGTCTTGAGTATTGTTGTGCTTGCACATATCCAGGCAAATGATGACTATTCCATTACACTCCGGACTTGTTCCCTTGTGGATGAGAGAATGCTTTATGGATTGTGCATTTGAGTTACACTCCAAGTTACTTTCCCTAGCCTCTGACCTGCTATTGTAGGAATTCTATTTATATGGTGAGTCCAACTGAGATTTTGGCGAACGGGTATGTGGGGTGGAACCCAGACAAAGACAATGATGTGAAAGATATGGGTTAACAAGACGATAACGAGGAGCTGTCCAGGACAGGCAACGTGCTGAAGAAGAGGTAGGCAATTCAGAGTGTGGAAATGGCCAAACTTTGCTGAATGCAACTAATTCATTGAGATATTAGGTCGTAGGATTACGTGGGAATGGGTAACACGCTAAAACAGAATATGTCATAGGAGGGATGGGGGGAAAAGCATTTGGAAGTAGAGAATCAGACACTAAACTTGTTGATCATGATTTTGACTGCAAGAGATTGCAGAGAAAAATGCGATTTTTTTTCAAGCTCGTTCTGTAGTTCCTGGAGATCGACAAAAGCAATATTGGCATGGGAATGTGGCATTTCTTGATGCAGTATACAGATAGAAGCTCGGGTCATTATTGTGGTCAGGTGTCCTGCAAAGTGATCATTGAGCCAGTATTTCATCTCCCCAGTATAGACGGGACGACACTGTGAACAGATAATTAATGTTGAGTGAAATACATGTCTGGGACCTTGGATGGTGAGGATGGAGGAGGTAAATGGCCAGGCAGTACAGCGTCTGTAAATGCAGGAGAAGGTGGCATTAATTAGAAGATGTCAGGAATGGAAAAAAGGTGTATCCCAGAGAGAAGTGGCTTCAGGTAATGTTGCCAAGAGAGGGAAATCAAATATGTGTCTGGTTGTGGCAGCCCATTGGAGGTGACAGAAATGGTAGATCAAAGTCCGTTCCATGTTGAGTTTGGTAGCTGATGCACAGAGGTACACTCTCTTGGTTATCGATTGAAGGGGAGGGTTGAGGACAGAAGTATGGAAGTTGGGTTGAACAAGGTTAAGGGGCATAGCAACTACTGAAAAGGGGAATCATTGATTGCAGACAAAAGTGGATATTTCCGTGACCTTCCTGTGGGAGGAAGCATCGTTGGACCAGATGCAACAGAGACAGAAACACTCGGAGAATAGGATAAGGTTATTATGAATGAGCAGAAACGTGGTCTCTATAAGTGCAAATATTGGGTTTTTACTGGTATGGCCATGCAAAAGCATCCATCAAATCATGCTTAGGTCGTATTATTTCTTCATTACGGCACAGTGGCTCAGTGAGCCCGGCTCAATGGCTCAGTAGCTAGCACTGCCACCCCACGGTGCCAGGGAACTGGGTTCGATTCTAGCCTCAGGTGACTATCAGTGTGATGTTTACAAGTTCACCTTGTGTCTGCGAGGAATTCCTCCAAGTGATCCCGTTTCCTCCCACAGTCCAAAGATGTGCAGGTAGGGGGAATTTACCAATCAAAGTTGCCATGATGTTCAGGGATGTGTTGGTTAGGTGCATTAGTAAGGGGTACTGTAGTTTAATAAGTAGATGTTTGGGGGTCTGGGTGGGATACTCTTTGAGAGTCAGTGTGGATATGTTGGGCCAAACTGATCTGTGACCATATAGTAGGGATTCTCTAAATACTGGACAGGATGAAAAATACTTTATGGAATAAGGTTTTTGTTTTATGAAACGTTCAGCATTTATGGAACATGAGACAACTGTGGAAAAGTACGCTGTCCCAACAGGAGAACATCCAAGGGGCTTCTTGAAAATAATGAATCGTTCAGACTTCACCAAAACTGAATTGTTGGGAAAACTCAACAGATTCGGAAGTATCTGTGGGGAGAAGTCAGATTTAATCTTTTGGGCCCAGTGACTCTTTACCAGAACTTTATCCTTTGGATATATTAGTCAGGGAGAGTTGAAAGAAAATGTCAGCACGCCATTTAGAACACAATGATTTAACATTTTTGGCAATCAAATTAGAGGCGACTTTACTGATGTTATATTATGTATCTACAGACACATTAATAGGGCAATCTTTGTTCTGAAGACTCCACAGATAATTTGATGTATATTGGAAGGTAATGCATACTTAGTCACAAAAGATTGGAATTATTAAAATACTGGAATCTGAAGCACCATAGATCTGCTGAGTTTCTCCAATCATTTCTATTTTTGTGTCTGTGTAGCGTTGACTAGGTCGAGCAAAGAAGTGAATCAGTATTGCTTTTTTTTTTATCTCTCTGCATTTCAGTTTAACCCAATCAGTAAATTGAATTCGTTCTCAATACTGCTCATAATGGCCAGGGCATAATTAGTTGACTTTTGAAATAAAGTACATGCAGGCTGTTCTCCTCAAACCTATAATATTGGTGTTGAGTATATCGAGGTCACTGATAGTGAGTTTTCTCCATTAGTCCTGCAATTTTGGCGTCACGTTGGTATTTTTTTCCCTTGCAGTCCTCCCTGCATTCCATCTAGAAATAAAGATAATACAAAGCTTTTCCCACTTCAATTGCATTTAGTTTCAATGGGCTGAGTTCTAAAGCACAAAATCTCCTTCTGTGATGCGATTCACGTGTGTCAAGTTCTTAGATATCACTGTAAGTCTCAACCTCAACAAACTTCAAATCTCTCCATAACCTGAAATGGGATGCCTGCAAAACACTTGCTTTCTCGAAATTAAAACGTTCTTTGTTTGCTTGTCTTAAAGTCTAAAATGCAAATTCCAGTTGCGGTTAGTCTCTCGGTTTTATCTAGATTAGATTAGATTACGTACAGTGTGGAAACAGGCCCTTCGGCCCAACAAGTCCACACCGACCCGCCGAAACGCAACCCACCCGTACCCCTACATTTACCCCTTACCTAACATCTTATATAACATACTTTATATTAAATCCACAGCACACGATGAACTTTCTCTGAGAATTTAATGCCTGTCTAACAGATAGCAGTCACTGATTAGCTAGATATTCAGCTTGCCTTCAGATTTATTAATCATCCTCTACTTTTCTCTGTTCCGGTACACTATGTCCTCCTGTTCGTTTAGCGAGATACTCGAAATGGTCTGCCGTGAATCCACAATGCAGCAATAGACATTAATCTAAGTTTACCTTCAAAGAACTGAAATATTTGACCAATGTGAACAATTTGTCTTTTGCTTGGTGAAGTAAACACAAAAAGAACTCCTTCCGTGAATTCACAAACTGCAGTCTCTCACTGAACAACGCCAGACTTCGAGCTATTTCTAAACAGAAGACAGTTGATTGGAGAGACTGATGAAAGAGTCACTGGACGCGAAACAGAACTCTGCTTCATTCCTCGCGATAATGCCAAACTAACTAGGTTTCTCCTGTAATTTTTGTTTTTGTTTCAGATTTCCAGCATCCTCAGTTCGTTGTTTCATTCTTCTCCCTTCTGCCTCCGAGATTAGTTTAAGTGTAATGTTGTAATATAGCACTCAATGAAATTTGATATGTTCCCCTTCATAATGGTCTCTTCTTGACAGAAATAACATTTTTTCCACAAGATTTGTTCCCAAGTAAACTGATCCTTGTCTTGCACGGGAAATTGCAGATGACAGTACGCAAATACTTCTATTCTCGTTGTTCTGATAGACAATACACGTCACTAGTTGCTCTTGTCGGAGCCCTGTCAAACTTTCATAATGCACCATGGAGATTTTGCGCAGTGATCCCTTTGGCCAGTATTGATTGTCAGAATGACTAATTCCGGGGCTGCAGGATATGCTGACCAAAGGAACTGCTGAAATAAAGCCTGGTTGTGCTGAAGAAACTCATTTGGTCTGGCCGCATTTGTTGGATGTGAGAAACAAATTAAATGTTTCAAGTCTAAAATAATTTTTCTTTTGGTTGTCGATGATATTTTTCAACATCATTGGAGTTGCACTCAATCAGACTAACGTGACATACAAACTCTGACATACAAAAACTTCTGACATACAAATTCGAAAATTCTGGTGCAGGAAAAGCACAACCATCAAGCAGTATCTGAGGAGCATGAGAGTCGAATTTTCGACCATCTGACGTGCACATTGCAATAGAAACGCTGTCTTTATGGAATTAGCAACACAGTTGTGTAACACGTAAGTGCCAACCCGTGAACCCGTCTCTATCTGCAATGCTTATTTTCCTATTTGACGTAAATCTCATGGTCATCAATCACCTAACGAAGTCAACATTAGAATATGAGATCAGCTTTTTACAATGTGACCTATTATTACAACTGGGTCTGACACTAAATTCAGTAACTGCTGACCAAAGTTTAAATCTCCATTTCCCCAGCCCGGGCATTTATGATCCATATTATTGTCACAATACCCAGTTTGGCATTGAAAAAAATTGTGACCGAAACTACTCGTTGTAAAAATAGCTGCTTTAAGTCTGACATTAAAATATTTCCTTGCAACACGCTACAGTGATCAATGAGTGTTTCACACTTAATTCCTAGCCTGGTACCCTCTAAAAATCGCAAACGCTCTCTTCGAGTCTTAATTCTGTTGTTGAGCCTGCTATTATTTCCGTACAGAGATCTACACACAGGAAGAGTAGCATCAATTGTCCAATAATTTTAAGTCATGATAATTGACTGGAATGTGTCGGCAATTTAATTGCCTGAAATCATACACATATAAGTACTTACTTAAAGCAGTAAATGTTCCCAATTCCAGTGAACATCCCCAACCTTACTTTCAATCTTGACCGTTTACCACACGTGAAAATATGTAGATTTTAATTTGCTGACAGTAGCTCCAAAGTTGACTTGATACCTTTCTGATTCTTTTTACATTTTGTTACATTTTATTACATTTTAACCATCAGAGAATGCAAATTATGTCAGGGGAGAAAGAAGTAATGCAAGTTTAAGCATCAAGGAATGATTTATTGGTTGATGGAAAATATAACATATGGTGCATTAATAAAACCTCTGGCAAAACAGAAGCAGATGCCAATGCACTTTCAGGACGATGAATTGTTCTTAAAGTGCAGTCACTGTTAAACTTTAAGGATGCAAACTGAACACAAGCCAATTTTCTCAAATTGCAACATGAAAACTACGAGACCATCATTATTTAATTAAATTGCTGACCGATGAAGAACCAACAACACACGGAGCTAAGATCCACCTCCGTGACTGTATACCACGTCAAGGAAGATTTATTTTGAACAAAAAGAACTCAGAAGAGATATTTGGAATCACATCTGAAAGTTTTCCACATCCAAAATGGAAAACAGCCAAATCATTAGCTTTATGGTTTTTGCAGTCAGGTTATGGAAAATATTTTCAACCCATGCAATCTTCCTCCAGGAGTTGGGTGACTTTACAGTGCGACAAAATGAAATAATTTTGTCTGTCAATGATGGAAAAATAAATGAATAACAAAAATATGGATTTTCCCATCAAGGCTGCTATACAGTTCATCTGCAACTAGTCCTATCTCATTGGGTGCTCCATTATTCACATTTCTGTCTTACTCCATTATGCACAATTTCAGCCATGCTCCAACTGTGAACCCCTCCGCATTAGTTCATTATTGAGCAATTTTCCTGTTCCATTATTCAGCCCCCTGCACAGAGCATTTCTTAACTCCGACAACCCTGTCAGAAACTTTCGAATTTGCAGTGCATGCCATTTTATTTTGTTCACAAAAGTGTTGTTGAGTTCTGAGAATGTTGAAAGAGAAACCCCCCAAAAAAGCTTGTAAAATAAAAGTTCTTACATGTGAACTTCGGCTGTTTTCATTGTCGAAGTTTTGCCCCACTGTCCAAATGTCTGATTACGTTCATTAACAATTTTTCGCTGAAGAAGGTGATAAATGAATCCTTTCTATTCTGTGATTTTATATGAGAGAGATGACAACTCCACAGATCGAGTGTCTATTGAAAATGTAACAAACTGTTTAAAACTATCGCTGCTGCCGTTCGCTGAACAGATCTGTTCTGACATACAGTATTTCATTGACATACGCTCAACTTTCATCTCTGTGTTCTTCATCGAGTAAGTTTCCTCTGAGACATTCGTCCTAGATATTTTTTAAATCCGTCAAGGAATACAAAACACTGGAATCTAGTGTCTTTTTTTAATTGTAAGCCATATCAGTGAAATTACCGGCTTTTAACTACTGGGTGATAGTGGCCTGAAATTACATAAAACTAAGAACTGGAGACGTTGAAGGTCTGAAGCAAAAGCAGAGATTGCTGGTGAAACAGGTCTCGCAGCATCTGCAGACAGAAATTAGAGTTAATGTTTTGGTCCAAGTGTCCATATTCGGAACACTGTTGTAAACTATTTTCAGAACAATAGTGCAACCAGTATTCAGAACACTGTTGGAACTATTATCCAGAACACTGTTGTAACCATCAGTCAGAACACTGTTCAGAGCAACAAAACATGTGCATTGCTGAAGAATGACTCCCTGCCCCTCCCTCTCCCGCTCTCCCCACTCCCTCTCCAAAACCACAACCTCGATTCTGCAGACTAAATGGCTAATTAATCACGTCGAAGTCAGCCAATAGGAAGTTATTTTTGGTGTCTTTGATTTCCATTCATTTAGTTAAATAAAACATATGCAATTGATTATTTTGTTTCTGCATTTGGAATCGTTCGTCTGAATGCATCGGCAGTGCAATGAGCTTCTTGGGACACATAAAGAATGTATTTTTAAGTTTATTTTATTTCGTATAGAAGCATTTCAATTTTTCTGAAATTCACATGGAAACTCGTTTTATTTTTTTTCTAAATTGTTACTTGAAATTTGTTGCAGTTGATCCAAACTTCATGAACTATGATAATTATTTCCTGGTTTGCCTGGTTTGGAGGGTAGAAACTGTGCGGAGAGTTTGGACAAACCTGTTTTAATTTAAACGTTGAACGTAAACCAGCAAACTGACAGAAGTTTACAAGTTTATAAGAGGCATGAATATAATGGACAGTCAGTGGTTTGTTTTCCTCCCAGCCAAAATGTCAATTACTGGAGGATCTAGGTTTCAGGTAAAGGTGTTAAGTTTAATTGAGATGTGAGATGCAAGTTTTTCCTTACATATAGGATGGTAAGTGTCTGGAATGGACTGATAAAGGAAGTGGTGGAGACAGACACAACGCTAATGTTTAACAGATATGTTGACAGATCTGTGAATCAGCAGGAGTGCGAGGGTATGGACCACGTCGAGACTAAAGCATTTTGAATTAGAAAGGCATCATGTAGTGGTGCAGTCCTGATGTGTCAGAGGGTCTGTTCTTGTGCTGTATCATTATTTGTCTTTCCTTGTTGAATCAATCCTACCACTACGTAATAGGCACTGTGGCCCTGTGCAGGAACGCTGGTTCGATTCCAGCCTCGGATGACTGGCTGTGTTGAGTTTGTACATTCTTCTTGTGTCTGTGTGGGTTTCCTCCGGGTGCACCAGTTTCCTCCCGCAATCCAAAAAATATGCTGGTCAGGTGAATTGACCATGATAATTTTTTTCATGGTGTTACGTGCATCAATCAGAGATAAATATGGGGATTGGGTCTGGGTGGGCTAGTCTTCGGAGGGTTGATGTGGACTTGATGGGCCAAAGGGCCTGTTTCCATACTGTAGGGAATATAATCTAAAAAATGCGATCGTCAAACCAGAGCAAAATTTCCTAATCGTTATTAGGTAACTGGTCACGACAATAAACAAATGAAACAAAGCAAAAGGACTGGAAAACTGGCCTCAAGCGAATAAAAATTGCTTGTTTTGACTGAATAGTAATCACATGCCATCAACTTGTATGTGGGAACTATCACAATGGGTTGTCACACATATTGCTACTGTAGGTTGGAATGGCTCGCAAAGTACGGACAATTGCAGAACAGTACCAATATCAGTGAGTTTGCCAATAGTACCAATATCAGGGATATGTGACAGCAGGGAAGCTGCACGTCATGTTGCCAAACGAACATCTCCGTTTGCTTTTGCTTTTGGACCTCTTCTCAGATCAGGATTAATGAACAGTGCCAGGATACATCGATGCTCCAAGATTAGAGTGTGGTGTTGGAAAAGCGCAGCAGGTCAGGCAGCATCCGAGTAGCAGGAAAATCGACGTTTCAGGCAAAAACTCTTCATCAGGAGTTTTCAGTTTTTCTGCCAGAAATATGGATTTTCTACTCCTTGGATGCTGCCTGACCTGCTGTGTTTTTTTTTCCGCACCACTTTAATCTTGACTCTAATCTTCAGCATCGGCAGTACCCTCTTCCGCCTACATGGATTCTCCAGGTTTACCATAAAACGTGGTCCCCGACGGGCGGAAGGGCATGAGATTATTTGCTAATATATGCTTACTGCACATATTCACCACTTTATATATGTATTATATATAAATTGCTTAAAATATGTTTACTCTTTTCCTTAACACATTTGCCAATCGATGTTCGGTTACTACCAGTGCACGTGGCTAAAGTGATCAGTGCTATGTATATACTTAAATATCAGATATTGTTTTATTATATCGAACGGAATCGACACTCGAACCATAACAGACGGGTCGATTGTGGATGAGGGCAACTTGACAGTTAAAGGACAGTTTAGATTGAGGTTGTGAGTGATCATGAGAGAACGTTTTGTAGGGGGTAAAATAACGTTTGGGAGAAAGGAATAGCCAATCCAGCCTTCTCTTCCTTTCAACTAGCTCATTCGTCTTGTGACATGACTTTTGCTTCAGTTTCTTCTCTGTCTTTCTGAACCGTGGATCCCTCATTGATCACGAAAAGTAAACTTAACTATGATGAAATAAATTCGCAAGTTCCTCTGCACAGATGAGTAATTGTGACGTCCAATAGAATTTTCATAATGCGAGAAAACATCCTCTTAGCACATGCATTGTCAACACCACTTAGAATATTACAACTTCATCAAGTTCATCTCTCATTTGAAAATGTGATAAGTGTTAATTATTCTGGCCAAAATTTCCTTCGTGAAGAATCCATCCTCTGTGGATTCAATCATGTGAACGTTCATATGACTGCCTCCAACTCAAGTATTTCTGATCCACACTCGGGAGAACAATAGTAATGTAAACAATAGTCAAACACGTATCCAAGGAATGCTCTGTGAAGTGATGCCAAGATATTCATGCATTTAATGCCATCTTCCTTCCGGTTAAGTCCAAGACTTATTTCTATTCCTGACTGGTTATACACTTGCATGCACCTGTGAGCAGGCACCAGCAGCAGAAATAAGTACGGCACTGGCTTGGGTCAGGGCTACAATCAAGCATGCTAGGACCTGTCGTCAAACTAGCTTACTAATAATACAGCCAGGACATGCTAAAGTCTACCCTTAAAGCTGTAACTTGCGTTTTAGTGCCTTGACCAAATAAGGCAGGTTTTATCGTCGTCCGCTCGATGTGCTGGCGCTGCTGTTACCTGGTATGGAGCAGGAATGTGGTTTGGGTAACATTATCTCTGTGATTCAAAAGTAAGGACATCAAAATGGATCTAGCTTAGCTCTCTTCAATATGCATTTGTATCATGTTCTATTTTTCTCTTAGTCCAAAGTCATCGGCCTTGCATTTGTTTCTACATTCTGTCGAATATGACAAGTTGCTCACATGTATCTTTTTTATACTTTTATTTTGTCGTTCTCAACACGTGATATCCAACTTATATATAGAGTGGAACATTTTAGATACAACGATCTAGAACACATTACCTAAGTAATTCATGTGAAAATCTTAGTGCTGACATTGACACTGCACTCGTCCTGGAATTACTGCTTGCAAATTCGAATTCTATATATTCGTCGCAGCTCTGCGCTTCCTTTTAATTGATATGTCATGGTCATTATTTCAATCAGCATCGTTGATCTCTTAAAGTATCTTGTCATAATTGATGCAGCGACCTCAAGACTGCTTTGTTGGGATGCAAGACAACTATTATGGTTACTTTAGCAATCCTGTCTGATCAGGAGGAGGCTCAGTCATTTTAACAGACTTCTACCACTACCTTGTGTGACCTATTACAAAGCTAGTTTCTGATCCATCTCGCCATTTCCCTCAATTCAATTTGCTTTAACTTTTGATTCACATTCCCATGTGAGATCTGGTCAAAAACGTTGCTAAAATCTGTGTAAGCTCCATTAACGGAATCTCCTGCATCTGCACACTTGATCACATTTTCAAAACATTCTAACAAGTTACATAGCCATGACCTCCCACTGACAAAGCCATGCTGACTATCCCTAATTACCCCATGCCTTTGCAAGTAGGCTGTTAATTTTGCATCTGCCCAATTTTCTCCAATCATTTCCCTAGCACTGATGTGAGACTCACTGGTCAGCTTCATCTCTACCACCTTTCTTAAAAAGTGGCGCCACATTTGCCGTAATCCAGTCATCCAGTCCTCTGGCTCCAGTGGCCAGAGGATTTAATCATTTGTGTCAGAGTCACTGCCGTTTCTGACATAAATGATTAATCAGAGCCAGGGGGTTTATTGGGTTTTGTTTTAGCCAGCAGAGCCTCCAACCCCTTCCCATTTCTACGCCAAGCAGTGCACATTCCTCACAGTACTTTTTCCTGAATTCTGTACCTACGTTCTCCTTTTCTAGAGTGAAGACCGAATAGAACATATTCACCCAACATCCTTTCAACATCCTGAAGTTTCATACACTCATGGTCTCTAATAGCCCCTACTCTTTTCTTTGTTAACCTCTTCCTTTTAATACGTTTATAAAACATTTTAGTATTCTCCCTAGTCCTGTTGGCAAGTGTTTTCTGATGCCCCATTTTTCTCACTTAATTGTTGTCTTAGGTTCCCTCTTGCTATTACTGCTTTTCTCTAGGGCCGCAACTGGATTGCTCACTTTAGACTTGCTAGAAAGACCTACTTTTCTTTCTTAACTAGTCGTTAAATGCCCTAAACATATAAGGATACCTGAATGCTTCAATATTTCCTTTGAAAAGCCACATTTGCAACTTGTTCTCTCCCCACCTCCTTTTAGACTGCCCCCCACCCCCATTCCTCTATTGTGAATGTACGCACACGGAGCTGCTCCCAATCTACTGTGGTTAGATTCTGCTTCATTTTAATAAAATCTGGCTTCCTTCAACACACTTTTGTGAAGGGTAGGTCGTGCCTCACAAACATTATTGAGTTCATGAGAAGGTGCTAAAAAATGTGTTACTGGAAAAGCGCAGCAGGTCAGGCAGCATCCAAGGAGCAGGAAAATCAGCTAATTCCTGAAGAAGGGCTTATGCCCGAAACGTCGATTCTCCTGCTTCTTGGAAGCTGCCTGACCTGCTGCACTTTTCCAGCAACACATTTTTCAGCTCTGATCTCCAGCATCTGCAGTCCTCACTTTCTCCTTCATGAGAAGGTGACCAAACAGGTGGGCGAGAATAAAGCAGTTGATGTGGTGTATCCAGTAAAGCATTTGATAAGGTTTCCGGGATGCTATTGCAGAAAAAAGGGAGGCAAGTGATTGTGGGTGACTTCGTCATTTGGATCAGAACTTGGCTAGCTGTAAGAAGGCAGAGGGTGGTGGTTGATGAGAAATATTCATCCCGAAGTATAGTTATTAGTGGTGTACAAAAAGGATCTGTTTTGCGGACACTGCTGTTTGTTATTTTTATAAAGGACCTGGATAAGGGTGTAGAAGGATAGGTTAGTAAATTTGTCGATGACTCTAAAGTTGGTGCAGTTGGGGACAGTACAGAAGGATGTTGGAGTTTTAAGAGGGACATCGAAAAGCTGCAGAGCTGGGCTGAGAGTTAAAAAAATGAAGTTTAATGCTGAAAAATGTGAGGTGATTCACGTAGGAGAGATTAACAGGAATACAGAATACTCGGCTGATGGTAAGATTTTTGGTTGTATGGATGAGCAGGGAGATCTCGGTGTCCATGTCCATAGATCCCTGAACATTGCCACCTAGGTTGATAGGGTTGTAAGGAAAGCATACAGTGTGCTCGTTTTTATTGGTAGAGGGATTGAGTTTCGAAACCATGATGTCATGTTCCAGCTGGTCAAAACTTTGGTGTGGCCATATCTGGAGTATTGCATACAGTTGTAGTTGCCACATTATAGGAAGGAGAGACAATCTTTGGAAAGGGCGCAGAGGAAATTTATCAGGATGTTGCCGAGTATGGAGGTATAGTCTGACGAGGAAATGCTGAGGGACTTGAGGCGTTTTTCGGTTGAGTGAAAAAGATTAAGAAGTGACTTAGTAGAGGCATACAGGGTGATCATTAGATATGGTGGACAATGAGAGCCTTTTTCCTCAGATCATGATGGCTAGCTCGAAAAGACAGAGCTTTAAATTGAGGAGTGATAGAAATAGAGCAGATATCAGAGGTAGGTTCTTCACTCAGTGAATAGGAAGGGCATGGAATGCCTTGTTTACAAGAGTAGTGAACTCGCTAACATTAAGGGAATTTAAATAGTCATTTGATAACATATAGATGATAATGGAATAATGTGAGTTAGAAGGGTTTGAGATTGGTTTTGCAAGTCAGTGCAACATCAAGGGTAGAAGGGTTTATATTGTGCTGTAATTTTCTATGTTCTACGTTCTATCTACCCAAATCTGTCTATCACTGCCCATCTTTTATCTGTCCAGATGAAACTTAAATAGTACAGTGTTGCAGTTACTATCATAAATACGCTCCCCCAATATCGCAGCAAATACTTGTCCACAGAACCATATCCAATAAGTGTCTTCACTTATTGGGTCTTCTACATATTGATACAAAAAAAAATCCCCAGATACGTTTCAAGAATTCCTCACTCGTTAAAGCCTTAACACAATGATTATTCTAATTTATGTTAAGAAATTTGAAATCTGTTCATAAAGTTACCACTCTGAGACACCTCTGTGAATGGTCTTGGTATTTGCTCTTCTATTTCCTGCTGACACTATGTGGGCATCCAATACACTTCCATAAAATAGCTCCTTCTTAACATTCCTAAATTACACCCACAAAGACTCATTTGTGAACCCTTCCAAGATATAATCTCTCCCGATTAAAGCCATTCACTCCTGAATTAATAGTACTATACCACCAGCCGTTTTACACCCCCATCTGTCTGGCCCAAAGATCCTACACCGGTAATGTTGAGTTGCAATTCCAGCCATTTCCTCCGCCATGTATCTGTGAATGCCATGACATGACACTCCCTAGTGTTCATCCGCACCATTAACTCGCACCATTAAGTCTTACCTATTACATTCCTGGCATTAAAGACAAAATGATCCAGCCTTACCTTACTCTCTTGACGACAACATATCTGAACTAACTTTGATTTATTTTCCCTTTGCTGTAGCACGATGTGACTCCGTGTTATCGATAATCTGTCTCCCCTCCACGCCCCACAAGCCACCCTGCACCACATTACCTCCGTACCCTCCCCCCAAACACGGCCAGACTAGTTAAATGCCTCCCAAAAGCATTAACAAACCTACCTACTCAGACGTTTTTCTCAGTGTGATTTAGAGCGTAACGTTTGTGCTTGTCCAGCCTTCCCCAAAACTGATCCCAGTGATCCAGGAATCTAAAACCTTCCCTCTTACACCAATTCTTTAACCACACATTCATCTGTCCCATTTTCTTGTTGCGAGACACACGAGCACTCACCAGAATGATCCAGATATTACAAACTATTTTTTAAAATCTACTGTGTAGCCCCCAGTATTCTTGACACAGGGCCTCATTCTGTAATGTAGCTATATCAACAGGTACCACGATCTCTCTCTCATGATTTTGAGAACTTACGATTATTTCTTCGATTGACAAATGATAAGGCCATTTGACAATGATTTGAAAATTTGAATGAGCATGTTAATTTATTTGATACATTTAAAAGGAAACTAAATATTGGTGTAAGTTCTCATTTTTTTCATTGAGTTGACAGTTTGGGAAGAGGCATCATTTTGGGATTTTTTTGTGGAGTTATGAATAGTTTATTGGCATTGTTTAAGACTGTGGGTCAGATTATATCAAAAGTTACTTCAGGTATAATTGTCAATTAGTTTGCCAGTTGCCAGCGACAACGAGAGGGCAGGCGTTAATTATATTCAAAATAATGTGTTCTTTGGTTTGTACTACCACTTTTCATTTTACGTCAAATCTAAGATGGTCTACCAGTTTTGTAGTGGTGTCTCCCTTTCAGAATGATGCTTCAGCCTAATGCCCAACTCCAGTCATTATTGCTGCAGTTAAACAAAAAACTGTCTGTTTTGCTAAAGGGAGCAGTGCATGTCAAGTGAAGGTAACAATGCTGAACAATCCGCAGTTGGAACATTTTCAGAATGAAATTGTCAAAACTCTCATGACACCAGTCCAAAACATGTTGGAGAAAAGATTACGGATTTCTTTAAGGGAAACTTTATTAATGAAGGGAAGGGGCTGGCTGAAACAGTCTGTGAACAATTCTTTGAGGGTATCTCTACAGCGAACAAAGCAAGGCATTTAAAATGGCATGGAGAACATGAGGCCTTAAGAGGCTAGAGATCAGAGTCAGAAAGTGTGGTGCTGGTAAAGCACAGCAGGTCAGTCAGCATCCGAGAAGCAGGAACGTCGATGTTTCAGACATAATGCCTTCATCAGGAATGTGACATCTTGATGTGCTTTTCAAACTCCACACTTTCCGACATTTAAAACGGCACAGTGATACAGTTCAAAATGTTCCTTTTAGGGGCTTCAGTGTACGAGTAACAAGCACGAAGCACCATGCATGAATAGGAATATTCAGGACTGAATAAAGATTAAAAAAGAGACTTGGCATAAACAAAAGGCAGCAGAACAGCGGAGGCCCTAAAATATGGGAAGTGCAGAGGCGAAATAACAAAAGCTTTAGGAGAGGAAATAGGAACCATGATAAATTCTGGCTAGCAAGATTAGAGAGAATTCAACGATATTCTAACAGTTTATCAAGGGGAAGATAACAACCATGGAAAGAGTAGGGCCCATAAGCGATCAAGGGACAAATTGTGCATGCAGTCAGAGGAAATTTGTAGAATGTCATACGCACTTCCGTCTATCCTCAGAGCAAGAAGGATGCAGTACAAAATTAGAAAGGATTGACTGTAGTGTCCTTGACAATATTGTCAAAACTCATGAGGCATTCCAGGCTTTAGCAAATTTAAACGGGTATAAACCCCAAACTCGAGTTTTCTTTCATTTACTTCTGACTAGTACCAAAGAAATGGAAGATAGCTGTTGGAGTTTGATTCGCTAGAGGTTTCAATGAGTTACTGAGCAAGTCCTTTCGAAATTGCAATCACCAGACTGTATCCACAACAGTGACAGTGAATACGTAGC
The DNA here is from genome assembly GCF_020745735.1 of Hemiscyllium ocellatum. Taxonomy (NCBI): domain Eukaryota; kingdom Metazoa; phylum Chordata; class Chondrichthyes; order Orectolobiformes; family Hemiscylliidae; genus Hemiscyllium; species Hemiscyllium ocellatum. Next base: position 46,633,807 of record NC_083435.1, on the reverse strand, counting down.
TGGGAACTTCATCTTTAAAGGGAAATTGAGAAATTGTTGTGAACTTGTAACAAGGTGTCAGAGAGAACCAGAATTGGATATTCGACTACCGAGTTGGTAGTGCTATGCAACCTTTCCTGAAAGTGAAACAGTAATGAGGAACGGTAGATATCCTCTGAATGACATGTGCCTGTCGTTCCTCAGGTAACAGTAAACTTGAAGATGCATTTGCACAAACTGAGGAATAGATCATCACAAATAAATCAAAATATAACAAGACTTGCTCCTCAGAAAGATAGTTTCCATTATTCATTTATAGGAGAAGGTTAAAAGTGAAAGCTGAAGATACCAGGTTCTTTAAGCTGTTTTCACCAAGTTCAAGTCCAAGTTAAATCCTGCTCACCAAATCGAAGAACCTGTTCACAAAAGCAACTACATGTTTTGTAGTATCTGACAGTGAAAGATGGAGTTGGAAGCTCACAGTGCAAGTGGGCAGGCCATCTGACTTTGATCAACAGAGAGACCGAATGTGGTTGGGTCACCTGGAAGCCAGACGGTCTCCAGAATTGGGCACAGTAGAGAGTCGGTAGAGGGAAGTTTGGGAGCAGATCAGGGTGGGGGGTGAGGAAGTGAATCCGGTGCCGTTTGTGAATTGGGGCACGTCCCAGAGAAAGGCATCGCCGAGTGTGGTGTGTGTGAAATGGCCTGACGGTTAGTTCTGAGATGCGTACATAATTTTGTAGTTTAACTTTTCCTCAACAACTATTTCAGTCAGTTTAATCAGAATTGTCACAAGGGAAGGGTTTGAATTGTGACTGTTCCAGGGTTAACAACAGCCTTGAAACAAAAGCATCAATTTCTCAGCAATACGCTTGAAGAGTTCTATGACGTAAATGATCCTGGAATCCTATGCACTTTCATGAACGGATTGATCAGTAGAAAGCCCAACCCAATAGCTGTCAGTGCAATTTATGTGTGACAGAGATATGCAGCATGGAAACAGAACATTCGGCCAAATTGCCACTGCTGACCAGACTTACTAAATTTGACTGGGCCAGTTTGCCTGCATTTGACCCATATTACAGCAATGGCAGTTTGTTGAATGTGTATAAAAATCATTGTAGTTCTAATAGACCACAATCTGCTCACTGACGACAAAGAGACTAGTAACAAATGCAATCGAGACACCAAATGGCATTTACGTCATGAAAATGCAGAAAGTTAACTGGTGCGCTTTATTTCAATTCATGATAAATCAACCATGGCAATGACAGGCTTACTGACCAATGGCAGATTTAATAGCTGTTAGATAAGACTTGACATGAATGGCAGGCTGTGATGTACTACTTTCGTGAAGGCAATTTGGTTGATAAGGAAGTAGCTGTTGGATGCATTTCGCACATGAAAAGCAATTTCAACCAATCTCATTGTTATGAAGGCCATGTACCTGGCTTGCATGTTGCTAATTTATTGGAGAATATCTGTCTGGATGCCTATGGATTTTTAAGTCACCAGGCGAGGCATGCAGTAATATCGCTATGTATCCAAACTCAGTAAAATTTGATAATGCTTTTCTTGGCATAGGTTATCAAAACATGACCAGTCTGCCGTGCTCTTTGCCAGTACAGTATAAAGGGAGTGAATTAATTGTAGTGGGCATTTCAAGAATACAGGTAATATCAGGGAGGGGGAACCTTGTCAGTCTGAAACACGTGAGTCACGCCAGCAACACAACACCCCTCATCCATTGAATGAATCATTGCATTCAAATGATGATGCCCTGGGCATTTGACTTAGCCATGGAAATCTGTCGATATCATCCACATCAGAGAATAAATCGTTGGCGGGGAGGAGGCGGTGGTGGGAGTCGCTGGGAAGAGACTATTCTCCGATTTGTGACATTATTTTCACCGAATCAAATAGCACCTTCTTTAATTTCTGTGACAAACTGTTACTTTCACAAACTCATTACGAATATTGTTATCATCTCCAGGATCATACCAATTGGACAGAAAGACGGAGAAGTCCCACGTTAGTCATTTGACAGATCCAGCGACATGGTTCTGAGTTGTTATGTCTGATCTATTGTCACTGGAGCATCGAAGTCTTTCAGATATGATCACAGTCCCCGAAGATAATCAAAGGGCCACAGCCTCTGCAATTTCTCTGCGTATGGTGGAAATGCACCGGAATTCACTCAGACACTGAGGAGAAATACGAACAGCAATATCTGTTGTCATACAGCTTTCACGGCTCAGTTGGTTGAAGATCTAAAGATGGAAGCTAAACCTCAACGCATCTACACCCCGTGGAAAACACAGGCAGGTGGGCAGAGGAGATAGGCGCACCTATTAATGAGAAATGAAAATAATAGCAAGAAAGGATGTAGGGTGAGAGGATAAGAATCAGTGTGGGTAGAGGTGAGAAACTACGAAATTTAGAAAAATTCTTCTCAGGAACTCCATAAAATATTAATCCATTAATGATTTTTTTGATGTAATTTCTATCTTCGTTGAAAACACGACCACTCTGCCGCCCATGTCTCCTACACTGAGATGAAAATAACCTACATACCCTTCATTTTATTAACATCCATGTGCATATCCAAGATGTTTTTAATTTTCAATAATATATCTTAATCTACTATCATGACACGCAATGGTTTGTATGCACCCACCATTCTAAGTGCAAACAAAACTACCTTTGACATCGCCTCTAAACCTTCTTCCAATTACCTTACAATTATGGACTCTCGTGACAGGCATTTCAGCCCTGAGGAAACGTTTTAGGCTATCTATCTATGCCTCTCATCATATCGTTCACCTCCATCAAATCATTTCCCATGTTTCGTCACACCAATGTGAAAAATCCGAGCTCCCTGTACATTTCTGTATAAGACATGCAGCAGCCTGATAAATCTCCTCTGTACGATATCTAAAGCTTTCACATACTTCCAATAATGAGGTGAAAAGAACAGAACACAATATTCCAAGTTTGATCTATTCAGGGCTTTATACTCCTGCAACATATCGTTGCAACACTTACACTCAACCCACTGCTCCTGAAAGGTGACACACCATGCGTTTACTTAACAACCCTATCAACCTGGGTGGCAACTTCCAGGGATCTATGAGCATGGATCCCAAGATCCATCTGTTCCTCCACACTGCCAAGAATTCTGCCTTTAAAAGTGTAATCTGCATTCTAGTGAGATCTTCCAAAATGAATCAATTCATATTTTCCCGTATTGATATTCATCTGCCACTTATCAGCATAGCTCTGCATCTTGTTAATATCCTGTTTAAACACACACCAGCCTCAACGCTATCCACAACTCCACCTATCTTCACCTCATTGGCAAACTTACCAACAAACTCTTCCACTTCATCATGCAAGTCATTTATCAAGATCACAAAGAGCAGAGGTTCCAGGACATATTGGGATGGCACGGTGGCACCGTGGTTTACACTGCGTCCCTCACAGCGCCAGAGATCTGGGTTCAATTCTTGCCTCAGGCAACTGTCTGTGTGGAGTTTGTACATTGTCTGCGTGGGTTTCTTTCGGGTGCTCCGGTTTCCTCCCACAGTCCAAAAATGTGCGGGTAAGGTGAATTGGCCATGCTAAATTGCCCGTAGTGTTAGGTGTAGGGGCAAATGTAGGAATGCGTCTGGGTTACTCTACAGAGAGTCGGTGTGGACTTGTTGGGCCGAAGGGCCTGTTTCCACACTGTAAGAAATGTAATCCATCCTAATCTAACATATCTGTGGAACACCACTAGTGCCTGAGATCCAGGCAAATGCTTTCCATCTATGCCCACCCTCTAACTTCCGTGGAAATCTGTACCCAAACAGCCAACTTTCCCTGCATCCCATGCCTCCTTGCTTTCTAATGAGCCTACAATGGAGAACTTTATGAAAAACCTTTCTAAAATCCATATATAACCACATCCACCGCCCTACCCTAATCAATGGATTTTGTCACATCCTTAAGGAATTCCTTAAGTCATGTGAGGCATGACCTACCCCAGACAAAGCCATGCTGACTATTTCTAATCAGGTTATGCTTTTGCAAATACCCACAAGTCCTTTATCTCAGATTCCTCTCCAATGATTTGCCCCACACAGACTTGTAGCTAATTGGTCTGTAATTCCAAGGGTTATCACTATTGAACAATGGAACCTTACAACCATCTGAGACTACCCCAGTGGGCAGTGAGGATTCCATCTTCATCGCCAAAGGCACAACAATCTCTTTCCTTTCTGTAGAACCTTGCTTATATCCGGTCTGCCCAGGGGACTTATCTGTCCTTATGTTTTTCCAAAGTTCCAGCACATCTTCCTTCCAAACATGAACCTGTCCGAGCATATCAGCCTGTTTCACTCTGTCCTCACAAGCGAAAATGTCCCTCTCATTCGTAAATACTCAAGCAAGGTATTCATTAAGGATCTCCTGTACCTCCTCCGACTGCAGGTACAAGTTCCCTCCACTATCCCTGATCAGCCCTGCCCTCACACTGTCATTCTCCGATTCCTCACATCTGATTTCCTTTTTCCTACCTGCAACAGTTTTTCATGCCTCCTTTTAGATACTCTAAGTCTATTGTTGAGTTCCTTCCTGGCTACTTGGTAAACTTTTCGAGTCCTGTCTGATCCCTGCATTTCTTCCACTTGATTGATTGTTACACATCTCTTGTCATCTTCACCCTGCAATCTCTTTCTTGCCTCAGTGGTACAAACTCATGCAGGACTCAACAGTCTTCACATTTCTGTTGTGCATTTCTCTGAGAATATCATCATCCAAAGCGATATACTTATTATTGAGAGGAAGGGGTATCCCTGCACTAACTTCCTATTCCCTTTTCCTCACCTACCGTTCACCCAGCTACCGTTATTCTGTAACTTTGACGTCTCCACCTCCCTGTAACTCTTATCTATCATCCCCTCAGCCTCCAAAATGATGCGAAGTTCATCTAGCTCCTGATCCAGTTCCTTAACGTATTCTGTGAAGAGCTGGAGTTTGGTGCACTTCTCGCAAAGGAAGTCAGCAGAGACACGAGCGATGTTCCTTCCCTCCAATATCCTGCAATGCGACTGTCCATGCTTCCATCCTCTCAACTCTCAATCGCCAAAAGAGATTTTTAAAAAAAACATCCTTACCTGAACAACTCTCCACAAGTCTTCCTTTTTTTTGTTTCGAGGAGGACGAGGAGTGGGAGACACTACACGTGCAGTGTTATGGGCTTAACAACTGCCCGAATATATTAGTTCACGTACACAGAAGTTCCCTTGACCTCGTCTGCTCCAATTCAGCCTATGCTGCGCTGATTCACGAGGTAAACATTTTATATTGAAATTTACCTTTCCGGTGCCCTCTGACTCACTGCTACTAAAATTAATATAGTGTGAGAACGCACAGACAATGAGCATAACTTTAGAAATAATTCAGGAAAAATTACACACTGTGGATCAAGCACATCGGAATTTAAAAATTAACCCAAGAGAAGGTAGCATCAGACAGGGAAAATATTCTCCATGAATATGAACAGATTAAACAAATTCACACAGTAACTGGTTCTTACCAGGAATACCAACGATTGCGAGGATGGGATAGTAAATGTTTTCTATTTGTATAATCACTGGTGGACTCATACTCAGATTGAGGTGATATTGTTTCTCTGTGCAGGCAGCCTTTCTAAGTTGAAAATAACTGTCTCATTCCTAGCAGTGGGAAACCCTCAAGTGACATTGAGAAAAACAAAATAATTGAGGTAATTATAGGCAGATAAACCAATAAGTTATTGGAAATCATAATTGCTGCTGCCTTTCGGGAATACTATGCAATGATGTTACAAGTTAAAATAATAAGGATAGCAAAGTATTATCGTAATCGAGCATTTCAAGCAAAATAATTTTACATCAACATTCAAAATTGATAGCACAAGGCCGCTGAATTTGATGTCGTGGGCGCCATATATACAAAGAAGAAAATGTGTTTTTGTTTGCAGTGCATTTATTTCTTACACTTGAGTGTAAATGAAGAATCTGGTCTATTTCTACCAATACATGTTATTTATCATTTAAAACTATATTGGTGGATATAGTAAATGAGGTGTATGTAATCCAGCTATTTTCGAGTGACATAACTAGGTACATGCAGATAATCAGTCCCTCAGCGGAATAAAGATATTTTGCTTTTAGCATCTGAATACGTGTTACAGTCGAAAAGGCCTTCATGAGTTAAGATGCCATTTAATTGTCATTCCACTGATATTTTACATTATGCTGACTGGAAATTTGAGTTGTCGATGATTTCCTGTTTAAGTGACACTATTATCAGTAGATACCTCATGGTCTATTCATGTACACGGATGCATATTGATACATTCAGCACCACATGCGTAGTTTTCATTTCTTATTTTAATATTCTATTCCAAATTGAATAGGTAAAACCCCATCTGTCTCTGTGGCGCAATCGGTTAGCGCGTTCGGCTGTTAACCGAAAGGTTGGTGGTTCGAACCCACCCAGGGACGCCACGTTGTTTTTATCTCGCCTTTCGCTCTACACGTACATTTCTGATCTTTCCTGTGAGGCAGCACGATGGCATAGTGGTTCGCCCGTCCAATGTTGCTCACTTTCACCACTTCATTATTTTTTCAAGATGAGAACATCCAAAAACACGGTGTAGTTTCACACAATCATTGAGACTTCACCATCCAGACACTTCATGGAGGATCATAGAAACTAAACAAGATGGAAACAAGCCCTTCAGCCCAACAAGTACACACCAGTCCTCCCTCCTCTGATTAATGCACCAAACACTATGGGCAATTTAGCATAGCCAATTCACCTAACCTCCACACCTTTGGTCTGTGGAAGGAAACCGGAGTAGCCTGACGAAACCCACGCAGATTCGGGGAGAATGTGCAAAATCCACAGAGACAGTTGCCCGAGGCTGGGATTGAAACTGGGAGGCACCAGGGCTAGCCACTGAGCTACTGTGCTACCCCCTAAAACGGCGGTGTATAGAACCCCAACAGTTGTTGTGGTTCTGTTCGCCGGAGCTGGCAATTTCTGTTGCAAACGTTTCGTCCCCTGTCTAGGTGACATCCTCAGTGCTTGGGAGCCTCCTGTGAAGCGCTTCTGTGATCTTTCCTCCGGCATTTGTAGTGGTTTGAATCTGCCGCTTCCAGTTGTCAGTTCCAGCTGTCTGTTGCAGTGCTCGGTAATATTGGGTCGATGTGCTTATTGATTGAATCTGTGGATGAGTGCCATGCCTCCAGGAATTTCCTGACCATTCTCTTTTTGGCTTGTCCTATGGTAATAATGTTGTCCCAGTCGAATTCATGTTGCTTGTCATCAACAGAAACACAACAACTAACACCCGAGCTACAAATCTTCTCACAAACTTTGAACCCCAACTGTGTGGAAGCAGACGCTTCAGCCCAACAAGTCTACACTGAGCTTCTGAAGAGTACCCCAGTCAAACTCATTGTCCTACCCTATTACCTCACATTTATCCCTGACTAATGCACTAATCTACACATCCCTGAACACTATGGATAATTCAGCATGGCCAATTCAGCTAACCTACACATCTTTGGATTGTGGGAGGAAAGCGATGTATGCAGGGAGAATGTGCGAAGTCTCCACAGGCAGTGGCCCGAGGGTGGAATCGGACCCGGGTCCCTGGTGCTGTGAGTCAGCAGTGCTAACCAACTGCCCAAACTCAACTAAGTCATTCAGAACCATTTCCTTATTTAACCCCACAACTCTGCAAGTTTACTTTCTTCAGGTTTTCATCAAATTGGAACATATGAGTGACTCACCAACAAACAATTTGGAGGCATAAATACCAGATTATCACAAACATTAGTATATTTCTCCCCACAATGTACAATACTGTAAGACTGAAACTCTTAATGGGATCAAATAACGGAAATCACTCTTCACGGCATGATTTCATTGACCTCAAGATATTTCTCAAATCACCAGAGAATCAAATTAGAAAAGAAAACTTGGCATTTCGAACATCAAACTTACTATTAACTAATCATTAACTTACAGAAGAATGGAAATTGATATTATTACAAAACAAGTTTCAAAACTAAACTGAAGTTTCATTAATTGAATCACATTCTTCCTATTGCCACGGATTTTAAAAGTCTGACACAGGCTCACTGCCTTTATTCCTGATGAAGGGCTTTTGCCCGAAAAATCGATTTCGCTGCTCCTTGGATGCTGCCTGACTGCTGTGCTCTTCCAGCACCACTGATCCAGAACATGACCTCTTTCCATGCAGAAGGACTTTCCAACATGGCTGGCCATTTCTTCCCACTGGGATACTGTGCTGATCCATGTTGGTATCTGAAACACGTCGGCAACATTTGATGCTTCATCCTCCGGGTTCCAGTGAATCCCATCAGCACTCAGATCCCTCTCCAACATTTGACAAAATCTGGTCTACCCTAAGTCCACCCATATGCACTTTTCCCATAAATATATACTTTTCGTTGTGGCTCAAAGCATATTCTGTCTTGAACATGCACAGCTCATAGTCATGGAGAATTCTAAGATGCACAACTCCTGTTGGCAAATTTCTTCTCATGCTAAATTACTGATATATTATTGATTTATCATGAGGTTCTGATACGATGCTCTGAACTTCCCAGTCGAGAGAAATGTTTTCTTAGATTCAATCCTGCCCGATCCCTGATGAATTTCCATTTCCACTCAGTCTATTTCTCAGTTAATTCTTCGAAATTTCACGAAATATATGTCTGCTCATTTTCTCTCGGAAAACCACTCACATCCCCTGGAACAAATCTGCCCTTCCTTTGATTACGGAATCAAAATTGCTCCTACTTTTCATCTAGGCTCTGAAAAATTGAAAACGACTGTAATCTGTTACTCAAAACCTGCTGTAACAAAAATCAACATCCGATTTATCTCGTGGACATAAAAACAGAAGTGTTTGTAAGGATGTGAGTAGCTCCGCAGTGATTAATTTTGAAAATTCACTTTTACTGTTAAAAAACATGTAAAACCAGAGGCAATGTGTCATAAAACAAACTTTATCTCGCCAGCCCCATATTTTATTTTTAAGTATCAGCCTTCAAATACAATTTGGAGTGTACTAGTTCTGAGAGGTAATCAAGGCCGCGAAGCCAATTAGGGTTTTCATCATCGAAGATATGAATTAAATGGGCGGGATAGGTGTTAATAAAATCATAAGGGATGTGGATAAAGTGAATAGCTAAGGAGTCCAAAGGTAGAAGGTAAAGATTTAAGGTGACGGGCAAAGATATTTTTAAAGAGTGAGGAGTAAATTCTGCATGACGTGTGTATTGCATATTAGATTGAGTGGCCAGATGAATATTAATAGTAAGGGTGTGGAGGGATATGGGGACACACTGGCAAATTGGATTCAGTCAGATGGGATGCTTGGTTGGCACAGGAAATTCCTGATGAAGGGCTTATGCTGGCAACATCGACTCTCCTGTTCCTCCGTTGCTGCCTGACCTATTGTGCTTTCTCAGCGGCCCCTTTGGGACTCTGATTCTCCAGCTTCTGCAGCCTTCTCTTTCTCCAAACAATCACCGTAACCTAATACTGATATCCCTCCGAATCCCTTGCACCCTTTCGCTGCAAAGATCATGCCAAGCTTCCTCTTTAAAATATCTAATAAATCGCCACCAATTGTTTCCTATGTGAGGGAAATCACAGGTTCACAACTCACTCAATGATGTAATTCTCCCTCATCTCAGTCCTGGATGGATAGCCCTTATTCGTCAATTGTGACTCTGGGTTTTGGGCTTCCCCAACATGCTGCATCGAGCCTGTCCTGTTCCATTACGATTTGGTATATCTCTATGAGATCTCCAGTTTATCCAGTCTTTCTTCATATGTAGTCCTGCCATTCCTGGAATCAGTCTGTTGAATCTTCGCTGGATGACCAGGTAGATTGGTGAGCGCTGGGCGAGGCAAATCATACACGATTCTCCTGTGGCTTTCCCCCCTCAAAAAAAATACCTTAAACAATACTGTTGGTGGAGACAGCCAAAAGAGTAGTGGCGCAAGAGAAATGCTTCTGACTGATACAGAAGTTAAGACATTTAGGGGAGGCAACAGAACAACCAGGAATGAGGAATATGTTGAATTAGATTGCATTCATTTGAATGCAAGCGGTATGATAGACAGTGCAGCTGATTTCAGGGCATGGATGGGAGAGTGGGACAGGAATATCAGAGCTATTGCAAAAGCATTGCAGAGAGAAGAGAAATGCAGGTAGCATAATGTTACAGGGAACAAGAAAACTAAATCACAGCAGGATTCATACTCGTATTGGGAAAATCCTAAGGAGTGTTGCTGACCAAAGAGACCTGAGAGTGCAAGTTCATGGTTCCTTGAATTCCAAGTATAAGGGATAATGAAGAAGGCACTTAGTATGCTTTCCTGTCTTGGTCAGAGCATTGATTAGAGTATTAGGATGTCAAGTTGCAGCTGTACAGGATATTGGTTAAACAGCGTTTGGAATATTTCATGCAATTCTGGTCTCCTTCCAACCGGAAGGATGTTGTGAAACTTGAAAGGGCTCAGAAAGGATTTAAAAGCATGTTGCCAGGTTTGGAGGTTTTGAGATACAGGGAGAGGCTGAATAGGCTATGGGTGTTTTTATTTTGGAGCGTCAGAGGCTGGGGGGTGACCTAATAGACGTTTGTAAAATCATGAGGAGAATGGATAGGATAAACAGAAATGGTCTTTTCCCTGCGGTGGGTGAGTCCAGAACTAAAGGGCATCGATTAAGGCTGCCAGGGAAAGATATAAATGGTATCTAAGGGGCAGCTTGTTCACACAGAGTGCAGTGCTCTATGGAACGAGCTGCCAGAGGAAGTGGTGGAGTCCAATATAATTACAGCATTTAAAAGGCATTTGGATGTGTACATGAATAAAAAGGGGTTAGTGGGATGTGGGCATGGTTCTGGCAAATGGGAGGAGACTAGGTTAGAGTATATGCTCGGCCTAGTTGCGTTGGAGTGAAGGATCAGTTTCTGTGCTGCATATCTCTATGACTCTGTGATTAAGAGAGGAAGGCGAGTTGCATTTTTGACTTGGGAAAATATTATGGCCGTAGTTTGAGATGAGATTTATGTGAGACCGTCCAGAGATGCTATATGGGTGAAATCAAGAAATGGGAAGGGCGTGCTCACTTTGATGGGATTGTACTGTCAACCTGCAAATAGTCAGCAGGAAATTAAGCAAATCAGTAAGTAGATCTTACATAGTGATGAACCAGGTTGTAATACTCAGAGATGTTACCCTTCCAAACATAGACCGGGACTGCAATCGATGGGGAGGAATTTATTAAATCGATTTTTAAAAATCACAATCAAAAGTCAGGTGGTCCTACGAGAGAAGTGGCAAAAATCAACGTCCTCTTTGAAACAAAGCTGGGAAGTAACTGAGTTGTTAGTGAGGGAGAAGTCTAGGACAAGTGACAATAATTCTACCAGCGTTAACATAGTTGTGGTAAAAGATAGTTCCAAACCACAAGTCAAATTACTAAATTGGGTATCACCAATTTTGATGGCATCAAACAGCAACATTCAAACCCTGTTTGAGGCAGGCAGTTCGATGTTAAAGAGTTGTGTGAAAAGTGGAAGGCTTTCAAAAGTAAGCTAACGAGATTTCAGACCCATTGTGTTCCTGTTAATTTGAAGAGCAAAGTTAGCAAAGAAGGAGATACTGATTGGCTAGAGATAGGAAGGCACTGGTCAAGAAAAACGAGGAGGCATATGTCAGGTAACGATGGATGGGGTCAACTAAAAACACCGAGGAGTCTTTGGTGATGTTGTAGTCCACTTGGAGGGAATCAGAAAGGCAAAAATGAAACGGGAGATAGTTTGTCAGATAGAGAAAAGGAGAATCCAAAGAGATTCTGCAGGCATGTTAAAGGTAAAGGAGTAACTAGGATTACAATAGGCACCCCTAATAATCAACAAGGCTGCCTTAGCGTGGAAGCGCCGGAGATGGATGAAATCCTTAAATAAAATTTTGCTAAACAAGTATGAACAGTGAACAGACATGAAAGTTCTGGGATTACCAGCAATAAATAGTGATGTCTTGAAAAGAGTTCACATTGGAGAAGATGAGGAATTGGAGCTCTCACAATGCATAAAGGTAATTAATAAAGTGAGACAGGGATCAGTGCTGGGGTCTTAGTGATCTACAAATAGGTAATAGAGTGAGACAGGGATCAGTGCTGGCGTCACAGTGATTTACATTGTAACTAATGGAGTGTGACAGGGGCCCCAATGATGTACAATGTCACTAACCCATCCTATTCATATATCCATCGAAATGCCTCTATAATTGCAACATTTAAGAGGCATTTGGATAGGTATATAAATAGGAAGGGTTTGGAGGGATATGGGCCGGGTGCTGTCAGGTGGGTCTAGATTGAGTTGGGATATCTGATCGGCTTTGATGGGTTGGACCTAAGGGTCTGTTTCCATGCTGTACATCTCTATGACTGAGACAGGAATCAATGCTGGGGTCTCACTGATTTACAATATGACTACTGGAGTGAGATAGGAATCTGTGCTGGAGTCTCACTAATATGCAAGGAAAGTAATGGAGTGAGACAAGGATCAGTGCTCGGGTCTCAGTGATTCCCAGTGTAACTAATGGAGTGAGAAAGGTGTCACTCCTGGTGTGTCAGTGATATTCGAATTAAATAATGAGACGAGACAGGGATAGTGATGAGGTCTCAGTGATTTACGATATAACTAATTGAGCGAGACAGGGATTGGTGTTGGCATCTCAATAGTTTGCAGTGTAACTAATGGAGTGCAACAGTAATCAGTGCTGGGGTCTCAGTGATTTGCACTGCAATAATGGAGATAGACAGGTATCAATCCTGGGGTACCAGTGAAATACAATGTTAACAATGAAATGAGACTGGAATCAGGGCTGGAGTCTTAGTGAGTTACAATGTAACTATTGGAGTGACAAAGGGATCAGTGCTTTGGTCTCAGTGAGTTACAATGCAACGACAGGAGTGAGACAGATATCAATGCTGGGGTCTCAGTGATTTGTAATATAATGCATGGAGATAGGCATCAGTGCTGGGATCTCAGTGAATTATTATGTAACTAGTGGAATAAGACAGCGATCAGTGCTGAGGTCTCAATGCCGTACAACATAACTCATGGAATGAGACGAGGATCAGTATTAGGCTCTCAGCGATTAACATGATAACTCATGGTCTGAGACAGAGATCAGTGCTGGCAACTCAGTGGTTTACAGACTAACGCGTAGATTCAGACAGGGATCAGTGCTGGCATCTCACTGAACCCCCAATATAACTAATGGAGAGAGACAGGGATCAATACTGGAGTCTCAGTGATATGCAATGTAACTAATGGTGTGAGACAAGCATCAGTCCTATGGTCGCAGTGATGGACAATGTTACTAATGGATTGAGAAAGGATCAATGCTGGGGTCTCAGTGATTGACACGATAATGCACGGAGTGTGACAGTGATCAGCGTTGGGGTCTCATTGACTTACAACTTAACTCATGGAGTGAGACAGGGAGCAATACTAGGTTCTCAGTGATTGACACGATAATGCACGGAGTGAGACAGGAATCATTGCTGGCAACTCACTGATTTACAGTGTAACTCATTGATTGAAACAGGGATCAATGCTGGGGTCTTAGTGATACATAAGTTAAGTAATGGAGTGAGACAGGGATCAGTGCTGGGGTCTCAGTGATATACAATGTAACTAATGGGGTGAGAGAGGGATCAGTGCTGGGGTCTCAGTGATTTACAATGTAACTAATGGAGTGAGAGAGGGATCAGTGCTGGGGTCTCAGTGATTTACAATGTAACTAATGGAGTGAGAGAGGGATCAGTGCTGGGGTCTCAGTGATTTACAATGTAACTAATGGAGTGAGACAGGTATCAGTACTGGGGTCTCAGTGATTTACAATGTAACTAATGGAGTGAGACAGGGAGCAGTGCTGGGGTCTCAGTGATTTACAATGTAACTAATGAAGCGAGACAGGGATTATTGCTGTCATCTCAATGGTTCATAATATAACTAATCGATTGAGATAGGGATCAATGTTGGGGTCTCGGTGATTTATAATGTAACGAAAAGAGTGAGATAGGGATCAGTGTGCTTGTCTCAATGACTTACAATGTAACTCATACTTTGAGACAGGGATCAGCTGGGGTATCAGTGATTTACAATGTAACTAATGGAGTGAGAAAGGGATCAGTACTGAGGTCTCAGTGAGAGACAAGTTCAGTAATAGAGTGAGACAAGGATCATTGCTGAGGTCTCAGTTATTTACAATATAACGAAACTAGCGTGCGTGGGATCAGTGTTCACGTCTGAATTGTTTATAGTGTAACTATTGATGTGAGACATGGATCAGTGCTGGGCTTTCAGTGACTTACAATGTAACTAATGGAGGGAGAGTGGGATCAGTGTTGGGTTCTCAGTGATTAACAATGAAATTCATGTAGTGAGACGGGAATCTGTGCTGGAGTTTCAGTGATATGCAAGGTAAGTAATGGAGTGAGACAGGAATCAGTGCTGGGGTCTCAGTGGTTCACAATTCAAATAATGGAGGGAGAATGGTTACCCCCACAACCCGTCCCACTCTGCCCACCGCCAATCCCACGGCCAGGCTAGTTGCCATGTCTCCCAACAGACTTAACAAACCTACCTGCTGAGACGTTAGTTGCAGTGTGATTCAAATCCTGCCATTTGTGCTTGTTCAGCCTTCCTCAAAAATGGTGCCAGATATCTGGGAATTTAAAACATTCCATTTTTCACCAACTCTTCAACCACAAATACATCTGTCCCATTTTCTTGCTGCAAAACTCGCTGACATTCACCAGAAATGATACGGACATTACAAAAATTTGGATTTTTTAATCTATTGTGTAGCTCCCAGCATTCTTGATGCAATGCCTCATTCTGTAATTTGGTGGAATCAGCAGGCACCACGATCTCTCACTCATCAGGTTGAGTACTTGCGAGTATTTCTTCGTTTGGCAAATAATAAAGCCATTTGACAATGAGGTGAAAATTTGAATCTGCATGCCAAACAAAATATGATAGGATTTACTCTGCAATTTGAGAGGAGAAGCTGGAATGTGATGCGGCGGTATTATATTTGAATAAAGACGTAGAGAAAGTATTTCTTATGAAGAACTTATGCCTGAAACATCGCCTCTCCTGCTCTACGGGTGCAGCCTGACCGGCTGTGCTTTTCCAGCCCCACATTTTTTGGCTCTTATAATTGAATAAAGGCATGTGAGAGGAACTGGATAGAATTGACTGGGAGAGAAGCCTAACATGAAATACAGCAGGACACGGTTCTGGTAGTTATTCGGGATACACAGCACACATTCATCTGTAGGATCAAGAAGCATGGTAAAAGGAGGACCAGGCAACCATGGCTGTCAAGGGAAGTCAGGGGCAGCATAAAAGAAAAAAGGGAAGCATGCAATACGGTGAAGGACAGTGGGCATCCAGAGGATTGGGAAGCCTGCAACGACAACAGAGGACAATTATAAAAGAAGGGAGAGGGTTAAATAAGAGGGTAAGCTAGCAAGTAGTATGAGAGTAGATGACAAGAGATTTATAAGTTCTTGGTTGCCAAAGAGATCAAAGGTTTTAGGGAGAAAGCCGGGAAATGAGGGTGAGAACTTCTTAGCCATGATTGAATGTTGCAGCAGACTTGATGGGCCGAATGATCTAATTTCTGCTCTTATATCCTATGGTGTATCCTCGAGGATTGTGGAGAACAATTTTGCCAGTTAACATATGCAGTTTAACTGAAACAAAGCATGTTAGATGCTGGATAACAGGCCAAACTAAACCAGCCCCCGATCCCTGAATTTAAAACACAGTAAAACTAAAATTATTGAATGACCTTCAAAATCGTCAAGTTGTTCCTAATCTGACTTTACAAATTACACATAGCAGACACCAAATTTATATTAGACCAAACAAAAAGCTAACAATTTGATGCTAATACCGTCACTTAAGCAGAAAACGACTGAAAAGCAAGGCAATGTATTTCATATTTGTGGTCTCTCCCCAATCTTCATGCAGTACCATGTCAATTCCCTTTCACACATGTGTACATGCGCACACTCAAACAGGAACAGAAAAATGAAAGTTAAGTGTTAATTTGAAATCAAAGTAAAGAATTCCAATTTGCCAGTCAGCAGTTTCACAATGGGTCCTAAACCTTCATGAATCCTTGAACGATCGGTTGTATGCCGAACATATGCAATTATATAATCTTGAGTTCCAAGTAACTGGTTCTTGCAAACAATTTCTGCAAACCACTGCAGACTTTTAGTTGATGCCTGACATATTGTGGTTCCTCCCCCAATACCTTCAACATTTTTTTGAGTATATAAGTACAAAATGTAATGCAAAGCAACTTCAATCCGGTGGCTTCTAATACACCCTCCCCCACCACGACCACCCCACACCTTTCTGCCCAAGGCCCAGATCAAACCTTTCCTTTCTGTTCATTTCTCACTATTTTCTGCGATTTGTCTCGCCAACGTTGTTCTCCCTTTGTTTGACCAATTAAAAATCAAAACAGCACCGACCACTTCTTCAGCTTAACATATCCAGGTGCCTAAGTGCCTGCTGTGATCTTAGACCGTGAAGTAAACTGAGACCAACATTCCATAAACAATAACAGTTTTTTTGTTCTCTTCAAAACAGAAACATCAAACAGCTGTGCAAAGTTTAATTCTCATCTTCAGGCCACAGTTCCAAACTAGCGATGAGACAAAATCAAAATGAAATTGCGAAGTTTTCAAGGGAACATATGTATATTTCAAACAGTTCATAAATAATCTGATATTGGTGATGTGTTTAGCTGTGATACTTCAGAACATTTAGTTAACCAATATATCAAACATTAAAAGCCT
Source organism: Hemiscyllium ocellatum (assembly GCF_020745735.1). NCBI lineage: Eukaryota > Metazoa > Chordata > Chondrichthyes > Orectolobiformes > Hemiscylliidae > Hemiscyllium > Hemiscyllium ocellatum. The sequence goes on along the minus strand of NC_083435.1, from coordinate 46,616,853 downwards.
GACACTGAGTTTCATTTTTATTCTCAATCAATCTATGCATTCAGTTCCAGCTGTCCAGTAGTCACCATCTAACACTGGCCTGCAGAGCATTCCCATCATTAAGAGTTGTTCGTTTTGGGCACTAAGTCTTGTCTTCCCAAGGCGAAATTTCAAGGTACCCCTTTGTATTTTGCTCTCTAAAGCTAACTCTTTTCTTCTCAGGAACTCCATAAAATATTCGCACATTAACCAAGCATCTGGTCATCTTAGGTAATATCCATTCATGATTTTTGATGCAAATTATATACACTTTGAAAACACGCTTGTCAAGTGCTTCTTAATAAACTAAAGGTGAAATAATGCCAGATTATGTTGTTTTATCTTTCTTAAAATCATGGAAGGTTGGACAGAAGGCTCCAATTCCCATCAATATGATAACATTTATCGCTTACAGTAGCTGTGAGGAAATGCAGAGAAACAAGAATATGTTTTACTTTTCCCATATCACCTGAATAATTTAATATTAAATTAAAATCTGAATAATACTTTAGTTAAACTGAGCACTGCTTATTTTATTAAAGTCAAAACAATTTGAACGATTTCACTTTAATTGTATAAATCAATTTTAATTCTGGAAAGTTTAAAGCATTTGACTGAGCCAACGATGAAATCAAAGGGATATCTAACAATATGCACGAGTTCATCTCTAAAATGTTTCTGGGAAGCTGCATAAATAAATGTGTTTGTACAAGAACTCAAACATCTGAGCATGTATCCAGATTGCTCTGCAATAGTGGCAGGGTCATCATAATTGGCTTCTAAAAATTGTGTGTTTATGAAATGAACAGATATAAAATATATAAAATTTACCATCCATAACAATATGAAAGTGCCTGATATCACTAACAGTAATATAATGGATTTCCTTCTGACCTTTACCTCGGGATCAGAATGATTTTCAAAGCACTTGTTACTTCGTAGGCCACGTCTTATTCGATTGGCAATTAAAATATGTCTGATAGTCAACATATTAAACAGTAGGATCAAAACAAATGGTAAAAATGGGGTTAATATGGTATCTAGCCAAAAATGCACTATAAACACGGTTAAGCTGTAGAAGCTTGCTTTCATATAACATGACCATGGTATGTTGTCAATTATTTCCCGAGGTTCATAAATGAAGTAAGTTGGAACATTTTGCAAGATGACACATAGACAGATCACTGATAATACCACTGTACAACATTTCTCAGTGCAATACTTAATTCTTAATGTTTGATGACAAATTGCAATGAATCGATCAAAGGTGAAAGCTACAGTAAACCAGACTGATAAATCAACTGAAACAAATAAAAGGACAAGATTAAGACTACAAATAGGAGTATAGTTTAGGAATGAATGTGAAAAATAAGCATCATTAATTTCATACAGAATCACTTCGAATAGTAGAACCATTAAATCAGCAACTGCCATAGCCAACAGGTAATGGGTGATACATTTTGAGAGGCCACACTGCCCACGTAAGAGAATGAAGACTGTCACCAAGTTAGCTGCGGAAAAGATGGAAGAAAATTACAATGTGCACTTCCTCAGATAGATTACTAATCCTGACAGAAATGTTGTATTCATGCAGGAGATGCTGGTATCTATGGCAACAGCAGTATTCAGTTAAAAACGTATGATTACTCTTGACAAAACAATAATGACCTCTCTTCACGAATCACTGTCACCACTTTTGTGGCAGAAAGCTAGAATTGTCTTTAAGAAGGCAGATGTGCTTTGATGGGCAGACTATGCCAGAAGATGAAACAAATCCAAATTAGGATGGTGTGTTATTGAGAGGGATTCTTACACGTAATTAGTTTTTTTTCTTACCCACCAAGGGCTTTTCATGCCACCTTCAAATACTCTAAGTGCATTCTTCAGTTCTTTCCTGGCTACATTGTAACATTCGAGAGCCATGTCTGTTTCTAGTATCCTCAAGCTGGCTTCCTTCTTCCACTTGATTGACTTTCCACATCCCTTGTCATCCAAAATTCCTTCATTCTGCCATCTCTTTCTTGCCTCAGTTCTGCAAACCCAAACAGGATTCAACAGTCTTCACATTTCTTTGTACATTTCTCTGAGGATACCATCTCTCACTTTGTGCTCCACAGTTGCTGCTTCATAGCATTTTAACCCCGCCTCCTCCAATTAATTATAGAACATAGAACATAGAACATAGAAAAATACAGCGCAGTACAGGCCCTTCGGCCCTCAGTGTTGCGCCGACCGAATCCTACCTAACCTACACGAGCCCAATAACTTCCAAATGCCTATCCAATGCCCGCTTAAATGACCATAAAGAGGGAGAGTTCACCACTGCTACTGGCAGGGCATTCCATGAACTCACAACCCGCTGTGTAAAGAATCTACCCCTAACATCTGTCCTATACCTTCCACCCCTTAATTTAAAGCTGTGTCCCCTTGTAACAGCTGACTCCATTAGCGGTAAAAGATTCTCAGTGTCTACCCTATCTAAACCCCTAATCATCTTGTACACCTCTATCAAATCTCCCCTAAACCTTCTCTTCTCCAATGAGAACAGCCCCAAGTGCCTCAATCTTTCCTCATACAATTTTCCTACCATACCAGGCAACATCCTGGTAAACCTCCTCTGCACTCGTTCCAATGCCTCCACATCCTTCCTATAGTATGGCGACCAAAACTGCACACAGTACTCCAGATGAGGCCGCACCAGAGTCTTATACAACTGCAACATGACCTCAGGACTCCGGAACTCAATTCCTCTGCCAATAAAGCCCAGTACACCATATGCCTTCCTCACAGCACTATTTACCTGGGTGGCAACTTTCAGAGATCTGTGTACATGGACACCAAGATCCCTCTGCTCATCCACACTACCAAGTAGCCTACCATTAGCCCAGTAATCCATTTTCTTGTTACTCCTACCAAAGTGAATGACTTCACACTTAGCTACATTGAATTCCATTTGCCACCTTTCTGCCCAGCTTTGCAACTTGTCTATATCCCGCTGTAACCTGCCACATCCTTCCTCACTATCCACAACTCCACCGACTTTTGTGTCATCCGCAAACTTACTCACCCAGCTTTCAAGCCCCTCCTCTAGATCATTTATAAAGATAACAAAAAGCAATGGTCCCAAAACAGATCCTTGAGGTTCACCGCTAGTAACTGCACTCCAAGATGAACCTATACCACCAACTACTACCATCTGTCTCCTTCCAGCCAGCCAATTTCTAAACCAAACCTCTAATGCACCCTCAATGCCATACCTCCGTAGTTTTTGCATTAGCCTACCATGGGGTACCTTATCGAACGCCTTACTAAAATCCATATACACAACATCTACTGCTTTACCCTCGTCCACCTCCTTAGTCACCTGCTCAAAGAACTCAATAAGGTTTGTGAGGCACGATCTGCCCTTCACAAAACCATGCTGACTATCCTTGATCACGTTATTCCTATCCAGATGTTCATAAATCTTATCCCTTACAATTCTCTCTAAGACTTTGCCCACCACAGAAGTCAGACTCACTGGCCTATAGTTACTCGGGCTATCCCTACTCCCCTTCTTGAACAAGGGGACCACATTCGCCGTCCTCCAGTCTTCTGGTACTATTCCCGTTGACAATGACAACATAAAAATCCAGGCCAATGGCTCTGCTATCTCCTCCCTAGCTTCCCAGAGGATCCTAGGATAAATGCCATCAGGCCCAGGAGACTTATCTATTTTCATCCTTTCCAGTATTCCCAAAACCTCTTCCCTACATACTTCAATGCCATCCATTCTAATTACTTGTGACTCAATATTCACACCAGCAACAGTGTCCTGTTCCTGAGTGAATACTGACGAAAAGTATTGATTTAGTGTCTCTCCAATCTCCTCCGCCTCCACGCACAACTTCCCACTACTATCCTTGACTGGACCGATACCTACCCTAGTCATCCTTTTATTCCTGACATACCTATAGAAAGCCTTTGGATTTTCCCTAATCCTACCAGCTAAGGACTTTTCACGTCCCCTTCTCGCTGCTCTTATCTCTCTCTTTAGATCCTTCCTGGCTACCTTATAACTCTCAATCGCCCCAACTGAACCTTCACGCCTCATCTTTACATATGCCGCCTTCTTCCCTTTCACAAGGGATTCCAATTCCTTATTAAACCACGGCTCCCTCACAAGACCCTTAACTCCATGCCTGACTGGTACACACTTATCAAGGACACTCAGTAGCTGTTCCTTGAACAATCTCCACATATCATTAGTATTCTTCTCTTGAAGCCTGTTTTTCCAATCCACACATCCTAAGTCATGCCTCACCGCATCATAATTTCCCTGCCCCCAGCTATAACTCTTGCCCTGCAGTGCACACTTATCCCTCTCCTTCACTAAAGTAAAAGTCACCGAGTTGTGGTCACTGTCCCCGAAGTGCTCACCTACCTCCAAGTCTAACACCTGGCCTGGTTCATTACCTAGAACCAAATCCAGTATAGCCTCACCTCTTGTTGGCCTGTCTACATATTGTGTCAGGAAACCCTCCTGCACACATTGGACAAACACCGACCCATCTAATGACCTCGTCAATATCTGGGAAGTTAATATTCCCAGTCAATATCTGGGAAGTTAAAGTCCCCCATAACAACCACCCTGCTACTTTCACTCTTCTCCTGAATCATCCTCGCAATACTATCCTCTACTTCTCTCGGACTATTAGGAGGCCTGTAGAAAACACCTAACAGGGTGACCACACCTTTCCTATTTCTAACCTCAGCCCAAACTACCTCAGATGGCAAGTCTTCCTCCATCGTCCTTTCCACCGCTGTAATACTATCCTTGACAAGTAATGCCACACCTCCCCCTCTTTTACCCCCATGTCTGACCTTCCTAAAACATTTAAACCCTGGAACCTGCAACAGCCATTCTTGCCCCTGTTCTACTCACGTCTCTGTAATGGCCACAACATCGAAGTCCCAGGTACCAACCCACGCTGCAAATTCACCTACCTTATTTCTTATACTTCTGACATTGAAGTATACACACTTCAAGCCACCCTTCTGTTTACAGGCACCCTCCTTCGAGATTGCTGCCTTGTTCATAACCTCCCTACACTCAAGGTCCTGTACCCTAAAGCTACAGTCCAGGTTCCCATGCCCCGGCGGAGTTAGTTTAAACCCTCTCAAAGAGCACTAGCAAACCTCCCCCCAAGAATACTGGTGCCCCTCAGGTTCAGGTGTAGACCATCCTTTTTATAGAGGTCCCACCTTCCCCAGAAAGAACCCCAATTGTCCAGAAACCGGAATCCCTCCCTCCTGCACCATCCCTGTAGCCACGCGTTTAACTGCTCTCTCTCCCTGTTCCTCGACTCTCTATCACGTGGCACGGGTAACAAACCAGAGACAACAACTCTGTTTGTTCTAACTCTGAGCTTCCAACCTAGCTCCCTGAAAGCCTGCCTGACATCCTCACCCCTCTTCCTACCTATATCGTTGGTGCCAACGTGGACCACGATCTGGGGCTGCTCCCCCTCCCCCTTTAGGACCCGGAAAACACGATCAGAGACATCACGTACCCTTGCACCTGGGAGGCAACATACCAATGTCTCTGTCGCCACCACAAAACCGCCTATCTGTACCCCTCACTATTGATTCCCCAAGAACTATCGCACTACCTTTCTCCACCCTACCCTTCTGAGCAACGGGGCCAGGCTCCGTGCCAGAGGCCTGAACCTCGTTGCTTGCCCCTGGTAAGTCATCCCCCCCACAAGTATCCAAAACGGTGTACTTGTTCTTGAGGGGAATGACCGCAGGGGGTCCCTGCACTGGCTGCTTCCTCCCACTCCCCCTCACTATCACCCATCTGTCTATAACTTTCGGAGTAACTACTTCCCTAAAGCCCCGATCTATGACCTCCTCTGCCTCCGGAATGATCCGCAGTTCATCCAACTCCAGCTCCACTTCCCTAACACGGGCTTGGAGGAGCTGGAGATGGGTGCACTTCTTGCAAGTGTAATCAGCAGGGACGCTAATGGCTTCCCTCACCTCATACATGTTGCAAGAGGAACATTGCACTGTCTGCACTGCCATCCCTCTAAAAAGTAAGCTTTCTTTTTAAAAAAAAAACTAAATCTAAAGAAACAAACAAGCAAAATGCAGCACTTACCTGCTAGTCACAACTGGTCTTATTATTAGGTTAGAGGAGGAGGACGGGTGGGAGGCACTACTCGTGTAGTGCCTCGGGTTACTCGCCTGCGCGTTTAAATAAGGAAAAAAAACCCTACCCAGGTAACCTAGCGCGACACTAGCTTCCGGGTCTGCTAAGCGCTTTTTTAAAAAAAACTTTAAATTTTTAACTGTTAAACAAACGACACTACTGGAACTTACCAAACAGCCGTCACGTGGTTCACCGAGAGACAAAAATTGCTTTTGCATGCTGTCTGCTCCGATCCCTCTCCTTGATTATTCTAAAGTTTGGGGTGTTGTGATCACTATCACTGAAATGCTTTCCCACTGATAAAACTGACACCTGACCTGGATAGCTGCCAAATACTAAATCCAAGGACTCCCCTCTAGTCAGCCTACCTACATACTGAATCAGAAATCCTTCCTGGACAAAACTGTCAAAATTTGCTAAGTCCAAACTATTTGATCTGTGGAGGTGGAATGGTAGGAAGTCGATGTCACCCAATTACTCCAACACCTTTCCAAAACCTGCTTCTGAATCTGCTGCTCCATGCTTCTGTTGCTATTGGGGCTCTAGAGATAGCTCCCAATAAAGTGACTGCTCCTTTCCTGTTTCTGACTTCCACCCAAAATTAAGTGTTCGGCAATCCCTCCTCAGCAACCTCACTTTCTGCAGTTATGATACCGCCCTTGATTAGTTATACTATTCCCCCATCTCTTTTACCTTCCTCCCTATTCCTTGTGAAACATCTAATTTCCGGAACATGCAACAACTATTCCCGCCCCATGATATCCAAGTCTCTGTAATGTGCACAACTTTGTAGCTCCAACCTTCTGTCCTGACATTTGCATTAAAATAGACGCACTTCGAGCAATCATACTGACTGTAACCTTGCCTTATCAACTGTCCATCTTTCCTCATCGATTCTCTGCACGCTGTATCTGCCTGCTCACCAGCTAACCCATCCCTTGATCCGCAGCTGTGGTTCCGACTCCCCTGACAAACTAGTTTAAAATCTGCTGAAGAGCTCTAGCAAACTTCCCAAACATGATTTTGTTTGCCCTTCACTTCAGGTAACACCCGTCCTCCTTGTATAGGTCCCAACTTCCCCAGAAGGTTTTCCAATGATTTCCACATACCTAAAGCCCTCCCTCCTACCGCAGTCCACGTGTTCAACTGCACTCGATCTCTGTTCCTAGCCTCACTCGCACGTGCCACAGGTAGCAATCCTGAGAGTATTACACTGTTCCTCCTGACCTCTAGCTTCCAACCAAATTATCTATATTCACTTATTAGGTTCTCACTCCTTTTCCTAGCACTATTATTGATACCGATGTGTAACACAAAATCTGGTTACTCACCGTCCCCCTTTAAGAATCCTGTACAATCGATCTGAGATATCCCTCTCACTCAGGAGGCAACATACTATTCGGGAGGTTCGTTGATGACCGTAAAATCACCCATCTTTTGCTGTAACCATTGAATTGCCTATCACAATTATCCTCCTAGTCTCCCCACTACCTTTCTGCGTGACAGAGCCAGGCTCAGTGGCAGAGTCGCAGTGGTTTTCCACTTATAGTTTGCACCCCCAACCCAACAGAATCCAAAGGCTATATTTATCATTGAGAGGCATGGGGTATCCCTGTAATAACTGCCTAAGTTGTTTCCCTCTTCTCCTACAGTTATTCTGTAACTTAGGTGTCATTGCCCTCCTATCAATACTATCTATCATCCCCTCAGCTTCCAATAAGATCCGAGATTCATCCAAATCCTGTGCTAGTTCCTTACTGCGGTCTGTGAAGAGCTGAAGCTTGGTGCACTGCTCGCAAAGGAAGTCAGGAGGGACACAAGTGGTATCCCGCAACTCCCACAACCTGCAATCCCATATCCTGTCCACACTCCCATCCCCTCAGTTCTAAATCGCCAAAAGAGATTTTTTTTAAATCCTTACCAGAACAACTCTCCACACAGTTTACTTTTTTTTGGTTAGAGGAGGACGACGTGGGGGAGACACTACACGTGCAGTGTTTTGGGTTTAGCCACTGCCCGAATATATTGGTTCACTTACCCAGCAGTCCCCTTGATCTTGTCCGGCAAATTCAACCTGTGCTCCGCTGATTCACGAGGTAAGCATTTTATATTGAAATTTGCCTTCCCGGCTGCCCTTTGACTCACTGTCTATGGACTCCCGCTGCTGAAATTAATATGGTGTGAGAACCTACGGATAAACGACCTATCTTTCAAAATAATTCAGGATAAATTATATGTGGTTCAAGCACATCGGAATTTAAAACTAACATCATTAGCCCAAGAGGAGGTAGTGTCAGACAGGGAAAATATTCTCCATGAATATGAACAGATTACACGAATTCACACAGTAGCTGGTTCTTACCAGGAATACCAACAATTGCAAGGACAGGATAGTAAATATTTTCTATTTGTATAATCACTGGTGGAGTCATACTCAGACTGAGGCGATATTGTTTCTCTCTGCAAGCAGCCTTTCTAAGTTGAAAATAACTGTCTCATTTATAGCAGCGGGAAACCCTCAAGTGTCATTGAGAAAAATAAAGTAATTGAGATAATTACAGGCAGATAAACAAAGAAGTTATTGGAAATCATAATTATTGCTGCCTTTCGGGAATACTATGCAATGATGTTACATGATAAGATAATAAGGATAGCAAATTATTATCGTAATCGAGCATTTCAAGCAAAATAATTCTACATCACCATTCAAAATTGCTAGCACAAGGCCGCTGAATTTGATTTCGTGGGCGCCATATATACAAAACAGAAAATGTGTTTTTATTTACAGTGCATTTATTTCTTACACTTGACTGTAAATGAACAATCTGGCCTATTTCTTCCAATACACGTTATTTATAATTTAAAATTATGTTGGTGGATATCGGAAATGAGGTATGCATAATCAAGCTATTTTCGAGTGACATAACTAGGTGCATGCAGATTATCAGTCCCTCAGCTGAATAAAGATATTGTGCTTTAACATCTGAATAATATGTTTTACAGTCGAAACAGGCTTCACGAGTTAAGATGCCATTTAATTGTCATTCCACTGATATTTTACGGTATGCTGACTGGAAATTTGAGTTGTTGCTTATGTCCTGTTTAAGTGATGCTATTAACAGTCGAGACCTCATGGTCTGTTTATGTATACGGATGCATATTGATACATTTAGCACCATGTGCCTGGTTTTCATTTCTTATTTGAATATTCTGTTCCAAATTGAATAGGCAGAAATGACAACATTTGCAAATAAACTGAAAAAGCATTGTGGACTTTCCAAAAATTTTAGATATGAAAATGATAGATTTGATGACTCTGATTTGGAACGGGTGTTTAACTCTTTAATTGGAAGACAAGGGCATCAAAAACAAAGCCGGATGACGTCCCATATTGCTCACTTGCACCACTTCATTAATTTTTCAAGATGAGAACATCCAAAAAGCATGTTGCAGTTTCACACAATCATTGAGACCGCACCATCCAGACACTTCATGGAGGATCATAGAACCCAAACAATATGGAAACAAGCCCTTCAGCCCAACAAGTACACACCAGTCCTCCCCCCCCCCCCCCCCCCAATTAATGCACCAAACACTATGGCCAATTTAGCAAGGCCAATTCACCTGACCTGCACATCTTTGGTGCGTGAGAGGACACTGGAGTAGCCTGAGGAAACGCACGCAGACACGGGTAGAATGTGCAAACTCCACAGAGACAGTTGCCTGAGGCTGGGATTGAAACTGGGACCATGGTGCCGTCAGGCAGCAGGATTAACCATGAACTATTGTGCCACCTCCCAAAATGGCGGTTCATAAAACCCCAACTGTGTGGAAGCAGACCCTTCAGCTCAACAAGTCTACACTGAGCTTGTGAAGAGTACCCCAGTGAAACCCATTCGCCTAACCTATCATTTCACATTTACCCTTGACTAATGCACTAACCTGCACATCCCTGAAAACAATGGACAATTTAGCATGGCCAATTCACCTAACCTACACTTCTTTGGATTGTGGGAGGAAAGTGGCGTATACAAAGTCTATGCAGGCAGTCGCCCCAGGGTGGAATCAGACCCGGGTCCCTGGAGCTGTGAGTCAGCAATACTAACCAGCTGCCCAAACTCAACTAAGTCATTCAGAACCATTTCCCTATTTAACCCCAAAACTCTGCAATTTTACTTTCTTCAGGTTTTCATCAAATGTTCATCAAGTTGGAACATATCAGTGACTCACCAACAAACAATTTGGATGCATAAATACCAGATTATCACAATCCGTACGATGCATTCATTTGCATATTTCTTCCCACAATCAAATAACGGAAATCGCTTTTCACGTCACGATTTCATTGATCTCAAGATATTTCTCAAATCACCAGAGAATCAAATTAGAGAAGAAAACTCGGCATTTAGAATACTAAACTTACTATTAACTTGTCATTACCTTACAGAAGTGTGGAAGTGGATGTTATTACAAAACAAGTTTCAAAACCACTCTGAAGTTTCAGTAATAGAATCAAATTCTTGCTATTGCCATGGATTTTAAATGTCTGACACATGATCTCTTTCCAGCATAACTGGTCGTTTCTTCCCACTGGGGTACTGTGCTGATCCATGTTGGTATTTGAAACACGTCGGCAACATTTGATGTTCCAGCCTCCGGGTTCCATTAGCGCTCAGATCCTGCTCCAACATTTAACAAAACCTGGTCTACCCAAAGTCCACTCATCCGCACTTTCCCCATAAATGTGTAATTTTCGTTGTGGCTGAAATCATGTTCTGTCCTAAATATACACAGTTCATAGTTGTAGAGAACTCTAAGATGCACAACTCCTGTTGGCAAATTACTTTCCATGCTGTCCATTATTGATTTATTATAAGATTCTGCTACGATGCTCTGAACTTCCCAGCCAAGGGAAATGTTTTATTCGATTCAACCTTGCCCGACCCCTGATGAATTTCCATTTCCAATTAGTCTACTTCTCATTTCATTCTTCAAAACTTCCAGAAACATACGTCTGCTCATTTTCTCTTGGAAAACCACTCACATCCTCTGGAACAAAGCTGCCCTTTCTTTGATTACGGAACCAAAACTGCTCCTTTGGTGGTTTCATCTAGGCTCTGCAAAATTGAAAACGACTGCAATCTGTCACTGAAATATGTGTTGCTGGAAAAGCGCATAGGGTCAGGCAGCATCAAAGGAGCAGGGGAATCGACGTTTCGGGCATAAGCCCTTCTTCAGACTCCTCCCTCCCCTTACTAGACTCAGACTCCTACCTCCTCTTCCTCGACCTCTCCATTTCTATCTGGGCCGACCGAACTCCTCCTCTCTGTATTCTGTTACTCCAAACATTCTGCAACAAAAAACAACATACCATTTATCTCATGGAAATAAAAGAAAACAGAAGTGTTTGTAAGGCTGTGATTAGCTCGGAGTTGACTAATTTTGAAAATTCACTTTTACTGTGAAGAAACATGCAATAACTGAGGCAGTGTACAAAACAACTTTATATCGCGTGCCCCACAATGTTTCTTTAAGTATCAGCCTTCAAATACAATTTGGAGTGTACTAGTTCTGAGAGATATGCTCATAAGTCAAGGCCATGAAGCCAATCAGGGTTTTAACCATCCACGATCTGTATTAAATGGGCGTGATAGATGCTTACAAAATCATGAAGGATGTGGATAGATGGATAGCCAAGGAGTCCACAGGTAGAGGGCATAGATTTAAGGTGATCGGGAAATATTTTAAAAAGGTGTGTGGAGTAAATTCTGCATGACGTGTGTATTGCATATCAGAATGAGCTATCAGATGAAGGGGATATTAATAGTACGGGTGAGGGGAATATGGGGAAATACTGGCAAATCGGACTCAGTCCGATTGGAATGCTTGGTCGGCACAGGAAATTCCTGATGAATGGCATATGCTGGCAACAACGACTCTCCTGCTCCTCGGTTGCTGCCTGTCCTATTGTGCCTTTTGAGCGGCTCTGGTTTGGACACTGATTCTTCTGCTTCTGCTGCCTTCTCTTGCTCCAACCAATCACAGTAACCTAATACTGCTTTCTCTCCAAAAGCTCTTGAACCCTTTAGCTGCAAAGGTCCCGCCAATCTTCCTCTTTAAAATATCTAATAAATATCCCCCAATTGTTTCCTGCGTGAGAGAAACCACAGATTCACAAATCTCTCAATGATGGAATTCTCCCTCATCTCAGTCCTGAATGGGGAGCCCTTATTCGTCGATTGTGACCCCGAGTTTTGGGTTTCCCCAACATGCTGCATCTAGCCTGTCCTGTTCCATTACGATTTGGTATATTGCTTTGGGATCTCCAGTTTATCCAGTCTTTCTTCATATGTAGTCCTGCCATTCCTGGAATCAGTCTGGTGAATCTTCACTGGACTGTCAGGTAGATTTGTGAGCGCTGGGAGAGGCAGGCAGATCATACAGGATTCTCCTGTGGTTTTTTCCCCCCTCTAACAAATATCAATACTGTTGGTGGGGACAAGATAGAAGCTTGAGGCTGGTACAGAAAGTACAGTTACTTAAGGCAGGCAACAGCACAGCCAGCAATGAGGACGATGATGAATTTGACTGCATTCATTTGAATGCAAGACGTATGACAGATAGTGCCGAATATTTCAGTGCATGGGTGGGAGAGTGGGAAATGAATATCACAGCTGTTTCAAAAGCATTGCAGAGAGAAGAGCAAGACAGGTAGCGTAATGTTCCAGGAAACAAGAAAACTAAATCACAGCAGAACTCATACACTTAAAGCTAAAATCCTACGGAGTGTTGCTGAACAAAGAGACCTTGGAATGTAGGTCCACAGTTCCTTGAAAGGAGAGTTGCAGGTATATAAAATAGTGAAGAAGGTATTTAGCATGCTTTTAATTCTTACCCAGAGCATTGTGTATAGTACTGGGATGTCATGTTGCGGATGTACAGCATATTGGTTTGGCAGCGTTTGGGATATTGCATGCAATTCTGGTCCCCTTCCTACTGGAAGGAAGTTGTGAGTCTTGAAAGTGTTCAGAAAAGATTTGAAAGCACGTTGCCAGGGGTTGAAGTTTTGAGCTACGGGGAGAAGCTGGATAGGCTGGGGTTCTTTTCCCTGGAGCGTCAGAGGCTGAGGGTGACCTAATATAGGTTTATAAAATCATAACGGGTATGGTTAGGATAAAGAGATGGGGTTCTTTTCCCTGGAGTGGGTGAGTCTTGAACTAAAGGGCATCAGTTCAGGGGAAAGATTTAAACAGAAACCTAATGGCCAAAATTTTCATGCAGAGGACAGGGCACTTTGGAATGAGCTACCAGAGGAAGTTTTGGAGGCTGGTACAATTACAGCATTTTAAAGGCATCTGGATGGATACATGAATAAAAAGGGTTTGGTGGGATATGGGCCAAGTGCTGGAAAATGGAAGTAGACTAGGTTAGGAGATATGCTCGGCCTGGACAGGTTGGACTGAAGGGTCTGTGCTGTATATCTCTTTGTCTCTGTGACTAAGAGGGGAAGGCGAGTTGCGTTTTTGACTTGGGAACATATAATGGCACTAGTTCGAGGTGAGATTCAAATGAGACCATCCAGTGAAGCTTTATGGGTGGAATCAAGAAATAAGAAGGGCGTGATCACTTCGATTGGATTGTATTCTCATCCAGCGAGTAGTCAGCAGGAAATTGAGCAAATCGGTAGACACACCTTAGTAGTGGACGAGTAGCAAGGTTGTAATAGACAGAGATGTTACCCTTCCAAACATAGACCGGGACTTCAATCGTACTAAGGCCGTGGATGGGGGTGAATTTGTTCAGTCTGTTCAAAAAGCAAGAATCTCAATGAAAGCTCAGATGGACCAACGAAAGAAGGAGCAAAAATCTACATTCTGTTTGGAAACAAAGCAGGACAAGTAAATGAGTTGTGAGTGGGGAAAAGTCTGGGACAGGTGACAAGAATTCTATCAGTGTGAACATAGTTCTGGAAAAGGATAGCTCTGAATCACATGTTAAATTACTAAATTTGCGCAACGTCAATTTTGATGACATCAGACAGCAACATTCAAATTCTGATTGGGGCAGGCAGTTCGAAGTTAAAGAGTTGTCTGAAAAGTGGTCAGCTTTAAAAGTGAAATAACAAGACTGCAGACACTTTTTGCACCTGTTCCTTTGGAAAACAAAGTTAGCAAAGTAAGAGATATGGATTGGCTAGAGGTAGTAAGGTGATGGCCAAGAAAAAGGAGGAGGCATATCTCAGGTAACGATGGACAGAGTCAACTGAAAACAGCGAGGAGTCTTCAGGGATGTTGAAGTCCACTTGGAGGGAATCAGAAAGGCAAAAAATGGAACATGAGATAGTTTGTCAGATGGAGAAGTGGAGAAAGGAATCACCGGAGATGGGTAAAATCCTAAAATACAAATTTCCAAAATGGGTGTTTACTGTGGAGAGACCTGAAAGCTATTGGACTACTGGCCATAAATAGTTATGTCTTGAAAAGGGTTCATATTGTAGAAAAGGCGGAATTGCAGCTCTCAAAACGTGTAAAAGTAGTTAGATTAGATTGTCTACAGCGTGGAAACACGCCCTTCGACCCAACAATTGCACAACGCCCCTCCGAAGAGAAACCCACCCAAACCCATTTCCTTACCCTATATTTACTCCTGACTAACACAACTAACACTGTGGGCAATTCAGCATGGTCATTTCACCTGACTTGCACATCTTTGGATTGTGGGAGGAAACAAGCGCACCTGGAGGAAACCCACTCAGACACAGGGAGAATATGCAAAATCCACACAGGCAGGAATTAATGGAGTGAGACAGAGATCAGTGCTGGGGTCTCAGTGATTTACAATCTAGCCAATACAATGAGGCAGGGATCAGTGCTGGGGTCTGAGTGATTTACAATGCAACTAGTGGGTTGAGGCACGAATCAGTGCTGGGGTCTCAGTGATTTTTAATGCAACTAAACGAGTGAGAAGTGATCAATGTGGGGGTCTCAATGACTGACAATGTAATTCATAGTTTGCGACAGGTCTCAGTTATTTTCAATATATCTAATGGAGTGAGAAATGGATCAGTACTGAAATCTCAGTGAGAGATATGTTCAGTAATGGAGTGAGACAGGGATCAGTGCTGAGGCCTCAGTGACTTACAATGTAACTAATGGAGTGAGAAAGGTTTCCCCCACAACCCACCCACACTGCCCACCACCAACCCTGCGGCCAGTCAAGTTGACATGTCTCCCAACAGCATAAATGAACCTACCTGCTCGGATGTTTGTTACAGTGTGAATCATATCCTGCCATTGGTGCTTGTTCAGCCTTCCCAAAAAATGGTGCCAGATATCCGGGAATCTAAAACCTTCTGTTTTGCACCAACTCTTCAACTACAAATTTATCTGTCCCATTTTCTTGTTGTGAAACTCACTAGCACACCCCGAAAATGATCCAGAGATTACAAATATTTGCTTGTTTTAAATCTACTGTGTAACTCCCAACATTTTTGCTGCATGGCCTCATTCTCTAATTTGACGATATCAACAGGTACCACGACCTCTCACTCATCAGGTTGAGTACTAGAGAGTTTTTCTTCAATTGACAATGGATAAGGCCATTTGGCAATGATGTGAAAATTTGAATGTGCATGTCAATTTATTTAATACATTTAAAAGGAAGCTAAATATTGGCATAAGTTCTCATTGTTCAATGAGTTGACAATTAGGAGGAAGGCGTTATTTTGGGATCAATGTTTTTATCTGGGGAGTTATGAATACTTTATTGGCATTGTTTAATACTGTAAATCAGATTGTGTCTAAAGTTACTTTAGGTATGATTGTCAATTAGTTTGCCAGTTGCCAACGACAATGAGTGGGCAGGCGTTAATTATAATAGTTTCTTCTCAAAATAATGTGTTTTTTGATTTGTACTACCACTTTTCATTTTACGTCAAATCTGAGACAGTCTATCAGTTTTGAAGTGGTGTCTCCACTTCAGAATGATGCTTCAGCCTAATGCCCAATCCCAGTCATGCCTGATTATGCCCGAAAGTCGACGCTCCTGCTCCTCAGATGCTGCCTGACCTGATGTGTTTATCCAGCAAGGCACGTTTTGGCATTTAAATTTGAATAAAGTCATGTGGAGGAACTGGATAGAATTGATTGGGAGAGGAACACAACGTGAAAGGCAGCAGAACAAGTTTCTGGTAGAAATTCGGGAGACACAGTCAAAAATTCATCCACAGGGTAAAGGAGCATGGTAAAAGGAGAACGATGTAACCATGTCTGTCAAGGGAAGTCAAGGGCAGCATAAAAGAAAAAGGGAGCCATGCAATATGGTGAAGGACAGTGGGAATCCAGAATTTTGGGAAGAGCACAATGAACAACAGATGACAGTTAAAAAGAAGTAAGGAGGGCGAGGGTTACATAAGAAAGTAAGCTGGCAAGTAATGTGAGAGAAGATTGCAAGAGATTGATAAGTTGCCATTTGCCAAAGGGATCAAAAGTTTCAGGGAGAGGCTTGGTGGCACGAATGGCCTAATTTCTGCTCTTATGTGCTAAGGGGTATCCTCGAGGACTGTGGAGAACCATTTTGCCAGTTAACATATGCAGTTTAACTGAAATGTACTTCAAATGAAGTATGTTAGATGCCAGATAATAAGCCAAACTAAATCAGCCTCCTGATTCCTGAATTTAATCAGGAATTCATGAATTCAGAAAGCATTGAATGACATTCAATATCGTCAAGTTCTTCCTCATTTGATTTTACAAGTAACAGACATCAGACACCAAATTTATATTAGACCAAAACAAAACGTAATTATTTGATACAATAGTAACTTAAGCAGAAAGTAAATGAAAAGAACGGCAATGCATTTCGTGTCTATGGTCTCTCCCCAATCTTCATGAAGTACCATTTTATCAGTGTTCATTTCATAAACACTCAATTTTTAGAAGCTAATTCTGGTAACCCTACCACGATTGCAGAGCAATCTGGATATATACTCAGATGTTTGAGTTCTTGTACAAACACATTTATTTATGCAGCTTCCCAGAAACATTTTACAGACGAACTAATGCACATCATTCTCTATCACACACATGTGCACATGCGCACACACTCAGAGATAGGTAAGCACATTTAAGTAATAAATTGAAAGCAAATAAAGACTTCCAATTTACCAGTCAGCTGTTTCACAATGGATCCTAAATCTTCATGAATTTAGAATAATGTCTTGTTTTCTAAACACATGTGATTATATATTATTGAATTCCAATGTCACTGGTTCTTGCAAATATTTTCTGCAAACCACTGCAGACCTTTAATTTGTGCCTGACATATTGGGGTTCCTCCCTCAATACCTTCAACATTGTTTTAGGTATAAAATTACAGAATGAAATGCAAAGCAACTTCAATCCAGTGGTATTGAATACCCTCTCCCTTCTGCCCAAGACCCAGTTTCTCATCATCTCTCAATATTTTCTGTGATCTGTCTCATCAACGTCGTTCTACCGTTGTTTGACCAATTAAAAATCAAACCAGTATCTGCCATTTCTTCAGCATGACGTATCCTCGTGCCTAAGCACCTGCTGTAATCTTAGATCATGAATAAAACTGTGACCAACTTTCCAAACCAGTTTCCGTAAACAATATCAGTTTATTTGTTCTCTTCAAAACAAAAACATCAAGACGCTGTTCAAAGTTTAATTCTCATCTTCAGTCCACAGTTCCAAACTAGCGACTAGACAAAATCAAAATAAAATCGTTAAGATCTCAATGTAACATGTGTATATTTCATGCAGTTCGTAAGTAATCCAACATTGGTGATGCGTTCAGCTGTGATACGTCAAGACTTTTAATTAACCAATACATCAATCATTAAAAGCCTGATCTTGAATTTCATTTTTATTTTCAATCAATGCATTTGCTTCCAGTTGTCCAGTAGTCCTTGATATCTTTCACCATCTAATACTGGCCTGCAGAGCATTCACATGATTAAAAGTCGTTTGTTTTGCAAAAACGTCTTAAATTCAGAGTGCCAAATTTCAAGGTACCCTATTTTCTTTTGCTGTGCACGGCTAGCACTTTTCTTCTCAGGAACTCCATAAAATATTAATCCATTAATTATTTTTGATGTAATTTATATCTTCTTTGAAAACATGTTCTTCAATTATTTGTTAATAAATTAAAGGTGAAATGATGCCAGAATATGTTGTGTTATCTTCCTGACAATCATGGAATGTCGGACATCAGACTCAAATTACCTTTAACATGAAGATATTTATTGAATACAGAGGCTGCTAGGATTTGCAGAGGAAACAATAATACTTTTAACTTTCCCATATCAATCTGTGTAATTTAATGCAAAATTTGAGAAACTGAGCACTGCTTATTTTATTTATGTCTATGTATGTTGAACTAATTCATTTAATTGCATAGATCAATGTCAATTCTGGGAAGTATTAATCATTTTACTGAGCCAAAGATGAAATCAAAGGGATATCTAACAATATTCACTAGTTCATCTCTAAAATGTTTCTGGGAAGCTGCATAAATAAATGTGTTTGTACAAGAACTCAAACATCTGAGCATATATCCAGATTGCTCTGCAATAGTGGCAGGGTCATCATAATTAGCTTCTAAAAATTGTGTGCTTATGAAATGAACACTGATAAAATATATAAAATTTACCATCCATAACAGTATGAAAGTGCCTGATATCACTAACAGTAATATAATGGATTTCCTTCTGACCTTTACCTCTGGATCAGAATGATTTTCAAAGCATTTGCTACTTCGTAGTCCACTTCTTATTCGATTGGCAATTAAAATATGTCTGATAGTCAACACATTAAACAGTAGGATTAAAACAAATGGTAAAAATGGGGTTAATATGGTATCCAGCCAAAAATGCACTATGAACACAGTTAAGGTGTAGAAGCTTGGTTTCGTATAACATGACCATGGTATGTTGTCAATTATTTCCCGAGGTTCATAAATAAAGTAAGTTGGAACATTTTGCAAGATGCCACATAAACAGATCACTGATAATACCACTGTACAACATTGCTCAGTGCAATACTTAATTCTTAATGTTTGATGACAAATTGCAATGAATCGATCAAAGGTGAAAGCTACAGTAAACCAGACTGATAAATCAATTGAAACAAATAACAAGACAAGATTGAGACTACAAACAGGAGTATAGTTCAGGAATGAATGTGAAAAATAAGCATCATTAATTTCATACAGAATCACATCGAATAGTATAACCATTAAATCAGCAACTGCCATAGCCAACAGGTAATGGGTGATACATTTTGAGAGGCCACACCGCCCACGTAAGAGAATGAAGACTGTCACCAAGTTAGCTGTGGAAAAGATGGAAGAAAATTATAATGTGCACTTCCTCAGAAAGATTACCAATCCTGACAGAAATGGCAGTATTCATTAAATAACTCATGAATAGTCTTGACAAAATAACAATGATCTCTCTTCATTAATTGCTATCACCACCTTTGTGGTGAACACCCAGAGCTGTTATTGAGAAGACGGATGTTGCTTTAATGGAAAGAGCATGCCAGAAGATGACAGAAGTCAAAATTAGGATGTTGTGTTATTGAGAGAATTTCTTGCAGGTACTTAATGTTTTATGGACCTGTTATACATATTAAACTATGTGGTAGTTACTGAAAGGCAGTCAGATTCTGTTGAAAAATGCATATTGTTTTGTTGCTGCATTTCTTGTCGATAGCATACATTGCTAACAATTATTTTATTAGTTGGAAGTTTATGCATGCTGATGATGGAATATTGGGCACACACAAAATATAGTGATTTAAAATTACTAAGGTGCATTGTAGATGATGCTATACTATAGTCATACAGAAACCAAAACGTGGAATGTAGCCACATAATGATTAACCTAAGGGAAATTCAGATAACACGAGGACGTATGTGGATGATCTAGTTTGTGCCCTTGTCAATGGCACCCCCCAGTTTGGGGATAGCATGATATTTAGTTATGGAAAGGAGAATGAAAACAAGCGCTACAATCATTTTTTTCTTGTATTTGGCTGTCATCCGTCACCTGTGCGGCATGAAGGTTACTTGACAAGCAAGTATCTAATGTTAACACGCGGGGCTAACACATTTTCTCAGCTATAATTTAGTTTGCAAAAATAAACTAATTACAAGTTCAGGATTGATTTCATCTGAGGCCAACTCGAGTGTTCCACGTGACCCTTACACGTCAATACAAAAATGGACCTTGACTGAAACCAAGAGACTCTTAAGATACAACAATTATTCATCATATTTATCATTATCGGTGTTGCTCAAATACAAATATTTTAACTTGCATGCGGTGCAACATCTTCATTAAAGCATGACATTCTGTATTGCTCGTTAGATGGACAACTAAATGTTAAGTTTTCAACACTTGTTCATGTACAGAAGAAGAGGATAGATTTTCCTGACACTTCAGATATAACTATTTGAGCTACCTTACGACCTACATGTTTAAACTATTGCAGTTTAATTTATAAAAATGTGCACAGCACAATTAACGTTATCCTTCAAATTTCTTTCCATTGATTGGCGTTGGGTCATGTGCTGGTAGCCCACGTTAAAAAATTGCTCTAGAATTCCTCCACTTTTCTTGGAAGTTACCTATGTTAACAGAGTTATCACGGAAGTGTCACATTAAATAATAATTATTATTTGATATGAAACAATAAAGTGTTGAATTGGATTCCATATGATTATATGTAGGGATACACATTGTTATGCATTGCACCTTCAAGTAAGCTGTGTATTACAATTGGTTCTTGCCCAGAATTAAGTTGATATATAACTACATTTTCTGTTCTGTAAAATTATCGCAGAAAATAATATCTGAAATACTTCATGCATCATGCATCATGCATCAACACTAAAGCTTGGAAAATTTGTTGACAGTGTAAACTGTATTTCTTAATTAGTTGTGGAACATAGAATAGTAGAGAACGTTGCAGGTCCTCAGGCTTTCAATGTTCATCATAGAATCTCTAAGTGTGGAAACAGCCCAAACCCTCCGAAGAGCAACCCACTCAGACCTCTTCCCCTACTCTTATATTTATCCCTGACTAATGCACTTAACCTACTCATCCCTGAATACTGTGGCCAATTCACATAACTTACATATCTTTTGGATTGTGGGAGGAAGCACCCAGAGGAAAGTCACGCACATAATGGGGGAATGTGTAAAACCACACAGACAGTCGCCAGGTGCTGGAATCAAACCTGGGATCCTGATGCTGTGAGGCACCAGTCCAAACTACTGAGCCACTATGCCGCCCTTTTCTGCTACTCTGATATGAAAATAACCCATATACCCTTTATTTTACTAACATCCATGTGCCTATCCAAGATGCTCTTACTTTTCCATAATGTATCTAAATCTGCTACCAGGGCTCACAATGGTTTCTATGCACCCACCATTCCCAGTGCAAACAAAACTACCTTTGAAATCTCCCCTAAACCTTCCACCAATTACCTTAAAATTATGGACCCTCGTGACAGGCATTTCAGCCCTGAGGAAATGTTTTAGGCTATCTACTCTATCTATGTCTCTCATCATATCTTTCAGCTCCATCAAATTACTTCCCATGCTTTGTCACTCCGTGAAAAATACGAGCTGCCTAAATCTTTCTGTATAAGACCTGCCATCTGGTCCAGGCAGCAACCTGGTAAATCTCCTCTGTACGATATCTAAAGCTTCCACATACTTCTTATAATGAGGTGAAAAGAGCTTAACACAATATTCCAAGTGTGGTCTATTCAGGGCTTTATACTCCTGCAACATATCTTTGCAACACTTAAACTCAACCTCCGGCTCATGAAAGATGACACACCATGCGTTTACTTAACAACCCTATCAACCTGGATGGCAACTTCCATGGATCTATGAGCGTGGTCCCAAGATCCCTCTGTTCCTCCACTCTGCCAAAACTTCTGTCTTTAAGTGTAATCTGCATTCTAACGCGAACTTCCAAAATGAATTACTTCACATTTTCCGGGTTGAAATCCATCTTCCACTTATCAGCCCAGCTCTGCATCCTGTTAATATCCTGTTTAAACGTACACCAGCCTCAACGCAATCCACAACTCCACCTATCTTCACCTCATTGGCAAACTTACCAACCAATCTCCAGAAAGTATCCCAATGATTTCCACATATCCAAAGTCCTCCCTCCTACACCAGCCCAGCAGACAAGTGTTCAGCTGCACTCGATTCCTGCTCCTCTCTTCACTAGCCCTGTGCCACAGGTAGCAATCCTGAGATTACTACACTGCTCCCCCTGCATTCCAGCATTTAACATTTCAGGGTCTCATTTCTTTTCCGAGATGTGTCATTAGTACCGATGCTCACCCTCCCCTTTAAGAATCCTGGAGACTCGATCTGAGATATCCCTGACACCCAGAAGGCAACATACTATTCGGGAGGCTCGTTCATGACCACACAATCACTTGTCTTTTTCTGTAACCATTGAACCGCCAATCACGGTCACTCTCTCATTGTCCTTCTGTACCACAAAGCCAGGCTCAGTGGCAGAGACCTGGTTACTGTGAATTTTCCCTCGTAGTTCGCCCTCCAATCCCAACAGCATCCAGAGCGTTATACTTCTTATTGAGATGAAGGGGTATCCTTGCACTAACTGCCTACTCCCTTTTCCACTCCTGCGTTCACCCAGCTACCGTTATTCTGTAACTTCGGCCTCTCCACCTCCCTGTAACTTTTATCTATCATCCCCTCAGACTCCAAAATGATCCGAAGTTCATCCAGCTCCTGCTTCAGATCCTTAACGTAGTCTGTGAAGAGCTAGAGTTTGGTGCATTTTCTCGCAAAGGAAGTCAGCAGAGACACGAGTGATGTTCCTTACCTCCTATATCCTGCAAAGCGACTGTCCATGCTTCCATTCCGTCAGCTCTCAATGGACAAAACTGATTTTTTTTCAAAAAAATCCTTACCCGAACAACTCTCCACACAGTCTTCCTTTTTATGGTGAGAGGAGGATGAGGAGTGGGAGACACGACACGTACAATGTTTTGGGTTTAGCCACTGCCCGAGTATATTAGTTCACTTACCCAGTAGTCCCTTGATATCGTTAGCTCCAATTCAACCTGGGCTCAAATGATATACTAGGTAAACATTTTATATTGAAATTTACCTTCCAGGTGCCCTCTGGACTCCCGCTGTTGAAATTAATACAGTGTGAGAATCTACAGACATTGGACCTAACTTTGGAAATAATGAAGGATAAATTACAGTCTGTGTTTCAACCACAGTTGAATTGAAAGTCGAATCATTAGCCCAAGAGAAAGTCGTGTCAGACAGGGAGAATAGTCTTCATGAATATGAACAGATTAGACGAATTCACACAGTAACTGGTTCTTACCAGGAATACCAACGATTGCGAGGATGGGATAGTAAATGTTTTCTATTTGTATAATCACTGGTGGAGTCATACTCAGATTGAGGCGATATTGTTTTTCTGTGCAGGCAGCCTTTCTAACTTGAAAATACCTGTCTCATTTATAGCAGTGGGAAAGCCTCAAGTGACATTGAGAAAAACAAAATAATTGAGTTAATTGCAGGCAGATAAACACATAAGTTATTGGAAATCATAATTAGTGCTGCCTGTTGGGAATAACATGCAATGATGTTACATGTTAAAATAATAAGGAAAGCAAACTATTATCGTTATCGAGCATTTCAAGCAAAATAATTCTACATCACCGTTCAAAATTGACAACACAAGGCCGCTGAATTCCATTTTGTGGGCGCCATGTATACAAAACACAAAATGTGTTTTTTTCAGTGCATTTATTTCTTACACTTGATTTATTTCTTCCAATACATGTAATTTATAACTTAAAACTATATTGGTGGATGTCGTAAATGAGGTATACGTAATCAAGCTATGTTCAAGTGACATAACCAGATACATGCAGATGATCAGCATTTCAGCTAAATAGAGATATTTTGTTTTTAAACATCTGAAGAATACTTATTTTACATTCAAAACTGGCTTAATGAGTTAAGGTGTCATTTAATTGGCATTTTACTGTTATTTTACAGGATGCTCACTGGCAATTTGAGCTGCTGCTTATTTCCTGTATAAGTGACAATATTAACAGTACAGACCTCACGGTCTATTGATGCATACAGATGAATTTTGATATTTTAGCACCATATGCGTGGTTTTTAATTCTTATTTTAATATTCTCTTCCAAATTGAATGGGCAGAAAGGACAGTATTTGGTAACAAAGTGGGAAAGTATTCTGGATGTTCCAAAAATGTTAGATATGAAAATGACAGATTTAATGGCTCTGATTTGGAACAGGTGTTTAAATCTTTAATTGGAAGATAAGGCCATCAAAAGCAAAGCCTGGTGACGTCCCATGCTGCTCGCTGTCACCACTTTATTCATTGTTCAAGATGAAAACTTCCAAAAAGCATGTTGTAGTTTCACAGAATCACTGGGAGTGCACCATCCAGAGACTTCTTGGAGGTTCAGAGAACCCCAACCGTGTGGAAACAGGCACTTCAGCCTAACAAGACTACCCCACCCAAACCCATTCGCCTACCCTACTACTCTACATTTACCCCTGACTAATGCACGAACCTGCACATCTCTGAACACTATGGACAATTTATCATGGCCAATTCACCTAACCTACACATCTTTGGATTGTGGGAGGAAACCCACGTAGACACAGGGAAAACGTGCAAACTCGACGCAGGCAGTCGCCCGAGGCTGGAATCCGACCCGGGTTCCCGGCGCTGTGAGGCAGCAGTGCTAACCACTAACCCGCCCTGCTGTACTGTCCATACTCAAGTAAGTCATTCAGAACCATTACCATATTTCACCCAATAACTCTGCAAATTTAATTTCTTCAGGTTTTCATTGAATGTTCACGAAATTGGAACATATCAGTGACTCAGCAACAAACAATCTGTAGGCATAAATACCAGATCTGCGTAACGCATTCATTTGTATATTTCTACCATCAATGTACAATGCAGTAAGGTTGTATCGCTAAATACTGCTGTATCAAAGACTGGAAATTGGTTTTCACGGCATAATTTCATTACTCTCAAGATAGTTCTCAAATCACGAGACAACCTTTCTTTCCCAAAATTAGGAAAACAAATGCAGCAATTAGAATATCAAACTTATTGTTAGCTTATCATTACTTTACAGAAGAATGGAAGTGGAGGTAGTTCCAAAACAAGTTTCGAAACGATTCTGAAGTTTCAGTAATAGAATCAAATTCTTGCTATTACCGTGGATTGTAAAAGTCTGACACGTGATCACTTGCCATGCAGAAGGATATTACAGAATGATGGCTGTTTCTTTGCATGGAGTAATGTGCTGATCCATGTTGGTATTTGAAGCACGTCAACAGCATTTGATGCTCTGACCTCTGGGTTCCAGTGAACACCATCAGTACTCAAATCCTGCTACAGCATTTAACAAAACCTGATTTACCTGAAGTTCACTCATCTGCACTTTCCACAAAAATGTATAATTTTCTTTGTGGATACAAGTATGTTCTGTCTTGAACATACACAGCTCATCGTTATAGAGAAATCCAAGATACACAACTACTGTTGGAAAATTTCTTCTCATGCTAACTTACTGATATATTATTGACTTATTATGAGGTTTTGATGCAATTCTCTAAACTTCCCAGCTGAGGGAAATGCTCTCTTAGATTCAACCCTGCCCAATGCCTGATGAACTTCCATTTCCAATTAGTCTAAGTCTCATTTAATTCTTCGAAACTTCAAGAAACATATGTCCGCCCATTTTCTCATGGAAAACCACTCACATCCTCTGGAGCAAACCTGCCCTTCCTTTGATTATGGAACCAAAACTGATCCATTGGTGGTTCATCTAGGCTCTGATGCAGTGTATTAAAAAAAAACTTTATCTCCCGTGTCCCATATTTTTTTTTCAAGCATCAGCCTTCAAATACAACTTGGAGTGTACTCGTTCTGAGAGATCAGCTCACAAATCAAGGACACCAACCTAATCAGGGTTTTCATCATCGATGATATGTATTAAATGGGCGTGATAGATGCTTATAAATTCATGAAGGATGTGGATAAAGTGAATAGTCAAGGAGTCCAAAGATAGAGGGCATAGATTTAAGGTGACGGGGAAAGATTTGTAAAATGTGTGAGAGATAAATTCTGCATAACGTGTGTACTGCATATCGGAATGAGCTGGAAGATGAAGGGAAATTCATAGTACAGGTGTGGAGGGATATGGGGACATGCTATCAAATTGGACTCAGTCAGATGAGATGCTTGGTCGGCACAGGAAATTCCTGACGAAGGGCTTATGCTGGCAATATCGACTCTCCTGCTCCTCGGTTGCTGCCTGACCTGTTGCATTTTTTCAGATGCACCCTTTTGGGCTCTGATTCTCCGGCTTCTCAGCCTTCACTTTCTCCAATCACAGTAACCACATACTGCTTTCTCTCCACCTTCATTGATCACATTAGCTGCAAGGTCACGCCCACCTTCCTCAATAAAATGAGTAATACATCGGCCCCAATTGTTTCCTGTGTGAGAGAAATCACAGGTTCACAAATCTCGCAATGATGGAGTTCTTCCTCATCTCAGTCTGGAATGGGTAGCCCTTATTCATCGATTGTGACTCTGAGTTTTGGGGTTCCCCAACATGCTGCATCTAGCCTGTCCTGTTCCATTGCGATTTGGTATGTCGCTGTGAGATCTGCAGTTTATCCAGTCTGTCTTCATATGTAGTCCTGCCATTCCTGGAATCAGTCTGGATGACCAGGTGAGCGCTGGGAGAGAAAACCAGATCATACAACATTCTCCTGTGGACTTCCCCCCCCCCCCCCCCCCCCCCCCCCCCGCCCCCCAAACAAACATACCGTTATCAATACTGTTTGTGCGGACAGCCAAAACAGTAGTAATACAAGATAGAAGCTTGTGGTTGGTACAGAGGGTACAGACACTTAAGACAGGCAACAGCACAGCCAGGAATCAGGAATATGATGAACTAGACTGCATTCATTGGAATGCAAGAGGTATGACAGATCGTGCAGATGATGTCAGTGGGAGAACGGAAAAGGAAAATCACAGCTATTGCAAAAGCATTGCAGAGAGAAGAGCAATGCAAGTAGCGTAATGTTCCGGGAACAAGAAAACTAAATCCCAGCAGGACTCATACTCCTAATGGTAAAATCCGACGGAGAGTTGCTGAACAAAGAGACCTTGGAGTGCAGATTCATAGTTCCGTGAAAGGAGTGTTGCAGGTATATAGAATAGTGAAGAAGGCGTTTAGTATGTTTTTCAGTCTTACTCAAAGCATTGAGTGTAGTATTGGGATGACACGTTGCGTTTTGGCAGCGTTTGGAATATAGCGTGAAATTCTGGTCTCCTTCCTATCGGAAGGAAGTTGTGAACCTTGAAAGGGTTCAGAAAAGATTTGAAAGCTTGTGCCAGGCGTGGAAGTTTTGAGCAGGTAAAAATAATGACTGCAGATGGTTTTGAGCTACAGGGAGAGGCTGGATAGGCTGGGGTTGTTTTTCCTGGAGCGTCAGAGGCTGAATGGTAACAGAGGTTTATACAATCATCAGGGGTATGGAGAGAAAAAGTCTTTTCACTGGGGTGTATGAGTCTAGAACTAGACGGCATCAGTAAAGGTTGCCAGGCGAAGTGTATAAACGGGATCTAAGTACAATTTTTCACACAGAAGGCGGTGCTGCACGGAAATTGCTGCCAGAGGAAGTAGTGGAGGCTGGTACAATTACAACATTTAAAAGACATCTGGATGGGTAAATGAATAAAAAGGGTTGGGCGGGAAGTGGGCCAAGTGTTGGCAAATGGGAGTAGACTAGGTTAGGATATATACTCGGCCTGGACAAGTTGGACCAAAGGGTCAGTTTCTGTGCTGTATATATCTATCACTCTGTGACTAAGAGAGGAGGGCGAATTGCGTTTTTGACTTGGGAACATATTATGGCAGTAGTTCGAGATGAGATTCAAATGAGACCGTCCAGTGAAGCTATATGGGCGGAATCGAGAAATAAGAAGGGCGTGATCACTTTGATGGGATTGTATTCTCAGCCTGCAAATAGCCAATAGGAAATTGAGCAAATCGGGAGGCAGATAGTGTTGGAGTAACAAAGTTGGAATTGTGAGAGATGTTATCATTCCAAACATAGACCGGGACTGCAATACTATTAAGGCCTTCGATGGGGAGGAATTTGTTACGTCTATAATAAAAAAAATCTCAATCAAAACTCAGGTGGCCCTACCAAAGAAGGAGCAAAAAATCAATGTTCTCTTTGGTAACAAAGCAGGGCAATTAACTGAGTTGTGAGTGGGGAAAAGTCTGGGAAAAGTGACAATAATTTTCTCAGTATTAACATAGTTCTGGAAAAGGATAGTCCTGAACCACATGTTAAAGTACTAAATTGGAACAACACTAATTTTGATGATACCAGACAGCAACATTCGAGTTCTGATTGGGTCAGGCAGTTCGAAGTTAAAGGGTTGTCTGAAAAGTGGTTGTCTTTAAAATGCCATATAACGAGACTTCAGACACTTTGTGCACCTGTTAGTTTGGAGAGCAAAGTTAGCAAAGTAGGGGATACGGATTGGCTAGAGATAGTTAGGCAGTAGTCAAGAAAAAGGAGGAGGCATATGTCAGGTAACTATGGACAGGGTCAACTGAAAATACCAAGTAGTCTTTGGGGATGTTGAAGTCCACTTAGAGGGAATCAGAAAAGCAAAAATAGAACATAAGATAGCTTGTCAGATGGAGAAAAGGAGAATGCAAAGAGATTCTGCAAGTATGTTAAAGGTAAAAGAGGACTTAGGATTATAACGGTGATCCCTTAGAATCAGCAAGGCTGCCTTAGTGTGCAATTACCGGAGATGGGTAAAATCATAAAATAAAGATTTCCAATACGAATAGTTACTGTGGAGAGACATAGTGTCATAGAGTCATAGAGATGTACAGCATGGAAACAGACGCTATGATCCAACCTGTCCATGCTGACCAGATATCCCAACCCAGTCTAGTCCCACCTGCCAGCACGCGGCCCATATCCCTCCAAACCCTTTCTATTCATATATCCATCCAAATGTCTCTTAAATATTGCAATTGTACTAGCCTCTACCACAGCCTCTGGCAGCTCATTCCATACACGTATCATCCTCTGCGTGAAAAAGTTGCCCCTTAGATCTCTTTTATATCTTTCCCTCTCACCCTAAACCTGTACCCTCTAGTTCTGGACTCCCTGACACCAGGGAAAAGACTTTGTCTATTTATCCTATCCATGCCTCTCATAACTTCGTAAACCGCTATAAGGTCACACCTCAGGCACTGACACTCCAGGGAAAACAGCCCCAGCCTGTTCAGCCTCTCCCTGTAGCTCATAACCTCCAACCCTGGCAACATCCTTGTAAATATTTTCTTAAACCTTTCAAGTTTCACAACATCTTTCCGATATGTAGGAGACCAGAATTGCATGCAATATTCCAACAGTGGCCTAACCAATGTCCTGTACAGCCATAACATGACCTCCCAACTTCTGTACTCAATACTCTGACCAATAAAGGAAAGCATACCAATTGTCGTATTCACTATCCTATCTACCTGCGACTGTACTTTCAAGGAGCTATGAACCTGCACTCCAAGGTCTCTTTGTTCACCAACACTCCCTAGGACCTTGCCATTAATTGTATAAGTCCTGTAAAAATGCCCAAAATGCAGCACCTCGCATTTATCTGAATTAAACTCCATCTGCGACTTCTCAGCTCATTGGCCCATCTGATCCAGATCTTGTTGTAATCTGCAGCAACCCCCTTCACTGTCCACTACACCTCCAATTTTGGTGTCATCTGCAAACTTACTAACTGTAGCACGCATCCAAATCATTTATGTGAATGACAAAAAGTAGAGCACCCAGCACCGATCCTTGTGGCACTCCACTGGTCACAGGCCTCCAGTCTGAAAAACAACCTTCCACCACCACCCTCTGTCTTCTACCTTTGAGCCAGTTCTGTATCCAAATGGCGAGTTCTCCGTGTATTCCGTGAGATCTAACCTTGCTAATCAGTCTCCCATGGGGAACCTTGTCGAATGCCCTACTGAAGTCCATATAGATCAGATCTACTGTTCTTCCCTCATCAATCTTCTTTGTTGTTTCGTCAAAAAATCAAGTTCATGAGGCATGATTTCCCACGCACAAAGCCATGTTGAGTATTCCTAATCAGTACTTGCCTTTCCAAATACATGTACTGCTCTGGGATCTCTGGCAATAGGTAGTGATGCCTTGAAAAGAATTCACACTGCAGAAGAGGTGGAGTTGCAGCTCTCAAAATGCAAAAAGTTAATTAATGGAGTGAGACAGGGATCAGTACTGGGTCTCAGTGATATACTGTTTAGTGAATACAGAGAGGCAGGGATCTGTGCTCTGGTCTCAGTGATGTATAATGTATCTAATGGAGTGAGACAAGGATCAGTGCTGGGGTCTGAGTGATGTACAATGTCTCTAATGGCGTGAGCCAGGAATCTGTACTGGGATCTCATTGATTTACAACGCAACTCACGCAGTGAGACGGGAATTAGTACTGTGATTTATGCTCTAAGTAATGCATGAGACAGGGGTCAGTGCTGGTGTCTCAGTTATTTACAATGTAACTAATGGAATGACACAGGGAGCAGTGCAATGGTCCCAGTGATTTATAGTGCAACAAATAGAGTAAGACAGGGATCAGTGCTGGTGTCTCAGCGGTTTACAATGTATATAATGGAGAGAGACAGGGATCAGAGCTGGAGTATCAGTTATTTATAATGTAGCTAATGAGGTGAGACCTGAATCAGTGCTGTTGTCTGAATGTTTTGCATTGTAATTAATGGACTGAGTCAGGGATCAGCGCTTGGGTTTCATTGATTTAAACTGCAACGACTGGGGTGAGACAGTCGTTAGTACAGAGGTCTCACTGATTTACACAGTAACGAATGAACTGAGACAGTGGTCAGTGCTGGGGTCTCAGTGATTTACACTGTAACTGATGGAGTGAAACAGGGATCAGTGCTGGGGTCTCGGTGATTTACAATGTAACTAATGGAGTGAGACAGGAATCAGTGCTGGGGTCTCAGTGATTTACAATGTAACTCATGGAGTGAGACAGGAATCAGTGATGGGGTCTCAGTGATTTACAATGTAACTAATGGAGTGAGAGAGGTGTCAGTGCTGGGGTCTCCGTGATTTACAATGTAATTAAATGGAGTGAGAGAGGGATCAGTGCTGGTGTCTCAGTGATTTACAATGCAACTAATGGAGTGAGAGAAGGGTCAGTGCTGGGGTCTCCGTGATTTACAATGTAACTAAATGGAGTGAGACAGGGATCAGTGATTTACAATGTAACTAATGGAGTGAGACAGGGATCATGTCTGGGGTCTCAGTAATTTACAATGTAACTAATGGAGTGAGACAGGAATCAGTGCTGGGGTCTCAGTGATTTACAACGTAACTAATGGAGTGAGACAGGGATCAGTGCTGGGGTGTCAGGGATTTCCAATGTAACTAATGAGGTGATACAGAGAACAGAGTTGTCAACTCAAAGGTTCAAGATGTAACTAACGGAGTGAATTAGAGATCAATGTTGCGTCTCAGTGATTTATCATGTAAATAAAAGAGTGAGACAGGAATCAGTGTGGGAGTCTCAGTGTCTTACAATCTAACTCATAATTTGAGATAGGTATCACTGCTGGGGTCTCAGTGATATACGAGTTAAGTAATGAGGTGAGACATGGATATTGATGAGTTCTCAGTGATTTGGTATTGGCATCTCAATGGTTTACAGTGTAACTAATGAAGTGTGACAGTAATCAACGTTGGGGTCTCAGTGATTTGCACTGCTAATAATGGAGAGAGACAGGTATCCATCCTGGGTACCAAAGATTGAGACAGGGATCAATGTGGGAGTCTCGATATCTTACAATGTAACTCATACTTTGAGAAAGGGATCATTGCCAGGGCATCCGTGTAATGATATGAGCAAGCCTGGGATTGGTGCTGGCATCTTAATTGTTTACAGTGTATCTACTCGAGTTTGACTGGGATCAGTGCTGTGATCTGTGATTTACAATGTAAATAAAGAGATGAGACAGGAATCTGTGTTGGAGAGTCAGTAATATGCAAGAGAAGTAATGGAGTGAGACAAGGATCAATGCTGGGGTCTCCGTGATTCCCAGTGTAACTAATGTAGTGAGAAAGGTATCAGTGCTGGGTCTCAGTGATATACAACTTATGTAATGAGGTGAGGCAGGGATATTGCTGAGGTCTCAGTGATTTGGAAAGCAACTAATGCAGCGAGGCAGGATCGGTGTTAGCATCTTATTGGTTTACAGTCTAACTAATGGAGTGAGACAGGGATCAGTGCTGGGGTCTCAGTAATTTGCACTGCAACTAATGGAAATAGGCAGGTATCAATCGTGGGGTACCAATGATTTACAATGTTAACAATGGAGTGAGACAGGAATCAGGACTGGGTTCTCAGTAAATTACATTGTAACTATTGGAGCGAGAGAGGGATCAGTGCTGGACGCACAGTGATTTACAATATAGCCAATGGATTGAGATGGGGATCAATGCACGCGTCTCAGTGATTTATGATACAATGCATGGAGTGATGCAGTGATCAGTGCTGGGTTCTCAGTGATTTACAATGTTACTAATGGAGTGAGAGACGGAACAGTGCTATGGGCGTGCTGATTCAAAATGTAACTTATGGAGAGACACAGGCTTTAGTGCTAGGATCTCAGTGATTCCCAATATAACTAATGGAGTAAAACAAGAATCATTGCGGGGGTCTCAATGACTTGCAATATAACTCATAGTTTAGGGTGTAGGTTTGCTCGCTGAGCTGTAGGTTTGAGATCCAGATGTTTCATTACCGGGCTGGGTAACATCATCAGTGACGACCTCCAAGTGAAGTGAAGCTGTTGTCTCCTGCTTTCTATTTACACCAGCTAACCACAAA
This sequence comes from Hemiscyllium ocellatum, assembly GCF_020745735.1. NCBI lineage: Eukaryota > Metazoa > Chordata > Chondrichthyes > Orectolobiformes > Hemiscylliidae > Hemiscyllium > Hemiscyllium ocellatum. The sequence goes on along the minus strand of NC_083435.1, from coordinate 46,583,574 downwards.
AGACACGACCCTCTCTCCCTCGTATTTCTCCAGTTTCCACATTTCCCCTCCCCCCACCTTGTCTCAGTCGAATCCCTCGAACTCAGCACCGCAATCTTCTTCCTGACCTCTCTGCCCCCCACTCCGGCCTATCACCCTCAGCTTGACCTCCTTCCACTTATCGCATCTCCATCTCCCCTCCCCCAAGTCCCTCCTCCCTACCTTTTATCTTAGCCTGCTGGACACACTTTCCTCATTCCTGAAGAAGGGCTTATGCCCAAAACGTCGAATTTCCTGTTCCTTGGATGCTGCCTGACCTGCTGCGCTTTTCCAGCAACACATTTTCAGCTAGGAATATTTAGGACTGAATAAATACTAAAAGAGACACTTGGCATAAGCAAAACGCCAGCAGAACAATGGAGGCCCAGAAAGATGGGAAGTGCAGAGGCGAAATAACAAGAGCCATTAGGAGAGGAAAGAGGAGCCATGATAAATTCTGGCTAGCAATATTAGGGAGAATTCAACGATATTCTAGCAGTATATCAAGGGGAAGAAAATAACGATGGAAAGAATAGGGCCCATTAGCGATCAAGGCACAAAGTGTGCATGGAGCCAGAGGACATTAGTAGAATATTATATGCAATTCCGTCTATCCTCGGAGCCAGGAGGATGTAGTACAAAATTGGAAAAGATAGGCTGTCGTGTCCTTGACCATATTGTTAGAACTTGTAAGGCATTCCAGTCTTTAGCAAATTGAAACGAGTATGAACTCCAGTTCTGGGTGAAGTGTATCCCAAGCTCGAGTTTTCTTTCTTTTCCTTTTGACTAGTACGAAAGAAATGGAAGGCAGCTGTTGGAGTCTGATTCACTAGCGGTTTCAAAGACTTACTGAAAAAATCATTTCAAAATTGCAATCACCAGACTCAATCCACAACAGCGGCAGTGAATACATAGCTAGGGACTTCATCTTAAAAAGAAAATTGAGAAATTGTTGTGAACTTGCAACGAAGTTTCAGAGAGAACCAGAATTGGACATTCGACTCCCGAGTTGGTAGTGCTTTGTAACTACACAGACAGAGACCTCTCCTGAAAGTGAGTGGAAACAGTGATGAGGAACGGTAGATATCCTCTGAATGACATGCGCCTGTCGTTCCTCAGGTAACAGTAAATTTGAAGTTGCATTTTCACAAACTGAGGGGTGCAGATCACCACAAATAAATCAGAATACAACAAGACGTTCTCCTCACGGAGATAGTTTCCATCATTCATTTGTGGGAGAAGGTTAAAAATGAAAGCTGAAGATACCAGGTTTATTAAGCTGCTTTCACCAAGTTCAAGTCCAATTTTAATCCTGTTCACCAAATCGAAGAACCTGTTCACAAAAGCAACGGCTTGCTTAGCAATATCTGACATTGAAAGATCGAGTTGGAACTTCACAGTGTGAGTGAGCAGGCTAACTGGCTCTGATCAGCAGAGTAACCGAATGTGGTTGGGTCACCTGGAAGGCAGACGGGTCTCCAGCTTTTGGGCACAGTAGAGAGTCAGTTGGGGATAGATCAAGGTGGGGTTAAAGAAGCGAATCAGGTGTCATTTGTGAGTTGGGACACGTCCCAGAGAAAGTCATCGCAATGTGTGGTGTGTGTGAAATGGCCTGTGGGGTAGTTCTGAGATGCGTACATGCATTTTGTAGTTTAACTTAACCTCAGTAACTATTTCAGTCAGTTTTGTCAGAATCGTCACAAGGGAAGGGTTTGAATTGTGACTGTTCCAGGGTTAACAACAGCATTGAATTAAAAGCATAAATTTCCCAGAAATTCACGAACAGAGTTCTCTAATGTAAATTATACGGGATCCCCGTGCACTTTCATGAACGGTTTGAGCAGTGGAAAGCCCAACTCAATAGTTGTCAATGCTATTTCAGTGTGACAGAGTTATGTAGCATGGAAACAGATCCTTCGGTCAAATTACCCGTGCTGACCAGACTTCCTAAATTTGACTGGACCAGTTTGCCTGCGTTTGACCCATATTACGGCAATGCCAGTCTGTTGAATGTGTATAAAAATCATTGTAGTTCCAATAGACCACAAGCCGCTCACTGACCACAAAGAGTAACAAATTCAATCGAACCATCAGTATGGCATATACGTCATGGAAATGCAGAAAGTTAACTATTGCACTTTATTGCAATGCATCATAAATCAACCATTCCAATGACTGACCATTGGCAGACTTAATTGTTGATAGACAAGACTTGACACGAATGAAAGACTGTGATCATACTACTTTCTCGAAGGCAATTTGCTTGATTAGGAAGTAGCTGATGGATGCATTCCACACATGAAAAGCAATTTCAGCCAGTCTCGTTGTTATGATGGCCGTGTGCCCGGCTTGTATGTTGCTAATTTAGTGGAGAATATGTGTGTGGATGCCTATGAATTTTGAAGTCACCAGGCGAGGCATGCAGTAGCATCGCTGCGTGTTCAAACGCAATAAAATTTGATGATTGTTTTTCTTCTGCATAGGTTATCAAAACATGATCAGTCTGCTGTGCTCTTTGCCAGTACAGTATAAAATGGCGAGAAATAATTGCAGTGGGCATTTCAAGAATACAGTTAATATCAGGGAGGGGGAATCTTGTCAGTCTGAAACACGTGAGTCATGCCAGCAATACGACACCCCACATCCATTGAATGAATCCTTGCATTCAAATGATGATGTCCTGGACACTTGTCTTAGCAGTGGAAATCTAACTATATCATCCACATCAGAAATTAAATCGTGGTGGCGGGGAGCGGCTGGGAAGTGAATATTCTCTGGTTTATGACGAAATAATCAAATTCACCGTCTATTTCCAGTGGAAGCTTATATTGGCCATTTTCACGAAACAAATAGCACCTTGGATATTCCCTGTGACACACTGTTACTTTCACAAACTCATTAGAAATATTGTTATCATGACAAGGATCACACCAATTGGGCCAAAAGTCAGAGAAGTCACACATTAGTAATTTGAAAGATCCAGTGACATGGTTATGAGGTGTTATGTGTGATCTATTGTCACTGGCCCATCCAAAACTTTCCGATATGATCACAGTCCCCGAAGATAATCAAAGGCCCAGAGCCTCTGCAGTTTCTCTCCTTATGGTGGAAATCCATAGGAATTCACTCAGAAACTGAGGAAAAATACGAACAGCAACATCGGTTGTCATACAGCTTTCATGGCTCAGTTGGATGAAGATCTGAACATGGAAGCTAAACCTCAAAGGATCAACATCCCATGGAAAACACAAGCAGGTGAGCGGAGGGGATGGGTGCACCTTATTAGTAAGAAACCAAAATAAAAGCAAGAAAGGATGTAGTGTGACAAGATGTAGAATCAGTGTGGGTAGAGTCGAAGTGCGGCTCAGGTTAAAAAAAACATAACAGCAGTTCCAGCATAGACATCCAAACAGTCGTCAGGATTTGGAGCACAAGAAAGATTTGGAGATTAAAAAGGCGTAATAGAAAAGCAAGGTTACAATGATCTTCGGGGATTTTAACATGACATTGGAAAGGGAAAACCAGGTTGGTCGGGATGAGAAGAAAATGCATTTGTGGAATGTCTACGAGATGGCTTTTTGTAGCAGCTTGTGGTGCAGCCGACCAAGGAAGAGGCAACTCTAGATTTAGAAAAGTACAATGATAAAACTTGATCAGGGAGCTTCAGGTGAAGGAATCCTTCGGAACCATTTACCATGATAGGATAGAATTTGTCCTGCAATTTGAGAGGGAGAATCTGGAATGTGATGTCACGATATTATCATTGAATAAAGGATTGGAGAAATTATCCCTCATGAAGGGCTTATGCCCGAAACGTTCACTCTCCTGCTCCTCGGAATCTGCCTGACCTGCTGTGCTTTTCCTGCAAAACACTTTTTGACTCTTATAGTTGAATGCAGGCATGTTGGAGGAACTGGATAGAATTAATTGGGAGAGGAATCCAACATGAAAGACAGTAGAAAATAGCTGACACAGGTTTCTGGTAGTAATTCAAGAGACACAGCAAAAAGAAGCATGGTAATAGGAGGACGAGGCAACCATGGCTGTCAAGGGAAGTCATGGGCAACATAAAAGAAAAAGGGAAGCACGCAATGCGATGAAATACTGTGGGAATACAGAGGATTGGGAAGACCATAATCAACAGAGGACATTCTTTTAAAAAGTAAGGAGGGAGAAGTTTAAGTAAGATGGTACACTAGCAAATAATATGGGAGAAACTCACAAGAGCTTCTTTATCTGTATAAGGGGCAAAAGAGAGACACAAATTGTCATTGGCCGCTGGAAAATGACACTGGAGCACTGCCGATGAGGACAATGAAATGGTGGAGGAACTGAATGCGTTCTTTATAACAGTCTTCACAGTGGAAGACACAAGTAAATTCCCAAATAATTCAAGACTGTCGGGGGTGGAGGGGAGCAGAGGCGAGTATTGTGGCCATCACCTAGGAGACATTGTGAGAAAAACTGTTTGTCTGAAGGGAGTTAAATCACTTGGACCAGATTGACTGAAGGGGTTCTTGAGGCCTCAAGTTGTTCCTCATCTGAATTTATAAATAACAGATATCAGACAGCAAATTTATACTAGACCCAAAATAAAGTAATAATTTGATACAAATATCGTAACTTAAGCAGAAAATGGATGAAAAGCAAGGCAATGTATTTCATATCTATGGTCTCTCCCCAGTCTTCATGAAGTACCATGCCCATTCTCTTTCACACACATGTGCACATGCGTGCACACTCAGAGACAGGCAAGCACATTTAAGTGATAAATTGAAAGCAAATAAAGAATCCCAATTTGCCAGTCAGCAGTTTCAAAATGGGTCCTTACCCTTGGTCAATGTCTTGTATGCCAAATACATGCGATTGTAGGTAATCTAATCTAATCTAAAATATATTCTTGAATTCGAAAGTCACTGGTTCTTGCAAATATTTTCTGCAAACCACTGCAAACTTTTAATTGACGTCTGACAAATTGGGGTTCCTCCCTCAATCCCATCAACATTTTTTGAAGTACAAAAGTACAGAATGAAATGCAAAGCAACTTTAAATCCAGTGGTTTTGAATACCCTCCACCTTCTTTATTAGATTAGATTACTTACAGTGTGGAAACAGGCCCTTCGGCCCAACAAGTCCACAGCGACCCGCTGAAGCGCAACCCACCCATACCCCTACATATACCCCTTACCTAACACTACGGGCAATTTAGCATGGCCAATTCACCTGACCCGCACATCTTTGGATTGTGGGTGGAAACCGGAGCACCCGGAGGAAACCCACGCAGACACAGGGAGAACGTGCAAACTCCACACAGTCAGTCGCCTGAGGCGGGAATTGAACCCAGGTCCCTGGCGCTGTGAGGCAGCAGCGCTAACCACTGTGCCACCGTGCCACCCACCATGCCATCTTCTGCCCAAGACCCAGATAAAACTTTAGTTTCTCTTCACTTCTCAACATTTTCTGTCATTTGTCTCGCTAACGTTGTTCTATCTTTGTTTGACCAATTAAAAATCAAACCTGTATCTACCAGTTCTTCAGCATAAGCTTAGCGTCTGCTGTGACATTAAACTGTGATCAACTTTCCAGACCAGTTTCTGTAAACAACAACAGTTTATTTGTTCTCTCCAGTTAGTAAAATCGAGCAGCTGTCCAAAGCTTAATTCTCATCTTCAGTCCACAGATCCACACTAGCAATGAGACAAAATCAAAATAACATCGTGAAGTTCTCAACATAACATATGTATATTTCATAGCGTTCCCACATAATCTGATATTGGTGATGTGTTTGGCTGTGACACTTCAGCACATCCGGTTAACCAACACATCAAACATGAAAAGCCTGACCCTGAGTTTCATTTTCATATCCAATCGATCCATGCATTCCGTTCCCACTGTCCAGTAGTCCTTGATATCCTTCACCATCTAATACTGGCCTGAAGAGCATTCATACCATGAAGAGTTGTTCGTTTTGCCACAAAGTCTTGACTTCACAAGGCGAAATTTCAAGGTACCCAATTTTGTTGTGCTCTGCACAGATAACTCCTTTCTTCTCAGGAACTCTACAAAATATTACCACATTAACCAGGCATCTGGTCATCTTTGCTAATATGCATTAACGATTCTTGATACAATTTCTATCTTCTTGGAAAACAGGCTTGTCAAGTGCTTGTTAATAAATTAAAGGTGAAATAATGCCAGAATATGTTGTTCTATCTTTCTTACAAACATGGAAGGACGGACATCAGCCACCAATTACCTTCAACATTGGAACATTTATCGCTTACAGTAGCTGCTAGGAAATCCAGAGGAAACAAGAATGTTTTTACTTTTCCCATATCATCTAAATAATTTGAAGCAAAATTGGTGAAAATGAGCTGCGTTTATTTTATTTAAGTCTATGCAAGTTGAACGAATTTTATTTAATTGTATAAATCAATTTTAATTCTGGAATGTTTAAAGCATTTGACTGAGCCAACGATGAAATCAAAGGGATATCTAACAATATTCACTAGTTCATCTCTAAAATGTTTCTGGGAAGCTGCATAAATAAATGTGTTTGTACAAGAACTCAAACATCTGAGCATATATCCAGATTGCTCTGCAATAGTGGCAGGGTCATCATAATTAGTTTCTAAAAATTGCGTGTTTATGAAATGAACAGATATAAAATATATAAAATTTACCATCCATAACAATATGAAAGTGCCTGATATCACTAACAGTAATATAATGGATTTCCTTCTGACCTTTACCTCGGGATCAGAATGATTTTCAAAGCACTTGTTACTTCGTAGTCCACTTCTTATTCGATTGGCAATTAAAATATGTCTGATAGTCAATGCATTAAGCAGTAGAATCAAAACAAATGGTAAAAATGGGGTTAATATGGTATCCAGCCAAAAAAGCGCAATAAACACAGTTAAAGTGTAGAAGCTTGCTTTCATATAACATGACCATGGTATGTTGTCAATTATTTCCCGAGGTTCATAAATAAAGTAAGTCGGAACATTTTGCAAGATGCCACATAAACAGATCACTGATAATACCACTGTACAACATTTCTCAGTGCAATACTTAATTCTTAATGTTTGATGACAAATTGCAATGAATCGATCAAAGGTGAAAGCTACAGTAAACCAGACTGATAAATCAACTGATACAAATAACAGAACAAGATTGAGACTACAAATAGGAGTATAGTTCAGGAAAGAATGTGAAAAATAAGCATCATTAATTTCATACAGAATTACTTCGAATAGTAGAACCATTAAATCAGCAACTGCCATAGCCAACAGGTAATGGGTGATACATTTTGAAAGGCCACACCGCCCACGTAAGAGAATGAAGACTGTCACCAAGTTAGCTGCGGAAAAGATGGAAGAAAATTACAATGTGCACTTCCTCAGAAAGATTACCAATCCTGACAGAAATGTTGCATTCATGGAGGAGATCCAGGCATCTGTGGCAACAGCAGTATTCATTAACTAACTTATGATTAGTCTTGACAAAATAATGATCTTTCTTCACTAATCACTATCACCACTTATGTGGTATAAACCCAGAATTGTTATTGAGAAGGCAGGTGATGCTTTGACGGAAGGTTTGTGCCAGAAGATGAAACAAATCCAAATTAGGATGGCTGTCATTGAGAGGGATTTTTACAGGTATCTAATCCTTTTTCCTACACACCAAGGGCTTTCCATGCCATCTTCAAATACTCTAAATGTATTCTTCAGTTCCTTCCTGGCTACATTGTAATCTTCGAGAAGCATGTCTGTTTCTAGTATCCTCAAGTAGGCTTCATTCTTCCACTTGACTGATTGTTCCACATCTCTTGTCATCCAAAATTGGTTCACTCTACCATCGCTTTCTTACCTCAGTGGTACAAACCCAACGAGGACTCAAAGGTCTCCACATTTCTGTTGTGCATTTCTTGAGAATATCATCTCTCACTTTATGCTCCACAAGTCCTGCCTAATAGCATTTTAACCCCGCCTCCTCCATTTGAATACTTTCCCATACTGTCTGCTCCAGTCCCTCTCCTTGATTATTCTAAAATTTGGGGTTTTGTGATCACTATCACCGAAATGCTCTCCCACTGAGAAATCTGACACCTGACTTGAATCGCTGCCAAACACAAAATCCAATGACTCCCCTCTAGTCAGCCTACCTACATATTGCACCAGGAATCCTTCCTGGACAAAACTGTCGAAATCTGCAAAATCCAAACTGTGTGATCTATGGAGATGCTCTGGTGGGAAGTCGACGTCACCCATAATAATAGCCTGATTACGTCAAAATCTTTCCAAAACCTGCTTCAGAATCTGCTCCTCCATTGATATTGAAGCTCTATACATAACTCCCAATAAAGTGACTGTTCCTTTCCTGTTTCTGACTTCCACCCATATTGAAGCATTCAGCAAACCCTCCGCAGCTACCTCACTTTCTGCAGCTGTGATAATGCCCGTATTTAGTAATGTTATTCCCTCATCTCTTTTACCTTCCTCCCTATTCTTTTTGAAACATCTAATTCCCCATGCAACAATTATTCCCTCCCCATGATATTGAAGTGTCTGTGATGTGCACAACATTGTAGCTCCAAGTATTGATCCATGCTCTGAGTTCATCACCCTCATTCTTGACATTTGCATTAAAACAGACACACTTCACACAATCACACTGACTACAACTTTGCCTTATCAACTATCTATCTTTCCTCATCGATTCTCTGCATGCTGTATCTGCCTGCTCAACAGCTAACCCATCTTTTGATCCACAACTGTGATTCCCACTCCCCTGCCAAACTAGTTTAAAACCTGATAAACAGCTCGAGCAAACTTGCCAAACAGGATTTTGTTTCCTCTTCACTTCAGCTAAAATCCGTCCTCATTGTATAGGTCCCAACTTCCCCAGAAGTTATCTCAATGAATTCCACATATCTAAAGCCCTCCCTCCTGCAACAACCCTGCAGACACATGCTCGGCTGCACTCGATCTTTGTTCCCAGCCTCACTCACCCGTGCCACGGGTAGCAACCCTGAGAATATTACACTGTTCCTCCTGCCTTCTAGCTTCCAACCTAATTACCTATATTCGCTTATCAGGGGCTCAGTCCTTTTCCGAGCTCTATATTTGATACCGATATGTAACGCAAACTCTGGTTACTCACCGTCCCCCTTTAAAAATCCTGTACACTCGGTCTGAGATATCCCTCACACTCAGAAGGCAACATACTATTCTGGACGCTCGTTCATGACCACACAATCACGCATCTTTTGATATAACATAGAACAAAGAACATAGAAAAATACAGCGCAGTACAGGTCCTTTGGCACTCGATGTTGCCCCGACCCAAGCCCACCTAACCTACATTAGCCCACTAACCTCCATATGCATATCCAATGCCCGTTTAAATGGCCATAAAGAGGGAAAGTCCACCACTGCTACTGGCAGGGCATTCCATGAACTCACAACCCGCTGAGTAAAGAATCTACCCCTAATATCTGTCCTATACCTACCACCCCTTAATTTAAAGCTATGCCCCCTCATAATAGTTGACTCCATACGTGGAAAAAGGTTCTCATTGTCAACCCTATCTAAACCCGTAATCATCTATCAAGTCACCCCTAAACCTTATTTTCTCCACTGAAAACAGCCCAAAATGCCTCAGCCTTTCCTCATACGATCTTCCTACCATACCAGGCAACATCCTGGTAAACCTCTTCTGCATCCGTTCCAGTGCCTCCACATCCTTCCTATATTATGGTGACCAAAATTGCACACAATACTCCAGACGCGGCTGCACCAGTGTCTTATACAACTGCAACATGACCTCAGGACTCCGGAACTCATTTCCTCTAACAATAAAAGCCAGTACGCCATATGCCTTCTTCACAGAACTATTTACCGGTGTGGCAACTTTCAGAGATCTGTGTACATGGACACCAAGATCCCTCTGTTCATCCACACTACCAAGTATCTGACCGTTAGCCCAGTACTCCATCTTCTTGTTACTCTTACCAAAGTGAATCATTTCACACTTAGCTACTTTGAACTCCATTTGCCACCTTTCTGCCCAGCTCTGCAGCTTATCCATATCCCGCTGTAACCTGCCACATCCTTCCTCACTGTCAATGACTCAACTGACTTTCGTATCATCCGCAAACTTGCTCACCCAACCTTCTAGCCTCTCTTCCAGGTCATTTATAAAAATGACAAACAGCAATGATCCCAAAACAGATCCTTGTGGAACAGCGCTAGCAAATGCACTCCAAGATGAACCTTGACCATCAACAACTACCCTCTGTCTTCTTCCAGCCAGCCAATTCCTAATCCAAACCTCTAACACACCCTCAATGCCATACCTCCGTTTTTTTTTGCAGTAGCCTACCACGGGGAACCTTATCAAACGCCTTACTAAAATCCATATACACCACATGTGCCACTTTACCCTCGCCCACCTCCTTAGTCACCTTCTCAAAGAATTCAATAAGATTTATGAGGCACGACCTGCCCTTCACAAAACCATGCTGACCATCCTTGGTCACATTATTCCTATACAGATGTTCATAAATCCTATCCCTTACAATTCTCTCTTAGACTTTGCCCACAACAGAAGTGAGACTCACCGGCCTATAGTTACTAGGGTTATTCCCTACTCCCCTTCTTGAACAAGGGAACCACATTTGCTATCCTCCAGTCTTCTGGCACTATTCCTGTAGACAATGAGGACATAAAAATCAAGGCCATTGGCTCTGCAATCTCCTCCCTTGCTTCCCAGAGAATCCAAGGATAAATGCCATCAGGCCCAGGGGACTTGTCTATTTTCACCCTTTCCAGAATTTCCAACACCTCTACCCTACATACCTCAAAGCCATCCATTCTAATTAATTGTGATTCAATATTCACATCGGCAACAATGTCCTGTTCCTGAGTGAATACTGATGAAAAGTATTCATTCAGTATCTCTCCAATCTCTTCAGCCTCCACGCACAACTTCCCATTACGACCTTTGACTGGACCTATTCCAACCCTAGTCATTATTTTATTCCTGACATAGCTATAGAAAGCCTTTGGATTTTCCCTAATCCTACCAACCAAGGACTTTTCATGTGCCGTCCTTGCTGCTCTTAGCTCTCTCTTTAGATCCTTCCTGGCTACCTTATAACTATCACTCGCCCCAATTAAACCTTCACGCCTCATCTTTACATAGGCTGCCCTCTTCCCTTCCAATTCCTTATTAAACCACGGCTCCCTCACACGACCCTTTCCTTCCTGCCTGACAGATACATACTTATCAAGGACACTCAATCGTTGCTCCTTGAACAAGCTCCACATATCGATTGTGCCCTTCCCTTGAAGCTTACTTTTCCAAGCCATGCATCCTAAGTCATGCCTCACCGCATCATAATTTCCCTGCCCCCAGCTATAACTCTTGCCCTAACAATGATGGAACCATTGAATCGCCTATCACGATCATTGGCCGAGTCTCGCCACTTCCTTTCTGCGCTACGGAGCCAGGCTTAGTGGCATAGTCACTGCGGATTCCCCCGCCCCACCCCCAACCCAACAGAATCCAAAGTGTTATACTTATTATTGAGAGGAATGGGGTATCCCTGCATGAACTGCCTAATTTGTTTTCCTCTCCTCCTGTCATTATTCTGTGATGTAGGGGTCATTGCCTCCATATAAATACTGTCTATCATCACCACAGCCTCCAGTGAGATCCGATATTCATCCAGATCCTGCTTTGGTTCCTTAATGGGGTCTGTGAAGAGCTGGAGTATGTTGCACTGCAAAGGAAGTCAACAGGGACACAAGTGGTATCCCTCAACTCCCATATCCTGCAATCCCATATCCTGTCCACATTCCCATTCCCTCACCTCGAAATTGCCAAAAGAGAATTTTTAAAACCCTTACCCTAACAACTCTCCACACAGTTTTCCTTTTTTGGTTAGAGTAGGACGTCGTGGGGAAGACAATACACGTGCAGTATATTGGGTTTAGCCACTGCCCGAATATATTGCCTCACCGACCCAGTAGTCCCCTTGATCTCGTCTGGCCAATTCACCCTATGCTTCGCTGATTCACGAGGTAAGCATTTTATGTTGAAATTTACCTTCCGAGCTGCCCTCTGGCTCACTGTCTATTGACTACCGCTGCTGACATTAATATACTGTGAGAACCTACACAAAATGGAAATCTTTGGAAATAATTCTGGATAAATTGTAGTCTGTGGTTCAAGCACATCAGAATTTTAAAATAGCATCATTAACCCAAGACAAGGTAGTATCAGACAGGGAAAATATTCTCCATGAATATGAACAGATTAAACAAATTCACACAGTAACTGGCTCTTACCAGGAATACCAACAATTGCGAGGATGGGATAGTAAATATTTTCTATTTGTATAATCACTGGTGGAGTCATACTCAGATTGAGGCGATATTGTTTCTCTGTGCAGGCAACCTTTCTAAATTGAAAATAACTGTCTCATTTATAGCAGCGGGAAACCCTCAAGTGACATTGAGAAAAACAAAATAATTGAGGTAATTACAGGCAGATAAACAAAAAAGTTATTGCAAATCATAATAACTGCTGCCTAATAGGAATACTATGCAATGATGTTACCATAATCGAGCATTTCAAGCAAAATAATTCTACATCACCGTTCAAAATTGATGGCACAAGGCCGCTGAATTTGATTTCGTGGACGTCATATATATAAAAAAGAAAATGTGTTTTTTTGCAGTGTATTTATTTCTGACACTTGACTATAAATGAAAAATCTGGTCTATTTCTACTAATACATGTTATTTATCATTTAGAACTATGTTGGTGGATATAGTAAATGAGGTGTATGTAATCAAGCTATTTTCGAGTGACATAGCCAGGTACATGCAAATAATCAGTCCCTCAGGTGAATAAAGACATTTTGCTTTTAGCATCTGAATGATATGTGTTACAGTCGAAAAAGGCTTCACGAGTTAAGATGCCATTTAATTGTCCATCCACTGATATTTTACATTATGCTGACTGGAAATTGTTGCTATTTCCTGTTTAAGTGGCACTATTAACAGGAGATACCTCATGGTCCATTTATGTACACGGATGCACATTGATGCATTTAGCACTCATATGCATAGTTTTCATTTCTTATTTTAATATTCTATTCCAAATTGAACAGCAGCCAATTAGTCTCGATGGCACAATTGGTGAACGCCTTTGGCTGGTGGTTCAAGCCCATCCAGGGTCGTTTTTATCTCGCCACTCGCACTATGGGCACATTTCTGATCTTTCCTGTGGGGTGGCACAATGGCATAGTGGTTCGCACTGCTGCCTCACAGCACCAGGGCCCCAGGTTCACTTCCAGCATTGCATGACTGTCTTTGTGGAGTTTGCACATTCTCCTCGTGTCTGCGTGGGTTTCCTCCGGTGCTCCGGTTCCCCCCACAATCAAAAGAAGTGCAGGTCAGGTGAATTGGTCGTGTTAAATTGCCCCTAGTGTTAGGTGCATTAGTCAGAGGGATACGGGTGTGAGTGGATTACAGCTCGGAGGGTCAGTGTGGACTAGTTGGGGCAAAGGGCCTGTTTCCACACTGTAGGTAAAGTAATCTAATCTAATCAAATTTGACAACATTTGCTAATAAAGTGAAAAAGCATTGTGGCCTTTCCGAAAACGTTAGATTTGAAAATGATAGATTTGATGACTCTTTAATTGTTAGACAAGGGCATCAAAGCAAAGCCGGCTGACGTCCCATGTTGCTCAGTGTCGCAACTTATTTAATTTTTCAAGATGAAAACATTCAAAAAGCATGTTGTATTATCACGCAATCATTGCGACCTCACCATCCAGACACACCATGAAGGTTCATACAACCCAAACAACCTGGAAACAGGCCCTTCAGCCCATCAAGTACATACCAAACCTCCCCACTCTGAGTATGCAGGGTGAATGTGCAAAGTCTATGCAGGCCGTCGCCCGAGGATGGAATCGGATCGGGTCCATGGGGCTGTGAGTCAGCAATACTAACCAGCTGCCCACACTCAACTAAATCATTCAGAACCATTTCCCTATTTAACCCCATAACTCTGCAAATTTACTTTCTTCAGATTTTCATCAAAAGTTCATCAAAGTGGAACATATCAGTGACTCACCAACAGAAAATGTGGAGGCATAAATACCAGATTATCACAATCCGTACAATGCATCATTAGTATATTTCTCCCCACAATACACAATGCTGTCAGACTGAAACCCTGAGTGGGATCAAATAACGGAAATCGCTCTTCAAGGCATGATTTCATTGATCTCAAGATATTTCTCAAATCTCCAGAGAATCAAATTAGAAAAGAAAACTCGGCATTTAGAACATCAAACTTACTATTAACTTATCATTACCTTACAGAAGAATGGAAGTGGATGTTATTACAAAACAAGTTTTAGTAATAGAATCAAATTCTTGCTATTGCCGCGGATTTTAAAAGTCTGGCACATGGTCTCTTTCCATGCAGAAGAATTTTCCAGCATGGTTAGGCATTTCTTCCCACTGGGATACTGTGCTGATCCATGTTGGTATTTGAAACACATCGGCAACATTTGATGCTCCAGCCTCCATGTTCCAGCGAATACCATTAGTGCTCAGATCCTGCTCCAACATTTAACAAAACCTGGTCTACAGGTATTCCTGAAGAAGGGCTTATGCCAGAAACGTCGAATTTCCTGTTCCTTGGATGCTGCCTGACCTGCTGCACTTTTCCAGCAACACATTTTCAGCTCTGATCTCCAGCATCTGCAGACCTCACTTTCTCCTCCTAAAAGCATATTCTGTCTTGAACATACACAGCTCATAGTCATGGAGAATTCCAAGATGCACACTTCCTGTTGGCAGATTTCTTCCCATGCTGTCCTAAATCACTGATATATTATGGACTTAATATGAGATTCTGATACAATGCTCTAACCTTCCCAGCCGAGGGAAATGTTTTCATAGATTCAACCCTGATTGACTCCTGATGAGTTTCCATTTCCACTCAGTCCACTTCTCATCTAATTCTTCGAAATTTCAAGAAATATTCATCTGCTCATTTTCTCTTGGAAAACCATTCACATCCGCTGGAGCAAGTCTGCCCTTCCTTTGATTACGGACGGAAAACTGCTCCGAGGTTTCATCTCGGCTCTGCAAAACTGAAAACGACTGCAATCTGTTATTCAAAACCTTCTGTAAGAAAAACCAACATACCATTTATCGCGTGGAAATAAAAACAGAAGTGTTTGTAAGGATGTGAGTAGCTCCGCATTGACTAATTTTGAAAATTGACTTTTACTGTTAAGAAACATGTAAAAACTGATGCAGTGTATAATAAAAAATACTTTATATCGTGAGCCCCACATTTTTTTGTTAAGTATCAGCCTTCAAATACAATTTGGAATGTACTAGTTCTGAGAGATAAGCTCACAAATCAAGGCCACAAAACCAATCAGAGTTTGCACCTTCGACGATATGAATTAAATGGACGTGATAGCTGCTTAGAAAATCAAGGATAAAGTGAAGAGCCAAGGAGCCAAGGAGAGGGCATAGATTTAAGGTAATGGGGAAATATTTTGAAAAGGTGTGTGGGGTAAATTCTGCATGACGTGTGTACTCCATATCAGAATGAGCTGCCAGATGAAGGGGATATTAACAGTAGGGTGTAGGGAGATATGGGGACATACTGGCAAATGGAACTCAGTCTGATGGGATGCTTGGTCGGCACAGGAAATTCCTGGTGAAGTCCCTTTTCTCCAAATTCTGCAGCCTACTCTTTCCCAAACAATCACAGTATCATAATACTGCTTTCCCTCCGAAATCCTTGAATCATTTAACCCGCAAGGGCCACGCCCACCTTCCTATTTAAAACGTCTAATACATCAGCCCTAATTGCTTCCTGTGTGCGAGAAACCAGGGGGTCACAACTCTCTCAATGATGGATTTTTTCCTCATCTCAGTCCTGAATGGGTAGCCCTTATTCGTCAGTTGTGACACTGAATTTTGTGCTTCCCCAACATGCTGCATCGAGCCGGTCCTGTTCCATTACGATTTTGTATATCTCTATTAGATCTCCAGTTTATCCAGTCTTTCTTCATATGCAGTCCTGCCATTCCTGGAATCAGTCTGTTGAACCTTCGCTGGACTGTCAGGGAGATTGGTGAGCTCTGGAAGGGAGATCGTACAGGATTGTCCTATGTCTTCCCCACCCCCTCCCCCACCCCCCACCCCCTCGATCAAATGTACCTTTATCAATATTGTTGGTGGGGACAGCCGAAACAGAAGCGACACAAGGTAGAAGCTTGAGGCTGTTAGAGGTTACAGACACTTAAGGGAGGCAAAAGCACAGCCATAAATGGGGAATATGATGAATTAGACTGCACTCATTGGAATGCAAGACATATGACAAATAGTGCCGATGATTTCAGGGCATGAGTGGGAGAGTGGGAAAGGAATATCACAGCTGTTGCAAAAGCATTGCAGAGAGAAGAGCAATATAGGGAGCGTAATGTACCGGGGATCAAGAAAATTAAATCCCAGCAGGACTCATACACTTAATGGTAAAATCCTAGGGGGTGTTGCTGAACAAAGAGACCTTGGAGTGCAGGTTCATAGTTCCTTGAAGGAGAGTTGCAGGTAAAAACAATAGTGAAGAAGGCATTTAGCATGCTTTTCATTCTCACTCGGAGCATTGAGTATAGTTTTGGAACGTAATGTTGCCTCTGTACAGCATATTGGTGTTGCAGCGTTGGAATATTGCATGCAATTCTGGTCTCCTTCCTACCGGAAGGAAGTTGTGAACCTTGAAAGTGTTCAGAAAAGATTTGAAAGCATGTTGCCGGGGTGGACATTTTGAGCTCCATGGAGAGGCTTGGGAGGCTGGGGTTGTTTTCCCTGGAGCGCCAGAGGCTGTGGGTGACCTAATAGAGGTTTATAAAATCATGAGGGGTATGAATCGGATAAAGAGTAAAAGGTCTTTTTGTCTTGGGTGGGTGATTCCAGAATTAGAGGGCACCCCATTGAAGGGACAGATATAACTGGGAACCTAAGGGCCAACATTTTCACGCAGAGGGCGGTGCACTTTGGAATAAGCTGCCAGAGGACGTTTTAGAGTCTGGTACAATTACAAGATTTAAAAGGCATCTGGGAGGGCACATCAATAAAAAGTGTTTGGTGGGATATGGGCCAAGTGCTGGCAAATGGAAGGAGACTAGGTTAGGATATATGCTCGGCCTGGACGAGTTTGTGAAAAGTGGTAGGCTTTTAAACGTAAAATAACGAGATTTTAGACACATGATTCTCCTGTTAATTTGGAGAGCAATGTTAGCAAAACAGGGGATACTGATTGGCTATAGATAGTAAAGCAGTGGTCAAGAAAAAGGAGGAGGCATGTCATAGGTAACGATGGATAGGGTCAACTGAAAACACCGAGGAGTCTACAGGGATGTTGAAGTCCACTTGAAGGGAATCAGAAAGGCAAAACTGGAACATGAGATAATTTGTCAAATGGAGAAAAGGAGAAAAGAATCGCTGGAGATGTGTAAAATTATAAAATACAAATTTTCAAAATGAGTATTTACTGTGGAGAGATTTGAACGCTCTGGGACTACTGGCAATAAATAACTATGTCTTGAAAAGAGATCACACTGGAGAAGAGGTGGAGTAGCAGCTCTCAAAATGCATCAAGGTAATTAGATTCGATTACATTGGATTCTCTACAGTGTGGAATCAAACCCTTTAGCCCAACGAGTCCACACCGCCCTTCCAAAGAGAAGCCCACCCAAACTCATTTCCACACTTTATTTACCCCTGACTAATGCATCTAACACTATGTGCCATTCAGCATGGCCAATTCACCTGACCTGCTCATCTTTGGATTGTGGGAGGAAACCAGAGCACGCAGAGGTAACTCGCACAGACACAGGGAGAATGTGCAAACTCCACACAGACAAGCAGGAATGAATGGAGTGAGACAGGGATCAGTGCTGGTGTCTCAGTGATTTGCAATGTAAATAATGGAGTGATGCAGGGATCAGTGCTGGGGTCTCAGTGAAGTCCAAAATTACTGATGAGGTCAGACATGGATCAGTGCAGGCGGATCAGTGGTTTACAATGGAATTAAAGGTATGACACCGGGAACACTGTTAGCATCCCAGTGATTTATCGTGTAACTAATGTAGAGAGAGGGTTCAGAGCAGGTGTATCAAGTGATTCACAATGTAACTAATGCAGTGAGACAGGAAAGGGACATGGTTCTCAGTCATTTACAATGTAACTGCAAGAGAGGGATCAGTGCTGGGGTGTCAATGACTTACAATGTACCTAATGGAGTAAGACAGGAATCAGTGCCAGGGTCTCAGAGGTTTACGATGTAAATAATGGAAAGAGACAGGGAAAGCTGGAATATCAGTGATTTACAATGTAACTAATGGGGTGAGACCCTGATCAGTGCTGCTGTCTCAGTGATTTACAAATTAACTCATGTCCTGAGTCAGGTATCAGTGCTCCGGTTTCATTGATTTACACAGTCAACAATGAAGTGAGACAGTGACCAGTGTTGGCGGCTTAGTGATTTACAATGCAACTAATAGAGTGAGGCAGGGAACAGTGCTGTGGTCACAGTGATTTACAATGCAACTAATAGAGTGAGGCAGGGAACAGTGCTGTGGTCACAGTGATTTACAATGTAACTAATGGAGTGAGATAGGGATCAGTGCTGGGTTCTCAGTAACTTACAATGTAACAAATGGAGTGAGACAGGGAACAAAACTGGAATCTCAGGTATTATAATGTTGCTAAAGGAGTGAGACAGTGATTAGTGTTAGGGTCTCAGTGATTTACAATGTAATTAATGGAGTGAGATAGGGGTCACTGCTGGGCTCAGTGATTTACAATGTAACTCATACGTTGAGACAGGGATCAGTGCTGGAGTCTCATTTATTCCCACTGTAACTAATGGAGTAAGAAATGTATCCATGCGGGGGTTTCAAGGATTTAAGTGTAACTAATGGGATGAGATAGGGATCACTGTTGGCATGTCAATGGTTATGGAGTGAGATAGGGATCAATACTGGGGTCTCAGTGATTCATAATGTAAATAAAAGAGTGAGACAGGAATCAGTGTGGGAGTCTCAACGTCTTAAAATATAACTCATAGTTTGAGACAGGGATCAGTGCTGGGGACTCAGTGATTTACACTGTAACTAATGGAGTGAGACAGGGATCAGTGCTGGGGTCTCAGTGATTTACACTGTAACTAAGGGAGTGAGGCAGGGATCAGTGCTGGGGTCTCAGTGATTTACAATTTAACTAATGGAGTGAGGCAGGGATCAGTGCTGGCATCTTAATTGTTCACAGTATAACTACTGGAGTGAGACCAGGATCAGTGCTGGGATCTCAGTGAATTACAATATAAGTAATGGAGTGAACCAGGAATCTATGCTGGAGTCTCAGTAATATGCAAGCTAAGTCATGGAGTGAAACAACGATCAGTGCTGGGAGACTCAGTGATGCACAGTGTAACTAATATAGTGAGAAAGGCATCACTGCAGGGGTCCCAGTGGTAGACAAGTTAAGTAATGAAGTGAGACAGGGATACTGTTGAAGTCTCAGTGGTTTAAAATGTAACAAATGCAGCGAGACAGGGATCAGTTTTGGCATCGCAATGGTTTCCAGTGTAACTAATGGACTGTGACAGTAATCATCATTGGGGTCTCAGTGATTTGCACTGCGACTAATAGAGAGAGACTGCTCTCAATCCTGGGGTGCCACTGATTTACAATGTTAGCAATGGAGGGAGAGAGGAATCAGCGCTGGATACTCAGTGAATTACATTGTAACTATTGGAGCGAGAGAGGGAACAGTGCTGGGGTCTCAGTGATTTACAACGTAACCAATGGAGTGAGAGAGGGATCAGTGCTGGGGTCTCACTGATTTATAATATAAAGCATTGAGTGAAACATTGGTCAGTGCTGGGTTCTCAATGATTTTTCATGGAACTAACGGGGTGACACTAAGATCAGTGTTGGGGTTTCAGTGAGTTGCAATGTAACTAATGCAGTGTGGGAAGGATCATTGGGGTGTCAAGTGATTTCCAATGTAACTAATGGATTGAGCCGGGGAACAGTGCTGGGGTGTCAGTGATTTACAAAGTAACTAATGGATTGAGCCGGGGAACAGTGCTGGGGTGTCAGTGATTTACAAAGTAACTAATGGAGTGAGAGAGGGATCAGTGCTGGGGTCTCAGTGATTTATTATGTAACTAATGGAGTGAGAGAGGGATCAGTGCTGGGGTCTCAGTGATTTACAAAGTAACTAATGGAGTGAGAGAGGGATCAGTGCTGGGGTCTCAGTGATTTATTATGTAACAATGGAGAGACACAAGGATCAGGGCGACTGTCTCAATGACTTTAAACGTAATTCATGGAGTGAGACTAGGATCAGCATTGGGCTCTCAGTAATTGACACAATGACTCATGCTCTGAGACAGGAATCAGTACAGGCATCTCATTGATTTAAAGTGTAATGCGTAGATTCTGAGAGGTATCAGTGCTGGGGTCTCAGTGATTTACAATGTAATTAATGGAGTGACACAGGGATCTGTTTTGGGGTCTCAGTGATTCCCAATGTAACTAATGGAGTGAGACAGGGATCATTGCTGGGGTCTCAGTGACTTACAAGTTAAGTAATGAAGTGAAACATTAATCAGTACTGAGGTCTCAATAACTTGTAATGTAACTAAAAGAGTAATTTACAATGTTACAATGATTCCCACAGGAATCAATGTGGGGGTCTCAATGAATTACAATGTAACTCATAGTTTGGGATAGGGATCAATGCTGGGGTCTCAGTTATTTACAATGTATCTAATACAGTCAAAATGGATCAGTACTGAGTTCTCAGTGAGAGATAAGTTCAGTAATGGACTGAGACAGGGATCAGTGCTAAGGCCTCAGTGATTTACAATGTAACTAATGGAGTGAGACAGGAATATGTGGTGGTGACTTAGTGATATGCAAGGTAAGTAATGGAGTGAAACAGGGATCAACGCTGGGGTCTCAGTGATTCCCAATTTCACTAATGCATTGTGAAAGGTTCCCCTACAACTCACCCCACACTGCCCACCACTAACCCCACGGCCTGGCAAATTGACATGCCTCCCAACAGCATTAATGAACCTACCTGCTCGGACATTTGTTGCAATGTTATTTTTGCTTGTTCATCCTTCCAGCAAAATGGTCCCAGATATCCAGGAATTTGCACCAACTCTTCAACCACAAATTCATTTGTTCCATTTTTTTTTGTTGGGAAACTCACTAGCATTCACCGGAAATGGTCCAGATATTACAAACATTTTTTTTTCATAAATTATTGTGTAGCTCCCAGCATTTTTGATGCAGGGCCTCATTCTGTAATTCAGCTGTATGAACAGGTACACGACCACTCAATCATCAGTTTGAGTACTTGCGAGTATTTCTTCAATTGGCAAATGATAAGGCAGTTTGGAAATGATGTGAAAATTTGAATGTACATGTCAATTTATTTGATACATTTAAAAGGAAATTAAATATTGGCATAAGTTCTTATTGTTCAAGGAGTTGACAATTTAGGAAGAAGGCGTCATTTTGGAATCATTTTTTCCCTAGATTTATGAATAGTTTATTCGCACTGTTCAATATTGTAGTTCAGACTGTGTCAAAAGTTACTTTAGGTATGATTGTCAATTAGTTTGCCAGTTGCCAGTGACGGTGAGTAGGCAGTGTGTACTTTTGTTTGTACTGCCACTTTTCATTTTATGTCAAATCTGAGAGGGTCTGTCAGTTTTGAAGTGGTGTCTCTGTTTCGGAATGATGCTTCAGCCTCATGCCCAACTCCAGTCATCATAGCTGCAGTTAAAAAATTGTTTTGCTCAAGGGAGCCGTTGCTTGTCAAGTGAATGTAACAATGCTGAACAACTAGCAGATGGAACATATTCAGAATGAAATTGTCAAAAATCACATGACAACGGTCCAACATGTCTGGGAGAAAAGATTACGGATTCATTTAATGGAAATTATTAATGAAGAGCAGGATATCACCAAAATAGTCTGTGAACAATTCTTGGAGGGTATCTCTGCAGCGAACAAAGCAAGACATTTAAAATGGCACGGAGAACACGGAGATGCTGGAGATCAGAGTCAAAAAGTGTGATGCTGAAAAAGCACAGCAGGCCAGTCGGCATCCGAGAAGCAGGAAAGTAGACGTTTCAGACATAATGCCTTCATCAGAAATGTCATGATGTCCTGCTGTGCTTTTCAAGCAGTGATACACTTTTCGACATTTAAAATGGCGCAGTGATACAGTCCAAAATATTCCTTTTCGGGGTTAAATGTACAAGTAACTAGCACGGAGAACCATGAATGAATAGGAGCATTCAGAACTGAATAAAGCTTAGAAGAGGGACTTGACATAAGAGAAAAGGCAGCAGAACAGTGGAGGCCCTAAAAATATGGGAAGTGCTGGGGCGAAATAACGAAAGCCATTAGGAGACGAAAGAGGAGCCATGCTGGCTAGCAAGATTAGGGAGAATTCAACGATATTCTAGCAGTATATCAAGGGGAAGAGAATAACCATGGAAAGAGTAGGGCCCATTATCGATCAAGGGACAAATTGTGCATGGAGCCAGAGGACAGTAGTAGAAAATTATATGTACTTTCATCTGTCCTCAGAGCAAGGAGGATGCAATACAAAATTCGGAAAGATGGACCGTAGTGTCCTTAGAACTCGTAAGGCATTCCAGGCTTTAGCAAATTTAATGAGTAGGAATCCCTGTACTGGAGAAAGTGTATCCCACGCTCGAGTTTTCCTTCATTTACTTCTGACTACTACCAAAGAAATGGAAGATAGATGTTGGATTTTGATTTGCTAGAGGTTTCAAAGTGTTACTGACCAAGTCATTTCGATATTGCAATCAACAGACTCCATCCACAGCAGCGGCAGTGAATATGTCACTGGAAGCTTGACCTTTTTTAAAAAATTGAAAAATTGTTGTGAACTTTCAACAAGGTGTCAGGGAGAACATTTGACTCACGAGCTTGTACTGCTATGCCATTATGCAGCGAGAGTCCTTTCCTGAGAGTGAGTGGAAACAGTGAAGAGAAATGGTAGATATCCTCTGAATGGCATACGCCTGTCGTTCCTCAGGCAACAGTAAATTTGAAGTTGCATTTTCACAACCTGACGTTCAGATCACCACAAATAAATCAGAATACATAAGACTTACTCCTCATAAAGATAGTTTCAATCACTCATTTGTGCAAGAAAATAAAAAATGAAAGCTTGGGATATCAGGTTCATCAAGCTGCTTTCACCAAGTTCAAGCCCAAGTTTAATACTGCTCACCAAATCTAAGAAAATGTTCACAAAAGCAACTATGCGAATTATAATATGTGACAGTTAAAGACCGAGTTGTCAGTTCGCAGTGGGAGTGGGCAAGCCATCTGGCTCTGACCAGCACAGAGAGCGAGTGTGATTGGGTCACCTAGAAACCACACTGATCTTCAGCCTTTGTGCGCAGTAGACGAATGTTTGGAGACAGATCAGGGTGGAAGGTGAGAAAGTGAATCAGGTGTGGTTTGTAAGTTGGAATGCACCCCAGTGCATGTTATCGCAGTGTGTGGTGTGTGTGAAATGGCCTGAGGGGTACTTCTGAGAGGGTTACATACATTTTATAGTTTAACCTTTCCTCAGTATCTATTTCAGTCACTTTTGTCAGAATCGTCACAAGGGAAGGATTTGAATTGTGACTGTCCAGGGTTAACCGCAGTGTTGAATCAAAAGCATCAATTTCCTAGCAATTCATTCAGAGTTCTATGATGTAAATGATACGCGGTCCCCGTGCACTTTCATGGACAATCTGAGCAGTGAAAAGCCCAACCCAATAGCAGGCAATGCAATTTCCACGGTATAGAGTTATACAGCATGGAAATTCAGCCAAATTGACCAGGCTGACCAGGATTTCCTAAATGTAACTGGACCCATTTGGCTGCGTTTGACCCATATTACAGCAGTGGCAGTCTGCTGAATGTGTATAAATATCTTTGCAGTTCCAATGGACCACAAGCTGCTCACTGACGACAAAGGGATGAGTAACAAATGCAATCCAACCATCAGTATGGCTTTTACTTCAAGGAAATGCAGAAAGTTAACTGGTGCATTTTATTTCAATGCATCCTAAATCAACCATTCCAATGGCAGGCTTACTGACCATTGGCCGATTTAATTGTGGATAGACAAGAATGGGCACATTCGACACACTGAGATGGAACTATTCTCTTGGCGAATTATGCTTGATTATAAAGTAAGAGATGGATGCATCCTGCACGTGAAAATCAATTTCAACCAGTCTTAATGTTATGATGCCCGTGTGCCTCGCTTGCATGTTGCAAATGTAATGGAGAATATCTCTCTGGATGCCTATGCATTTTTCCATGTTTTAAGTCACCAGGCTACGCATGCAGTAGCATAGCAGTGTGTCCAAACTCAGTAAAATTTGATGATTGTCTTATCTTCTGCATAGGTTATCAAAACGTGATCTGACTGCCCTGCCCTTTGACAGTGCGGTAGAAAATGGCGGGAATTAATTGCAGTGGACATATCAAGAATACAGGTAATATCGGGCAGGGGGTCTTGCCAGTCTGAAACCCGTGAATCATGCCAACAACACGATGTCCCTCAGGCATTGAATGAATCATTGTATTCAAATGATAATGCCTTGGTAATTTCTCTTAGCAATGGAAATCTGACTATACCATTCACATCAGAAAATAAATCGGAGGCATGGGGGGAGTTGCTCGGAAGTGAATATTCTCTGATTTATGAAGAAATAATCTAATTCACCGTCTACTTCCACCAGAAACTTACATTGGCCATTTTCTTTGAATCAAATAGCACCTTTGGAAATCCCTTTCACACTGTTATTTTCACTCAATCATTAGAAATATTGATATCATAACAAGGATCTCATCAATTCGACAGAAAGACGGAGAAATCTCGCGTTAGTTATTTGGGAGATCTAGTGACTTGATTATGAGGTTATGTGTCTGATCTATTGTCACTGGAGCTTCCAAGCCTCAGATATGATCACATTCGCCGAAGATAATCAAAAGGCCAGAGCCTCTGTAGTTTCTCTGCTTATGTTGGAAATGCATAGGAATTCACTCAGACACTGAGGAGAAACAGTAACAGCAGCATCTGATGTCATACTGCTTTCACAGCTCAGTTGGTTAAAGATCTGAACATGGAAGCTAACCCTCAAAGGATCAACATCCCCATGGAAAACACAGGCAGGTGGGCAGAGGAGTTGGGTGCACCTTATTTCTAAGAAACAAAAACAACAGCAAGAAAGGAGGTAGGATCAGAGGATGTAGAAACAGTGTGGGTAGAGGTGAGGTAAAGATAAGTTTAAGAATAAATGTAACAGCAGTCACAGTATAGGCATCCAAACGGTAGTCAGGATTTGGACTCGGAAAATCAGGTTGGTCGGGATAAGAAGAAAATTAACTTGTGAAATACCGATGAGCTTTTTTTTTTGAAGCAGCTTGTGGTGGAGCCACCAGGGAAGAAAACAATTCTGGATTTAGGAAGTGCTATGATAAGACTTGATAAGTGAGCTAAAGGTGAAAGAGCCCTTCGGAGCCATTAAGCAGAATGTGATAGAATCTGCTCTGCAATTTGAGAGGGAGAAGCTGGAATGTGATGTAGTGATATTATAGTTAGAGTCATAGAGTCATAGAGATGTACAGCATGGAAACAGACCCTTCGGTCCAACCTGTCCATGCTGACCAGATATCCCAAAACAATCTAGTCCCACCTGCCAGCACCCTGCCCATATCCCTCCAAACCCTTCCTATTCACCTACCCAGCCAAATGCCTCTTAAGAATTGCAATTGTACCAGCCTCCACCACATCCTCTGGCAGATTATTCCATACACATAACACCCTCTGTGTAAAAACGTTGCCCCTTAGGTCTGGTTTATATCTTTCCCCTCTCACCCTAAAGCTATGCCCTCTAGTTCTGGACTCCCCGACCCCAGGGAAAAGACTTTGCCTATTTATCCTATCCATGCCCCTCATAATTTTGTAAACTTCTATAAGGTCACTCCTCAGCCTCCGACGCTGCAGGGAAAACAGCCCCAGCCTGTTCAGCCTCACCCTGTAGGTCAGATACTGCAACCCTGGGTACATCCTTGTAAATCTTTTCTAGACCCTTTCAAGTTTCACAACATCTTTCCGATAGGAAGGAGACCAGAATTGCACACAATATTCCAACAGTGGCATAGCCAATGTCCTGTACAGCCACTATCTGACCTCTCAACTCCTGGACTCAATACTCTGACCAATAAAGGAAAGCATACCAAATGCTTTCTTCATTATCCTATTTACCCGTGACTCCACTTTCAAGGAGCTATGAACCTGTACTCCAAGGTCTCTTTGTTCAGCAATACTCCCTAGGACCTTACTCTTAAGTGTATAAACCTTGCTAAGATTTGCTTTCCCAAAATGCAGCACCTCATATTTAGCTGAATTAAACTCCATCTGCCACTTCTCAGCCCATTGGTTCATCTGGTCAAGATGTTGCAATCTGCGGTAACCCTCTTCACTGTCAACTACACCTCCAATTTTGGTTTCATTTGCAAACTTACTAACTGCACCACTTATGCTCGCATCCAAATCATTTATGTAAATGACAAAATGTAGAGGGCCCAGCACCAATCCTTGTGGCACTCCACTGGTCACAGGCCTCCAGTCTGAAAAACAACCCTTCACCACCACCCTCTGTTTTCTACCTTTGAGCCAGTTCTGTATCAAAATGGCTAGTTCTCCCTGTATTCCATGAGATCTAACCTTGATAATCAGTCTCCCATACACTTTTACACAGTAAACACTGATTACAAATTATTCATTTAGTATCTCCTCCATTTTCTGTGGCTCCACACAAAGGCCGCCTTGCTGAACTTTTGAGGGGCCCTATTCTCTCCCTAGTTACCCTTTTGTTCTTAAAATATTTGTAAAACCCCTTTGGATTCTCCTTAATTTTCCAAAGTTATCTCATGTCCCCATTTTTCCCTCCTTATTTCCCTCTTAAGTATACACCTACTGTCTTTATACTCTTCTAAGGATTCACTCGATCTATCCTGTCTGTACCTGACATGTGCTTCCTTCTTTTTCTTAACCAAACCCTCAATTTCTTTAGTCATCCAGCATTCCCTATAGTTATCAGCCTTCCCTTTCAACCTGACAGGAATTTACTTTCTCTGAATTCTTGTTATCCCATTTCTGAAGGCTTCCCATTTTTCAGCTGTCCCTTTACCTGCGAACATCTGCCTCCAATCGGCTTTTGGAAGTTTTTGCATAATACTGTTAAAATTGGCCTTTTAGATCTGGTCTATCCTTTTCCATCAATATTTTAAAACGAATAGGATTATGGTCACTGGCCCCAAAGTGCTCCCCCACTGACACCTCAGTCACCTGCCCTGCCTTACTTCCCAAGAGTAGGTCAAGTTTTACACCTTCTCTCATAGGTACATCCACATACTGAATCAGAAAATTATCTTGTACACACTTAATAAATTCCTTTCCATCTAAACCTTTAACACTCTGGCAGTACCAGTTGATGTTTAGAAAGTTAAAATCCCCGACCAAATCTACCCTATTATTCTTACAGATAGCTGAGATCTCCTTACAAGTTTGTTTCTCAATTTCGTTCTGACTATTGGGGGGTCTATAATACAATCCTAATAACGACGTGGAGAAAGTATTCCTCATAAAGGGCTTATGCCCAAAATGTCGACGCTGCTGATCCTCAGGTGCTGCCTGACCTGCTGTGTTTATCCAGCATGACACATTTTGACTCTTATAATTGAATAAAGCCACATGGAGGAACCGGATAGAATTAACTGGAAGAGGAACATTACATGAAAGGCAGTGGAACAAGTTTCTGGTAGAAATTAGGGAGACACAGCAAAGAATTAATCTGTAGGATAAGGGAACATGGTAAAAGGGATGACGAGGCAACCATGGCTGTCAAGGGAGGTCGGGGGCAGCATAAGAGAAAAAGGGAAGCATGCAATACGGTGAAAGACAGTGGGCATACAGAGGATTGGGAAGCCCGCAATGAAGAACACAGGACAGTGAAAAAGAAGTAAGGAGGGAGGGGGTTAAGTAAGAGGGTAAGCTAGCAAGTAGTATGAGAGAAGATTGCAAGAGATCGATAAGTTGTTGATTGTCGAAAGGATCAAAGGTTTCAGGGAGAAAGTGGGAAATTGGGTTGAGAAAGTTGTTTTTAAAGCCATGATTGATGTTAGGGCAGACTCGATGGGCCGAATGGCCTAATTTCTGCTTTTATGTCCTATGATGTATCCTCGAGGATTGTGGAGAACACTTTTGCCAGTTGACATATGCGGTTTAACTGAAATGTAGTTCAAATGAAGCATGTTCGATGCTGGATAATAGGCATCCTGATCCTTGAATTTAAGCGCAATGAAATTAAAGACTTTGCATGACATTCAAAATCGTCAAGTTCTTCCTCATCTGACTTTACAACTAACAGATATCAGATACCAAATTTATAATAGACCAAAGAAAACTTGATAATTTGATACTTATACCATAACTTAAGCAGACAATGGATAAAAAGCAAGGTAACGTATTTCATATCTACGGTCTCTCCCCAATCTTCATGAAGAACCATGCTGATTCATTTTCACACACGTGTGCACATGCGCGCTCTCAGAGATAGAAAAGCACAATTAACTAATAAATTGAAAGCAAATACAAATTTCCAATTTCTCAGTCAACTGCTTCACAATGCGTCCTAAACCTTCATGAATTCTAAAATCCTCGTATGCCAAACACACGCGATTATATATTCTTGAATTCCAAAGCCATTAGTTCTTGCAAATATTTTCTGCAAACCACTGCAGAACTTTAATTGATGCCTGACATATTGGGGTTTATCCCTCAATGCCACCACATTTTTAAAGTATAAAAGTACAGAATGAATTACATAGGAACTTTAATCCAGTGTTTTTGAAAACTTCTCCCTTCTGCCCAAGACCCAGATTAAACCTATAGTTTCTCATCATTTCTCAACATTTTCTGTGATCTGTCTCATCAACGTCGTTCTACCGTTGTTTGACCAATTAAAAATCAAACCAGATTCGACCGTTTCTTCAGCATAGCATATCCTCATGCCGAAGCGCCTGCTGTGATATTAGAACATTAATTAAACTCTGACCAACTTTCCAGACCAGTTTCCGTAAACAATATCAGTTTATTTGTTCTCTTCAAAACAGGAACATCAAGCAGCTGTTCAAAGTTTAAATTATATTTAATTGCATAGATCAATTTAAATTCTGGGAAGAAGTAATCATTTGACTGAGCCAAAGATGAAATCAAAGGGATATCTAATGATATGCATTAGTTCATCTCTAAAATGTTTCTGGGAAGCTGCATAAATAAATGTGTTTGTACAAGAACTCAAACATGTGAGCATATATCCAGATTGCTCTGCAATAGTGGCAGGGTCATCATAATTAGCTTCTAAAAATTGTGTGTTTACGAAATTAACACTGACAAAATATATAAAATTTACCATCCATAACAGTATGAAAGTGCCTGATATCACTAACAATAATATAATAGATTTCCTTCTGACCTTTACCTCTGGATCAGAATGATTTTCAAAACACTTGTTACTTCGTAGTCCACTTCTTATTCGATTGGCAATTAAAATATGTCTGATAGTCAAGGCATTAAACAGTAGGATTAAAACAAATGCTAAAAATGGGGTTAATATAGTATCTAGCCAAAAATGCACTATGAACACAGCTGAGGTGTAGAAGCTTGGTCTCGTATAACATGACCATGGTATGTTGTCAATTATTTCCCGAGGTTCATAAATAAAGTAAGTTGGAACATTTTGCAAGATACCACATAAACAGATCACTGACAATACCACTGCACAACATTTCTCAGTGCAATACTTAATTCTTAATGTTTGATGACAAATTGCAACGAATCGATCAAAGGTGAAAGCTACAGTAAACCAGACAGACAAATCAATTGAAACAAATGACAGGACAAGATTGAGACTACAAACAGGAGTATAGTTCAGGAATGAATGTGAAAAATAAGCATCATTAATTTCATACAGAATCACGTCGAATAGTAGAACCATTAAATCAGCAACCGCCATAGCCAACAAGTAATGGGTGATACGTTTTGAGAGGCCACACTGCCCACGTAACAGAATGAAGATTGTCATCAAGTTAGCTGCAGAATAGGTGGAAGAAAATTAGAATGTGCACTTCCTCGGAAAGATTCCAAATCTTGACAGAAATAGCACTATTCATTAAATAATTCATGATTATTCTTGACAAAAAGAAATCTTCTTCATGAATCACTATCACCACCTTTGTGGTAGAACACCCTGAATTGTTATTGAGAAGGCAGATGGTGCTTTGATGGAGAGACTATGCCACAATATGAAAGAAATCCAAATTAGGATAGTGTGTTATTGAGAGGGTATCTTACAGGTTTTTATAGACCTGTTATACTTATTAAGCTATGTGGCAGTCACTGAAAGGCAGTCAGATTCTGTTGAAAAAAAAACATATTGTTTTGCTGCTGCATTTCTTGTCCATAGCACATATTGCCACCAATTGTTTCATTGGTTGGAAGGTTATGCATGCCAATGATGGAATATTGGGCACACACAAAATATAGTGATTTAAAATTACTGACTGTCCATTGTAGGTTATGTTATACTCGTCAAACGGAAAGTAAAACATGGAATATAGCCACGTAATTATTAGCCTCTGGGAAATTCACGTAACTGGAGGACGTACGTGGGTGATGTACTTTGTGCTCTTGTCAATGGCACTCCCCAGTTTTAGGACAGGATGTGATTTAATTTTGGAAAGGAGCATGAAAACAAGTGCTACAATTAACTTACTGTTTCTTGTATTTGGCTGTCATCCATCACTTGTGCGTCATGAAGGTAACTTGACAATGATTGTGTTAGTTTCTGGAAGCCGATGAAATTTCCAAGCAAGCTTATAATGTTAACAAGAGGGTCTCATGTGCTTTCTCAGCGATAATTTAGTTTGCAAAAAAGAACTAATTGCAAGTTCAGGATTTATTTCATCTGAGGCCAACTAGAGGTTTCTACGTAACGCCTTCACAAAAATGGTGCTTGACCGAGACTAAGAAACTCTTTACACACAACAATTATTAATCAATTTTATCATTATCTATGTTGTTCCAATATAAATCTTTAAAGTTGCATGCGGTGCAACATCTTCATTAACGCATGACATTTTGTATTGCTAGTCAGATGGACAACGAAATGTAAAGTTTTTGACACTTGTTTTTATACAGAAGAAGAGCAGAGATTTTCAGAAATAACTATTTTATCTATCTTAACACCTACATTTGTAAAATATTGCAGTTTAATTTATAGAAATGTGCTCAGCACAATTAATGCTATCCTTCAAATTTCTTTCCATTGATTGGCGTTGAGACATGTGCAGGTAACCCACGATAATAAGTTGCTCAAGAATTCCTCCAAATTTCTTGCAAGCTACGTATGTTGTATGAGTTATCATGAAAGTATCACAGGAAAGAATAATTATTATCTGATATGGAACAATAACGTGTTGAGTTGGACTTCATATGATTACATGTCGGGATGCATATTGTTATGCATGGCGCTTTCACCTAAGCTTTGCATTACAACTGGTTCTTGCCCAGAATTAAGTTGATTAAGACGAAATTTGTCCGTCTCATAATGGCATAATTTTTTTAAAAGCCCACAATATTTCTACGACGTTGCCTGAATAATAATCTAAAAGAAGATATTTCATGCATCATATGTTTACGCTAAATCTTGGAAACCTTAGTTGACAGTGTAAATTGTATTTCTTCTCAATTTGTTATGGAACATAGAACAGTAGAGCACATAACAGGTCCTCAGGTTTTCGATGTTCACCATAGAATCTCTACAGTTTGGAAATAGACCCTACAGCCCAACAAGCCCACGCTGACCATCCGAACAGCAACCCACCCAGACCCATTCCCCTACTCTATATTTATCCCTGACTAATGCACCTCATCTACACATCCCTGCACAGGGTGGAAAACGTAGCATGGCCAATTCACATAACTTGCATATCTTTGGATTGTGGAAGAAGCACCCGGACGAAAGTCATGCAGATAAGGGGTGAATGTATAAACCCCACACAAGCAGTCGCCAGATGCTGGATTCAAACCTGGAACCTTGATGCTGTGATGCACCGAGCCACTATGCCGCCCTTTTCTCCTACTCTGAAATGAAAATA
The DNA here is from genome assembly GCF_020745735.1 of Hemiscyllium ocellatum. NCBI lineage: Eukaryota > Metazoa > Chordata > Chondrichthyes > Orectolobiformes > Hemiscylliidae > Hemiscyllium > Hemiscyllium ocellatum. The sequence continues at coordinate 46,551,149 of NC_083435.1, read as the reverse complement.
ACCTACATACCCTTCATTTTCTAACATCCATGTGCCTATCCAAGATGCTCTTATTTTTCCATAATATATCTAAATCTACTACCAGGGCTCGCAACAGTTTCTATGCACCCACCATTCCCAGTGCAAACAAAACCACCTTTGACATCTCCCCTAAACCTTCCACCAATTACCTTAAAATTATGGACCCTCGTGACAGGCATTTCAGCCCTGAGAAAAAGTCTCAGGCTACCTACTCTATCTATGCCTCTCATCATATTGCACACTTCCATCAAGTCACTTCTCATGTTTCGTTACTCCAGTGTGACAAACCCGAACTCCCTAAATCTTTCTGTATAAGACCTGCCATCTGGTCCAGACAGCAGCCTGGCAAATCTGCTCTGTACGATATCTAAAGCTTCCACATACTTCCTATAATGCGGTGAAAAGGACTGAACACAATATTCCAAGTGTGGTCTAATCAGGGCTTTATGCTCCTGCAACATATCTTTGCAACACTTAAACTCAAACCCTGGCTCATGAAGGATGACATATCATGCGTTTTCTTCATATCCCTATCAACAGAGGTGGCAAATTCGAGGCATCTATGAGCATGGATCCCAAGATCCCTCTGTTCCTCCACACTGCCAAGAATTCTGCCTTTAAAAGTGTAATCTGCAGTCGAGCGTGATCTTCCAAAATGAATCATTTCGCATTTTTCCGGGTTGAAATCCATCTGTCACTTATCAGCCCAGCTCTGCATCCTGTTAATATCCTGTTTCAACATACACCAGCCACAACGCTATCCACAATTCCACCTATCTTCTCGTAATTGGCAAACTTAACAACCCACTCTTCCACTTCATCATGCACGTCATTTATCAAGATCACAAAGAGCAGCGGCCCCAGGACAAATCCCTCTGGAACAGCACTGCTGAACGAGATCCAGGGGGAATGCTATCCATCTATGATCACACTCCAACTTCTATGGGCCAGCCAATTATGCACTCAAACAGCCAACTTGCCCTGCATCTCATGCCTCCTTGCTTTCTAATGAGCCTACCATGCGGAATCTCATGAAAAGCCAAGTTAAAATGCCTACTATCCACATCCACCACTCTAGCTTAATTGATGTATTTTGTCATATCCTTAAATAATTCCTTAAGGCTTGTGAGGCATGACCTACACCTGAAAAAGCCATGCTGCATATTTCTAATCCGGCTATGCTTTTGCAAATAACCACAATTCCTTTCTCTCTGAATACTATCCAATGATTTTCCACACACTGACTTATGGGACTCACCAGGTGGACAGTGAGGATGCAAACTTCATCGCCAAAGGCACAGTTATCTCTTCCTCCACTTTCTGTAGCATCCTTGGTTATATCTGGTGCGGCACATCTGTCCTTATGGTTTTCTAAAGTTCCAGCACATCTTCCTTCCGAACATCAACCTGCCCGAGCGTATCAGCCTATTTCATTCTGTCCTCCCAAGCACAAATGTCCCTTTCACTCGTAAATACTCAAGCAACGTATTTATTAAGGATGTCCGACTGCAGGCACAAGTTCCCTCCAATATCCCTGATCAGCCCTGCCCTCACACTGTCATCCTCCGGTTCCTCACATCAGTGTAGAGAGCTTTGGTGTTTTCTTTTTCCGACCTGCCGAGGGATTTTCATGCCACTTTGCAGATACTCTAAGTCTGTTTTCAGTTCCTTCCGAGCATCCTCACGTAAGCTTCCTTCTTCCACTTGATTGATTGATCCCTCTCCTTGATTATTCTAAATGTAGGGGTGTTGTGTTCACTATCACTGAAATGTTCTTCCACTGAGATATCTTACACCTGACCTGGATCACTGCCAAGCACCAAATCCAAAATGGTCTCACCTCTAGCCAGCCTAACTACATACTGAAACAGGAATTCTTCCTCGACACAACTGACATAATCGGCACCATCCAAACTATTTGATCTATGGAGTTACTGATCCGTATTAGGGAAATTGAAGTCACCATGACAAAAACCCTATTACTTCTACACCTTTCCAAAATCTGCCTCCGAATCTGCTCCTCCATGCATCTGTTGCTATTGAGGCTGTATAGACAGCTCCAAATAAAGTGACTGCTCCTTTCCAGTTTCTGACTTCCACCCATAATGAAGCATTCAGCAAACCTTCCTCGACGACCTCCCTTTCTGCAGCTGTGATACCTCCCTTGATTAGCAATGCCATCCGCAACTCTTTTTCCTTCCTCAATATTCTTTTTGAAACATTTAATTCCCAGAATATGCAACAACCGTTCCCTCCCCAAGGTATCCAAGCGTCTGTAATGTACACAGCATTGTAGCTCCAAGTATTGATTCATGCTCTGAATTCTTCACCTTCATTCTTGACCGACACACTTCAAACAATCACACTGTGTGTAACTTTGCCTTATCAACTGTCTATCTTTCCTCATCGATTCTCTGCATGTTGTATTTCCCTGCTCACCAGCTACCCCATTCTCTGATTCTTAGCTTGGGTTCCCACCCGCTGCCAAACTAGTTTAAAATCTCCTAAAGAGCTCTAGCAAACTTCCCCAAAAGTGATTTTGTTTCCCCTCCAGTTCAGATACAACCAGTCCTTCTTGCATTGGTCCCAAACTCCCCAGAAGATATCCCAATGATTTCCACATATCTAAAGCCCTCCCTCCCACAACAGCCCTGCATAAACCTGCTCAGCTCCACTCAATCTCTGTTCCTGGCCTCACTGGTCTGTGGCACAGATAGCAATTCTGAGATTACTACACTGCTCCTCCTGCCTTTTCACTTCCAAACTAATTACCGATATTCACTTTGAAAGGTACTCATTCCTTTTCCTAGTGATGTCATTGTTACCGATGTGTAACCCTGGTGCACACCCTTCCCCGTTAACAAACCTGTACATTCGACCTGAAATATCCCTGACACTCAGTAGGGAACATTCTAATCGGGAGGCTCTTTCATGACCACATAATCACTTGCCTTTTTCTGTAACCATTGATTGGCCTATCACGATCACTCTCCTAGTTTCCCTACTTCCCTTCTGTGCCACACAGCCAGGCTCAGTGGCAGAGACGTGGTTGCGGTGGCTTTCCCCGAGTAGTTCGCCCTCCAAACCAAGCAGCATCCAAATCGTTATACTTATTATTGAGAGGAAGGGGGTATCCCTGCACCATCCACCTATTCATTTTCCCTCTTCTGACCTTCACCCAGAGACCGTTATTCTGTAACTTCGGTGTCTCTATATCCCTAAAACTCCTATCTATCATCCCTTCAGCCACCGAAATGATCCGAAGTTCATCCAGCTCCTGCTCCAGTTCCTTAACCTGGTCTGTGAAGAGCTGGAGTTTGGTGCACTTCTGGCACGGGAAGTCAGCAGAGACACGAGTGGTGTTCCTTAACTTCCATACCCTGCATTGTGACTGTCCATGCTTCCGTCCCCACAACTATCAATCGTAAAAAGAATTTTTTTAAAAAATCCGTACCCTAAGAATTCTACACACAGTCTTCCTTTTTTTGGTTAGAGTGGACGCCGAGTGGGAGACACGACACATGCAGTGTTTTGATTAAGCTACTGCCCGAATATATTACTTCACTTACACAGCAGTCCCCTTGACCTTGTCTGCTCCAATTCAGCCTGCGTTTCGCTGATTCACTAGGTAAGCATTTTATATTGAAATTTATCTTCCCGGCTGCCCACTGGCTCAGTGTCTATCGACTCCCACTGCTGACATTAATATACTGTGAGAACCCATACACAAAGAACCTATCTTTGGAAATAATTCAGGATAAATTATAGTCTGTGGTTCAAGCACATCGAATTTAAAAATAACATCATTAGCCCAAGAGAAAGTAGTGTCAGACAGGGAAAATGTTCTCCATGAAAGAATTCACAGAGTAACTGGTTCTTACCAGGAATACCAACCGTTGCGAGGATGGGATAGTAAATGTTTTCTATTTGTATAATCACTGGTGGACTCATACTCAGATTGAGGTGATATTATTTGTCTGTGCAGGCAATCTTTCTAAGTTGAAAATAACTGTCTCATTTATAGCAGTGGGAAACCCACAAGTGTCATTGAGAAAAAAAAATTGAGTTAATGACAGGCAGATCAACAAAAGGTTATGTGAACTCATAATTACTGATGCTTATCAGAAATATTATGCAATGATGTTACATGTTCAAATAATAAGTATAGCAAAGTATTATCGTAATTGAGCATTTCAAGCAAAATAATTCTGCATCACCATTCAAAATTGACGGCACAAGGCCGCTGAATTTCATTTCGTGGACACCATATATAAAAAACAGAAAACGTGATTTTTTTTTCAAGTGCATTTATTTCTTATACTTCAGTGTAAATTGAGAATCTAGTCTAGTTATTCCAATACATGTTATTTATAGTTTAAAATTTTGTTGATGGATATTGTAAATGAGGTATATGTAATCAAGTTATATTCGAGTGACATAACCAGGTACATGCAGATTATCAGCATTTCAGCTAAATAGAGATATTTTGTTTTTAAACATCGGAATAATACATCTTTTTACAATCGAAATTGGCTTCATGAGTTAAGGTTCCATTTAATTGTCATTCGGCTGACATTTTGCAGTATGCTGACTGGAAATTTGAGTTGTTCCTTGTTTCCTGTGTAAGTGACAATATTAACAGTAAAGATCACTCTGTCTATTTATGTATACAGATGCATATTGATATATTTAGCACCACATGCATAGATTTCAATTCTTGTTTTAATATTCTCTTACAAAGTGAATAGGCAGAAATAATAACATTTGATAACAAAATTGGAAAGTATTCTGGATGTTCCAAAAATGTTAGATATGAAAACGATAGACTTGATGGCTCTGATTTGGAACAGGTGTTTAAATCTTTAATTGGAAGATACGAGCATCAAAAGCAAAGCCTGGTGACGTCCCATGCTGCTTGCTGTCACGACTTTATTCATTGTTCAAGATGAAAACATCCAAAAGCAAGTTGTAGTTTCACAGAATCACTGGAACTGCAGCATCCAGAGACTTCATGGAGGTTCAGAGAATCCCAACAGTGTGGAAACAGGCACTTCAGCCTAACATGTCTATAGCGAGATTGTGAAGACTACCCCACCCAAACCCATTCGCCTACCCTATTATTCTACATTTACCTTTGACTAATGCGCCAACCTACACATCACTGAACACTATGGACAGTTTATCATGCCAAATTCACCTAATCTACATATCGTTGGATTGTGGGAGGAAACCCATGTTCACACAGGGAAAACGTGCAAACTCGACGCAGGCAGTCTCCTGAGGCTGGAATCGGAGTCGGATTCCCGGCGCTGTGAGACAGCAGTGCTAACCACTTAACCCACCCTGCTGCACTGTCCAAACTCAAGTCAGTCATTCAGAACCATTACGCTGCAACTTTAATTTCTTCAGGTTTTCATCTAATGTTCATCAAATTGGAATATATCAGTGACTCACCAACAAACAATTGGTCGGCATAAATGCCAGATTATCACAATCTGTGTAATGCATTCATTTGTACATTTCTCCCCACAATGTACAATGCAGTCAGACTGTAACCCTAAGTGTTGTTGGATTAAATAATGGAAATCGTTTTTTCACAGCATGATTTCATTAATCTCAAGATAGTTCTTAAATCACAGGACAACCTTCCTTTACATTTTAAATTTTATGAAATATGTAAAAACTGATGCAGTGTGTAAAAAAAAAAGTTGATCTTGTGTGGCCCACAAATTGTTTTTAAGTATCAGCCTTCAAATACAATTTGGAGTGCACTCTTCTTGAGAGATCAGCTCACAAATCAACGCCACAAACCTAATCAGGGTTTTTATCATCAACCATATGTATTAAATGGGCGTGATAGATGCTTATAAATTCATGAAGGATGTGGATAAAGTGAACAGCCAAGGATTCCAAATGTAGAGGGCATTGGTTTAAGGTGAAGGGGAAAGATTTTAAAAAGGTGTGAGGGGGAAATTCTACATGCCTTGTGTATGCATATCGTAATGATCTACCAGATGAAGAGGATATTAACAGTACGGGTGTAGAGGATTATGGGGACATACTGGCAAATGGGATTCAGTCAGATGGAATGCTTGGTCGACACAGGAAATTCCTGATGAAGGGTTTATGCTGGCAACATCGACTCACCTGCTCCTCCGTTACTGCCTGGCCTATTGTGCTTTTTCAGCGGCACCCTTTTGGACTCTGATTCTCCAGCTTCTGCAGCCTTCTCTTTCTCCAAACAATCACAGTAACCTAATACTGCTTTCTCTCGATCTCCCTTGATCCCATTAGCTGCAAGGTCACGCCCACCTTCCTCTATAAAATGTCTAATACATCGGCCCCAATTGTTTCCTGCATGAGAGAAACCACAGGTTCACAAATCTCTCAATGATGGAATTCTCCCTCATCTCAGTCCTGAATGGGTAGCCCTTATTTGTTGGTTGTGACCCCGAGTTTTGGGCTTCCTCAACATGCTGCATCTACCCTGTCCTCTTCCACCCCGGAAACATGCTTTTCAATCTTTTCTGAACACTTTCAAGGTTTGCAACTTCCTTCCGATAGGAAGCAGACCAGAATTGCATGCAATATTCCAAACACTGTCAAACCAATATGTTGTACATCCGCAACGTGAATCCCAACACTATACGCAATGCTCTATATACCTGCAACTCTCCTTTCAAGGAACTATGGAGGAAGAACGCCTCATCTTTCACATCAGAAAACTTCAAATCCAGGACATCAATGAGGATTCCACCAGTTTCCTCCATTTACCCTTCCCCACCTCACCCCAATTCCAAACATGCAGTTCAGCACTGTCCCCATGACCTGTCCTACTGGTGTATCATATTTTCCGCCTGTCCAATCCACCCTCCTCTCTGACCTATCACATTCGTCCCACCCTCATCCGACCATTGTTCTCTTTGCTACCTTCCCCTACCCTCCTCGCTGACCTATCAGCTTCATTCCCACCCCCTCTCACCTATTGTATTCTATGCTACTTTCTCCCCACCCCCACCCTCCTCTCATTTATCTCTCCACCCTTCAGGCACTCTTCCTGTATCCCTGATGAAGGGCTCTTGCCCGAAAAGTCGATTTTACTGCTCCTCGGATGCTGCCTGAACTGCTGTGCTTTTCCAGCACCACTCTACTCCACAATCTGGTTTCCAGCATCTGCAATCATTGTTTTTACGTAGTAAGAGATGTTCCCCTTCAAGAAATAGACCGAGACTGCAATCGTACTAAGGCCTTGGTTGGGGATGAATTGGTTATGTCTGTACAAAAAACAAAAGTCTCAGTCAAACCTCGGATTGGCCTACAAAAGAAGGAGTAAAAATCAACGTTCTCTTTGAAAACAAAGGAGGGCAAGTAAATGAGTTGCTTTTGGGGAAAAGTCTGGGCCAAGTGACAAGATCAATGTAAACATAGTTCTGAAAAAGGATAGTTCTGAACCACAAGTTAAATTACGAAATTGGGGCAACGTCAATTTTGATGATATCAGACAGGAACATTCAAATTCTGATTGGGTCAGGCAGTTCGAAGTTAAAGAATTGTCTGAAAAGTAGGCTTTAGAAAGTAAAACAACGCAATCGCAGTCAAATTGTGTTCCTGTTAATTTGGAGAACAAAATTAGCAAAGTAGGGGATACTGATTGACGAGAGATAGTAAAGCGTTGATCAAGATAAAGGAGGAGGCATATCTCAGGTAACGATGGATAGGGTCAACTGAAAACATCGAGGAGTCTTCAGGGATATTGAAGTCCACTTGGCGGGAATCACAAAGGCAAAAGTGAAACATGCGATAATTTGTCAGATGGAGAAATGGAGAAAAGAATCACCAGAGATGGGTAAAATCCTAAAATACAAATTTCCAAAATGAGAATTTACTGTGGACAGACATGTACAGCTCTGGTACTACTGGCAATAAATAGCTATGTCTTGAAAAGAGTTCAAACTGGAGAATATGTGGAGTTGCAGCTCTCAAAATGCATAAAAGCAATTAGATTAGATTCTCTCCAGGCCCTTCAACCCGACAATTCCACGCAGCCCCTCCGAAGTGACACCTAATCAAACCTAAACCCCTACCTTATATTAATCCCTAACTAATGCACCTAACACTATGGGCAATTTAGCATGGCCATTTGACCTGACCGTCACATCTTTAGATTGTGGGAGGAAACCGGCGCAGACAGAGATAGAATATGCAAACTCCACACAGACAAGCGGGAATTAATGGAATGAGACAGGGATCGGTGTTGGTGTCTCAGTGACTTTCAAATTAGCCAGTACAATGAGGCAGGGATCAATGCTGGAGTCTCAGTGGTTTACAATTTCACTAATGGAGTGAGACTGGGATCAGTGCTGCGGTCTCAGTGACTTACCATGCAATTTACAGCGTGAGACAGGAATCAGTGCTGGGGTCTCAGTGATTCACAGTGTAAGTAATGGAGTGAGACAGGGATCAGTCCAGGGGTCTCAGTGTTAGCAACATAAGTAATGCAGTGAGACAGGGATTAGTGCTGGGGTCTCAGTGATTTACAATGTAACTAATGGAGTGAGACAGGGATCACTGCTGGAGTCTCAGTGATTTACAATGTAACTAATGGAGTGAGACAGAGATCAGTGCTGGGGTCTCAGTGATTTACAATGTAACTAATGGAGTGAGACAGAGATCAGTGCTGGGGTCTCAGTGATTTACAATGTAACTAATGGAGTAAGACAGGGATTAGTGCCAGGGTCTCAGTGGTTGACAATGTAAATATTGGAGAGAGGCAGGTAGAGTTGGAGTATCAGTGATGTGCAATGCAACTAATGGGGTGAGACCCCGATCATTGCTGCTGTCTCAGTGATTTACCATGTGGCTCATGTAGTGAGGCAGGCACCAGTGCTGGGGTCTCAGTGATTCACATTGTAACTGATGGACTCAGTCAGAGATTGGTGCTAGGGTTTCAATGATTTACATTGTAACGAATGAAGTGATGTAGGGATCAGTGCTGGGGTCTCAGTGGTTTACAATGCAACTCTTGGAGAGACAAAGGGATCAATGCTGGGGTCTCAGTAACTTGCAGTGTAACGAAAGAAGTGAGATGGGGATCAGTGCTGGGCTTTCAGTGATTTACAATGTTACCAAAAGAGTAAGACAGGGATCAATACTGGGATCTGAGGGCTTATAATGTTACGAAAGGTTCGAAACATGGATCAATGCTGTGGCCTCTGTAATTTACAATGTAACTAAGAAAGTGAGACAAGCATCAGTGTTGGGGTCTTAATGGCTTACAACGTAACTCATGGAGAGTGTCAGGGATCAGTACTGGATCTCAGTAATTTACACAATTACTCATGCAGTGCGACAGGGATCAGTGCTGGAGTCTCAGGGATTTACAATGTAACTAAGGGAGTGAGACAGTAAACACTGCTGGGGTCTTAGTGATTGACATTGCAACTGATGGAGAGAGACAGTGATCAGTGCTGGGGTCTCGTTGATTTACAATATGACTAATGGAGTGAGACAGGCATTAGTGCAGGGGTCTCAATGACTTACAATGTAACTCATGGAGTGAGTCATGGATCAGTACTGGATCTCAGTAATTTACACAATTACTCATGCAGTGCGACAGGGATCAGTGCTGGGGTTTCAGGGATTTACAATGTAACTAATGAGGCGAGACTGGGAACAGTGTTTGCATCTCCATGATTCATGATGTAACTAATGGAGTGAGATCGGGATCAATACTGGGGTCTCAGTGATTTATTATGTAAATAAAAGATTGAGACAGGGATCAATGTGGGAGCCTCGATGTCTTACAATGTAACTCATACTTTGAGACAGGGATCATTGCCGGGGCCTCTGTGTAATAATATGAGCAAGCCTGGGATTGGTGCTGGCATCTTAATTGTTTACAGTGTAACTACTCGAGTTTGACTGGGATCAGTGCTGGGATCTGTGATTTGCAATGTAAATGAAGAAGTGAGACAGGAAGCTGTGTTGGAGACTCAGTAATATGCAAGAGAAGTAATGGAGTGAGACAAGGATCAATGCTGGGGTCTCGGTGATTCCCAGTGTAATTAATGTAGTGAGAAAGGTATCAGTGCTGGGTCTCAGTGATATACAACTTATGTAATGAGGTGAGGCAGGGATATTGCTGAGATCTCAGTGATTTGGAATGTAACTAAAGCAGCGAGGCAGGATCGGTGTTGGCATCTCATTGGTTTACAGTCTAACTAATGGAGTGAGACAGGGATCAGTGCTGGGGTCTCAGTGATTTGCACTGCAACTAATGGAAATAGACAGACATCAATCGTGGGGTACCAATGATTTACAATGTTAACAATGTAGTGAGCCAGGAATCAAGGCTGGATTCTCAATGAATTGCATTGGAATTATTGGAGCGAGAGAGGGATCAGTGCTGGACTCTCAGTGGTTTACAATATAGCCAATGGAGTGAGACAGGGATCAATGCTCGGGTCTCAGTGATTTATGGATCAGTTGATTTACATTCTAACTAATGGAGAGAGACAGGGTTCAGTGCTGGGGTCTCAGTGATTTACAATGTCACTAATGGAGTGAGAGAGGGATCAGTGCTGGGCTCTCAGTGATTGACAATGTAAATAATGGAGTGAGACAGGGATCAGTGCTGGGGTCGCAGTGATTTTCAATGTAACTGATGGAGTGAGACAGGGGTCAGTGCTGGTATCTCACTGATTTAAACTATAATGCGCAGATTCTGAGAGGGTTCACTGCAGGGGTATCAGTGATTTACAATGTAACTCCTAGAGTGAGACAGGGATCAGTGCTGGGGTTTCAGTGATATACTAGTTAAGCAATGGAGTGAGACAGTGAACAGTACAGAGGTCTCAGTGATTTGCAATGCAAATAAAAGAGTGAGGCAGGAATCAATGTGAGGGTCTCAATAACTTACAATGTAACTCCAGTTTAGGACAGGGATCAGTAATGGGGTCTCAGTTATTTTCAATATATCTAATGGAGTGAGAAATGGATTAGCAGTGAAATCTCAGTGAGAGATAAGTTCAGTAATAGAGTGAGACAGGGATCAGTGCTGGGGTCTCAGTGATTTACAATGTAAGTAATGGAGTGAGACAGGGATCAGTGCTGGGGTCTCAGTGATTTACAATGTAACTAATGGAGTGAGACAGGGATCAGTGCTGAGGCCTCAGTGATTTACAATGTAACTAACGTAGTGAGAAAGGTTTTCCCCACAACTCACCCCACACTGCCCACCACCAACCCCGCGGCCAGGCAAGTCGACAAGCCTCCCAACAGCATTAACGAACCTACCTGCTCGGACGTTTGTTACAGTGTGACTCAGATCCTGCCATTGGTGCTTGTTCAGCCTTCCCAAAAAATGGTCCCAGATATCTGGGAATCTAAAACCTTCCGTTTTGCACCAACTCTTCAGCCACAAATTCATCTGTCCCATTTTCTTGTTGCGAAACTCTTGAGTAATCACCAGAAATGATCCAAATATTACAAACATTTGTTTTTTTTTATCTAATCTACTGTGTAACTCCCAGAATTTTTGCTGCAAGGTCTCATTCTGTAATTTGGCGATATCAACAGGTACCACCACCTCTCATTCATCAGGTTGAGTACTTGGGAGTTTTTCTTGATTGACAGTGGAAAAGTCCGGTTGGCAGTGATGTGAAAATTTGAATGTGCGTGCCAATTTATTAGATACATTTAAAAGGAAGCAAAATATGGGCACAATTTCTTTCTTTTTAAATGAGTTGACAATTTAGGAAGAAGGCGTTATTTTAGGATCATTTTTTTTTGGAGTTACGAATACTTTATTGGCATTGTTTAATATTGTAACTCAGATTGGGTCAAAAGTTTCTTGAGGCATGATTGTCGAAAAGTTTGTCAGTTACCACCGACAATGAGAGCAGGCGTTAATTGTAATAATTACTTCTCAAAATAATGTGTTCTTTAGTGTGGACTGCCACTTTTCATTTTACGTCAAATCTGAGACAGTATAATAGTTTCGAAGGGGTGCCTCCCCTTCGGAATGATGCTTCAGCCTAATGCTCAATTCCAGTCATTATTGCTGCAGTTAAAAAACTGTTTTGCTCAAGGGAGCCGTTGCTTGTCAAGTGAATGTAACAATGCTGATCAACCCACAGTTGGAACATTTTCAGAATGAAATTGTCAACAATCACATGACACCGGTCCAGCATGTTTTGGGGAAAGGAATGCGATTGGTTCAAGGGAAACTTTATCAATGAAAGGCAGGATCTAGCCAGAACAGTATGCAAACAAACCTTGGAGGGTATCTCTACAGCGAACTAAAGCAAGTCATTTAAAATGGCACGGAGAACATGAGTATTGAAGATGCTGGAGTTCAGAGCCGAAAGGTGTGATGCTGGAAGAGCACAGCAGATCAACAAGGATCCGAGAAACAGGAAAGTCGGCTTTTCAGACATAATCCCTTCATCAGGAACGTCGTGACGTCTTGATGCGCTTTTTAAACTCCACACTTTCCGATTTTTAAAAGGGCACAGTAATACAGTTCAAAATGTTCCTTTTCGGGATTAAGTTTACGAGTAACAAGTATTGTGTACCATGCATGAATAAGAATATCCAGGACCGAATAACTATTAAAAGTGAGAGTTGGCACAAGCAAAAAGGCAGCAGAACAGCGGAGGCCCTAAAATATGGGAAGTGCAGAGGCGAAATAACAAAAGCCATTAGGAGAGGAAAGAGGGGCCATGCCAAATTCTGGCGAGCAAGATTAGGGAGAATTCAACGATATTCTAGCAGTATATCAAGGGAAAGAGAATAACCATGTAAAGAGTAGGGCCCATTAGTGATCAAGGGACAAATTATACATGGAGCCAGAGGGCATTAGTAAAATATTATATGCACTTCCGTCTATCCTCGGAGCCAGGAGGATGTAGTACAAAATTGGAAAAGATAGGCTGTCGTGAGGCATTCCAGGCTTTAGCAAATTTAAACGAGTATGAACTCCAGTTCTGGATGAAGTGCATCCCAAGCTCGAGTCTTCTTTCATTTACTTCTGACTAGGACCAAAGAAATGGAAGGCAGCTGTTGGAGTTTGATTCGCCAGAGGTTACAAAGAGTCACTGACCAAGACATTTAGAGATTGCAATCACCAGACTCAATGCACAAGAGCGGCAGTGAAAACGTAGCTGGGAACTTCATCGTAAAAAGAAAATTGAGAAATTGTTGTGAACTTGCAACAAGGTGTCAGGGAGAAACAGAACTGGACATTTGACTACCGAGTTGGTAGTGCTATGCAATTTTGCAGACAGAGACCTCTCCTGAATGTGAGTGGAAACAGTGAAGAGGAACGGTAGATATCCTCTGAATGACATGCGCCTGTCGTTCCTCAGGTAACAGTAAATTTGAAGTTGCATTTTCAAAAAACTGAGATGCAGATCACCACAAAAAAATCAGAATATAACAAGACTTGCGCCTCATAAAGATAGTTTCCATTATTCATTTGTGGGAGAAGGTTAAAAATGAAAGCTGAAGATACCAGGATCATTCAGCTGCTTTCACCAAGTTCAAGTCCAAGTTAAATCCTGCTCACCAAATCGAAGAACCTGTTCACAAAAGCAACTACATGTTTTGTAATATCTGACAGTGGCAGATCGAGTTGACAGTTCACAGTGTGAGTGAGTAGGCTAGAGACCGAATGTGGTTGGGTCACCTGGAAGCCAGACGGGTCTCCAGAATTGGACACAGTAGAGAGACGGTAGAGGGAAGTTTGAGAGCAGATCAGGGTGGGGGTGAGAAAGTGAATCCGGTGCCATTTGGGTGTTGGGACATGTCCCAGAGAAAGGCATCGCAGTGTGTGGTGTGTGTGAAATGGCCTGACGGGTACTTCTGAGATGCGTACATACATTTTGTAGTTTAACTTTTCCTCAACAACTATTTCAGTCAGTTTTGTCAGAATCGTCACAAGGGAAGGGTTTGAATTGTGACTGTTCCAGGGTTAACAGCTGCGTTGAAACAAACGCATCAGTTTCTCAGCAATACACTTGAAGAGTTCTGTGACGTAAATGATACTGGGACCCGATGCACTTTCATGAACGGATTGAGCAGTAGAAAGCCCAACCCAATAGCTGTCCGTGCAATTTCTGTGTGACAAAGTTATGCAGCATGGAAACAGAACATTCGGCCAAATTGCCTATGCTGACCAGACTTCCTAAATTTGAATGGACCAGTTTGCCTGCATTTGACACATATTACAGCAATGGCTGTCTGTTGAATGTGTATAAAAATAATTGTAGCTCCAATGGACCACAAGCTGCTCACTGACAACAAAGAGACTAGTATGGCATTTACTTCATGGAAATGCAGAAAGTTAACTGGTGCGCTTTATTTCAATGCATCATAAATCAACCATTCCAATGACAGGCTTACTGACCATTGGCAGATTTAATAGCTGATAGACAAGACTTGACATGAATGGCAGGCTGTGATGTACTACTTTCTTTAAGGCAATTTGTTTGATTAGGAAGTAGCTGATCAATGCATTCCGCACATGAAAAGCAATTTCAACCAATCTCATTATTATGGTGGCCGTGTGCCATGGTTGGATGTTGCTAATTTATTGGAGAATATCTGTCTGGATACCTATGGATTTTTAAGTCACCAGGCTGAGCATGCAGTAGTATCGCTATGTGTCCAAATACAATAAAATATTATGATTGCCTTTCTTCTGCATAGGTTATCAAAACATGATTAGTCTGCCGTGTTCTTTGACAGTCCAGTATAATTGCATTCAAAAGATGATGCCCTGGACATCTGCCTATATCATCCACATCAGAAAATAAATCGTGGCGGGGGCGGGGGGGGGGGCGGTGGAGTCGCTGGGAAGTGAATTATCTCTGATTTTTGACAAAATAATTTAATTCACCGTGTATTTCCAGCGGAAGCTTATATTGGCTATTTTCACCGAATCAAATAGCCACTTGGGTAATCCCTGCGACACACTGTTACTTTCGCAAACTCATTAGAAATATTGTTATCATATCAAGGACCATACCAATTGGACAGAAAGTCAGAGAAGTCCCATGTTAGTCATTTCAAAGATCCAGTGACATGGTTATGAGTTATTATGCCTAATCTATTGTCACTGGATCATCGAAGTCTTTCAGATATGATCACAGTCCCCGAAGATAATCAAAGGGCCACAGCCTCTGCAATTTCTCTGCTTATGGTGGAAATGTATAGGAATTCACTCAGACACTGAGGAAAAATATGAACAGCAACATCTGTTGTCATACAGCTTTCACGGCTCAGTTGGTTGAAGATCTGAACATGGAAGCTGAACCTCAAAGGATCAACATCCCCGTGGAAAACACAGGCAGGTGGGCAGAGGGGATGGGCGCACCTTACTAGTAAGAAACAAAAATAATAGCAAGAAAGGATGTAGGGTGAGAGGATAAGAATCAGTGTGGGTAGGGGTGAGAAACCACGAAGTTTAAAAAAACATAACAGCAGTTACAGAATAGGCATCCAAAGGGTAGTTAGGATTTGGAGCACAAGAAAGATTTGGAGATTTAGAAAAGTGTAAAAGAAAAGCAAGGTTACCGTGATCGTGGGGGATTTCAATATGACAGTGGACTGAGAAAATCAGGTTGGTCGGGATAAGAAGAAAATGAAATTGTGGAATGTCTACGAGAGTTTTTTGTAACAGCTTGTGGTGAAGCCTCACAGGGGAGAAGCAATTCTGCATTTAAGAAGTGCTATGATAAGACTTGATCAGGGAGTTTAAGGTGAAGCAGCCCTTTGGAGCCATAAAGCAGAATATGATAGAATGTACTCTGCAATTTGAGAAGGAGAAGCTGGGATGCAATGTATTGATATTATCGTTGAAGAAAGACGTGGAAAATGTATTCCTCATGAAAGGCTTAAGCCCGAAATGTCGACGCTCCTGCTCCTCAAATGCTGCATGAACTGATGTGTTTATCCAGCAAGGCACGTTTTGACACTTATATTTGAATAAAGTCATGTGGAGGAACACAACGTGAAAGGCAGTGGAACAAGTTGCTGGTAGAAATTCGGGACAGACAGTAAAAAAATTCATCTGTAGGATAAAGGAGCATGGTAAAAGGAGAACGAGGCAACCATGGTTGTCAAGGGAAGTCGGGGCAGCACAAAAGAAAAAGGGAACCATGCAATATGGTGAAGGACAGTGGGAATCCAGAGGATTGGGAAGCCCGAAATGAACAATAGATGACAGTTAGAAAGAAGTAAGGAGGTTGAGGGTTAAATAAGAGAGTAATCTGGCAAGTAATATGAGAGAAGATTGCAAGAGATTGATAAGTTGTTGTTTGCCGAAGGGATCAAAAGTTTCAGGGAGAAAGCGGGAAAATGGATTTGAGAATTTGAGAATTGAACGTTGCAGCAGACTCGATGGGCCGAATGGCCTAATTTCTGATCTTATGTCCTATGGTGTATCCTCGAGGATTCTGGAGAACCATTTTGCCAGTTAACGTTTGCAGTTTAACTGAAATGTACTTCAAATGAAGCATGTTAGATGCCGGATAATAGGCCAAACTAAATCAGCCTTCTGATCCCTGAATTTAATCACTATAAAATTGAAAGCATTGAATGGAATTCAAAATCGTCAATTTCTTCCTCATCTGATTTTACAAGTAACAGATATCAGATACCAAATTTATATTAGAACAAAAGAAACGTAATTATTTCATACTAATAGTAACGTAAGCAGAAAATAGATGAAAAGCAAGGCAATACGTTTCATATCTATGGTCTTTCCTCAATATTCATGAAGTGCCATGCCGATTCTCTTTCACACACATGTGCACATGCGTGCACTCAGAGACAGGTAAGCACATTTAAGTAATAAATTGAAAGCAAATAAAGATTTTGAATTTGCCAGTCAACTGTTTCACAATGGGTACTAAATCTTCATTAATATTAGAATAATGTGTTGTATGCCAAACACGTGTGACTATATATTCTTGCATTCGAAAGTCACTGGCTTGAGCAAACAGTTTTGCATACCACTGCAGACTTTTAATTGATGCCTGACATATTGGGATTCCTCCCTCAATACCTTCAACATTGTTTAAGTACAAAAGTACAGAATGGAATGCAAAGCAATTTCAATCCAGTGGTTTTGAATACCCAGTCCCTCTGCCCAAGACCCAGATTAACCCTATAGTTTCCCATCATTCACAACATTTTCTGTGATCTGTCTCATCAACGTCGTTCTACCGTTGTTTGGCCAATTAAAATCAAACCAGTAACTACCATTTCTTCAGCATGATGTATCCTCGTGCCTAAGCGCCTGCTTTGATCTTAGACCATTCATTAAACTGCGACCAATTTTCCAGACCAGTTTCCGTAAACAAAATCAGTGTTCTCTTCAAAACAGAAACATCAAACAGCTGTTCAAAGTTCAATTCGCATCTTCAGTCCACAGTTCCAAACTAGCGATGAGACACAATCAAAATAAAATCGTGAAGATCTCAATGTAACATGTGTATATTTCATACAGTTCATACGAAATCCAACATTTGTGATGCGTTCAGCTGTGATACTTCAAGACATTTCATTAACCAATACATCAAACATTAAAAGCCTGACCCTGAATTTCATTTTTATTTCCAATCAATCAATGCATTTGTTTCCTGTTGTCCAGTAGTCCTTGATATCCTTCACCATCTAATACTGACCTGCAGAGCTTTCACACGATTAAAAGTTGTTTGTTTTGAAACAAAGTCTCGAATTCCCAGCCCCAAATTTCAAGGTGCCCTATTTTGTTTTGCTCTGCACGGCTAACTCTTTTCTTCTCAGGAACTCCATAAAATATTACTCCATTAATGATTTTTGATGTAATTTCTATCTTCATGGAAAACACGTTCTTCAATTGCTTGTTAATAAATTAAAGGTGAAGTGATGCTAGAATATGTTGTTTTATCTTTGTTACATTCATGGAATGTCGGACATCAGACTCAAATTACCTCCAAATTGAAGATATTTATTGCAAACAGTAGTTGCTAGGAAATGCAGAAGAAGCAAGTACGCTTTTTACTTTCCCTTATCAATCTGTGTAATTTAATGCAAAATTTGTGAAACTGCGTCCTGCTTATTTTATTTAAGTTTATATAAGTTGAACGAATTCTATTTAATTGTGTAGATTAATTTTAATTCTGGGAAGCATTAATCATTTGACTGAGCCAAATATTAAACCAAAGGGATATCTAATGATATGCATTAGTTCGTCTCTAAAATGTTTCTGGGAAGCTGCATAAATAAATGTGTTTGTACAAGAACTCAAACATCTGAGCATATATCCAGATTGCTCTGCAATAGTGGCAGGGTCATCATAATTAGCTTCTAAAAATTGTGCGTTTATGAAATGAACACTGATAAAATATATAAAATTTACCATCCATAACAGTATGAAAGTGCCTGATATCACTAACAGTAATATAATAGATTTCCTTCTGACCTTTACCTCAGGATCAGAATGATTGTTACTTCGTAGTCCACTTCTTATTCGATTGGCAATTAAAATATGTCTGATAGTCAAGGCATTAAACAGTAGGATTAAAACAAATGCTAAAAATGGGGTTAACGTGAGATCCAGCCAAAAATGCATCATGATCACAGTTGAGGGGTAGGAGCTTGGTTTCGTATAACATGACCATGGTATGTTGTCAATTATTTCCCGAGGTTCATAAATAAAGTAAGTTGGAACATTTTGCAAGATGCCACCTAAACAGATCACTGATAATACCACTGTACAACATTTCTCAGTACAATACTTAATTCTTAATGTTTGATGACAAATTGCAATGAATCGATCAAAAGTGAAAGCTACAGTAAACCAGACTGATAAATCAACTGATACAAATAACAGGACAAGATTGAGACTACAAACAGGAGTGTAGTTTAGGAATGAACGTGAAAAATAAGCATCATTAATTTCATACAGAATCACATCGAATAGTAGAACCATTAAATCAGCAGCTGCCATAGCCAACAGGTAATGGGTGATACATTTTGAGAGGCCACACCGCCCACGTAACAGAATGAAGATCGTCATCAAGTTAGCTGTGGAAAAGGAGGAAGAAAATATCAATGTACACTTCCTCAGATAGATTACCAACCCTGACAAAAATGGTAGTATTCATTAAGTGATGATTAGTCTTGGCAAAATAATAATAGTCTCTTCATGAGTCGCTATCACCACCTTTGTTTTAGAACACCCAGAACTGTTATTGAGAAGGCATATGGTGCTTTGATGGAAAGACTATGTCAGAAGATGAAAGAAATCCAAATTAAGATGGTGCGCTATTGAGAGGGTTTGTAACAGGTATTTAATGTTCTGTAGACCTGTTATACTTATTAAACTGGGTGATAGTTACTGAAAGGCCATCAGATTCTGTTGAAAAAAACATATTGTTTTGCTGCTGCATTTCTTGTCGATAGCACACATTGTCACCAATTCGTTCATTGGTTGGAAGGTTGTGCATGCCTAAGTTGGAATATTGGGCACACACAAAATATAGTGATTTTAAATTACCGAAGGTGCATTGTAGATGATGCTATACTATAGTCATACAGAAACCAAAACGTGGAATATAGCCACATAATGATTAGCGTCTGGGAAATTCGGACAGCACGAAGATGTATGTGGATGATTTAGATTGTGCCCCTGTCAATGGCACACCTCCCCCCCCCCCCCCCCCCCCCACCTCCCCGTTTGAGGATAGCATGATATTTAGTTATGGAAAGGAGAATGAAAACAAGCACTACAATCAATTTATTATTTCTTGCATTTGGCTGTCATCCGTCACCTATGCGGCATGAAGGTTACTTGACAATGATTGTGCTAGTTTCTGGAAGCCGATGAAATTTCCAAGCAAGCATATAATGTTAACAAGAGAGACTGACACGTTTTCTCAGCTATAATTGAGTTTGCAAAAATAAACTAATTACAAGTTCAGGATTGATTTCATCTGAGGCCAACTCGAGTTTTCCACGTAATCCTTACACGTCAATACAAAAATGGACCTTGACTGAAACCAAGAGACTCTTTAGATACAACAATTATTCATCATATTTATCATTATCGGTGTTGCTCAAATACAAATATTTTAACTTGCATGCGGTGCAACATCTTCGTTAAAGCATGACATTCTGTATTGCTCATCAGATGGAAAACTAAATGTTAAGTTTTCAACACTTGTTTATATACAGAAGAAGAGGCTGGATTTTTCTGATACATTCAGAAAAAAACTATTTGATCGACCTTAACATCTACATGTTTAAACTATTGCAGTTTAATTTATAGAAATGTGCACAACACAATTAACGTTATCCTTCAAATTTCTTTCCATTGGCGTTGAGACATGTGCTGGTAGCCCACCTTAACAAATTGCTCTAGAATTCCTCCAGATGTCTTGGAAGTTACCGATGTTAATTGGATTATCACGAAATTGTCACATTAAAGAATAATTATTATCTGATATGAAACAATAATGTGTTCAATTGGATTTCGTATGATTACATGTAGGGGTACATACTGTTATGCATTGCACCTTCAACTTAGCTTTGTATTACTTGCCAGAATTAAGTTGATTTAAACTAAATTTCCAATTCTGTAAAATTACTGCTGAGAAAAAGTAACTGAACATGTTTTTGTTCACTTCTACTGTTTTCACTGTTAGCCTGAAGATATAAGTTGTCTTCAACATAATGTAATGTAATCATCAATTCGCAATTTGAAATATCATTGCCTTTGACTATGGAAGCATCTTTGGAAAGCTGATAGAGATTGTGAAACAACACACAACGTTGTGGAAAAAAAACAGCTGCCACTTCAGTTATTCTGCAGTGTGACTCCAACTTGGAGGCTGTGAAGAAAAAAAGGTCTGCGCTGTAGTGTTCATTCAGAGTCCATACTCAGCAAGAACTTCAATTGCATCGGTGCAGTTTGTCCTGCACACAACCCTACCAGATGGTACACAGATTGATCTTCGATATCAAAACAAAAGTTTCTTAATCAAAAAGAATGAAGCTAAGGTAGCTGCAAGGCAGCAGAAAAGTTAGTGTTGTGTCCAAAGTCTGGGGATGTGCTCGCATTGCCAGCTGTGAGGAACCACGTGCTGGGGACGAAATTTGTCTGTCTTATAATGGCATAATTTTTTAAAAATCCCATAAAATTTCTACGACGTTGTCTGAATAATAATCTAAAAGAAAATCCTTCATGCATCATGTATTTACACGAAAGCTTGGAAAATTGATTGACAGTGTAAACTGTATTTCTTCCCAATTTGTTATGGAACATAGAACAGTAGAGCACATGACAGGTCCTCAGGCTTTCGATGTTCATCATAGAATCTCTACAGTGTGGAAACAGGCCCATACCCCACATTGACCCTCCAAAGAGCCATTCCCCTACTCTATATTTATCCCTGACTCATGCACCTAACCTATTCATCCCTGAATACTGTGGAAAACGTAACATGGCCAATTCACATAATTCACATAATTACATATCTTTGGATTGTGGGAGGAAGCACCCAGAGGAAACTTACGCAGACAAGGGAGTAATGTGTAAAAACCACACTGACAGTAGCCAGGTGCAGGAATCAAACCTGGGGCCCTGATAATGTGAGGCACCAGTCCTACCTACAGAGCCACTCGACCGCCTTTTTTTAGTAGTCTGATATGAAAATAACCTACATACCCTTCATTTTACTAACATCCATGTGCCAATCCAAGATGCTCTCAATTTTCAATAATATATCAAAATCTACTTCCATGGCTCGCAATGGTTTCTGTGCATCCACAATTCTCAGTGCAAACAAATCTACCTTTGACATCTCCCCTAAACCTTCCTCCAATTTCCTTACAATTATGGACCCTTGTGACAGGCATTTCAGCCCTGAGAAAACATTCTAGTCAATCTATGCCACTCACCATATCGTACAACACCATCAATCACTTCTTATTTTTCGTCAATCCAATGTGAAAAATCCAAGATCCCTAAACGTTTTCTGTATAAGACATGCAGCAGCCTGGTAAATCTCCTCTGTACGATATCTAAAGCTTCCACATGCTTCCTCTAATGAGGTGAAAAGAACTGAACACAATATTCCAAGTGTGGGCTAAACAGGGCTTTAGAGTGTGCAGCATATCTTTTCAACACTTAAACTCAACCCCCGACTCATGAAAGATGACACACCACGCGTTTTCTTAGCAACCCTATCAACCTGGGTGGCAACTTCCAGGGATCTATGAGCATGGATCCCAAGATCTCTCTGTTCCTCCACACTGCCAAGAATTCTGCCTTTAAAAGTGTAATCTGCATTCTAGTGCGATCTTCAAAAATGAATCATTTCACATTTTTCCAGGTTGAAATTCATCTGCCACTTATCAACACAGCTCTGCATCCTGTTAATATCCTGTTTAAACATACACTATCCTGAAAGCTATCCACAACTCCACCTATATTCACCTCATTGGCAAACTTACCAACTCACTCTTCCACTTCATCATGCATTTCGTTTATCAAGATCACAAAGAGCACAGGGCCCAGGACATCTTGGGGTGGCACAGTGGTACAGTGGTTAGCACTGCTCCCTCACAGCTCCAGAGACCTGCGTTCAATTCTTGCCTCAGGCAACTGTCTGTGTGGAGTTTGCGCTCTCTCCCTGTGTCTGCATTGGTTTTCTCCGGGTGCTCTGGTTTCCTCCCACAGTCAAGAAATGTGCAGGTTAGGTGAATTTCCCCGTGCGTTTTGCCCGTAGTGTTAAGTGCAGGGGTAAATGTCCAGGAATGTGTCTGGGTGGGTTGCTGTTTACAGGGTTGGTGTGGACTTGTTGGGGCGAAGGACCAGTTTCCACACTGTAAGTAATCTAATTAAATCAAAAGTAATCTAGTCTAATATATCTGTGGAGATCCAGGCTGAATGCTTTCCATCTATGACCACACTCTAACTTCTGTGGAATTCTGTACCCAAACAGCCAACTTTCCCTGCGTCCCATGCCTCCTTGTTTTCAAATGAGCCTACAATGGAGAACCGTATGAAAAGCCTTGCTAACATCCATATAAACCATATCCACCGCTCTACCTTAATCAATGTATTTTGCCACATCCTTCAGGAATTCCTTAAGTCACGTGAGGCATGACATACCCCAGACAAAACCATGCTGACTATTTCTAATCAGGCTATGCTTTTGCAAATAACCACAAGTCCTTTCTCTCAGAATCCTCTCCAATGATTTGCCCCACACTGACTTGCGGGTAACTGGACTGTAATTCTCAGGGTTATCCTTATCCACATTCTGTACCTTACAATCATCTGGGACTACTCCAGCTGCCAGTGAGGATGCAAACTTCGTCGCCAAAGGCACAGCAATCTCTTCCCTCCTTTTCTGTAGCAACCTTGGTTATATCCCGTCTGCCCAGGGGACTGATCTGCCCATATGTTTTTCCAAAATTCCAGCACATCTTCCTTCCTAACATGAACCTGTCCGAGCGTATCAGCTTGTTTCACTCTGTCCTCACAAGCGAAAATGTTTCTCTCACTCGTAAATACTCAATCAACATATTCATTAAGGATCTCCTGTACCTCCTCCGACTTCAGGCACAAGTTCCCTCCACTATCCCTGATCAGCCCTGCCCTCACACTGCCATTCTCCGGTTCCTCACATCTGATTTCTCTTTTCCTACCTGCCAAGAGTCTTTCATGCCACCTTTTAGATACTCTAAGTCTATTCTTGAGTTCCTTCCTGGCTACCTCATAAATTCTCGAGTCCTGCCTGATCCCTGCATCCTCAAGTAAGCTTCTTTCTTCCACTTGATTGATTGTTGCACATGTCTTGTAAATTCAAGCTTCCTTCACTCTACAATCTCTTTCTTTCCTCGGTTGTACAAACTCATCCAGGACTCAACAGACTTCATATTTCTATTGTGCATTTCTCTGAGAACATTATCTCTCAATTTAGGCTCCACAGTTCCTACCTGATGCCATTGTAACCCGCCTCCCCCAATTAAATATTTTCTGATACTGTCTGCTCCGATCCCTCTCCTTGATTATTCTAAAGGTTGAGGTGTTGTGAACACTATCACTGAAACGTACTCCCACTGAGAGATCTGACACCTGACCTGGATCGTTGCCAAGCAGCAAATCCAAAATGGCCTCCCCTCCAATCGGCCTACCTACATATTGAAACCGGAATTCTTCCTCGACATAACTGACAAAATCTGCACCATCCAAACTATTTGATCTTCGCAGGTGTTAATCGTTATTAGGGAAGTTGAAGGCACGCATGACTACATCCCGATTACTTCTATATCTTTCCAAAACCTGCTTCCGAATCTGCTCCTCCATGCTTCTGTTGCTATGTGGGCTCTATAGATAACTCCAAATGAAGTGACTGCTCCTTTCCTATTTCTGACTTCCAACCAAAATTAAGCAAACTCTCTTCGACGACCTCACTTTCAGGATACCACCCTTGATCAGCAATGCTATTCCCCCCAACTCCTTTACCTTTCTCCCTATTCCTTTTGAAACATCAAATTCCCAGAACATGCAACAACCATTCCCGCCCCATGATATCCAAGTGTCTGTAATGGGCACAACATTGTAGCTCCAAGTATTGATTCATGCTCTGAGTTCATCATCTTCATTCTTGACATTTGCATTAAAACAGACACACCACAAACAATTTCACTGACTGTAACTTGGCCTAATAACTGTTTATCTTTCCTCACCGATTCTCTGCATGCTGTACCTGCCTGCTCACCAGCTATCCCATCCTATGATTCTTAGCTGTGGTTCCGAACCCCCCTGCCAAATTAGTTTACAAACTCCTGAAGAGCTCTCGCAAACTTTCCAAAAATGATTTTGTTTCCCCTCCAGTTCAGATACAACCAGTCCTTCTTGTATCGGTCCCAACTTCTCCAGAAAGTATCCCAATGATTTCCACAGATCTAAAGTCCTCCCTCCTACACCAGCCCGGCAGACAAGTGTTCGCTTCACTAGTCCGTGCCACAGGTAGCAATCCTGAGATTACTACACTGCTCCTCCTCCCTTCCAGCTTCTATATTAACGTTTCAGGGTCTCATTTCTTTACCGAGATGTGTCATTAATGCCGGTGTGTAACGCGACCTGTGGTTGCTCACCCTCCCCTTTAAGAATCCGGGAGACTCGATCTGAGATATCCCTGACACCCAGAAGGCAACATACTATTAGGGAGGCTCGTTCATGACCACAAAATCACTTGTCTTTTTCTGTAACCATTGAACCGCCAATCACGGTCACTCTCTCATTGTCCTTCTGTACCACAAAGCCAGGCTCAGTGGCAGAGACCTGGTTACTGTGAATTTTCCCTCGTAGTTCGCCCTCCAATCCCAATAGCATCCAACGCATTATACTTATTATTGAGATGAAGAGGTATCCCTGCACTAACTGCCTACTCCCTTTTCCTCTCCGGCCGTTCACCAGCTACCGTTATTCTGTATCTTCGGCGTCTCCACCTCCCTGTAACTGTTATCTATCATCCCCTCAGCCTCCAAAATGATCCGAAGTTCATCTAGCTCCTGCTTCAGATCCTTAACGTAGTCTGTGAAGAGCTAGAGTTTGGTGCACTTCTCGCAAAGGAAGTCAGCAGAGACACGAGTGGTGTTCCTTACCTCCCATATCCTGCAAAGCGACTGTCCATGCTTCCATTCCCTCAGCTCTCAATGGCCAAAAGTGATGTTTTTTTAAACATCCTTACCCGAACAACTCTCCACACAGTCTTCCTTTTTATGGTGAGAGGAGGATGAGGAGTGGGAGACACTACACGTGCAATGTTTTGGGTTCAGCCACTGCCCGAGTATATTAATTCACTTACCCAGTAGTCCCTTGATCCCGCCAGCTGCAATTCAGCCTGGGTCCCGATGATATACTAGGTAAACATTTTATGTTGAAATTTACCTTCCCGGTGCCCTCTGGCTCACTGTCTATCACTCCCGCTGCTGAAAGTAATACAGTGTGAAAACCTACAGACAATGAACCTAACTTTGGATATAATTCACGATAAATTGGGGTCTTTGGTTCAACCACAGTTGAATTTAAAATCGAATCATTAGCCCAAGAGAAAGTAGTGTCAGACAGGGAAAATATTCACCATGAATATGAACAGATTAGATGAATTCACACAGTAACTGGTTCTTACCAGGAATACCAACGATTGCGAGGATGGGATAGTAAATGTTTTCTATTTGTATAATCACTGGTGGACTCATACTCAGATTGAAGTGATATTGTTTCTCTGTGCAGGCAGCCTTTCTAACTTGAAAATAACTGTCTCATTTATAGCAGAGAGAAGCCCACAAGTGACATTGAGAAAAACAAAATAATTGAGTTAATTACAGGCAGATAAACACATAAGTTATTGGAAATCATAATAACTGCTGCCTTTCGGGAATACAATGATGTTATATGTTAAAATAATAAGAAGAGCAAAGTATTATCGTAATCGAGCATTTCAAGCACAATAATTCTACATCACCACTCAAAATTGATAGCACAAGGCCGCTGAATTTCATGGGCGCCATATATACAAAACGGAAAACATTTTTTTACTGCGCATTTTTTTCGTACACTTGATTGTAAATGGAGAATTTTGTCTATTTCTTCCAATACATGTAATTTATAACTTAAAACTATATTGGTGGATATTGTAAATGAGGTATATGTAATCAAGCTATATTCGAGTGACATAACCAGCTACATGCAGATGATAGAGATATTTTGTTTTTAAACATCTGAACAATACATGTTTTACAGTCGAAACTGGCTTAATTAGTTAAGGTGTCATTTAATTGTCATTTTACTGATATTTTACAGTATGCTCACTGGAAATTTGAGTTGTTGCTTGATTCCTGTATAAGTGACAATATTAACAGTACAGACCACACGGTCTATTTATGCATGAATATTGATATATTTAGCACCATATGCGTAGTTTTTATTTCTTATTTTAATATTCTCTTCCAAAATGAATGGGCAGAAATGACAGCATTTGGTACAAACTGGAAAAGGTGTTTAAATGTTTAATTGGAAGATAAAGGGCATCAAAAGCAAAGCCTGGTGACTTTCCATGCTGCTCACTGTCACCACTTCATTAATTGGTCAAAATGAAACATCCAAAAAGCATATTGCAGTTTCACAGAATCACTGGGACTGCACCATCCAGAGACTTCATGGAGGTTCAGAGAACCCCAACTGTGTGGAAACAGGCACTTCAGCCTGACATGTCTATACCGAGTTTCTGAAGACTACCCCACCCAAACCCATTCGCCTACCCTACTACTCTACATTTACCCCTGACTAATGCACGAACCTACACATCTCTGAACACTATGGACAATTTATCATGGCCAATTCACTTAACCTACACATCTTTGAACTGTGGGAGGAAACCCACGTAGACACAGGGAAAACGTGCAAACTCCACGCAGGCAGTCGCCCGAGGCTGGAATCGGACCCGGATTCCCGGCGCTGTGAGGCAGCAGTGCTAACCACTAACCCGCCCTGCTGTACTGTCCAAACTCAAGTAAGCCATTCAGAACCATTACCATATTTCACCCAATAACTCGGCAAGTTCAATTTCTTCAGGCTTTCATCGAATGTTCACCAAATTGGAACATATCAGAGACTCAGCAACAAACAATCTGTCGGAATAAATACCAGATCTGTGTAATGCATTCATTTGTATATTTCTCCCAAAAACGTACAATGCAGTAAGGTTGTATCGCTAAATATTGCGGTATCAAATACTGGAAATTGATTTTCACGGCATGATTTCATTAATCTCAAGATAGTTCTCAAATCACAGGACAACCTTTCTTTCCCAAAATAAGAAACAAAATGCGGCATTTAGAATATTAAACTTGTTATTAACTTATCATTACTATACAGAAGAATGGAAGTGGAGGTAGTTCCAAAACAAGTTTCGAAACGATTCTGAAGTTTCAGTAATATAATCAAATTCTTGCTATTACCATGGATTATAAAAGTCTGACACGTGATCACTTGCCATGCAGAAGGATATTACAGAAAGATGGCTGTTTCTTTGCATGGAGTAATGTGCTGATCCATGTTGGTATTTGAAGCACGTTGACAGCATTCGATGCTCTAACCTCTGGGTTCCAGTGAACACAATCAGCGCTCAAATCCTGCTGCAGCATTTAACAAAACCTGATTTACCTGAAGTTCACTCATCTGCACTTTCCACAAAAATTTATAATTTTCTTTGTGGCTAAAAGTATGTTCTGTCTTGAACATACACAGCTCATCGTCATAGAGAAATCCAAAATGCACAACTACAGTTGGAAAATTTCTTCTCATGCTAACTTACTGATATATTATTGACTTAATTTCCCAACTGAGGGAAATGCTCTCTTAGATTCAACCCTGCCCAATGCCTGATGAATTTCCATTTCCGATTAGTCTACGTCTCATTTAATTCTTCGAAACTTCAAGAAATATATGTCTGCCCATTTTCTCATGGAAAAGCACTCACATCCTCTGGAGCAAATCTGCCCTTCCTTTGATTATGGAACCAAAACTGCTCCATTGGTGGTTCATCTAGGCTCTGCAAAATTGAAAACGACTGCAATCTGTTATTCCAAACCCTCTGTAACAAAACCCAGCATACCATTTGCCTCGTGGAAATAAAAACAGATCTGTTTGTAAGGCTGAGTGGCTCGGCGTTGACTAATTTTGAAAATTCACTTTTACTGTTAAGAAACATGTAAAAACTGATGCAGTGTATTTAAAACAGCTTTATCTCCCGTGTCCCACTTTTTTTTTAAGTATCAGCCTTCAAATACAACTTGGAGTGTACTCATTCTGAGAGATCAGCTCACAAATCAAGTACACAAACCTAATCAGGGTTTTCATCATCGATGATATGTATTAAATGGGCTTGATAGATGCTTATAAAATCATGAAGGATGTGGATAAAGTGAATAGTCAAGGAGTCCAAAGGTAGAGGGCATAGATTTAAGGTGACGGGGAAAGATTTGTAAAATGTGTGAGAGTAAATTCTGCATAACGTGTGTACTGCATATCAGAATGAGCTGCCAGATGAAGGGAAATTCATAGTACGGGTGGGGAGGGATATGGGGACATACTGGCAAATTGTACTCAGTCAGATGGGATGTTCGGAAATTCCTGATGAAGGGCTTATGCTGGCAATATCGACTCTCCTGCTCCTCGGTTGCTGCCTGGCCTATTGTGCTTTTTCAGCGGCACCCTTTTGGGCTCTGATTCTCCAGCTTCTGCAGCCTTCTCTTTCTCCAAACAATCACCGCAACCTAATACTGCTTTGTCTCCATCTCCATTGATCTCATTAGCTGCAAGGTCACGCCCACCTTCCTCTATAAAATGTCTAATACATCGGCCCCAATTGTTCCCTGCGTGAGAGAAACCACAGGTTCACAAATCTCTCAATGATGGAATTCTCCCTCATCTCAGTCCTGAATGGGGAGCCCTTATTCGTCAATTGTGACCCCGAGTTTTGGGCTTCCCCAATATGCTGCATCTACCCTACCCTGTTCCATTACGATTTGGTATATCTCCATGAGATCTCCAGTTTTTCCAGTCTTTCTTCATATGTAGTCCTGCCATTCCTGGAATCAGTCTGGTGAAAATTCGCTGGATGACCAGGTGGATTGGTGAGCGCTGGGAGTGGCAGATCATACACGATTCTCCTATGGACCTCCCCCCTCGAACAAATATACCGTTATCAATACTGTTGGTGGGAACAGCCAAAACAGTAGTGACACAAGATAGAAGCTTGAGGCTGGTACAGAAGGTGCAGACACTTAAGACAGGCAACAGCACAGCCATATGATGAACGAGACTTCATTCACTGGAATGCAAGAGGTATGACAGATAGTGCGGATAGTGCATGGGTGGGAGAGTGGGAAAGGAATATCACAACTATTGCAAAAGCATTGCAGAGAGAAGAGCAATGCAAGTAGTGTAATGTTCCGGGGAACAGGAAAGCTAAATCCCAGCAGGACTCATACTCCTAATGGTAAAATCCGAGGGAGTGTTGCTGAACAAAGAGACCTTGGAGTGCAGATTCATAGTTCCTTGAAAGGAGAGTTGCAGGTATATACAATAGTGAATAAGGCATTTAGTATGCTTTTCATTCTCACTCAGAGTATTGCGATGTCACGTTGCGTTTTGGCAGCGTATGGAATATAGCGTGCAATTCTGGTCTCCTTCCTATCGGAAGGAAGTTGTGAACCTTGAAAGTGTTCAGAAAAGATTTGAAAACATGTTTTGAGCTCCATGGAGAGGCTGGATAGGCTGGGGTTGTTTTCCCTGGAGCCTCAGAAGCTGAGTGTGACCTAATAGAGGTGTAAAAAATCATGAGGGGTATGGATAGAAAACGTCTTTTCACTGGGATGTGTGAATCCAGAACTAGACGGCATCAGTTAAGGCTGACAGGCAAAGGGTATAAACGGGATCTAAGTGCAATTTTTCACGCAGAGGACGGTGCTGCACGGAAAGAGCTGTCAGAGGAAGTGGGGAAGGTGGTACAATTACAACATTTAAAAGACATCTGGATGGGTGCATGAATAAAATGAGTTTGGGGGGAAGTGGGCCAAGTGTTGGCAAATGGGAGTAGACTAGGTTAGGATATATGCTCGGCCTGGACAACTTGGACCAAAGAGTCAGTTTCTGTGCTGTATATGTCTATGACTCTGTGACTAAGAGAGGAGGGCGAATTGCGTTTTTGACTTGGAACCATATTATGGCAGTAGTTCGAGATGAGATTCAAATGAGACCGTCCAGTGAAGCTATATGGGCGGAATCGAGAAATAAGAAGGGCGTGATCACTTTGATGGGATAGTATTCTCAGCCTGCAAATAGCCAACAGGAAATTGAGCAAATCGGGAGGCAGATAGTGTTCGAGTAACAAGGTTGAAATACTCAGAGATGTTACCATTCCAAACATAGACCGGGACTGCAATAGTATTAAGGCCTTCGATGGGGAGGAATTTGTTATGTCTATTATAAAAACGAAAATCTCAATCAAAACTCAGGTGGCGTACGAAAGAAGGAGCAAAAAATCAATGCTCTCTTTGGAAACAAAGCAGGGCAATTAAATGAGATGTGAGTGGGGAAAAGTCTGGGACAAGTGACAATAATTTTATCAGCGTAAACATAGTTCTGAGAAAGAATAGTCCTGAATCAAAAATTAAATTACTAAATTGGAGCAACGCCAATTTTGATGATATCAGACAACAACATTCGAATTCTGATTGGGTCAGGCAGATCGCAGTTAAAGAGTTGTCTGAAAAGTAGTCGGCTTTAACATGTAATATAACGAGACTTCAGACACTTTGTGCTCCTGTTAATTTGGAGAGCAAAGTGAGCAAAGTAGGGGATACAGATTGGCTAGAGATAGTAAGGCATTGGTCAAGAAAAAGGAGGAGACATATCTCAGGTAACAATGGATAGGGTCAACTGAATACCAAGTAGTCTTTGGGGATGTTGAAGTCCACTCAGAGGGAATCAGAAAGGCAAAAATAGAACATGAGATAGCTTGTCAGATGGAGAAAAGGAGAATGCAAAGACATTCTGCAAGGATGTTGAAGGTAAAAGAGTAACTAGGATTATAATAGTGATCCCTTAGAATCAGCAAGACTGCCTTAGCATGCAATCGCTGGAGATGGGTAAAATTCCATACACATATCATCCTCTGCGTGAAAAAGTTGCCCCTTAGGCCTCTTTTATATCTTTGCCCTCTCACCCTAAACCTATGCCCTCTAGTTCCTCGACCACAAGGAAAAGACTTGTCTATTTATCCTATCCATGCCCCTCATAATTTTGTAAACATCTGTAAGATCACCCCTCAGCACCCGACGCTCCAGGGAAAATAGCCCCAGCCTGTTCAGCCTCTCCCTAGAGGCTGAACAACCCTGGCAACATCCTTGTAAATCTTTTCTGAAGCCTTTCAAGTTTCACAACATCTTTCCGATAGGAAGGAGACCAGAATTGCACACAATATTCAAACAGTGGCCTAACCAATGTCCTGTACAGCTGCAACATGACCTCCCAACTCCTGTACTCAATACTCTGACCAATAAAAGAAAGCATGCCAAAAGCCTTCTTCACTATCCTATCTACCTGCGACTCCACTTTCAAGGAACTATGAACCTGCAGTCCAAGGACTTTTTGTTCAGCAACACTCCCTAGGACCTTACCATGAATGTATAAGTCCTGCCGAAAATTCCCAAAATTCAGCACCTCACATTTATCTGAATTAAACTCCATCTGCCACTTCTCAGCCCATTGGCCCATCTGATCCAGATCCTGTTGTAATCTGCGTTAACCCTCTTCAATGTCCACCGCACCTCCAATTTTGGTGTCATCTACAAACTTACTAATTATATACCAATTATGCACACATCCAAATCATTTATGTAAATGACAAAATGTAGAGGACCCAGCACCGATCCTTATGGCACTCCACTGGTCACAGGCCTCCAGTCTGAAAAACAGCCCTCCACCACCAACCTCTGTCTTCTACCTTTGAGCCAGTTCTGTATACAAATGGCTAGTTCTCCCTGTATTCCATGAGATCTGACCTTGCTAATCAGTCTCCCATGGGGAACCTTGTCAAACGCATTACTGAAGTCGATATAGATCACATCTACCGATGTTCCCTCATCAATTTTCTTTGTTGCTTCATCAAAAAAATTCAATCAAGTTCATTAGACTTGATTTCCCACGCACAAAGCCTTTGTTGACTATCCCGAATCAATCCTTGCCTTTCTAAATACATGTACTGCGCTGGGACTACAGGCAATAAGTGGGGATGCCTTGAAAAGAGTTCTCACTAGAGAAGAGGTGGAGTTGCAGCTCTCAAAATGCATAAAGGTAATTGATGAAGTGATTCGGGGATCAGAGCTGGAATCTCAATGATTTACAATTCAACAGAATACAGTGAGACAGGGATCAGTGCTGGGGTCTCAGTGATTTACAATTTAGCGAATAGAGTGAGGCAGGGATCTGTGCTGCAGTCTCAGTGATGCACAATGTTTCTAATGGAGTGAGACATGGATCAGTGTTGGGATCTCAGTGATTTACAATGTCTCTAATGGCGTGAGCCAGGGATCAGTGCTGGGATCTCAATGATTTACAATGTCTCTAATGGCGTGATCCAGGGATCAGTGCTGGGGTCTCAGTGATTTACAATGTAACTAATGGAGTGAGACAGGGATCAGTGCTGGGGTCTCAGTGATTTACAATGTAACTAATGAAGTGAGACAGTAAACTGTGCTGGATTCTCAATAATATGCAATGTAAGTAATGGAGTGAGACAAGGATCAGTGCTGGGACTCAGTGCAAGACAAAAGATGGAAAATTATAGGCCAATTAGCCTAACCTCGGTTGTTGGCAAAGTTCTAGAATCCATCATTAAGGATGAGGTTTCTAAATTCTTAGAAGAGCAGAGTCTGATTAGAACAAGTCAACATGGATTTAGTAAGGCGAAGTCATGCCTGACAAACGTGTTGGAATTCTTTGAAAAGGTGACAAGTAGGTTAGACCAGGGAAACCCAGTGGATGTGGTCTATCTAGACTTCTAAAAGGCCTTTGATAAGGTGCCACACAGGAGGCTGCTGAGCAAGGTGAGGGCCCATGGTGTTCGAGGTGAGCTACTGGGATGGATTGAGGATTGGCTGTCTGACAGAAGGCAGAGAGTTGGGATAAAAGGTTGTTTTTCAGAATGGCAGCCGGTGGTGAGCGGTGTCCCGCAGGGTTCAGTGTTGGGGCCACAGCTGTTCACATTATATATTAATGATCTGGATGAAGGGACTGGCGGCATTCTAGCGAAGTTTGCAGATGATACGAGGTTATGTGGACAGGCAGGTATTACTGAGGAAGTGGGGAGGCTACAGTTTGGGAGAGTGGTTCAGGAAATGGCTGATGGAATTCAATGTGAGCAAGTGCGAGGTCTTGCAACTTGGCAAAAAGAATAAAAGCATAGACTACTTTCTAAACGGTGAGAAAATTTGTAATGCCAAAGTACAAAGGGATCTGGGAGTGCTAGTCGAGGATTCTCAAAAGGTAAACATGCAGGTTGAGTCCATGATTAAGAAAGCGAATTCAATGTTGTCACTTACCTCAAGAGAGTTGGGATATAAAAGCATCGTTGTGCTACTGAGACTTTATAAAGCTCTGGTTAGGCCCCATTTGGAGTACTGTGTCCAGTTTTGGGCATACTCAGAAAGGGCATACTGGCACTGGAACGTGTCCAACGGAGAGTCACACGGATGATCCCTGGAATGGTTGGTCTAACATACGAGGAACGGCTGAGGATCATGGGATTGTATTCATTGGAGTTGAGAAGATTAAGGGGAGACTTAATAGAGACGCACAAGTTAATACATGGCTTGGAAAGGGTGGACGCTAGGAAGTTATTTCCGTTAGGCGAGGAGACGAGGAACCATGGACACAGCTTTAAAATTAGAGGGGTTAAATTCAGAACAGAAATGCGGAGACATTTCTTCAGCCAGAGAGTGGTGGGCCTGTGGAATTCATTGCCGCAGAGTGCAGTGTAGGCCGGGACGCTAAATGTCTTCAAGGCAGAAATCGATAGATTCTTGTTGTCTCGAGGAATTAAGGGCTATGGGGAGAATGTGGGTAAGTGGAGTTTAAATGCCCATCAGCCATGATTGAATGGTGGAGTGGACTCGATGGGCCGACTGGCCTTACTTCCACTCCTTTGTCTTATGGTCTTATGGTCTTATGGACTCGGTGATTCCCAGAGGAACGAATGGAGTCAAAAAGGTATCACTGCTGAAGTCTCAGTGATATACAAGTTAAGTAATGAGGTGAGATGGCGACAGTGCTGAGGTCTCAGTTATTTATAATGTAACTAATGCAGTGAGACAGGGATCAGTGTTGGCATCTCAATGGGTTACAGTGTAAATAATGCAGTGCGACAGTAATCAGCGTTGGGGTCTCAGTGATTTGTACTGCAACTAATGTAGATAGACAGGTATCAATCCTGGGGTACCAATGATTTGCCATGGAGTTTGGAAAAAGTGTGGTCTGCAGATGCTGGAGATCAGAGCTGAAAATGTGTTGCTGGAAAAGCGCAGCAGGTCAGGCAGCATCTAAGGAGCAGGAGAATCGACGTTTTGGGCATGAGCTCTTTCCTGAAGAAGGGCTCATGCCCGAAACGTCGATTCTCCTGCTCTTTAGAGGCTGCCTGACCTGCTGCGCTTTTCCAGCAACACATTGTCAGCTCTCACCATGGAGTGTGACAGAAATCAGGGCTGGATTCTCAGTGATTTACAATGTAACTATTGGGGTGACGCTGGCATCAGTGTTGCAGTTTCAGTGAGCTACAATGTAACTAATTGAGTGTGACATGGATCAATGTACGGGTCAGTTGATTTACATTATAGCTAATGGAGTGAGACAGGGATCAGTGCTGGGGTCTCAGTGACTTACAATGTAACTAATGGAGTGAGACAGTGATCAGTGCTGGGGTCTCAGTGATTTACAATGTAACACATGGAGTGAGACAGGGATCAGTGCTGGGGTCTCAGTGATTTACAATATATCTAATTAAGTGAGAAATGGATCAGTACTGAGTTCTCAGTGAGAGACAAGTTCAGTAATGGAGTGAGACTGGGACCATGGCTGTGGTTTCAGTGGTTCCCAATTTAACTAATGCAGTGAGACAGGATACTTTGCTAGTGTCTCAGTTATATGCAAGATAAGTAATGGAGTGAGCTGAAAATGTGATGCTGGAAAAGCGCAGCAGGTCAGGCAGCATCCAAGGAGCAGGAGAATCGATGTTTTGGGCATGAGCCCTTCTTCAGGAATGAGGAAAGCGTGCCAAGCAGGCTAAGATAAAAGGTAGGGAGGAGGGACTTGGGGGAGGGGCGTTGGAAATGCAATAGGTGGAAGAAGGTTAAGGTGAGGGTGATAGGCCAGAGTGGGGGTGGGGGCGAAGAGGTCAGGAAGAAGATTGCAGGTTAGGGAGGTGGTGCTGAGTTCGGGGGTTGGGACTGAGACAAGGTGGGGGGAGGGGAAATGAGGAAACTGGAGAAATCTGAGTTCATCCCTTGTGGTTGGAGGGTTCCTAGGTGGAAGATGAGGCGCTGTTCCTCCAGCTGTCTTGTTGCTAAGGTCTGGCGTTGGAGGAGTCCAAGGACCTGCATATGTCCTTGGCAGAGTGGGAGAGGAAGTTCAGCAAAGGGGTAGTTGGGTTGGTTGGTCCGGGTTCCCGGAGGTGTTCTCTGAAACATTCCGCAAGTAGGCGGCCTGTCTCCCCAATATAGAGGAGGCCACATCAGGTGCAATCGATGCAGTAAATGATATGTGTGGAGGTGCAAGTGAATTTGTGGCAGATATGGAAGGATCCCTTGGGGCCTTGGAGAGAAGTAAGGGAGGAGGTGTGGGCGCAAGTTTTGCATTTCTTGCGGTTGCAGGAGAAGGCGCCGGGAGTGGAGGTTGGGTTGGTGGGGGGTGTGGACCTGACGAGGTAGTCACGGAGGGAGTGGTCTTTTCAGAACGCTGATAGGGGAGGGGAGGGAAATATATGTCTGGTGTTGGGGTCCGTTTGGAGGTGGCGGAAATGACGACAGATGATACGATGTATGTGGAGGTTGGTGGGGTGGTAGGTGAGGACCAGTGGGGTTCTTTCCTGGTGGCGATTAGAGGGGCGGGAATCAAGGGCGGAGGAGCAGGAAGTGGGGGTGATATGGTGGAGAGCATCATTGATCACGTTCGGGGGGATATTGCAGTCTTTGAAGGAGGAGGCCATCTGGGTTGTTTGGTATTGGAACTGGTCCTCCTGGGAGCAGATGCAGCGGAACGATAGAATTGGGAGCATGGTGTACTCTAATTAGATGTGGGAGTCGATCGGTTTATAGTAAATGTCCATGTTGATTCGGTCGCCAGAGATAGAAATGGAGAAGTCTAGGAAGGGGAGGAAGGAGTCTGAGACAGTCCAGGTAAATTTGAGGTCAGGGTGGAAGGTCTTGGTAAAGTGGACGAACTGTTCAATTTCCTCATGGGAGCATGAGGCAGCGCCGATACAGTCATTGATGTAGCGGAGGAAAAGGTGGGGAGGTGGAGACAGTGTAGCTGCGGAAGATGGACTTTTCCACATATCCGACGAAGAGGCAGGCACAGCTGGGACCCACGCGGGTGCCCATGGCTATTCCTTTGGTAAGTGGGAGGATTGGAAAGAGAAGTTGTTCAGAGTGAGGACCAGTTCAGTCAGTCGAAGGACAGTGTCAGTGGAAGGGTGCTGGTTCGTACGGCGGGAAAGCAAGAAACGTAGGGCTTCAAGTCCTTCGGGATGGGGGATGGAGGTGTACAGGGACTGGATGTCCATCGTGAAGATAAGGCGTTGGGGACCGGGAAAGCGAAAATCAGGGAGGAGGTGGAGGGTATGGGTGGTGTCCCGAACATAGGTGGGGAGTTCTTGGACTAAGGGGGACAGGACCGTGTTGAGGTATGCAGAGATGAGTTCGGTGGGGCAGGAGCAGGCTGAGACAATGGGTTGGCTGGGGCAGTCAGGTTTGTGGATTTTGGGCAGGAGGTAGAAACGGGCGGTGCGGGGTTGTGGGACCATGAGGTTGGAGGTGGTGGATGGGACATCCCCTGAGATGATGAGGTTATGTATCATCTGGGAGGTGATGGTTTGGTGGTGGGAGGTGGGGTCATGGTCAAGGGGGCAGTAGGAGGAGGTGTCCACGAGCTGGCATTTAGCGGTGTAAAGGTCGGTGCGCCAAACTACTACCGCCTCCCTTGTCTGCCAGTTTGATAGTGAGGTTGGGATTAGAACGGAGGGAGTGGAGGAATGCATGTTCTGAGGGTGAGAAGTTGGAGTGAGTGAGGGAGGTGGACAGGTTGAGGCAGTTAATGTCACGGCGGCAGTTGGTTATGATGAGATTGAGGGCAGGTAAGAGGCCAGCACGGGATGTCCAGGTGGATGATGTGTGGTGGAGATGGGAGAAGGGATCGTCAGAGGGTGGGCAAGAATCCTGGTTGAAGAAGTAGGCATGGAGGCAAACGCAGTGGAAGAATTGTTCGATGTCTCGTGGCGTAATGGAGTGAGACAGGGATCAGTTCTGGGATCTTAGTGGTTCCCATTTAACTAATGCAGGGAGAAAGGTTTCTCCAACAACTCACCCCACACTGCCCACCATCAACCACACAGGCCAGGCAAGTTGCTATGCCTCCCAACAGCATTAACAATCCTACCTGCTCGGATGTTTGTTGCAGTGTGAATCAGACCCTGCCATTGGTGCTTGTTCAGCCTTCCCAAAAAATGGTCCCAGCTATCCGGGAATTTAAAACCTTCCATTTTGCACCAAATCTTCAACCACAATTTCATCTGTCCCGTTTTCTTGTCGTGAAAATCACTAGCACTCACCAGAAATGATCCAGACATTACAAACGTTTGTTTTTTTTTTCAATCCACTGTGTAGCCCCCAGCATTTTTGATGCAAGGCTTCATTCTCTAGTTTGGCTGTATCAACAGGTACCACAATCTCTCACTCATCGGGTTGAGTACTTGCGAGTATTCCTTCGTTTGGCAAATTATAAGGCCGTTTGGAAATGATGTGAAAATTTGAATGTGCATGTCAATTTATTTGATACATTTAAAAGGAAATTAAATATTGGCATGAGTTCTTATTGTTCAAGGAGTTGACAATTTAGGAAGAAGGCGTCATTTTGGGGCCAATGCTTTTCTCTTCTGGAGTTATGAATACTTTATTGGCACTGTTCAATAGTACAGTTCATATTATGTCCAAAGTTACTTTAGGTATGATAGTCAATTAGTTGCCAGCAACAATGTGTGGGAAGGCGTAAGTTATAAAAGTTTATTCTCAAAATAATATGTTCTTTGTACTATCAGTTTTCATTTTACGTCAAATCTGAGAGGGTCTATCAGTTTTGAAGTGGTGTCTCCGTT
This sequence comes from Hemiscyllium ocellatum, assembly GCF_020745735.1. Lineage (NCBI taxonomy): Eukaryota > Metazoa > Chordata > Chondrichthyes > Orectolobiformes > Hemiscylliidae > Hemiscyllium > Hemiscyllium ocellatum. The sequence continues at coordinate 46,512,135 of NC_083435.1, read as the reverse complement.
TCGGAATGATGTTTCACCCTAATGCCCAATCCCAGTCATTATTGCTGTCGTTAAAAAGCTGTTTTGCTCAAGGGAGCCGTGGCTTGTCAAGTGAATGTAACAATGCTGAACAACCAGCAGTTGGAACATTTTCAGAATGAAGTCGTCAAAAATCATTTGACACCGGTCCGACAAGTTTTGGAGAAAGAATTATGGATTGGTTTAATGAAAACTTTATTAATGAAGGGCAGGATCTGGCCAGAACATTCTTGGAGGGTATCTCTACAGCAAACACAGCCACGCATTTAAAATGACACGGAGAATATGAGGATTGCAGATGCTGGAGATCAGAGTCAAAACATGTGATGCTTGAAAAGCACAGCAGGTCAGTCAGCATCTGAGAAGCAGGAAGGTCAACGTTTCACACATAATGCCTTCATCAGGAATGTCATGATGAAAAAGCTTTGCTTTTCAAACGCCACACTTTCCGACATTTAAAGTGATACAGTCCAAAATGTTCCTTTTCGGGGTTAAATGTACGAGTAACAAGCACGGAGAACAATGAATGAATAGGAGCATTCAGAACTGAATAAAGGTTAGAAGAGGGACTTGATATAAGTAAAAAGACAGCAGAACAGTGGAGGCCCTAAAATATGGGAAGTGCTGTGGTGAAATAACGAAAGCCATTAGGAAAGGAAAGAGGAGCTGATAAATGCTGGCTAGCAAGATTAGGGAGAATTCAACGATGTTCTAACAGAATATCAAGGAGAAAAGAATAACCATGGAAAGAGTAGGGCCCATTAACGATCAAGGGACAAATTGTGCATGGAGGCAGAGGATAGTAGTAGAATATTATATGTGCTTCCGTCTATCCTCGGAGCAAGGAGGAAGCAGTGCAAAATTCGGAAAGATGGACCGTAGTGTCCTTGACCATATTGTTAGAACTCGTGAGGCATTCCAGGCTTTAGCAAATTTAAACGGGTATGAATCACCAGTTCTGGATGAAGAGTATCCAAAACTCGAGTTTTGTTTCATTTACTTCTGACTAGTACCAAAGAAATTGAAGACAGGTGTTGGATTTTGATTCGCCAGAGGTTTTCAAAGATTTACTGACCAAGACATTGAGAGATTGCAATCACCAGACTCGATGCACAGCAGCGGCAGTGAACACGTAGCTGGGAACTTCATCTTAAAAAGAAAATTGAGAAATTGTTGTGAACTTGCAATAAGGTGTCAGAGAGAACCAGAACTGGACATTCGACTCCCGAGTTGGTAGTGCTTTGTAACTACGCAGACAGAGACCTTTCCTGAGAGTGAGTGGAAACAGTGATGAGGAACGGTAGATATCCTCTGAATGACATGCGCCTGTTGTTCCTCAGGTAACAGTAAATTTGAAGGTGCATTTTCACAACCTGAGGAGATCACCACAAATAAATCAGAATACAACAAGACTTACTCCTCATAAAGATAGTTTCCATCACTCATTTGTGGGAAAAGGCTATAAATTTAAAGCTGAATTAAGCTGCTTTCACCAAGGTCAAGTCCAGGTTTAATCCTGTTCACCAAAGCTAAGAACCTGTTCACAAAAACAAATACACGATTTGTAACATCTGACAGTGAAAGATCGAGTTGGCAGTTGACAGTGCGAATGGGCAGGCCATCCGGCTCTGGTCAGCAGAGACAGCGATTGCGGTTGGAGGCCAGATGGGTCTCCAGCTTTTGCGCAAGGTAGAGAGACGCTTGGGGAGAGATCAGGGTGGGGGTGAGGAAGTGAATTCAGTGCCGTTTGCGAGTTGGGACAGCATGTCATCGCAGTGTGTGGTGTGTGTGAAATGGCCTTACGGGTGCTTCTGAGATGTGTACCTACATTTTGTAGTTTAACTCTTCCTCGGTAACTATTTAGTTAGTTTCGTCAGAATCGTCACAAGGGAAGGGTTTGACTTGTGACTGTTTCAAGGTTAACAGCAGCGTTGAATCAAAAGCATCAACTCCTCAGCAATTTGCTTGAAGAATTCTATGAGGTAATATGATACGGGGTCCTGTGCACTTTCATGAACGGTTTGAACAGTGGAAAGCTGGACACAGCAGCGTTGAATCAAAAGCATCAATTCCTCAGCAATTTGCTTGAAGAATTCTATGAGGTAATATGATACGGGGTCCTGTGCACTTTCATGAACGGTCTGAACAGTGGAAAGCTCAACCATTAACTGCCAATGCAATTTCCATGTTATAGACTGATACAGCATGGAAACAGAATCCTTCGGCCAAATTGCCCATGCCAACCAGGATTTCCTAACTCTTAATGGACCGATTTGACTGCATTTGACCCATATTACAGCAATGACAGTCTGTTGGATGTGTATAAAAATTATTGTAGTTCCAGTGGACCACAAGCTGCTCACTGACCACAAAGAGTCTCGTAACAAATGCAATCGAAACACCGGTATGTCATTGACTTCATGCAGAAAGTTAACTGGTGCATTTTATTTCAATGCACCAAAAATCAACCAATCGGATCAAAGCCTTTCTGACCATTGGCAGATTTAATAGCTGATAAACAAGACTTGATAGGAATGACACGCTGTGATGGTACTACTTTCTTTACGGGAATTTCCTTGCTCAGGAAGTAGCTGATGGATGCATCCCGCGCATGAAAAGCAATTTCAATCAGTCTTAATGTTATGATGGCCGTGTGCCTGGCTTGTATGTTGCTAATTTATTGGAGAATATCTGTCCGGATGCCTATCAATTTTTAAGTCACCAGGCTAAGCATGCAGTAGTATCGCTGTGTGTCCAAACTCAGTAAAAATTGATTAGTTCTTTTCTTCTGCATAGGTTAACAAACATGATCAGTCTGCCGTGCCTTTTGCCAGTGCAGTGGAAAATGGCGAGAATTAATCGCAGTGGATATTTCAAGAATACAGGTAATATCAGGGAGGGGGAATTTTGTCAGTCTGAAACCAGTCACGCCAGCGACACGACGCCCCTCATCCATTAAATGAATCATTGCATTCAAATGATGATGCCCTTTGTGGAATTTGTGGAATGTCTACGAGATGGCTTTTCTGTAGCAGCTTGTGGTGGAGCGGACCAGGGGAGAGACAATTCTGGATTTAGGGAAGTGCAATGGTAAGACTTGATAAGGGAGGTGAAGGTGAAGGAGCCCTTCGGAGACATTAACCATAATATGATAGAATCTACCCTGCAATTTGAGAAGGAGAAGCTGGAATTAGATGTAGTGATACGAGAGTTGAATAAAGACGTGGAGAAAGTATTCCTCATGAAGGGCTTGTGCCCGAAATGTCGTCGGTCCTGCTCCTCAGATGCTGCCTGACCTGCTGTGTTCATCCAACAAGACACTTCTTGGCTCTTATTTTTGAATAAAGCCTTGTGGGGGAACTGGATAGAATTGGCTGGGAGAGGAACCTAACATGAAAGGCAATGGAACAAGTTTCTGGTAGAGATTCGGGAGACACAGCAAAAAATTCATCCATAAAATAAAGAAGCATAGTAAAAGGAGTACGAAGCAACTATGGCTGCCCAAGGAAATCGGGAGCAGCATAAAAGAAAAAGGGAGCCATGCAATATGGTGAAGGACCGTGGGAATCCAGAGGATTGGGAAGCCCGCAACGACCAACAGATGACAGTTAAAAAGAAGTAAGGAGGCCGAGGGTTAAATAAGAGTGTAAATATTATAAGAGAAGATTGCAAGAGATCGATACGTTCCTGATTGCCGAAAGGATCAAAGGTTTCAAGGATTAAGCGGGAAAATGGGGTTGATTTTTTTTTAACCATGATTGAATGTTGCAGCAGACTCGATGGGTCGAATGGCCAAATTTCTGCTCTTTTCTCTTATGGTACATCCTTGAGGATTGTGGAGAACAATTTTGCCAGCTGACATATGCAGTTTAACTGAAATGCAAATCAAACGAAGCATGTTAGATGCTGGATAACAGGCCCAACTAAACCAGCCTCCTGATCCCTCAATGTAAAACACAGTAAAACTAAAAATATGGAATGACCTTCAAAATCGTCAAGTTGTTCCTCAGCTGACTTTATAAATAACAGATATCAGGCACCAAATTTATGTTAGACCAAAAAAAAACTTGATAATTTGATACTAATATCGTAACTTAAGCCGAAAATGGATGAAAAACAATCGTATTTCATATCTAGGGTCTCTCCCCAGTCTGCATGAAGTACTATGACGATTCTCTTTCACACACGTGCACATGCGCGAACTCAGAGATAGGCAAAAGCATTTATGTAATAAATTGAAAGCAAGTAAAGAATTCCAATTTGCCAGTTAGCAGTTTCAAAATAGGTCGTAAGTCTTCATGAATCCTTGAACGATGTGTTGTATGCCAAACACTCGTGATTATATATTCTTGAATTCCAAAGTCACTGGTTCTTGCAAATAATTTCTGCAAACCACTGTAGAGCTTTAATTGGTGTCTGAAATATTGGAGTCCCTCCCTCAATACCTTCAACATTGTTTGAAGTAACAAAGTACAGAATAAAATGCAAAGCAACTTCAATCCAGTGGTTTTGAATACCCTCCCCCTTCTGCCCAAGACCAAGAGTAAACCTATAATTTCTCTTCAGTCCTCAACATTTTCTGTAATTTGTTTCCCCAACGTCGTTCGACCTTTGACCAATTAAAAATCAAACCAATACCGACCCGTTCTTCAGTATTGACATATGCTCGTGCCTAATTAATTAAACAGCGATCAACTTTCCAGACTAGTGTCTGTAAACAATAAAATGTTATTTGTTCTCTTCAAATCAGAAACATCAAGCAGCTGATCAAAGTTTCATCTCATCTTCAGTCCACAGTTTCAAACGAGTGATGAGACAAAATCAAAACGAAATTGTGAACTTTTCAACGGAACATATGCATATTTCAAACAGTTAATAAATAATCTGATATTGGTGATGTGTTTAGCTGTGATACTTCAGAACATTTAGTTAACCAATACATCAAACGCTAAAAGCCTGACACTGAGTTTCATTTTTATTCCCAATCAATCGATGCATTCAGTTCCAGCTATCCAGTAGTCCTTGCTATGCTTCACCATCTAATACTGGCCTGCAGAGTATTCACATCATGAAGACTTGTTCGTTTTGCCACTAGGTCTAGACTTCTCAACTGCAAATGTGTTGCTGGTCAAAGCACAGCAGGTTAGGCAGCATCTCAGGAATAGAGAATTCGACGTTTCGAGCATAAGCCCTTCATCAGGATTATTCCTGATGAAGGGCTTATGCTCGAAACGTCGAATTCTCTATTCCTGAGATGCTGCCTAACCTGCTGTGCTTTGACCAGCAACACATTTGCAGCTGTGATCTCCAGCATCTGCAGACCTCATTTTTTTACTCCTAGACTTCTCAAGGCGAAGTTTCAAGGTACACCTTTGTATTTTCCTCTCTGAAGCTAACTCTTTTCTTTTAAGGAACTCCATGAAATATTCGCACATTAACCAGGCCCTGGTCATCCTAGCTAATATCTATTAATGATTTTTGATGCAATTTATATCTTCTTTGAAAACACGTTTGTCAAGTGCTTGTTAATAAATTTAAGGTGAAATAATGCCAGATTATGTTGTTTTATCTTTCTTACAATCATGGAAAGTCGGACATCAGACTCCAATTACCTTCAACATGATGGCATTTATCGCTTACAGTAGCTGCTAGGAAATGCAGAGAAACAAGAGTACTATTTTTTACCTTTCCCATATCATCTGAATAATTTAATAATAAATTAAAATCTGAATAATAAATTAGAGAAACTGAACACTGCTTATTTTATTTAAGTATATGTAAGTTAAACGAATTCTATTTAATTGTATAGATCAATTTTAATTCTGGGAAGTATTAATCATTTGACTGAGCCAAAGAAAAAATCAAAAGGATATCTAATGATATGCATTAGTTCATCTCTAAAATGTTTCTGGGAAGCTGCATAAATAAATGTGTTTGTACAAGAACTCAAACATCTGAGCATATATCCAGATTGCTCTGCAATAGTGGCAGGGTCATCATAATTAGCTTCTAAAAATTGTGTGTTTATGAAATGAACAGATATAAAATAAATAAAATTTACCATCCATAACAATATGAAAGTACCTGATATCACTAACAATAATATAATGGATTTCCTTCTGACCTTTACCTCGGGATCAGAATGATTTTCAATGCACTTGTTACTTCGTAGTCCACGTCTTACTCGATTGGCAATTAAAATATGTCTGATAGTCAAAGCATTAAACAGCAGGATTAAAATAAATGGTAAAAATGGGGTTAATATGGTATCTAACCAAAAAAGCACTATGAAGAGGGTTGATGTGTAGAAACTTGGTTTCGTATAACATGACCATGGTATGTTGTTAATTATTTCCCGAGGTTCATAAATGAAGTAAGTTGGAACATTTTGCAAGATGCCACATAAACAGATCACTGATAATACCACTGTACAACATTTCTCAGTGCAATACTTAATTCTTAATGTTTGATGACAAATAGCAACGAATCGATCAAAAGTGAAAGCTACAGTAAACCAGACTGATAAATCAACTGATACAAATAACAATGCGAGATTGAGACGACAAACAGGAGTATAGTTCAGGAATGAATGTGAAAAATAAGCATCATTAATTTCGTACAGAATCACTTCGAATAGTAGAACCATTAAATCAGCAACTGCCATAGCCAACAAGTAATGGGTGATACATTTTGAGAGTCCACACCGTCCACGTAAGAGAATGAAGATTGTCATCAAGTTAGCTGTGGAAAAGATGAAAGAAAATTTCAATGTGCACTTCCTCAGATAGATTACCAATCCTGACAGAAATGTTTTGTTCATGCAGGAGATGCGGGCCATGGCAGTATTCATTAAATGATTCATGATTATTCTTGACAAAATAATCATGACTTCCCTTCATGAATCACTATCGCCACAGTGGGCAGCACGGTGGCACAGTGGTTAGCACTGCTGTCTCACAGTGCCTGAGACCCGGGTTCAATTCCCGACTCAGGCTGACTGTGTGGAGTTTGCACGTTCTCCCCGTGTCTGTGTGGGTTTCCTCCGGGTGCTCCGGTTTCTTCCCACAGCACCAAAGAGGTGCGGGTCAGGTGAATTGGCCATGCTAAATTGCCCCTAGTGTTAGGTTAGGGGTATGGGTGGGTTGCGCTTCGGCGGGTCGGTGTGGACTTGTTGGCCCGAAGGGCCTGTTTCCACACTGTAAGTAATCTCATCTATCTCACTTTTGTGGTAGAACACCCAGAATTGTTACTGAGAAGGCAGATGGCGCTTTGATGGAAAGACTATGCCAAAAGATGTAACAAATCCATGTTATTGATTCTTACAGGCATTTATTATACTTACTAAACTATGTGGTAGTTACTGAAAGATTACAGTAAGATTTTGTTGAAGAATGCATAATGTTTCGCTGCTGCATTTCTTGTCCATAGCACACATTGCCATCAATCCTTTCATTGGTTGGTAGGTTATGCACGTTGTGATGGAATATTGGGCACACACAAATATAGTGATTTAATATTACTGAAGGTCCATTATAGATGATGCTATTTTATATCATACGGAAACCAAAACGATGGAATATAGCCATATAATGATTAGCTTCTGGGAAATTCAGGTAATAGGAGGACGTATGTGGATGATCTAATTTCTGCTGTGGTCAATGGCACCCCCCAGTTTGAGCATAGCATGATATTTAGTTATGGAAAGAAGAATGAATAACAAGTGCTACAATCAATTTATTGTTTCTTCTATTCGGCTGTTGTCTGTCATTTGTGCGGCATGAAGGTTGCTTGACAATGATTGCATTAGTTTCTGAAAGACGACGAAAATTTCCAAGCAAACATATAATGTTAACAAGAGGGGCTAACACGTTTTCTCAGCTATAATTTAGTTTGCAAAAAAATCCATCTGCCACTTATCAGCCCAGCTCTGCATCCTATTAATATCCTGCTTTAACATACACCAGCATCAACGCTATCCACAACTCCATCTATCTTCACGTCATTGGCAATCTTACCAACCAACCTCCCACTTCATCATGCATGTCATTTGTCAAGATAACAAAGAACAGGCGTCCCAGGACAGATCCCTGTGGAACAGCACTGGTGACCAAGATCCAGGCTGAATGCTTTCCATCTATGACCACCCTCTAACTTCTCGCAAGGGAAGTCAGCAAAGACACGAGTGGTGTTCCTTCCCTCCCATATCCTGCAATGCGACTGTCCATGCTTCCATCCCCTCAGCTCTCAATCGCCAAAAGTGATTTTTAAATAATCCTTACCCGAGCAACTCTCCACAGTATCCCTTTTTTGGTAAGAGGGGACGCCGTAGGGGAGACACTACACGTGCAGTGTTTTGGGTTTAACAACTGCCCGAATATATTACTTCACTTACACAGCAGTCCCCTTGACCTCGTCAGCTCCAATTCAGCCTGTGCTCCGCTGATTGACGAGGTAAGCAGTTTATATTGAAATTTACCTTCCTGCTGCCCTCTGGCTCACTGTCTATCGCTCCCGTTGCTAAAGTTGATATTGTGTGAGAACCCACAAGCAATGAACCTATCGTTGGAAATAATTCAGGATAAATTACAGACTGTGGTTCAAGCACATCGGAAATAAAAAAAAAGAGCATCATGAGCCAAAGAGAAGGTAGCATCAGACAGGGAAAATATTCTCCATGAATATGAACAGATTAGACGAATTCACACAGTAACTGGTTCTTACCAGGAATACCAACGATTGCGAGGATGGGATAGTAAATATTTTCTATTTGTATGATCACTGGTGGACTCATACTCAGATTGAGGTGATATTGTTTCTCTGTGCAGGCAGCCTTTCTAAGTTGAAAATAACTGTCTCATTTATAGCAGCGGGAAACCCTCAAGTGACATTGAGAAAAACAAAATAATTGAGTTAATTACAGGTAGATAAACGAAGAAGTTATTGGAAATCACAATTACTGCTGCCTTTCGGGAATACTATGCAATGCTGTTACATGTTAAAATAATAAGGATAGCTAAGTATTATCGTAATGGAGCATTTCATGCAAAATAATTCTACATCACCGTTCAAAATTGATGACACAAGGCCGCTGAATTTGAATTCGTGGGCGCCATATATACAAAACAGAAAATGTGGTTTTCTTTTGCAGTGCACATATTTCTTACACTTGAGTGTAAATTAAGAATGTCATCTAGTTATTCCAAAATATGTTATTTATAATTTAAAATTATGTTAGTGGATATCGTAAATGAGGTATATGTTATCAAGCGATATTCGAGTGACATAACCAGGTACATGCAGATGATCAGCATTTCAGCTAAATAGAGATATTTTGTTTTTGAACATCTGACTTTTGAACATTCCGATCTTTTACAGTCGGAACAGGCTTCATGATACAGGGTTCCATTTAATTGTCATTCTACTAATATTTTAGAGTATGCTGACAGTTGCTGCTTGTTTCCTGTATAAGTGACAATATTAACAGTACAGACCTCACGGTCTATTTATGTATACAGATGCATATTGATATATTGAGCACCATATACGTGGTTTTCATTTCTTGTTTTAATATTCTCTTCCAAAGTGAATATGGCAGAAATGACAGCATTTGGTAACAAAGTTGGAATGTAATTCTGGATGCTCCAAAAATGTTAGATATGAAAATGATAGATTTGAAGGCTCTGATTTGGAACAGGTGTTTAAATCTTCAGTTGGAAGATAAGGGCATCAAAAGCAAAGCCTGGTGCCGTCCCATGCTGCTCGCTGTCACCACTTCATTAATTATTCAAGATGAAAACATCCAAAAAGCATGTTGCAGTTTCACAGAATCACTGGGAGTGCACCATCCAGAGACTTCATGGAGGTTCAGAGAACCCCAACAGTGTGGAAACAGGCACTTCAGCCTAACAAGTCTATACGGAGCTGCTGAAGACTACCCCAGCCACACACATTCTCCAACCCTACTACTCTATATTTACCCCTGACTAATGCACTAACCTATACATCCCTGAACACTATGGACAATTTATCGTAGCAAATTCACCTAACCTACACATCTTTGGAGTGTGGGAGGAAACCCACGTAGACACAGAGAAAAGGTGCAAACTCCACGCAGGCAGTCGCCCGAGGCTGGAGTCCGACCCGGATTCCCGGCGCTGTGAGGCAGCAGTGCTAACCACTAACCCGCCCTGCTGTACTGTCCAAACTAAGTCATTCAGAACCATTACCATATTTCACCTCATAACTCCGCAAGTTAATTTCTTCAAGTTTTCATCCAATGTTCATCAAATTGGAACATATCAGTGACTCAGCAACAAACAATTGGTAGGCATTAATACCAGATCTGTGTAATGCATTCATTTGTATATTTCCCCAACAATCTACAATGCAGTAAAACTGTACCTCTAAATATTGTGGGATCAAATAATGGAAATCGCTTTTTACAGCTTTTCATTAACCTCAAGATAGTTCTCAAATCACTGGGCAACCCTTCTTTACACTTTTACATGTAAAAACTGATGCAGTGTATAAAAAATAAGTTTATCTCGCGTGCCCCACAAATTGTTTTTAAGTATCAGCCTTCAAATACAACTTGGAGTGCACTCGTTCTGAGAGATCAGCTCACAAATCAAGGACACAAACCTAATCAGGGTTTTCATCATCGATGATATGTATTAAACAGGCGTCATAAATGCTTATAAAATCATGAAGGATGTGGATAAAGTGAATAACCAAGGAGTCCAAATGTAGAGGGCATAGATTTAACGTGATGGGGAAAGATTTTAAAAAGGTTGTGATGGATAAATTCTGCATAACGTGTGTACTCCATATCAGAATGAGCGGCCAGATGAAGGGGATATTAACAGTAAGGGTGTAGGGAGATATGAGGACATACTGGCAAATTGGGTTCAGTCAGATGAGATGCTTGGTTGGCACAGGAAGTTCCTGATGAAGGGTTTTTGCTGGCAACATCGACTCACCTGCTCCTCGGTTGCTGCCTGGCCTATTGTGCTTTTTCAGCGGCACCCTTTTGGACTCTGATTGTCCAGCTTCTGCAGCCTTCTCTTTCTCCAATCACAATAACCTAATACTGCTTTCTCTCGGTCTCCCTTGACCTCCTTTAGCTGCAAGGTCACGCCCATCTTCCTCTATAAAATGTCTAATACATCGGCCCCAATTGTTTCCTGTGTGAGAGAAACCACAGGTTCACAACTCACTCAATGATGGAATTCTCCCTCATCTCAGTCCCGGATGGGTAGCCCTTATTCGTCGATTGTGACCCCGAGTTTTGGGCTTCCCCAACATGCTGCATCTACCCTACCCTGTTCCATTACGATTTGGTATATCTCCATGAGATCTCCAGTTTATCCAGTCTTTCTTCATATGTAGTCCTGCCATTCCTGGAATCAGTCTGGTGAACCTTCGCCGGATGACCAGGTGGATTGGTGAGCGCTGGGAGAGGCAGATCATACACGATTCTCCTGTGGACCTCCCCCCTCGAACAAATATACCGTCATCAATACTGTTGGTGGGAACAGCCAAAACAGTCGTGACACAAGGGAGAAGCCTGAGACTGGTACAGAAGGTACAGATACTTAAGGGAGGCAAAAACAAAAACAGCCAGGAATGAGAAATATGATGAATTTGACTGCATTAATCTGAATGCATGACGTATGATAGATAGTGCAGATGATTTCAGGGCATGGGTGGGAGAGTGGGAAAGGAATATCACAACTATTGCAAAAGCATTGCAGAGAGAAGAGCAATGCAAGTAGCGAAATGTTCCGGGGAACAAGAAAACTAAATCCCAGCAGGACTCATACTCCTAATGGTAAAATCCTAGGGAGTGTTGCTGAACAAAGAGATCTTGGAGTGCAGGTTCATGGTTCACTGAAAGGAGAGTCGCAGGTAGATAGGATAGTGAAGAAGGCAGTTAGTATACTTTCCTTTCTTGGTCAGAGCATTGAGTATAGAATTGGGATGTCTGTACAGGATGTTGTTTTGGCAGCGTTTCCAATATTGCATGCAGTTCTGGTTTCGATCCTATCAGAAGGATGTTGTGAACATTGAAAGGGTTCAGAAAAGGTTTAAAAGTATATTGCCAGGGTTGGAGATTTTGAGCTCCATGGAGAGGCTGGATAGGCTGGGATTGTTTTCCCTGGAGCGTCAGAGGCTGGGGGTGACCTTATAGAGGTTTCTAAAATCATGAGGGGTATGGATAGGATAAACAGAAAAGTTTTTTTTTCCCTGGAGTGGGTGAGTCCAGAACTAGAGGGTATCAGTTGAGGCTGACAGGCGAAAGATATAAAAGGGGTTTCAGGGAAACTTTTCACGCAGAGGGTGGTAAATGTATGGAATGAGCTGCCAGAGGAAGTGTTGGAGGCTGGTACAATTACAGCATTTAAAAGGGATCTGGATGGGTACATGAATAAAAAAGGTTGAGCGGGATATGGGCCAAGTGCTGGCAAATCAGAGTAGACTAGGTTAGGATATATGCTCGGCCTGGATAAGTTGGGCCAAATGGTCAGTTTCTGTGCTGTATATGTCTATGACTCTGTAACCAAGAAGGAGGGCGAGTTGCGTTTTTGACTTGGGGATATATTACAGCAGTAGTTTGAGATGAGATTCAAATGAGACCGTCCAGAGGAGCTATCTGGTGAAATTGAGAAATAAGAAGGGCGTGATCACTTTGCTGGGATTGTACTCTCAGCCTGCGAATATTCAGCCAGAAATTGAGCAAATTGGGAGGCAGATCTTGGATTTTAATATGAGTAACAAGGTTGTAATAGTCAGAGATGTTACCCTTCCAAGCATAGACTGGGACTGCAATAGTGTCAAGGCCTTGGATGGGGAGGAATTTGTTAAGTCTGTTCAAAAGAAAATCTCAATAATAAGTCAGATGGCCTGACGATAGAATGGGCAAAAATCAACCTCCTCTTTGGAAACAAAGCAAGTAACTGAGTTGTTTATTGGGGAGAAGTCTGGGACAAGTGACAATAATTATTTCGGTGTAAACATTGTTCTGAAAAAGGATAGCTTTGAGTCACAAGTTAATTTACTAAGATGGGCTAATGCCAATTTTGATGGTATCAGACAGCAACATTCAAAATCTGATTGGGGCAGGCAGTTCGAAGTTAAAGAGTTGTCTGAAAAGTGGAAGGCTTTCAAAACTAAGCTAACGAGATTTCAGATCCATTGGGCTTGGGTTAATTTGGAGAGTAAAGTTAGCGAAGTAGGGGATACTGATTGGCTCGAGATAGTAAGGCGCTGGTCAAGAAAAAGGAGGAGGCACATCTCAGGTAACGATAGACAGAGTCAACTGAAAACACCGAGGAGTCTTTAGTGAATGTTGATGTCTACTTGGAGGGAATCAGAAAGGCAAAAATGGAACATGTGATAGTTTGTCAGAAGGAGAAAAGGAGAATCCAAAGAGATTCTGCAGGTATGTTAAAGGTAAAAAAGTAACTAGGATTATAATAGTGATGCCATAGAATCAGCAAGGCTGTTTTGGCATGGAATTGCCAGAGATGGGTCAAATCGCAAAATAGTATTTTCCAAAATGAGTATTTACTGTGGAGAGACATGGAAGCTCTGGGACAAATGGCAATAAATAGTGATGTCTTTAAAAGTGTTCACACTGGAAAAAGAGATGGAGTTGCAGCACTCAACACGAATAAACATAACTAACTTAATGAGATAGGGATCAGTGCTGGGGTCTCAGTGATTTACAATGTAACTAACGGAGTGAGACAGGGATCTGTGCTAGGCGCTCAGTGATTTACAATGTGACTAATGGAGTGAGGCAGGGATCAGTGCTGGGGTCTCAGTGATTTACAATGTCACTAATGGAGTAAGAGAGCGATCAGTGCTGGGGACACAGTGATTTACAATGAAACTAATGGAATGAGACAGGGAAAAGTGCAGAGGTCACAGAGTTTTACAATGTCACTAATGGGGTGAGACAGGGATCAGTGCTGGGGTCTAAGTGATTTACAATGTAACTAATGGAGTGAGACAGGGAAAAGTGTAGGGATCACAGAGTTTTACAACGTCGCGAATGGGGAAACACTGAGATTAGTGCTGAGGTCTCTGATTTACAAAGTAACTAATAGAATGAGAGAGGAATTAGTGCTGGAATATCAGTGAATTACAGTGCAAATAATGGAGTGAGGCACGATACAGTACACATGTCTCCGTGATTTACAGTGTAACTAATGCAGTCAAAAGGGGATCAGTGTTGGAGTTTCAATGATTTACAATGTAACTAATGGAGTGAAACAGGGATCAGTGCTGGGATCTCAGTGATTTACAATGTAACTAATGGAGTGAGACAAGGATCAGTGCTGGGGTCTAAGTGATTTACAATGTAACTAATGGAGAGAGACAGGTATCAGTGCTAGGGTCTCAGTGATTTACAATGTAACTAATGAAGTGTGACAGGGATTAGTGCTGGGGTCTCAGTGAAGTCAAATGTAACACGTGGGGTGAGACAGTGATCACTGCTGGGGTCTCAGTGATATACAATGTAACTAATGCAGTGAGACAGGGATAAGTGCTGGGAATTCAGTGGTTTATTGATTAACTAATGGAGTGAGACATGGATCAGTACTGGTGTCTCAGGGAAATCCAATGTAACTAAAGGGGTGGGACCAGACCAGTACAGGGGAGTCAGTGATCTATACCAAAAACATTGCAGTTGGACAGGGATTAGTGCTGGGGTCACAGTGATATATAATGTAATTAATGGCGTGAGACAGGGATCAGTGCTGGGGTCTCAGTGACTTACAATGTAACTAATGGAGTGAGAGAGGGATCAGTGCTGGGGTCTCAGTGATTTACAATTTAACCATCGGAGTATCACAGTGATCTGTACTAGGGTCTTACTACTTTACAATGTAAATATCAGTGCGAGACAGAGATTAGCACTGGGATCTCAGTGATTTACAATGTCAATAATGGGGTGAGACGTGGTTCAGTGCTGTGATGTCAGTGGTTTATAATGTAACTAATGGAGTGAGACAGGGATTACTCCTGGGGTCTCACTGATTTATTATGTAACTCATGGAGTGAGACAGGGATCAATGCTGGGGTCTAAGTGATTTATAATGTAACTAATGGAGTCAGACAGGGCTCAGTGCTGGGGAATCAGTGATTTACAATGTAACTAATGGGGTGAGACAGGGCTCAGTGCTGGGGTCTCAGTGATTTACAATGTAACTAATGGAGTGAAACAGTGATCAGTGTTGGAGTCTCAGAGATTTACAATGTAACTAATGGAGTGAGACAGGGCTCAGTGCTGGGGACACAGTGATTTACAATGTAACTAATGGAGTGCGACAGGGAAAAGTGTAGGGAACACAGAGTTTTACAACGTCACGAATGAGGAAAAACTGCGATCAGTGCTGAGTTCTCTGATTTACAAAGTAATTAATAAAATGAGAGATGGATTAGTGCTGGAATATCAGTGAATTACAGTGCAAATCATGGAGTAAGACAGGATACAGTACACATGTCTCAGGGACGTACAGTGTAACTAATGGAGAGAAAAGGGGATCAGTGTTGGGGTCTCAGTGATTTACAATGTAACTAATGGAGTGAGACAGGGATCAGTGCTGGGGTCTCAGTGATTTACAATGTAACTAATGGAGTGAGACAGAGATCAGTGCTGGGGTCTCAGTGATTTACAATGTAACTAATGCAGTGAGGCAGGGATCAGTGCTGGGGTCTCAGTGGTTTACAATGTAACTAATGGAGGGAGAGAGGGATCAGTGCTGGGGTCTCAATGACTTACAATGTAACTAATGGAGTGAGACAGGGATCAGTGCTGGGATCTCAGTGACTTACAATGTAACTAATGGAGTGAGACAGAGATCAGTGCTGGGGTCTCAGCGATTTGCAATGTAACTAATGGAGTGAGACAGGGATCAGTGCTGGGGTCTCAGTGATTTACAATGTAACTAATGGAGTGAGACAGGGATCAGTGCTGGGGTCTCAGTCATTTACACTGTAACTAATGGAGTGAGAAAGGGATCAGTGCTGGGGTCTCAATGACTTACAATGTAACTAATGGAGTGAGACACGGATCAGTGCTGGGGTCTCAGTGATTTACAATGTAACTAATGAAGTGTGACAGGGATTAGTGCTGGGGTCTCAGTGAAGTCCAATGTAACACGTGGGGTGTAGACAGTGATCACTGCTGGGGTCTCAGTGATATACAATGTAACTAATGCAGTGAGACAGGGATAAGTGCTCGGAATTCAGTGATTTATTGATTAACGAATGGAGTGAGACATGGATCAGTACTGGTGACTCAGGGAAATCCAATGTAACTAAAGGGGTGGGACCAGACCAGTGCTGGGGAGTCAGTGATCTGTACCAAAAACATTGCAGTTGGACATGGATTAGTGCTGGGGTCACAGTGACATATAATGTAATTAATGGCGTGAGACAGGGATCAGTGCTGGGGTCTCAGTGATTTACAATGTAACTAATGGAGTGAGAGAGGGATCAGTGCTGGGGTCTCAGTGATTTACAATTTAACCATCGGAGTATCACAGCGATCTGT
The DNA here is from genome assembly GCF_020745735.1 of Hemiscyllium ocellatum. Taxonomy (NCBI): domain Eukaryota; kingdom Metazoa; phylum Chordata; class Chondrichthyes; order Orectolobiformes; family Hemiscylliidae; genus Hemiscyllium; species Hemiscyllium ocellatum. The sequence goes on along the minus strand of NC_083435.1, from coordinate 46,495,553 downwards.
ACTAGGGTCTTACTAATTTACAATGTAAATATCAGTGTGAGACAGAGATTAGCACTGGGATCTCAGTGATTTACAATGTCAATAATGGGGTGAGACGTGGTTCAGTGCTGTGATTTCAGTGGTTTATAATGTAACTAATGGAGTCAGACAGGGCTCAGTGCTGGGGAATCAGTGATTTACAATGTAACTAATGGAGTGAGACAGGGATCAGTGCTGGGGACATAGTGATTTACAATGTAACAAGTGGAGTGCGACAGGGAAAAGTGTAGGGATCACAGAGTTTTACAACGTCACGAATGGGGAAAAACTGGGATCAGTGCTGAGATCTCTGATTTACAAAGTAATTAATAAAATGAGAGTGGGATTAGTGCTGGAATATCAGTGAATTACAGTGCAAATCATGGAGTAAGACAGGATACAGTACACATGTCTCAGGGACGTACAGTGTAACTAATGCAGTGAAAAGGGGATCAGTGTTGGGGTCTCAGTGATTTACAATGTCACTAATGGAGTGAGACAGAGATCAGTGCTGGGGTCTCAGTGATTTACAATGTAACTAATGGAGTGAGAGAGGGATCAGTGCTGGGGACACAGTGATTTACAATGTAACTAATGGAATGAGACAGGGAAAAGTGCAGAGGTCACAGAGTTTTACAATGTCACTAATGGGGTGAGACAGGGATCAGTGCTGGGGTCTAAGTGATTTACAATGTAACTAATGGAGTGAGACAGGGAAAAGTGTAGGGATCACAGAGTTTTACATCGTCGCGAATGGGGAAACACTGAGATTAGTGCTGAGGTCTCTGATTTACAAAGTAACTAATAGAATGAGAGAGGAATTAGTGCTGGAATATCAGTGAATTACAGTGCAAATAATGGAGTGAGGCACGATACAGTACACATGTCTCCGTGATTTACAGTGTAACTAATGCAGTCAAAAGGGGATCAGTGTTGGAGTTTCAATGATTTACAATGTAACTAATGGAGTGAAACAGGGATCAGTGCTGGGGTCTCAGTGATTTACAATGTAACTAATGGAGAGAGACAGGTATCAGTGCTAGGGTCTCAGTGATTTACAATGTAACTAATGAAGTGTGACAGGGATTAGTGCTGGGGTCTCAGTGAAGTCAAATGTAACACGTGGGGTGAGACAGTGATCACTGCTGGGGTCTCAGTGATATACAATGTAACTAATGCAGTGAGACAGGGATAAGTGCTGGGGATTCAGTGGTTTATTGATTAACTAATGGAGTGAGACATGGATCAGTACTGGTGTCTCAGGGAAATCCAATGTAACTAAAGGGGTGGGACCAGACCAGTACTGGGGAGTCAGTGGTCTATACCAAAAACATTGCAGTTGGAGATGGATTAGTGCTGGGGTCACAGTGATATATAATGTAATTAATGGCGTGAGACAGGGATCAGTGCTGGGGTCTCAGTGATTTACAATTTAACCATCGGAGTATCACAGTGATCTGTACTAGGGTCTTACTACTTTACAATGTAAATATCAGTGCGAGACAGAGATTAGCACTGGGATCTCAGTATTTACAATGTCAATAATGGGGTGAGACATGGTTCAGTGCTGTGATGTCAGTGGTTTATAATGTAACTAATGGAGTGAGACAGGGATTAGTCCTGGGGTCTCAGTGATTTATTATGTAACTCATGGAGTGAGACAGGGATCAGTGCTGGGGTCTGAGTGATTTATAATGTAACTAATGGAGTCAGACAGGGCTCAGTACTGGGGAATCAGTGATTTACAATGTAACCAATGGAGTGAGACAGGGATCAGTGCTGGGGACACAGTGATTTACAATGTAACAAGTGGAGTGTGACAGGGAAAAGTGTAGGGATCACAGAGTTTTATAACGTCACGAATGGGGAAAAACTGGGATCAGTGCTGAGGTCTCTGATTTACAAAGTAATTAATAAAATGAGAGAGGGATTAGTGCTGGAATATCAGTGAATTACAGTGCAAATCATGGAGTAAGACAGGATACAGTACACATGTCTCAGGGACGTACAGTGTAACTAATGCAGTGAAAAGGGGATCAGTGTTGGGGTCTCAGTGATTTACAATGTAACTAATGCAGTGAGGCAGGGATCAGTGCTGGGGTCTCAGTGGTTTACAATGTAACTAATGGAGTGAGAGAGGGATCAGTGCTGGGGACACAGTGATTTACAATGTAACTAATGGAGTGAGACAGGGATCAGTGCTGGGGTCTCAGTCATTTACACTGTAACTAATGGAGTGAGAAAGGGATCAGTGCTGGGGTCTCAATGACTTACAATGTAACTAATGGAGTGAGACACGGATCAGTGCTGGGGACTCAGTGATTTACAATGTAACTAATGGAGAGAGACAGGTATCAGTGCTGGGGTCTCAGTGATTTACAATGTAACTAATGAAGTGTGACAGGGATTAGTGCTGGGGTCTCAGTGAAGTCCAATGTAACACGTGGGGTGTAGACAGTGATCACTGCTGGGGTCTCAGTGATATACAATGTAACTAATGCAGTGAGACAGGGATAAGTGCTCGGAATTGAGTGATTTATTGATTAACGAATGGAGTGAGACATGGATCAGTACTGTTGACTCAGGGAAATCCAATGTAACTAAAGGGGTGGGACCAGACCAGTGCTGGGGAGTCAGTGATCTGTACCAAAAACATTGCAGTTGGACATGGATTAGTGCTGGGGTCACAGTGATATATAATGTAATTAATGGCGTGAGACAGGGATCAGTGCTGGGGTCTCAGTGATTTACAATGTAACTAATGGAGTGAGAGAGGGATCAGTGCTGGGGTCTCAGTGATTTACAATGTAACCATCGGAGTATCACAGCGATCTGTACTAGGGTCTTACTAATTTACAATGTAAATATCAGTGCGAGACAGAGATTAGCACTGGGATCTCAGTGATTTACAATGTCAATAATGGGGTGAGACGTGGTTCAGTGCTGTGATTTCAGTGGTTTATAATGTAACTAATGGAGTCAGACAGGGCTCAGTGCTGGGGAATCAGTGATTTACAATGTAACTAATGGAGTGAGACGGGGATCAGTGCTGGGGACATAGTGATTTACAATGTAACAAGTGGAGTGCGACAGGGAAAAGTGTAGGGATCACAGAGTTTTACAACGTCACGAATGGGGAAAAACTGGGATCAGTGCTGAGGTCTCTGATTTACAAAGTAATTAATAAAATGAGAGAGGGATTAGTGCTGGAATATCAGTGAATTACAGTGCAAATCATGGAGTAAGACAGGATACAGTACACATGTCTCAGGGACGTACAGTGTAACTAATGCAGTGAAAAGGGGATCAGTGTTGGGGTCTCAGTGATTTACAATGTCACTAATGGAGTGAGACAGAGATCAGTGCTGGGGTCTCAGTGATTTACAATGTAACTAATGGAGTGAGAGAGGGATCAGTGCTGGGGACACAGTGATTTACAATGTAACTAATGGAATGAGACAGGGAAAAGTGCAGAGGTCACAGAGTTTTACAATGTCACTAATGGAGTGAGACAGGGATCAGTGCTGGGGTCTAAGTGATTTACAATGTAACTAATGGAGTGAGACAGGGAAAAGTGTAGGGATCACAGAGTTTTACATCGTCGCGAATGGGGAAACACTGAGATTAGTGCTGAGGTCTCTGATTTACAAAGTAACTAATAGAATGAGAGAGGAATTAGTGCTGGAATATCAGTGAATTACAGTGCAAATAATGGAGTGAGGCATGATACAGTACACATGTCTCCGTGATTTACAGTGTAACTAATGCAGTCAAAAGGGGATCAGTGTTGGAGTTTCAATGATTTACAATGTAACTAATGGAGTGAAACAGGGATCAGTGCTGGGGTCTCAGTGATTTACAATGTAACTAATGGAGAGAGACAGGTATCAGTGCTAGGGTCTCAGTGATTTACAATGTAACTAATGAAGTGTGACAGGGATTAGTGCTGGGGTCTCAGTGAAGTCAAATGTAACACGTGGGGTGAGACAGTGATCACTGCTGGGGTCTCAGTGATATACAATGTAACGAATGCAGTGAGACAGGGATAAGTGCTGGGGATTCAGTGGTTTATTGATTAACTAATGGAGTGAGACATGGATCAGTACTGGTGTCTCAGGGAAATCCAATGTAACTAAAGGGGTGGGACCAGACCAGTACTGGGGAGTCAGTGGTCTATACCAAAAACATTGCAGTTGGAGATGGATTAGTGCTGGGGTCACAGTGATATATAATGTAATTAATGGCGTGAGACAGGGATCAGTGCTGGGGTCTCAGTGATTTACAATTTAACCATCGGAGTATCACAGTGATCTGTACTAGGGTCTTACTACTTTACAATGTAAATATCAGTGCGAGACAGAGATTAGCACTGGGATCTCAGTGATTTACAATGTCAATAATGGGGTGAGACCTGGTTCAGTGCTGTGATGTCAGTGGTTTATAATGTAACTAATGGAGTGAGACAGGGATTAGTCCTGGGGTCTCAGTGATTTATTATGTAACTCATGGAGTGAGACAGGGATCAGTGCTGGGGTCTGAGTGATTTATAATGTAACTAATGGAGTCAGACAGGGCTCAGTACTGGGGAATCAGTGATTTACAATGTAACTAATGGAGTGAGACAGGGATCAGTGCTGGGGACACAGTGATTTACAATGTAACAAGTGGAGTGCGACAGGGAAAAGTGTAGGGATCACAGAGTTTTATAACGTCACGAATGGGGAAAAACTGGGATCAGTGCTGAGGTCTCTGATTTACAAAGTAATTAATAAAATGAGAGAGGGATTAGTGCTGGAATATCAGTGAATTACAGTGCAAATCATGGAGTAAGACAGGATACAGTACACATGTCTCAGGGACGTACAGTGTAACTAATGCAGTGAAAAGGGGATCAGTGTTGGGGTCTCAGTGATTTACAATGTCACTAATGGAGTGAGACAGAGATCAGTGCTGGGGTCTCAGTGATTTACAATGTAACTAATGGAGTGAGAGAGGGATCAGTGCTGGGGACACAGTGATTTACAATGTAACTAATGGAATGAGACAGGGAAAAGTGCAGAGGTCACAGAGTTTTACAATGTCACTAATGGGGTGAGACAGGGATCAGTGCTGGGGTCTAAGTGATTTACAATGTAACTAATGGAGTGAGACAGGGAAAAGTGTAGGGATCACAGAGTTTTACATCGTCGCGAATGGGGAAACACTGAGATTAGTGCTGAGGTCTCTGATTTACAAAGTAACTAATAGAATGAGAGAGGAATTTGTGCTGGAATATCAGTGAATTACAGTGCAAATAATGGAGTGAGGCACGATACAGTACACATGTCTCCGTGATTTACAGTGTAACTAATGCAGTCAAAAGGGGATCAGTGTTGGAGTTTCAATGATTTACAATGTAACTAATGGAGTGAAACAGGGATCAGTGCTGGGGTCTCAGTGATTTACAATGTAACTAATGGAGAGAGACAGGTATCAGTGCTAGGGTCTCAGTGATTTACAATGTAACTAATGAAGTGTGACAGGGATTAGTGCTGGGGTCTCAGTGAAGTCAAATGTAACACGTGGGGTGAGACAGTGATCACTGCTGGGGTCTCAGTGATATACAATGTAACGAATGCAGTGAGACAGGGATAAGTGCTGGGGATTCAGTGGTTTATTGATTAACTAATGGAGTGAGACATGGATCAGTACTGGTGTCTCAGGGAAATCCAATGTAACTAAAGGGGTGGGACCAGACCAGTACTGGGGAGTCAGTGGTCTATACCAAAAACATTGCAGTTGGAGATGGATTAGTGCTGGGGTCACAGTGATATATAATGTAATTAATGGCGTGAGACAGGGATCAGTGCTGGGGTCTCAGTGATTTACAATTTAACCATCGGAGTATCACAGTGATCTGTACTAGGGTCTTACTACTTTACAATGTAAATATCAGTGCGAGACAGAGATTAGCACTGGGATCTCAGTGATTTACAATGTCAATAATGGGGTGAGACCTGGTTCAGTGCTGTGATGTCAGTGGTTTATAATGTAACTAATGGAGTGAGACAGGGATTAGTCCTGGGGTCTCAGTGATTTATTATGTAACTCATGGAGTGAGACAGGGATCAGTGCTGGGGTCTGAGTGATTTATAATGTAACTAATGGAGTCAGACAGGGCTCAGTACTGGGGAATCAGTGATTTACAATGTAACTAATGGAGTGAGACAGGGATCAGTGCTGGGGACACAGTGATTTACAATGTAACAAGTGGAGTGCGACAGGGAAAAGTGTAGGGATCACAGAGTTTTATAACGTCACGAATGGGGAAAAACTGGGATCAGTGCTGAGGTCTCTGATTTACAAAGTAATTAATAAAATGAGAGAGGGATTAGTGCTGGAATATCAGTGAATTACAGTGCAAATCATGGAGTAAGACAGGATACAGTACACATGTCTCAGGGACGTACAGTGTAACTAATGCAGTGAAAAGGGGATCAGTGTTGGGGTCTCAGTGATTTACAATGTCACTAATGGAGTGAGACAGAGATCAGTGCTGGGGTCTCAGTGATTTACAATGTAACTAATGCAGTGAGGCAGGGATCAGTGCAGGGGTCTCAGTGGTTTACAATGTAACTAATGGAGTGAGAGAGGGATCAGTGCTGGGGACACAGTGATTTACAATGTAACTAATGTAATGAGACAGGGAAAAGTGCAGAGGTCACAGAGTTTTACAATGTCACTAATGGGGTGAGACAGGGATCAGTGCTGGGGTCTAAGTGATTTACAATGTAACTAATGGAGTGAGACAGGGAAAAGTGTAGGGATCACAGAGTTTTACAACGTCGCGAATGGGGAACACTGAGATTAGTGCTGAGGTCTCTGATTTACAAAGTAACTAATAGAATGAGAGAGGAATTAGTGCTGGAATATCAGTGAATTACAGTGCAAATAATGGAGTGAGGCACGATACAGTACACATGTCTCCGTGATTTACAGTGTAACTAATGCAGTCAAAAGGGGATCAGTGTTGGAGTTTCAATGATTTACAATGTAACTAATGGAGTGAAACAGGGATCAGTGCTGGGGTCTCAGTGATTTACAATGTAACTAATGGAGTGAGACAAGGATCAGTGCTGGGGTCTCAGTGATTTACAATGTAACTAATGAAGTGTGACAGGGATTAGTGCTGGGGTCTCAGTGAAGTCAAATGTAACACGTGGGGTGAGACAGTGATCACTGCTGGGGTCTCAGTGATATACAATGTAACTAATGCAGTGAGACAGGGATAAGTGCTGGGGATTCAGTGGTTTCTTGTTTCACTAATGGAGTGAGACATGGATCAGTACTGGTTTCTCAGGGAAATCCAATGTAACTAAAGGGGTGGGACCAGACCAGTACTGGGGAGTCAGTGGTCTATACCAAAAACATTGCAGTTGGACAGGGATTAGTGCTGGGGTCTCAGTGATTTACAATGTAAATAATGAAGTGTGACAGGGATTAGTGCTGGGGTCTCAGTGAAGTCAAATGTAACACGTGGGGTGAGACAGTGATCACTGCTGGGGTCTCAGTGATATACAATGTAACTAATGCAGTGAGACAGGGATAAGTGCTGGGAATTCAGTGGTTTATTGATTAACTAATGGAGTGAGACATGGATCAGTACTGGTGTCTCAGGGAAATCCAATGTAACTAAAGGGGTGGGACCAGACCAGTACTGGGGAGTCAGTGATCTATACCATAAACATTGCAGTTGGAGATGGATTAGTGCTGGGGTCACAGTGATATATAATGTAATTAATGGCGTGAGACAGGGATCAGTGCTGGGGTCTCAGTGATTTACAATGTAACTAATGGAGTGAGAGAGGGATCAGTGCTGGGGTCTCAGTGATTTACAATTTAACCATCGGAGTATCACAGTGATCTGTACTAGGGTCTTACTACTTTACAATTTAAATATCAGTGCGAGACAGAGATTAGCACTGGGATCTCAGTGATTTACAATGTCAATAATGGGGTGAGACGTGGTTCAGTGCTGTGATTTCAGTGGTTTATAATGTAACTAATGGAGTGAGACAGGGATTAGTCCTGGGGTCTCAGTGATTTATTATGTAACTCATGGAGTGAGACAGGGATCAGTGCTGGGGTCTAAGTGATTTATAATGTAACTAATGGAGTCAGACAGGGCTCAGTGCTGGGGAATCAGTGATTTACAATGTAACTAATGGAGTGAGACAGGGATCAGTGCTGGGGACACAGTGATTTACAATGTAACAAGTGGAGTGCGACAGGGAAAAGTGTAGGGATCACAGAGTTTTACAACGTCACGAATAGGGAAAAACTGGGATCAGTGCTGAGGTCTCTGATTTACAAAGTAATTAATAAAATGAGAGAGGGATTAGTGCTGGAATATCAGTGAATTACAGTGCAAATCATGGAGTAAGACAGGATACAGTACACATGTCTCAGTGAAAAGGGGATCAGTGTTGGGGTCTCAGTGATTTACAATGTAACTAATGGAGTGAGACAGAGATCAGTGCTGGGGTCTCAGTGATTTACAATGTAACTAATGCAGTGAGGCAGGGATCAGTGCAGGGGTCTCAGTGGTTTACAATGTAACTAATGGAGTGAGAGAGGGATCAGTGCTGGGGTCTCAGCGATTTGCAATGTAACTAATGGAGTGAGAAAGGGATCAGTGCTGGGGTCTCAATGACTTACAATGTAACTAATGGAGTGAGACAGAGATCAGTGCTGGGGGTCTCAGTGATTTACAATGTAACTAATGGAGTGAGACAGAGATCAGTTCTGGGGTCTCAGACATTTACAATGTAACTAATGGAGTGAGACAGGGATCAGTGCTGGGGTCTCAGTGACTTACAATGTAACTAATGCAGTGAGACAGGGATCAGTGCTGGGGTCTCAGTGGTTAACAACGTAACTAATGGAGTGAGAGAGGGATCAGTGCTGGGGTCTCAGCAATTTGCAATGTAACTAATGGAGTGAGACAGGGATCAGTGCTGGGGTCTCAGTGGTTAACAATGTAACTAATGGAGTGAGAGAGGGATCAGTGCTGGGGTCTCAGCAATTTGCAATGTAAATAATGGAGTGAGACAGGGATCAGTGCTGGGGTCTCAGTGATTTACAATGTAACTAATGGAGTGAGACAGGGATCAGTGCTGGGGTCTCAATGACTTACAACGTAAATAATGGAGTGAGACAGGGATCAGTGCTGGGGTCTCAGTGATTTACAATGTAACTAATGGAGTGAGACAGGGATCAGTGCTGGAGTCTCAGTGATTTACAATGTAACTAATGGAGTGAGACAGAGATCAGTGCTGTGGTCTCAGTGATTTACAATGTAACTAATGGAGTGAGAAAGGGATCAGTGCTGGGGTCTCAATGACTTACAATGTAACTAATGGAGTGAGACAGGGATCAGTGCTGGGGACTCAGTGATTACAATGTAACTAATGAAGTGTGACAGGGATTAATGCTGGGGTCTCAGTGAAGTCAAATGTAACACGTCGGGTGAGACAGTGATCACTGCTGGGGTCTCAGTGATATACAATGTAACTAATGCAGTGAGACAGGGATAAGTGCTGGTGACTCAGTGGTTTATTGATTAACTATTGGAGTGAGACATGGATCAGTACTGGTGTCTCAGGGAAATCCAATGTAACTAATGGGGTGGGACAAGACCAGTGCTGGGGAGTCAGTGATCTATATCAAAAACATTGCAGTTGGACAGGGATTAGTGCTGGGGTCACAGTGATATATAATGTAACTAATGGAGTGAGACCGGGATCATTGCTGGGGTCTCAGTGATTTACAATGTAACTAATGGTGTGAGAGAGGGATCAGTGCTGGGATCTCAGTGATTTACAATTTAACCATCGGAGTATCACAGTGATCTGTACTAGGGTCTTACTACTTGACAGTGTAAATATCAGTGCGAGACAGAAATTAGTGCTGGGATCTCAGTGATTTACAATGTCAATAATGGGGTGAGACTTGGTTCAGTGCTGTGATTTCAGTGGTTTATAATGTAACTAATGGAGTGAGATAAGGATCAGTGCTGGGGTCTCTGTGATTTATTATGTAATTCATGGAGTGAGACAAGGATCAGTGCTGTGGTCTCAGTGAGTTACATTGTAACTAATGGAGTGAGAGAGGGATCAGTGCTGAGGTCTCAGTGAGTTACATTGTAACTAATGGAGTGAGACAGAGATCAGTGCTGGGGTCTAAGTGATTTATAATGTAACTAATGGAGTGAGACAGGGCTCAGTGCTGAGGTCTCAGTGATTTACAATGTAACTAATGGAGTGAGACAGGGCTCAGTGTTGGGGAATCAGTGATTTCCAATGTAACTAATGGAGTGAGACAGGGATCAGTGCTGGGGTCTCAGTGATTTACAATGTAACTAATGGAGTGTGACAGGGAAAACTGTAGGCATCACAGAGTTTTACAACGTCACGAATGGGGAAAAACTGGGATCAGTGCTGAGGTCTCTGATTTACAAAGTAACTAATAGAATGAGAGAGTGATTAGTGCTGGAATATCAGTGAATTAAAGTGCAAATAATGGCGTGAGACAGGATACAGTACACATGTCTCAGTGATTTACAGTGTGACTAATGGAGTGAAAAGGGGATCAGTGTTGGGGTCTCAGTGATTTACAATGTAACTAATGGAGTGAGAGAGGGAACAGTGCTGGGGTCTCAGTGATTTACAATGTAACTAATGGAGTGAGACAGAGATCAGTGCTGGTGTCTAAGTGAGTTACAATGTAACTAATGGAGTGAGACAGGGATCAGTGCTGGGGTCTCAGTGATTTACAATGTAACTAATGGAGTGAAACAGGGATCAGTGCTGGGGTCTCAGTGATTTACACTGTAACTAATGGAGTGAGACAGGGATCAGTGCTGGGGTCTCAGTGATTTACAATGTAACTAATGGAGTGAGGAAGGGAGCAGTGCTGGGGTCTCAATGACTTACAATGTAACTAATGGAGTGAGACAGGGATCAGTGCTGGGGTCTCAGTGATTTACTATGTAACTAATGGAGTGAGACAGGGATCAGTGCTGGGGTCTCAGTGATTTACAATTTAACTAATGGAGTGAGACAGGGATCAGTGCTGGGGTCTCAGTGATTTACAATGTAACTAATGGAGTGAGACGGAGATCAGTGCTGGGGTCTCAGTGATTTACAATGTAACTAATGGAGTGAGAGAGGGATCAGTGCTGGGGTCTCAGTGATTTACAATGTCAATAATGGGGTGAAACGGGGTCAGTGCTGCGATTTCAGTCGTTTATAACATAACTAATGGAGTGAGACAGGGTTCAGTGCTGGGGTCTCAGTGATTTACAATGTAACTAATAGGTTGAGACAAAGATCAGTGTTGGAGTGTCTGTGATTTATAACGCAATTAATGCAGCTGGACAGAGGGTCAGCGCTGGGCACTCACTGATATACAATGTAAGTAATGAAGCATCAAAACACCACAGCGATGAGTACGACGAGCGGCAGGGAGAGGCCCGGTGTGTGAAACTGAATATCTGCCAGTTGTGGCTTTTCACTGGCGACCAGTGTACCCAGACTAACACACAAATCAACAGCATGGTTTCCGGGGCCGAGAAGGACATTTATCGGGGCCACACGGTGAACAGCACCACTTTGTGGAATAAAGACTTCTTCGGGGAAGGCTCCACCTACGGCTCACAGTTGGGAAACGAGGAGCTGGCCAGAAGCGCCTGTATCTCAAGGGAGACGTGGAGGACATCCCTGCGTGGGTCCATGACCTGATCATCAAGAAGCTGATGGATCACCGGATTATCCTTGAAGGTTCGTCAGTGACTATCAGCCGGGTGGCTGCCTCTTCTCCCACCGGGATCCCATCCACATTTTCGAAAGGCCCATCTTTTCCGTTCCCAGCTTCAGCGGCAAGTTCCACTTGCAGCCCCTTTGGGTATCAGAGCCGGTTTACTATTTACCTGTCCGGAGAGAGTGTGTCACTGTGCTTAGGTCAGTGGCAAATGGAATTAGTGGCTCTTGTAATGCGGTTCAAGAGTGTCATTTTCACAAAGTTCCAACAGTCTTTGCCACCTTTGGAGGGTTGGGACAGGAGTTAATGAAAACGATGTCAACGCTACCTTTCGGATTTCTGTAAGGCGATATGAATTTTGCCAAAAACGATCCAAATTCTATAGCATACATTTTTGGCTGCTTCCTAGTAGGAAGATTTAAGACTTTACATTCGAGCTATTATTCTTTAGATAACATTATACAGAACGAAGCTTTTTGAAATTGGTTTGTAACTTATCTGACTCCTTCCCCTTTCCATTTATGTCATGATGTTTATTTTATCACTGGCTGATTTCATTTCGGTTTGTAAAGCTAGATCTTGTCTAATAAAACCTGTCTGAATGTTGTGTGACAGCTGATGTCGCGTATGATGCATTACAATGAGCTTTTGCTATTGGTTAGGCATGTTGGGACACTGGAATGAGCCAAAAGTAGGCTTTCAGGACAGGAGCTGGACGACTTGTACTGGTGGAACTTATTTCTGCAGTTTACCAGTGCTATCTTGGTAATTTGAAATCTGAGACTTAGATGTTTGTAAGCTGTTCAGCTACAGATCATCAATCATCTTATTGAAACGTGACTACAAAGGCTCACAGAGCTAAGCCCCCGTTCCTGCTGTTTAAACTGCTATGGGATATTCTCTGACCATCTATAGCATGTATTTATGTGTCCAAGTCCTCTTAAATTGAGGTCAAATCTGTTTTTCATGTATTCGAGAATGTCAGTCAATGAAAGAAAAGGAAAGGTTTAGATGGATATGGGCTGGGTGCTGGCAGGTGTGGGCTGCATTGGGTTGGGATGCTTGATCAGCATGGACAGGTTGGACCAAAAGGTCTGTTTCCATGCTTAACATCTCTACAACTCTATGACTGCATGAGTGAGACAGGGTCCAGTGGTGGAGAGTCAGTGATTTATACTGTAACTAATGGAGTGACACAAGTATCAATGCAAATCACAGGGACCCCAGCAATGTACCTAATGCAGTGAGACAGGGATCAGTGCTGGGGTCTCAGTGATTTACAATGTACCTAACGCAGTGAGACAGGGATCAGTGCTGGGGTCTCAGTGATTTACAATGTAACTAATGCAGTGAGACAGGGATCAGTGCTGGGGTCGCAGTGATTTACATTGTACCTAACTCAGTGAGACAGGGATCAGTGCTGGGGTCTCAATGATTTACAATGTAACTAATGGAGTGAGACAGGGATCAGTGCTGGGGTCTCAATGATTTACAATGTAACTAATGGAGTGAGACAGGGATCAGTGCTGGGGTCTCAGTGATATGCAAGCTAAGTAATAGAGTGAGACTGGAATCAGTGCTGGGGTCAAAGTAATTTACACTTGGACTAATGGAGTGAGACAGGGGTCAGTGCTAGGGTCTCAGTGATTTACAATGTAACTAATGGAGTGAGAGAGGGATCAGTCCTGGGGTCTCAGTGATTTACAATGTAACTAATGGAGTGAGACAGGGATCAGTGCTGGGGTCTCAGTGATTTACAATGTAACTAATGCAGTGAGAGAGGGATCAGTCCTGGGGTCTCAGTGATTTACAATGTAACTAATGGAGTGAGACAGGGATCAGTGCTGGGGTCTCAGTGATATGCAAGTTAAGTAATAGAGTGAGACAGGGATCAGTGCTGGGGTCTCAGTGATTTACACTGTAACTAATGGAGAGATACAAGTATCAATGCAAATCACCGGGACACCAGCAATGTACCAAATGCAGTGAGACAGGGATCAGAACTGGGGTCTCAGTGATTTACAATGTAACTAATGGAGTGAGACAGAGATCAGTGCTGGGGTCTCAGTGAGTTACAATGTACCAAATGCAGTGAGACAGGGATCAGCGCTGGGGTCAAAGTAATTTACACTTGGACTAATGGAGTGAGACAGGGGTCAGTGCTAGGGTCTCAGTGATTTACAATATAACTAATGGAGTGAGACAGGGATCAGTGCTGGGGTCTCAGTGATTTACAATGTAACTAATGTAGTGTGAGACAGGGATCAGTGCTGGGGGCTCAGTGATTTACAATGTAACTAATGGAGTGAGACAGGGATCAGTGCTGGGGGCTCAGTGATTTACAATGTAACTGTTGGAGTGAGACAGGGATCAGTGCTGGGGTCTCAGTGATATGCAAGCTAAGTAATAGAGTGAGACTGGAATCAGTGCTGGGGTCAAAGTAATTTACACTTGGACTAATGGAGTGAGACAGGGGTCAGTGCTAGGGTCTCAGTGATTTACAATGTAACTAATGGAGTGAGACAGGGATCAGTGCTGAGGTCTCAGTGATTTACAATGTAACTAATGGAGTGAGACAGGGATCAGTGCTGGGGTCTCGGTGATTTACAATGTAACTAATGGAGTGAGACAGGGATCAGTGCTGGGGTCTCAGTGATTTACAATGTAACTAATGGAGTGAGACAGAGATCAGTGCTGGGGTCTCAGTGATTTACAATGTAACTAATGTAGTGTGAGACAGGGATCAGTGCTGGGGGTTCAGTGATTTACAATGTAACTAATGGAGTGAGACAGGGATCAGTGGTGGGGGCTCACCCCTGCGTGGAAGCTGACCCCTGCACACTAAGATCCAGATCATTGCCAGGAAACACCATGGTCCTGTACTGATCCCTGGGAATTGCACTATTAAACTTCCTCCAGTCCAGGAAAATTCCCATTAACCATTATGTTGTCAGTAACCTTCACTAACAATTAACAAACAGAACAGAAATTGCTGGGGAAATGCCTCAGGTCTGGCAGTGTCTGTGGAAAGAAATCAAAATTAACATTCCGGGTCTGGTGACCCTTTGTCAGAACTGGCATGTTACAGAACTGTTTAATCATTAATCCTTGTCCTATTAACCATCATCTTATCCTAACACTCAGTCAATTTTGTTTCCATATTACTACTGTCCCTTTCATCACCTGATAGATAATTTTCCTGAAATGTCTGTTGTATAGCACTGCCTGAAACACCTTCTGGAAATCTATATAAACCACATCAACAGCGTTATCCTCATCAAACCATTCTGCTTCCTCTTCAAGAACTCCAGCAGGTTTTTTAGATACAATTTTCACTCAACAAATCCATGCTGCCTGTCTGAATCTATCCATATTTTATCCATGTGACTATTAAGTCTCTCTGAAATTTTTTTTTTTCTCCAAGTTTTCTTGCCAATGACATCCTGGCTAGTCTGTGATATTTTGGCCTCTCTGTACAATCTCTTTGAACAAAACTATAAATTTTGCAATTCTCCAGTCCTCTGGCAATCCTCAAACACTCCAACTGCTGGGAGGATTGGAATATTGTGATCTGTGCCTTAGCATTTGCCACTTTCACTTCCTCTGTATTGTTGGATGCACTTCTACTAGTCCTAGTGTTCCATTGGATTAAAAGTAAACAGCTTATCCTGTACCACCTCCATACCAATTTAAAAGCCTTCTAACTCCTCTTTCACCATGGCCTCAAGGCTGAGAGAGACAGATTTTTCCACAGTGAGGGAATCAAGGGTGATGGGGAAAAGGTGGGAAAGTGATGTTGAGGATGATCAGATCAGTCATGATCTCATTGAATAGCAGAACACACTCAATGGGCTGAATGGCCTGACGTGTGGTCTTGAGACCCAGGTAGCACCTACATTGTAGGTAAAGACAGATGCAAAGTATCCCATGAACCCCTCTGAGTTGCCTCTTACCTTCATGTGTACACCCCCTTTTTGATGTCTAATCAGCCCTCTCCCCTGTTTACCACCTCTTACTGCTCATGTCCATATTGGAGACTTGGACATTGTCCCTTGATGTTAGCTGTCAGCCTTCTCCCATAATTTCTCTTTGTTTCACTTATTTCCTCACCTTCCCACCCAAACCTTCAATATTCCTCCTCACTCTCAATTGTATTCTCTGTCTGACACCTGTCGAAAGCAGACTTTCTCTACATTATCGAAATGTCTATCTCCTGGCCATCCATGGAGCTCTCGGTTTGATGGTCCCACCTTTCCTTTTTGAGGGAATATACCTTGACTGTACCTGGACCATCCCCTTCCCATTGTTCAGCTGCTGTTTTACCCACCAACCTTTAGTTCCAGTTGATCAGGCCAGCTCTGCTCCTGTCCCTTTAAAACCCTCTCTCTGTCATTGATTATTCTTGCTCTGGATTGACCCCTGACATTTCCCACCATTGTCTAGAACCGTTTGATACAATGATCACTGATCCCTAATTCCTCCTCCTTCACTTAGCCAGCCTCATTCCCAGAAGCCTGCTCTTGCAGAGCCTCCTTCCTTGTTAGACTGGACACACATTGCTGCAGGAATCTCTCCTGGTTACAGTCTAGGAAGACTATCCCCTCCCTACCACACTATCCCAGTCTGTATACAGCTAGTTAACATTAACTACTCAGTGATATTTCCACCTCTCTCATTTCCCTGAAGATTTGCTCCTCTTCATCCTCCCCACTTGCTGCTGTTCTATAGACTATACTGAGCAATTTATCTAAACCTTTGTATTCCTTAAGCCAAATGGATTCTGTACCTTTAAACCTCTGAAATGCTCTATTTCCTCAGTATACTTTCCTTTATTAATCAGAGTACTGAGTATAGGAGTTCGGAGGTTATGTTGTGGCTGTACAGGACATTGGCCACTTTTGGAATATTGTGTGCAATTCTGGTCTCCCTCCTATTGGAAGGATGTTATGAAACTTTGAAATAGTTTGGAAAAGATTTGCAAGGACGTTGGCAGGGTTGGAGGGCTTGAACTATAGGGAGAGGCTGAATAGGCTGGCGGTGTTTTCCCTGGAGCGTAGGGTGCTGAAGGATGGCCTTAGAGTTTTATAAACCACGAGGGGCATGGATAGGTTAAATGGACAAGGTCTTTTCCCTGAGATGGGGAGTCCAGAACCAGAGAGCATAGGTCTAAGGTGAGAGGGGAAAGATTTAAAAGGGACCTAAGAAGCAACGTTTTCAAAGGGTGTTGCATGTATGGACTGAGCTTGGAATGGTGGAAGTTTTGGAGGCTGGTACAATTACAGCATTTAAAAAGCATCTGAATGGGTACATGAACAGGAAGGGCTTAGAGCAATATATGCCAAATGCAGGCAAATGGGCATAGATTAATTTAGGATATCTGGTGAGCATGGATGAGTTGGTCTGAAGGGTCTGGTTCGGTGCTGTACATCTTTATTACTCTGATTCTAACTGCAATACTCTCCTTATCTGAAAAAAATTCTCCATTTTGCCTTTTGTATTTTCATGAAGACGTTATACTCCAGGATATTGAGCACCCAGTTCTACCTTTCTTCTCCATCACCATCCCAATGTTATAATTCCACTTTGCAATCTGCAACTGTCACTCCCGAAGCTTATTCCTGATGTGATGCATTTACCAACGTGCATTCACCTTATACCGAATCCACCAAATACCTTGTTATTCTCTATTCAGTGCTTGCTAGAATTTCAGACACCCTGGTCTTCACTTCCCTTCTCTCTTGGTTCCTACACCCATGTCAAGTTCAGGTTAAAACCCTCACAGTGACATTAACAAAGTGCCCACCAGAAACTCAGTCCCAGGTGGAACTGTCCAGTTGGAGAGGTGCAGTTTTCCCAGCGGCAGTCCCAGTGTTCCAGGAATTTACAGCCTCTTTCCTGCACCATTTTTCCAGGCGCACACACACATCCACAGCGACACTTTTTACACACTGATGTGTCTGTGTCAGAAGGAGTGACCCCAGACGCCCACATGTCACATGATAAGCATTCCACTTGGCTGAGCTGTCCCACCTTTCATTAACCTGAAACTCTTAAATCAATTTATTCCCTTCAACTTTAATCCCCTTTCCTTCCTTTAACTTTCTTTAGCCTTCGACTCATACTATTAATAATAAACTGCCATACTCTCAAATCATCTCTCTCTCTCTCCTACATTTTCATTCTCACTTTTACATTCTAACTTTCTGTGGGCTAATTTATACAATTACATTTTATAAATTATTGGAGTTGAAACACAGTCCCCAACAGCAACTGCTCAACAACCAATCAACTTGTGACTTTCCTGCTATTGACTTGATTTTCCCACTTAGCCAAGCAGCTCCAGGGAGGTGCTCGAGGGAAGGTCTGCTTCCTCTCTTCCTGGAAGAGAAGGGTGTGGATTTGGTGAGATTTCTGACTGACATGGTGGTGGTTTTCTGTGGTCTGATAGAGGACACAGTGATGGGGACATGGGCAGCACTGGGAGATTTACACTTCCAAGAATCCCAGATCACCATCTTCAGAGAGGTGCTCAAAGGTAGGGATGAGGCTACACTGACTCTGAGTGGAGTACACAATTGTAAGACACAGAATTTATAGCAAAAGTTTACAGCGTGATGTAACTGAACATTGAAAAATACCTTGATTTTTTGTTGAGTTTTTCATCTGTTCGAATACCATGATAGTATTATTTCTTTCATGCGTAAATCACAAAACTTTCTTTTAAAAGTTACAGTCTCAGGTTAGCTGTAACAATTAGTGTTAGCCAGATATCAGTCTTGTATTTAACTTCTGTATATCCTGAACTGAGCTTTTGTATAATCACTGTCTCACAGAGCAGTGTGAGGGTTTGTAATTAGGTTCAAACACATTCAATTAAAGCGCTAAAATGCTAGAAATGTGAAACAAAAACAGCAAGAAGCTGGAGAAACTCAGCGGGTCCATGCAGAGAGAAACAAAATTAACCTTTAGTGTCTGGTGATCCTTCCTAAGACATGAAAGTAGCTGGGAAAAGGTGGGATAGATTGTTAATGACAGAGGTGGGGTCGAGGAGTCAACAGAAAGGCGGAGAGTAAGACCAGAGGGAGGGAGGCTTAAGACAGAAAAGAAGTTGGCATTATGAAGCCAGCAAAGGAGAAATACTGTGTAGGTGATGATGGGGACTATGAGAGGGTGAAAATGGGTTAGCTATGCTACATCGATACTACCGTGTTTGTTTTAGTCCCTGTAATTTTTTTGTTTAAAAAAAGAATAGGCTGGCATTGAAGTCAGTCCAAAAGATATTGTCAAGTCTGATTCCTGGGATGATGGGACTTCCTTATCAAGAACAGATGAACAGGTCAATCATTTATTCATTGATTTTAGCAGAATGAGGGGTTATCCTATTGAAAAGTACAAGATTCTGAGAGTTTGACAGGTGAGATGTAGAGATTCCTCCACTGGGGGCAATATCTTCTCAAATTAGGGGACGTTGTTACAGAATAACAGGACAATCATTTCAAGGAAACAAAGGAATTTCTTCTCTCTGACAGTAGTGAGCAATTCTGGGATTCTGAGTGCGGAGATTAGGTCACTGGGAGTATTGGAAGAGGAGAGATTCACAAAATATTGAGATGTTGAGGTGCAGTCGGGCCTGAAACATCTTCTCCATGTCCACTCTGTCCAAGCCTCTCAGTATTTTGTAAGTTTTAAAGAGGTCCCCCTTAATCCTTCTAAACTCCATCAAGTACAGACTTAGATTGCTCCTCATATGACAAGCCCTTCATCCCCAGGAACATAGAACATAGAACATAGAAGGATACAGCGCAGTACAGGCCCTTCGGCCCTCGATGTTGCGCCGACCGAATCCTACCTAACCTATACTAGCCCAATAACTTCCAAATGCCTATCCAATGCCCGCTTAAATGACCATAAAACATTCTTGTAAACCTCCTCTGGATCCCCTCCAATGCTCGTACATCCTTTCTGAGATCTAGGGCCCAAAACTACTCATAATATTCCAAATGCGATCTGTCCAGAGCTTGATACAACCTCAGCAGTACATCTCTGCTCTTGTATTCTAGTTCTCTTGAAATGAATGGTAACATTGTATTTGCCTTCTTAACTGCCAACTGAAACTGCACATTAACCTTCAGGGAATCCTGAATTAGGATTTGTGCTGCAATTTTCCAGTGTTTCTCAAATTAGAAAATAGTTTAGGTCTGTATTCTTCCTATCAAAGTGCACAACCTCATACTTTCCCACATTGTATTCCATTTGCAACTTCTTTGCCCACTCTCCTCGCCTTCTGCAGCCTCCCTGCTTCCTCAACACTATCTGTCCCTCCACCTACATTTGTCATCTGTATATTTACGTACAATACTGCAAGTTCCTTTGCCCAGATTGGTAATGAACCCGACACTGAGGTCTGTGGAACTTCCCCAGTCACTGGCTGCCATCCTGAGAAAGACCCTTTTATATGCACTCTCTGCCTTCTGCCACTCGGCCAATCTGCTTTCCATGCCCATTCTTTGGCGGGAACACCATGGTCTCTTTATTTAGTAGCTTCCTGTGAATCACATTGTCAAAGAGGATTAGAGAAAGGGAAGGAACATGAGCAGAAGACTTTGAACGACATTAAGAGAGCGATTGGTTTATTGTCACGTGTACTGAAGTACAGTGAAAAGCTTTGTCTACCAGTAGTACATGAATTAGGAGTCTGAATTTTTAGCCTGCATGTTTTTAAATAAAAGATGATTCGGTTTAACTATCTCACTGCGTGTGCCCTATCCCACAATTTTCTTCTCCTCCACGCCATTTTCGATTCAGAATTGAGAGAATTCTCTCTGCCCCTGTGCTACCCACTTCCCCTCCCCACCTCCAGCACCAATGACCCTCACTGAGGGAATATTGAGACAGTCCTGGCTCTTTCTCTCCCCTTCCCCTCTTTCTCCTGTGTGGAGCTCCCTGCATATCCTTCTTTGCCCACACGAGGGCGGCAAAGGCTGTCTCCGCTCGGAGACTGGACACAAACCTGAATTCACAGACTCTACCCGGCAACAGATGGCGTCACGTCACGCACAAACTTTTTAATCTGATTGGTCTATGTGCCAACTGGGACCCACCCCATTCCAGGATTTTCCAGGAGTCCCTGAAATTGAGGAGAGAGGGTGGAGACTGCATTTTAACCATCCCTTAATAAGAATCAACCCACCTTTGTCTTAAACAAGACTGAAAGACTGTGCACAGGGAGAGTTGTAAAGACTCATGACCCTGTGAGAGAACAGATCTCTCCCCAGGATCAGTGACCAACTGCAGGATGGTGCAGATCTGAAACAGAGACAGGTTACTGGGGAAACTGGGCAGCTCATGGATGCTGCCAGATCTACTGAGTATTGGCCGCAATTTCTGTTTTTGTTTCAGATTTCTCCCCATCTCTGTTTGAAATGGGGTCTTGGAATCATAAAATCATACAGCGCAGAGGCAAACCCTTCGATCCAACTTATCTGCACTGACCAGGCATCTCAGTCTCACCTAGTCTCACTTGCCAGCATTTGGTCCGTATCCCTGTAAACCCTTCCTATTCATATACCCAGATGCCCCTTAAATGCTGTAATTGTACCTGACGGACTTTAGGCTCAATCTACAAACTTATTATCTTTTATGTGTGAGCCAAGTCCTGCGTGCTCTTTAAATAAAGCAATAGGAAAAAATCTAATCTTACACTTTTAGTTTTATTCTAAGTGGATAAAGTATACAGAGCTCTGGGTTTAAACCTTTCTGTCCCTGACATACCAGCCTCCACCACTTCTCTGGCAGCTCATTCCATACACGCACTACACTCTGTGTGAAAAGGTTGCCCCTTAGGTCCCTTTTAAATCTTTCCCCTCTTACCTTAAACCTATGCCCTCCTGTTTTGGACTCTGCTACCCTGGGAAAAAAAGATCTTGGCTATTCACCTATCCATATCCCTTGTGATTTTATAAAGCTCTATAAGGTCACCCCTCCACCTCTGACACTCTAGGGAAAACACTTCCAGCCTATTCAGTGTCTTCCTATAGCTCAAACCCTCCAATCTTTGTAAATCTTTTCTGAACTCTTACAAGTGTAACAACATCATTCCTACAGCAGGGAGACCAAAATTGAACACAATATTCCAAACATGTCCTCACCAATGTCCAGTACAGTTGCAACATGACCTCCCAACTCTTATATTCAATACTTTGACCAACAAAGGAAAGCATACCAAACACCTTCTTCACTATCCTATCTACCTGCGACTCCACTTTCAAGGAACTATACACCTTCGCCCCTAAGTCTCTTTGTTCAGCAACACTCTGTAAGATCTTACCACTCACTGTATAAGTCCTGCTCTGATTTGCTTTTCCAAAACGCAGCACCTCACATTTATCTGAATTAAACACCATCTGCCACTGCTCAGCCCATTGGCCCATCTGGTCAAGGTGCTGTTGTGCTCTTTGATCACCTTCACTGTCCATTACACCGTCGATTTTGCTGTCATCGGCAAACTCACTAAATGGGCAAACTCCTGAGTTTTCAACAATGACCCCTTGTTACAGATTCTCCCACAAGTTAGAAACACCCTGACACTATCCTTTGGGAATTAGGGATGGGGTTCAGAGGGTGGGGCTCAGGGAAGGGGAGAGTGGAGAGGTGGGGGGAATAAAATTGTCCAGAGTGAGAGAGGCAGAGAGATTGAGGGAGGGAAGAGAGATGAACTGTCCTGTATGCAAAGGCTCTGCCCCTTATATTGATCAGAAATGGGCAACAGGGAGAGACAGGTCCTGGCAGGGTCAGGAGTTTGACTGGGTCCTGAGATCGGAACCACCTCGAAAATCCACAGGAGGTTTTGAACAAGCTGCTTCTCCCTCACCCCTCATGCACACAGAGATCAATACTATCCTTCTGTGTTCACCCACAACCTATTACCAATACAATCCCCTTCCCCATCCATGCCCATGGTCAAATTCAAAACACAATGGGCTGAGAGGTGGCAAATGGAGTTTAATGCAGAAAAGTGTGAGGTGATTCACTTTGGAAGGAGCAGCAGGAATACAGAGTACTGGCCTAATGGTAAGATTCTTGGCAGTGTGGATAAGCAGAGAGATCTCAGTGCCCATGTACATAGATCCCACCATAGTTGCCCACCAGGTTTATGAGGGTTGTTAAGAGTTATTAGGTTGTGTTAGCTTTTATTCATTGGGGGATTGAGTTTCAGAATCATGAGGTCATGCTGCAGCTGTACAAAACTCTGATGTGGCTGCACTTGGAGTATTGCGTTCTGGTCACCGCATTATAGGGAGGAAGTGGAAGCTTTGGAAAGGATTCAGAGGAGATTTACTGGGATGTTGCCTGGTATGGAGGGCAGGTTTTATGAGGAAAGGCTGAGGGACTCGAGGCTGTTTTCATTAGAGAGAAGAAGGTTGAGGGGTGACTTAATTGAGGCATATAGGATAATTAGAGGGTTAGATAGGGTGGACAGGGAGAGCCTTTCTCCTCGGATGTGATGGCTAGCACAAGGGGACACAGCTTTAAATTGTGGAGTGATAGATACAGGACAGTTTCTTTACTCAGAGCCGTGGGGCGGTGGAATGGACTGCCTGCTGCAGGAGTAGGTTTGCCAACTTTAAGGGTATTTAAGTGGTCATTGGATAAACGTATGGATGAGAATGGAATAGTGTAGGTTAGATGGGCTTCAGATTGGTTTCACAGGTCAGCGCAACATCGAGGGCCAAAGGGCCTGTACTGCGCTGTAATATTTTACGTTCTATGTTCTATCAACCCTACCAAGAGAGCTCGGGAAATGGGTGTGACGACAGTGAGAGAGGTCAGGAGAAGAATCCCAAATCACCAACCCACAGACAGGGCGAGAGATCAGGATATGACTATATCTCTCTCTCTCTCTCTCTCTCTCTCTCTCTCTTTCTTTCTCTCTCTCCAAGAGAGAACACAGGGAGTTGGGGCTGAGGGGAGAGCGCTCCCAGAGACTGCATTGTTAAATATTCCACATTTTGTAATCAGCTACATTGCACTTTGACCCTTTGTGATGTCTCTGCCCATCTTTAATTTCAGAGGAACCTCGATTATCCGAATGAGATGGGTGGGAATTAGTTCGTTCGGATAATTGATTATTCAGTAAATTGATTCCTCTGGGGCTTGGAGTTTCCTGTGAAGTCTGCTCCCCATTCAGAGCACGAGGCAGCAGCAAACCACGTGCAAGCCACCGCCCCTACCCTGTCCACCACCCCCAACCCCATTCAAAACCACCCGCTGTCCACCCCCAACCCTGTCCAACACCATCTCGAGTCTGCCTGCACCCAACGTCCAACCCACCCCCAGTCTGACATGGCTGCCCCATCCCCTCACCTTCCCCCTGTCCGTGCCCCCATCCCTCCGTCCCCCACTGTCCTACCCAGCCACCCTGGCCCCCATGCCCCCCAGCTCCCCGTCCCCTCCCTGTGGCAGCCGGACTGTACACCAACAGTAAAACTGCTGTTGCCTTTGGAGGGTGAGGCTCAAAATAGCACACACACACACACAGACACACAGACACACACACACACACACACACACAGACACAGACACACACACACACACACACACACACACACACACACAGACCTGTACAGGACAGTGTTGGAGAGATTATCTGGGGGAGGGCCCACCTTTGTATAGAACTCCAGCTGAGGATCTATACTCTGGATTCAGGCTGGTATCAGGAGCAACAACCATTTATTGTGTGCTTTTACTAACAATAAAATGAGCTTCATAATGCAAATAACATAAAATAACATAACAAAATGGCTTCTTGGAGCAATGGCATCTAACTCTGCTGCATTCTGGAACTAATTGAGATCAGCAAACAATGCTCTGATCATAGTATGAATTAATTATGCAAGACAGGATATTGTTAAAGTATTCAAATTGGCCTTGGAAACCAGGTGAGAAGAGAAAAACAAGTTAGTTCCCAGGAAATATCATTGACTTAGTTTTATGACTAAAACATAGACTGGGACTGCCAGAATGCTAAAGGTTTAGATGGAGAGGAATTTGTTAAGTGCGTACAAGACAATTTTCTGATTCAGTATGTGGATGTACCTATGAGAGAAGGTGCAAAACTTGACTTACTTTTGGGAAATAAGTCAGGGCAAGTGACCGAGGTGTCAATGGGGGAGCACTTTGGGGCCAGTGGCCATTATTCTATTAGTTTTAAAATAGTGATGGAAAAGGATAGACCAGATCTAAAAGTTGAAGTTCTAAATTGAAGAAAGGCCAATTTTGATGGTATTAGGCAAGAACTTTCAAAAGCTGATTGGGGGCACATGTTCACAGGTAAAGGGACGTCTGGAAAATGGGAAGCCTTCAGAAATGAGATAACAAGAATCCAGAGAAAGTATATTCCTGTCAGGGCGAAAGGGAAGGCTAGTAGGCATAGGGACTGCTGGATGACTAAAGAAATTGAGGGTTTAGTTACGAAAAAGAAGGAAGCATATGTCAGGTACAGACAGAATAGATCGAATGAATCCTTAGAACAGTAGAAAGGAAGGAGGAGTATACTTAAGTGGGAAATCAGGAGGGCAAAAAAAAAGGACATGAGATAGCTTTGGCAAATAGAATTAAGGAGAATCCAAAGGGTCTTTACAAATATATTAAGGACAAAAGGGTAACTAGGGAGAGAATAGGGCCCCTCAAAGATCAGCAAGGAGGCTTTTGAACAAAGAGACCTTAGAGTGCAGGTTCATAGCTCCTTGAAAGTGAAGTCGCAGGTAGATAGGATAGTGAAGAGAGTGTTTGGTATGCTTTCCTTTATTGGTCAGAGTATTCAGTACAGGAGTTGGAAGGTCATGTTGCGGCTGTACAGGATATTGGTTAGGCCACTGTTGGAATATTGTGTGCAATTCTGGTCTCCTTCCTACTGGAAACATGTGAAACTTGAAAGGATTCAGAAAAGATTAAAATTGGCAAAGTCTTTTCCCTGGGGTCAGGGAGTCCAGAACTAGAGGGCATAGGTTTAGGGTGAGAGGGGAAAGATATAAAAGAGACCTAAGGGGCAACGTTTTCACAGAGAGGGTGGTACGTGTATGGAATGAGCTGCCAGAGGATGTGGTGGAGGCTGGTACAATTGCAACATTTAAGAGGCATTTGGATGGGTATATGAATAGGAAGGGTTTGGAGGGATTGGGCCGGGTGCTGGTAGGTGGGACTAGATTGGGTTGGGATATCTGTTCGGCATGGACGGGTTGGACCGAAGGGTCTGTTTCCATGCTGTACATCCCTATGACTCTATGACTATCTGACTCGTTAGAACTGACAGTGGGACTGTCTGTAAGGTGTGTAGAGTGGTCGGCACGAACAACAAGTAAGTTAAAGCTTCATCAATATTACCTTTTACAGAGTTTGTATGTAATAACTGGCAATGACTACTCAATATCATCATAAAGTCTCAAATTGCAATTAACTTCAATCCATAGCAGATAAGCACTAAGAGTTAATTTTCTAGTCAGCACTAAAATGGTCTCTCTCTCTCTGTCAAGTGTCCTTTTGAACTCTCAGGTCAGGGTCTTGTAACAGCAAAGATGTTGTTTCTCTCTGTGTCTGCCCCAATTCCAAGGGGTATTAAGAGTCCATTATAATTGACAGGACCAGACCATCAATTACAAGGCTTTTAATAATACTGAGTTTTGTTTCAAGGTCAGAATCAAACGCTGTCATTAATTTCACAACGGAACAGCTGTGAGTGTTATCACTTGGTATCCTGTTCACACAGATTCACTAATGCTAAGGCAAATGTGCTCAATTGCCTTACAGCATTCTGTTATCATTTGGTGAGCACAGAGGTTTTTATCTTCTGCATACCCTGAGTCCCCCCCACCACCCCTTTTCTGAGCCTTCCTGCCTGTCTCGTTTCTCATGCAGTAAATGTGTTCTATAATTCAGCATTACATTTTAGTCGAAATGTTTAAAGAGAAGTTTTAAGGCTATACAGTTTCTTATTTCCTCCTTTTGTCATTTCATGACAACGATTTGACTTATATATAAGTATAATTAGTCCATTTGGTCGATTTGTATTCTCAATAAGTCAAGTGCCTCCTCTAGTGAGTCATCATCCAGAGGAGCAGAGCAGAAAGATACTGGATTTCAGCATGGAAGTTCTGGGATAGAGGTATGGGGTAGATTAGGGTCGGTTACATTAGAATTCTTTGAGGAGGTAAGAAAGACATTGGACAAAGGAGAACCAGTGGAAATAATCTACAGAGGAACCTTGATTGACTGAATATCAATTATCTGAAGGAGACATTAAGGTCCCGATAGAAACATTACATCAAAGACATGTTACTAACACTGATCGTGTATTTTGTTTACAATGATTAAAAACTAACCTGGCTTACTGAACTGCTGCCGAGAACAGCCCTGGACATCGATGGGAGCCCAGGACTGACTCCAAATGACATAACACCCACCCGCGCTCTCTCTCCCCACACTTTCCCTGTGTAAATCTGGACCCCTGAGAGGGGCCTCTTGGTTCCGCGATTGGTCAAATAAACATGAGCAGCTCAGTCTCTTAGCAAGTTCTAACAATTTATTACGATGCCGGGCATAGGTTATCCAGCAGCACTGAAGTTAAACTTCCCTGTATACTAGAAAAAGCAGTGTGCAATCTTAAAACACAGACATGGTCCCTTAATTAACAGAATAGCCTTAATTGCAAAATTAATCCAATAAAATGAAATCATGTCACAGAATCATAGAGATGTATTGTATGGAAACAGACCCTTCGGTCCAACCATCCATGCCGACCAGATATCCCAACCCAATCTAGTCCCACCTACCAGCACCCGGCCCATGTCCCTCCAAACCCTTCCTATTCATATACCCATCAAAATGCCTCTTAAATGTTGCAATTGTACCAGCCTCCATCACTTCCTCTGGCAGCTCATTCCATACACGTACCACCCTCTCTGTGAAAAAGTTGCCCCTTAGGTCTCTTTTATATCTTTCTCCTCTCACTCTAAACCTATGCCCTCTAGTTCTGGACTCCCTGACCCCAGGGAAAAGACTTTGCCTATTTACCCTATCCATACCCCTCATAATTTTGTAAACCTCTATAAGGTCACCCCTCAGCCTCCAACGCTCCAGGGAAAACAGCCCCAGCCTGTTCAGCCTGTCCCTATAGCTGAAATCCTCTAACCCTGGCAACATCCTTGTAAATCTTTTCTGAAACCTTTCAAGTTTCACAACATCCTTCTGATAGGAAGGAGACCAGAATTGCACGCAATATTCCAACAGTGGCCTAACCAATATCCTGTACAGCTGCAACATGACCTTCCAATTCCTGTACTCAGTACTCTGACCAATAAAGGAAAGCATACCAAACGCCTTCTTCACTATCCTATCTACCTGCGACTCCACTTTCAAGGAGCTATGAACCTGCACTCCAAAGTCTCTTTGTTCAGCAACACTACCTAGGACCTTACCATTAAGTGTATAAGTCCTGCTAAGATTTGCTTTCCCAAAATGCAGCACTGTGCATTTATCTGAATTAAACTCCATCGGCCACTTCTCAGTCCATTGGCCCATCTGGCCCAGATCCTGTTTTAATCTGAGGTAACCCTCTTCACTGTCCATTACGCCTCAATTTTGGTGTCATCTGCAAACTTACTAACTGTATGTCTTATGCTCGCATCCAAATCATTTATGTAAATGACAAAATGTAGAGGGCCCAGCACCAATCCTTGTGGCACTCCACTGGTCACAGGCCTCCAGTCTGAAAAACAACCCCCCACCACCACCCTCTGTCTTCTATCTTTGAACCAGGTCTGTATCCAAATGGCTAGTTCTCCCTGTATTCCATTAGATCTAACCTTGCTAATCAGTCTCCCATGGGGAACCTTGTCAAACACCTTACTGGAGTCTATATAGATCACATCTACTGCTCTGCCCTCATCAATCTACTTTGTTACATTTTCAAAAAACTCAATCAAGTTTGTGAGACATGATTTCCCACGCACAAAGCCATGTTGACAATCCCTAATCAGTCCTTGCCTTTCCAAATTCATGTGCATCCTGTCTCTCAGGATTCCCTCCAACAACTTGCCCACCGCCGAGGTCAGGCTCACTGGTCGATAGTTCCCTGGCTTGTCTTTACCGCCCTTCTTAAACAGTGGCACCACGTTTGCCAACCTTCAGTCTTCCGGTACCTCACCTGTGACTATCGATGATACAAATATCTCAGCAAGAGGCCCAGCAATCACTTCTCTGGCTTCCCACAGAGCTCTCGGCTACACCTGATCAGATCCTGGGGATTTATTCACTTTTAACCATTTCAAGACATCAGCACTTCCTCCTCTGTAATCTGGACATTTTGCAAGGTGTCACCATCTATTTCCCTACAGTCTATATCTTCCATATCCTTTTCCACAGTAAATACTGATGCAAAATATTCATTTAGTATCTCCCCCAATTTCTGTGGGTCCACACAAAGCCCGCCTTGCTGATCTTTGAAGGGCCCTACTCTCTCCCGAGTTACCCTTTTGTCCTTAGTATATTTGTAAAAACCGTTTGGTTTATCCTTAATTCTATTTGCCAAAGCTATCTCATGTCCCCGTTTTGCCCACCAGATTTCCCTCTTTTAAGAATACTCCTACTTCCTTTATACTCTTCTAAGGATTCACTCGATCTTTTCTGTCTATACCAGATACATGCTTCCTTCTTTTTCTGAACCAAACCCTCAATTTCTTTAGTCATCCAGCATCTTATGTCTTGTTTGAATTTGAATCACAACCCTCAAAAGAAAGCATGTTTAGTTCGAAGCCTAATTAATCAGTTTAAATGCAACCTTGCAGTGACAACTCAGCCTGAGATACATAATGATTCAGTGCTTAAGAAGCAGGAATCTGCTGCAGCTTAAAATTATTTTAGGCCTAACATTGAAGAGATCCTGGCCACAATGTGTCGGAAAGCCATTTTATGGTCAAACGTTTGCTAAGAAGCCATTTCGTAAAACAATTGTATCAGACATGTGAGCTGTGCAAGGTTACTTTATGAACTCTTCAGTTGACTCAGACTGGACCTCTGTATGATGGGGGTTTATCTCGCTAGCAAGCTGGGCATGTTTTTTCCACCTGATGGATAGCTCAAGGCCTGTAGGAGTGATCAGTCAAGCGTACACAGACCTATCAATTAACTTTTGTTCCTTACGAATCATTGTCTTTCACTGTTCTCTGTCTAATTAACAACATGCAATGTTTTTGTAAGCTTTTCTATAAAGGAAGCCACTTTGTATCAGTACATCGGAGTAGCCTGCTGGGGCACTTGAAGAGCTGGTAGCCTACTCTCCCAGGTTATTAGAACCAAGTTAGTTAGCTTATAGGGATCAGTGTGATGTTGTAACAGTGATACAAATGGTAAATAAAGGGGATGACTAAAATTAATCTAATCTGTCTGTGAGAGATGTTTTTATTTCAGTCTTCCAAAGAGTACTATCTCTGGGACAAACCGAGAGGTGCTTACAGGTCTGAGTCCACAAGGGATTCCCTGGGCCGTCTCAAATCTGTACTTTAACAATTGTCTCCCCTTGCTGAAGCCATGCTGACTCAGCCCTATTTTACCGTGCACTTTTAATACTCAGTGATGTCATCCTCTCTAATGGATTCTAAAATTTTATCTAACTGGTCTGTAGTTCCCTGTTTTCTGCCTCCCTTCCTTCTTAAAGAGGGGTGTTACATTAGCCCATCTTCCAGGCCTCTGGGACCCTCATTCAAAAATCACCATAATGTCTCTGTAATTTCCTCAGCTATCTCCTTCGAAACTGTGCACCCAGCCAGGGCGATTTATCCAACCTCTCAGCTACCCAATTAAAGAGATAGCAGAGGAATTGAACAGGCATTTTGAAGTAAAGTGCAGTCCTTTCTGCTGTAACGCAATAGCTGCATTCTTGTCTGACCTTGCGCTGTAGAAAATGACACCATAAAAACAACGATTAAACTATTGGGGGGTGAGTTCACATCACAGCCAACACATACGCAAACGTTCACATTTTAAAACAGCATTCACTTCCTCATTAATCACGTTATAGCCAATCAGTGTTGATGAAACATGCATAATAGCAGAAAGGACTGTATTGAAATCAGAAAATACTGGAGAAACTCAGCAGCTCTGGCCACATAAGAATAATAGTTACATTTCGATTCCAAGACGACTCTTCCTCTATATTTTTTTCATATTTTGTACAGTCTTCATGACATAGGACACATCACAACATCTTAAATATCGCTGTAAATCAAGGAATGGAAGGGAGGGGAATCAAAACGTGGGAAAATGTGCACTTGTCTATTTTGGCAGGAAGAGTGAATGGAAGCATATTATCGAAATGGTGAGTGATTGCAGCTCTCTGGGATGGAGAGAGGTTGGGACGCTGGAATACTGATTATTGGTGTGGGTTGGTGTAGCAATGAATTCGGAAAGTTCCTAGAATGTAATCACTTCTTGTGAAGGGGAAGTGAACACAAAGGTATTTCTGTGGATTATGCTCCAACTATACAGGGCACTGGGGAGACCACCTCTGGAAAACTGTCCGTGTTATAGCTCACTTTATTAAGGGAGCAATGTCAATACATGGGAAGGAGTTCAGAGAGGGTATGGTGACTGTGCAGGGAGTACAATGTAGGTTTACAGGAATGATATCTGAACTTTAGGGGCTAAGTTATTAGGCGAGGTTGTACACGGTGGGCTCAGCACTGAGTTACGGCTGCTGCGGTGAAGGAGAGTTTGAGAGTCACCCCAGCATCTGCATCCAGTGCAGTTCATGGAGGTGTGAGAGGAGATGGGTTTGGGCTCAGTATGTGACCGTGGAATCGGCAGTGACTGTATCGGTGAGGTGGTCCCAGAGCGGACCCATGGGGATGGAGTTGAGTTTAGGCCGAGGCAGGACCTGGTGGCAGCTGCATTGGTGATGTCCAGCGTGGACTAATGGTGT
Organism: Hemiscyllium ocellatum; assembly: GCF_020745735.1. Classification (NCBI taxonomy): domain Eukaryota; kingdom Metazoa; phylum Chordata; class Chondrichthyes; order Orectolobiformes; family Hemiscylliidae; genus Hemiscyllium; species Hemiscyllium ocellatum. The sequence continues at coordinate 46,463,764 of NC_083435.1, read as the reverse complement.
CAGTGTCTGGGAGGGTGAGGTGGCACAAGGGAGTGGTAACTCTTGTTCAGGCTGCCCGGTGAGGAGACTCATGGCTGGCTGTGGGGAAAGTGAGCAGTGCAGATGCTGGAGATTTAGAGTGGACTCTGTGGTGCTGGAAAAGGACAGCAGGTCAGGCAGCATCCGAGGAGCAGGAACATTGACGTTTCGGGCAGGAGCCCTTCCTGACACTTCACAAACAGGGACTGGCCAGGACAGAGTGGTGATGTGCTGCAGTTAGAGACTCGAGCTGGTGAATGGATTCCCTGACTGACCACCGAGCCAGCGCGGCTAACCCAGTGCCTCCCTACCGTGGGATCTCAGAGACCTGACCTGACCCGACACTCAGACTGGGACATTCCCCGGACCCCAGGGTGTGGCGGGCAGCTCGAGATTCCCCGCTGGCACCCGGGGGCGCGGGACGTCCCCTCGCCCAGCACCAAGACCCGAGCCGGGGGTGGTGGGGAGGAGGAGGGAGGCTGGAGGAGATGATTGGGGGGGTGCCTCAGGCCGCTCAGGAGGAGGGGGCAGCTTGGGCTGCAGGGGCCCGGGGAAGGGGCAAGGCAGCGGGACAGACTGAGGGGGAGTGGGGGGGGGGCGCCCTCACTGCCTCAAACACCAGGCCCGGGTGAAGGGAATGATCCACCGGGTGGGGGGGGGGGGGGGCAGGTATCATGGGGGTGTGAGGATGGGGATGTACGCTGGGGGGGAGTGAGGATGGGGATTACGCGGGGGGGAGTGAGGATGGGGATGTACACGGGGGGAGGGGGAGCGAGGATGGGGATGTACGCGGGGGGAGGGGGAGCGAGGATGGGGATGTATGCGGGGGGAGGGGGAGTGAGGATGGGATGTACCCGGGAGGGGGGTGGGGAGTGAGGATTTGGGTGTACCCAGAAGAGGGGTGGGGAGTGAGGATTGAGGTGTGCCCAGGAGTGGGGTGGGGAGTGAGGATGGGGGTGTGCCCGGTGGGGGGGACTGGTGATGGGGAGTGAGAGTAAGAATGGGGGTTTACTCGTTGGGGGGTTGGTGGTGGGGAGTGGGAGTGAGAGTGAGGATGGGGGCGTACCCGGGGAGGGTGGTGGTCGGGAGTGAGAGTGAGGATGGGGGTTACCCAGGGGAGGGGAGTGGAGTCAGGATGGGGGAGTACTCAGGAGTGGGGAGGGGAGTGAGGATGGGGGTGTACCCAGGAGGGGTGTGGGGTGTGAGGATAGGGGTGTACCTGAGGGGAGGGGATGATGATGGGGAGTGAAAGTGAGGATGGGGGTGTACCCTGTGCGGGGGAGGGGGCGGATGGGATGGAGTGGGGGATGCCCTGTTTCTGACAACGGCAAAAGTGAGGACTGCAGAGGTTGGAGACCAGAGTCAAGAATAGAGTGGTGCTGGAAAAGCACAGCAGGTCAGGCAGCACCCGAGGAGCGAAAGCCCTTCATCATCTTGTTCCTGACAGTCACAGCCCCCCAAACCTGTCACAGGGAGACCAGAACCACACACAGTACACCAAAAGTGCCTCCCAATGTCCCGTACAACCACAGCATGACATCCCAACTCCTTCACTCAGTGCTCTGAGCAATGAAGACAGGCTTATTAACTCCCTTCTGAACTATCCTGTCTCCCTGGGATGCAAATTTCAAACAATTCTGTACCTGAGCACCTAGGACTCCCTGTTTGACAACACGACCCATTAATTGTACATTGACTTAGGGTTTATTTACAGGGATGACTGTGTTTTATGGTTTAAGGCAGGGTGCAGGGAGGGAGTAAGGCAGGATGCAGGGTTGGGGTAAGGCAGGATGCAGAACGTTCTGGAGTGTGGTTTATGGGGGACAGCAGCAGTTTGCTGAGAAATATTCATAAAAGGTAGACGGTTGGAACTCTCTTCACAAACAGTAGTGAATACTAGGTCAGTTGTTCATTTTAAATCTGAGATGTTTTATTAAGCAAAGGTATTAAGGGATATGATCCAAAGGCAAGTATTCTGAATAGACCACAGATCAGCTGTAATCTCATTGAAGGTGAAACAGGTTTGAGGGGCTGAATGGCCTCCTCTTTTTCCAGTGTCCCTAGACAGTTCCCCAGGTTGCCTGATGACATCAGGTTGGACAGGGTAGACATGCAGTTTCAAAGTGTAACAGACAACTTGATCGAAACATGTCAGATTTTGAGGTCTCTTGTCAGGGTCGGTATAGAAAGGGTGTGCTCTCTTGTGGGAGAGTCTAGAAATAGGGAGTCACTGTTTAAATATAAGGACTTGCTCATTCAAAACAAAATACAGCAAAAAACATTCTCTCTGAGGTCCATGAATGTTTGAAATTCTCTTCCGGAAATTCCTTGAATATGTCCATTGAAGATGAAGTACGTTCTTGTCGAGATTGCGCTGTTGGGAAAGCACAGCAGGTCAGGCAGCATCTGAGCAGCAGGAGAGTCGATATTTCGGGCTTAAGCCCTTCATCAGGATTTGAGGGGTGGAGTGGCCAACTCCAATATGTATGTATAAATGTCCTTCCTACCTCTCTGTGTGGGTCCCATTCTGATTTTATAACCCTCAATAAAATTTCCATTCGTCTCCTCTGTTCGAATGTAGATCTTCCCCCATTGTTAACACTCTCCTGTCCTGACCCCATCCTCTGTAAAGCTCCTTCAGTGTGACCCCTCATTGCTGGAGGATGATCAGAAATGTATCCTTCACCCAGTGTATCATCCTAATGACTGTCCACACTTTCCTCAATCCTGATGAAGGGCTTATGCCCGAAACATCAAATCTCCTGCTCCTTGGATGCTGCCTGACCTGCTGCACTTTTCCAGCAACACATTTTCAGCTCTGATCTCCAGCATCTGCAGACCTCACTTTCTCCACACTCTCTGTGAGGCCTTTCACCCCCCCCTCACCCCCCGACCTGAAATGGGAGGGCCTAGAACAGAACACAATCCTCCAGCCAGAGACAAAACAAGATTTTATAAATTTTTAGCAGCACTTCCTGGTTTTTGTCATGTCGGAGCTGGTCTTGGACTAGGGTGGAGCTGTGGGTCAGAGCACAGACAGACAGAGACAGAGCAGGAGACTGGCAGCATCTGTCCAGCTCCAAGATCAACTCTTCCAAAAGTAGTGACTACAGACTGTTCTTCAACCTCGGAGAAGGCAGATAATGATGATGAGACTCATACTTCTCGCCCTCCTGTGTGGAGGGGCATCTCAGGTGGGTAATGGGCATAGAGGGGTCTCAGTGCCAGTCTGGGTATTGGAGCATTAACACTTGGTCAGTGGGTAATGGGGTCAGAGAGGGTCTCAGTGTCAGGTTGTGTACTGGGCATTAATCCTCAGTCAGTGGGTAATGGTCTCAATGAAGGTCTCAATGCCAGACTGGGCGTTGGGGCATTAACCCCAGGTCAGTGGGGTCAGAAAGGGCCTTAGTGCTGGAGTGGGGAAAGAAACAGACACTAAGGACTGGTTGGGGGTAAGTTGACACTGGGATCTGGGGCTGGTGAGAGAGACTGGGAGACTGTGTGGGTGACTGAGGGACAGAGTGATGAGGCTGGAGGGAGAGCGATGGTGTGTGGGTGAGGGGCTTAGAGTGATGAGACAGTAGAAAGAGAGTTGATGTTAGGGTCTGAGAATGAGTGTATTGAGGATGGAGAGAGGGTTCGTTCCATCCATCAGTCCCACCAATGTCCGATTAGATCAGAGCTGGTCTGTTGCTCATTCCCCAGCTTTGCTCAATCTCCTGGTTTGTTCAATATATCATTTCAGCCGCATGACACTGTAACCTTTTGCTATAAATTCTGTGTCTTCTGACCCTGCTACACAACTATCTGATGAAGGAGCAGCGCTCTGAAAGCTAGTGCTTCCAAATAAGTCTGTTGGACTATAACCTGGTGTTGTGTGATTTTAACAGTGTCCACCCCTGTCTTACACCGACTCCTCCACATTATAGAGAGGGAACAGCAGTCACAGACTGGTCACTGATCATTGCCCTGAAATACCAACTGCTTTTCTCTCCACACAGACAAACAAAGCTACGAGGGATTTCCAGCACTTTCAATTTAGATTCAGATTTCCAAAATCTGCAGTTGTTTTTGTAAAAGCCTATATCGTTCTGTATCAAAAACTGCAATTATTCCCCAGTAGCTACAGCTTTGTGAGGAGAATGTGTGAGAATCTGTTTCCTGGTTTCCCTCCTGAACACACGAGGTTTAATGTTCAGATTATGTCACTGGTTCTGTCTGCTCCCAGCAGGGGGAGCAGTTCCTCTGGATCTGAAACCTGTGTTGAAAGTTCCTCACAGGATTGTTATAAAGTCTAACATTGAGAAACCTGAGGAGATGTTCAGACAGGGTGGCTCAGTGGTTAGCACTAGTACCTCATAGTATTAGGGTCATGGGTTCAATTCTAGCCTTGTGCAACTGTCTGTGTGGGTTTTGCACATTTTCTCTGTGTCTGCGTAGGTTTCCTCCGGGTGCTCCGGTTTCCTCCCACAGTCCAAAGATGTGCGGGTTAGGTGAATTGGTTATGCTAAATTGCCATTAGTATTCAGGGATGTGTAGGTTAGGTGCATTGATCAGGGTAAATATAGGAGTAATACGGTAGGAGAATGTGTGTGAGTGAGTTACTCTCTGGAGGGTCGGTGTAGACTTGTTGGGCCGAAAGGCCTGTTTTCACACAATATGGGATTCTATTCTAAGTTCAAAGAGAGGAGTTGATTGAAGGGTCTGAAAGGTGGAAGGTGAGCTGGAGAGACGGAGTGGTTTAGGGAAGGAATTCCCCAGACTGGGCCTTTTATAGCTGAGGGTGCAGTAAGAGTGAGAGTTGTTGAGGTGGTCTCTGAGAGGGTTGTGGGTTTGCACGAAATGCTAGAGATTGGGGGGAAAGATCACAAAGAGATTTGAAAACAAGGATAAAAATATAAAATGGTGTTGTTTGACCAGGAGCCAGTGAAGGTCAATGAGCAGGGGATGGGAGATGGGGGAATGCGGGGTGGGGGTGCAGTTGGTGATTTAAGACTGGAGTTGGGGTGAAACGTGAGATTCCAGTCAGGAGGCCATCGGAATAGTTGCCTCCGGAATGAAGGTTTCAGTAGCAGGTGGAGGTGAGATGGGGTAAAGTTAAGTTGGAATTACATGCTCAGTTGTTCACTTCAGTTTTGGGAATATAGTATCATTCATATTTTAAACCCTTCCATTCATTCACCCCAATCTTCTCAATGAAAGGATCACAGGCCAAGTTAAAATAATTTCCCCTCCGAATTTAACCATTTAATTTTCAAGCACATTAAGGTGACTGTACGCTGCACTCCCTCCCAGGCCAGCACCTCCTCCCTGAGCTGCAGTGTGCAGAACTGAACACGGTTCTCCAGCTGTAGTCTGAACAGGGTCTGTACAGATGGAATATAACTCCATCCCGTTGTATGCTGTCCCTGGAGATAAATAACACCATTTCATCAGGACAGTGGTTCCCAACCTTTTCCTTATCGAGGCACATGTTACAAACAGTTCCCTGGCTCACCCACTGTCTGCAGCTGAATTGGTTGCTCATAACCATCCCACTTACTTGCCTTTATCCTGGTTATGGCCTGACAAGAGGGATTTGCTACATCATGCATACAGCAAGTTAAAGAAGGATCAAAAACGTTCACGTTTCAAACCCACCAGCACCATTGTGAGAGCAGCCAGATTTTCAAATTCAACTCAACTCAGTGATTTCTAATTATTCACAATTTGAAATCTGTTCCACATACCTCACTCACTTGAAAGGGTCTGAATTTCACAGGGAACATTTCATTTTTCTAATAATATTTTTTAAAGTATGATTTTTGTTACATAATTATATTCACTCACAGAATGTGGGTATCTCTGACTGAGCCTGCATTGCCCACAGGGCAGTGAAGAGTAAACCACGTTACTGTGGGTCTGGAGTCACATGTCGGGAGATCAGGAAGGTAGATTTCCTTCCCTGAAGGACATTAGTGAACCTGATGGGCTTTTCCTAATCATGGATTTGTGGTCATTGATACACACTTAATTCCAGACTCTACAGATGCACATTCCACCATCTGCTGGGCTGGGATTCGAACCTGTGTCCCCAGAACATTATGAAAGTCTCCAGACTAATATTCCAGTGATAAATGAATTGAATTGGATGAGTTTTATTGTCATATGTTCTCAATTCATTGAAAAGTTGAGAGGTCACCACTTAGAGCGCCATTTTAGGTACAAGGTACAGTTTATTCAGCTACACATTAGTTACAGTGTAACGATATCATCAGCAGAATACTATCTTACGGACAAAGGGTCGAGGGATGTTCGTTAGTTATGGAATAAAAAGAATGAAGAAGAAAAAGGTACATTACAGCGATACAAAGTATAACTACAGGTCAGAAAAACAAGCAGGCAAGTTATAATGCAAACATGACTGTCTCTGAGGGATCACTGCAGCTGACCAGCGCCTGGGGGGGGGGTCTCCACATGGTCTGACCCGAAGCTGTTCACAGGATTCACACCGGGCCACTGATCGCTGGGGTCCCTGCTTCACACAGCGTGTCTGCGGGCTCAGTATGGGGGCCTATTTACAAGGGGCTCAGTGTCAGGGTCTATTTACAGGGAAATCTGTGTTTTAGGGATTATTTACAGTGGGCTATGTTTTTTAGGGTTTAACAAAAGGGGTTTCTGTGTTTTAGGGTTTATTCACAGGGATGCCAATGTTTTAGGATTTATTTACAGGGGGCTCTGTGTTTTAGGGTTTATTTACGGGGGCCTGTGTTTTTGGGTGTATTGACAGGGGGCTCTGTGTTTTAGGGTTTATTTACAGGGGCTCTGTGTTTTAGGGTTTATTTACAGGGGCCCTGTGTTTTAGGGTTTATTTACAGGGGGCCCTGTGTTTTAGGGTTTATTTACAGGGGGCCCTGTGTTTTAGGGTTTATTTACAGGGGGCCCTGTGTTTTAGGGTTTATTTACAGGGGCCCTGTGTTTTACGGTTTATTTACAGGGGGCCCTGTGTTTTAGGGTTTATTTACAGGGGGCCCTGTGTTTTAGGGTTTATTTACATGAGGCCCTGTGTTTTAGGGATTATTTACAGGGGGCCCTGTGTTTTAGGGTTTATTTACATGGGGCCCTGTGTTTTAGGGTTTATTTACAGGGGGCCCTGTGTTTTAGGGTTTATTTACAGGGGGCCCTGTGTTTTAGGGTTTATTTACAGGGGGCCCTGTGTTTTAGGGTTTATTTACATGGGGCCCTGTGTTTTAGGGTTTATTTCCGGGGGCCCTGTGTTTTAGGGTTTATTTACTTGGGGCTCTGTGTTTTAGGGTTTATTTTGAAGGAGCTCTGTTTTTTTGGGATGTATTTATGGGTTTATTGAATCTCAGGCCGAGCCTGGAGAGGATGACCTGTGCCTGTGTTTTCTTTCAGTGCGTCACTCTCTGCGATACCTGCACACTGCCGTCAGTTCCTTGTCGGAATTCCCTGAGTACACTGATGTGGGTTATGTGGATGATCAGCAGTTTGTTTACTATGACAGTAAGATCCAGCAGTACACCCCGCGGCAGCGCTGGATCATGGAGAATGTGGGATCGGATTACTGGGATCAGAACACACAGAAACTGCGCGGCTGGCAGTCGTCGGGAAAGGTCGCTATCCAGACGCTAATGGAGAGGACCAACCAGAGTGGGGGTAAGTGACCAGGGAATCACCCCCTGCAGAGGGAAGGGATGATCCTTTGGGGGTGGGGACTGTGATTGGCTGTCTGTGTGAGATCCCTCCCTGTGATTGGCTCTGTGTGTGAGAGATCCCCCCCCCCCCCGTGATTGGTTCTCCGTGTGAGATCCCTCCCTGTGATTGGCTCTGTGTGTGTGAGATCCCTCCTGTGATTGGTTCTCGGTGTGAGATCCTTCCCTGTGATTGGCTCTGTGTGTGTGAGATCCCTCCCTGTGATTGGTTCGCTGTGTGAGATCCCTCCCTGTGATTGACTCTGTCTGCGTGATCCCTCTTTGTGATTGGTTCTCAATGTGGATCCCTCTGTGTAATTGGCGGTCCCTGTCTGTGTGAGATCCCTCCCTGTGATTGGCTCTGTGTGTGTGATCCCTCCCTGTGATTGGCTCTCTCTGTGTGTGATCCCTCTCTGTGATTGGCTCTCTCTCTCTGTGAGATCCGTCCCTGAGATTGGCTGTGTGTGTGAGATCCCTCCCTGTGATTGGCTCTCTCTGTTTGTGATCCCTCTCTGTGATTGGCTCTCTCTGTGTGAGATCCGTCCCTGAGATTGGCTGTGTGTGTGATCCTTCCCTGTGATTGGCTCGCTCTGTGTGTTATCCCTCCCTGTGATTGTCTCTCTCTCTCTCTCTCCGTGATCCACAGGGATTCACACCTACCAGCTGGTATACGGCTGTGAGCTCCAGGATAATGTCCCCATCAGTGGGTTTCATCAGCACGGCTGGGACGGACGGGATTTCATCAGCTTCGACAAGGACAGGATGGTGTGGGTGACCCCTGTCAGCTGGGGGGAGAGCACCAAAAATAAATGGGACGAGGACTCGGGATTAAACAAACAGAAGAAAGGTTACCTGGAACAGGAGTGTATTGAGTGGCTGAAAAAATACCTTCAGTATGGAGCGAAAGAACTGAAACCAGGTAATCGGACAGAAAGAGAGAGAGGTCGAGGGGGAGGAGGAAGGGACGGGGTGGGTGAGGAGGGAAGGTGAGTGGGGGGTGAGGGGTTGAGAGTCTCTGTGTCCCTGTCTAACCACTCTCTCTCTCTCTCTCTCTCCTAGTGAAACCCTCTGTAACCCTGACCCCTGTGAGGGAGAATAAAGATCTCTCCTGTATCACCACTGGCTTCTACCCTCAGGCCATTGAGGTGAATCTGTTCCGGGATGGAGCGAAGATTAATGAATTACAATCGACTGGAATCCGACCCAATCACGATGGATCCTACCAGATCCGCAAACGGATGGAGTTTGACCCAAATTCCCAGGCCAAGTATTCCTGCGAGGTGGAACACAGCGGATTGGGGCAGAAGCTGGTGGTGTTTTATGGTACGGGTCATCCTCAGTGTGTCAGGGACCAGTCCCTCTCCCCCCAGGAGGGGGAACAGTGCTGAGCACAGGGTGGGGATCCAGTCCCTCTCTCCCCAGGACAGGGATCAGTGCTGAGCACAGGGTGGGGATCCAGTCCCTCTCTCCCCAGGACAGGGATCAGTGCTGAGCACAGGGTGGGGATCCAGTCCCTCTCTCCCCAGGACAGGGATCAGTGCTGAGCACAGGGTGGGGATCTAGTCCCTCTCTCCCCAGGACAGGGATCAGTGCTGAGCACAGGGTGGGGATCCAGTCCCTCTCTCCCCAGGACAGGGATCAGTGCTGAGCACAGGGTGGGGATCCAGTCCCTCTCTCCCCAGGAGGGGGATCTGTGCTGAAATCATATCCAGATGAAGGACTTTTGCCTGAAACACCGATTTTCCTGACCCTCAGATGCTACTTGTCCTGCTGTGCTTTTCCAGCCCCACTCTGATTTTGACTGAATTCAGAGCGTACCAGGCGGGTGGGTTCGACATCAGAGGACCTGTTGGTCATGTCTTATCCCAGGGACACCAACTGTTGTCTAGTTCCTTGTTAGACAATTCTGACCCGAATGTTATGAATGAATTTGTCCAGGTTTCTAACTGATGAACACAAGCAGGTCCCAATGCAGAACAGTCCCAACTTGATTCAGAAACAGGTTACAATAATCTTCAATATGAAATATCCTCTCTCATCCTTTAGGCCCCTTAAGCCTTACAACTCTTCGCGAGTCTCTTGTAGATTTACACAGTGGCTGTCGTTCTGTCTCTGGGTCTGTGGAGCTACTCTCTCACTCACTCTCTCCTCACTCACTCTCTCCTCACTCACTCTCTTCTCTCTTTCTCTCTCTCTCTCACTCACTCACTCACTCACACTCTCTCTCACTCTGGATGGTTCCTGAGTCCCTGCCTCTTGCTATGATGGTCTGTCCGAAGGCCTCAGATGATTTGAGAGAGAGGACTGGAGGTGAACCCTGGTTTTATACCTTTTAGATAGTTTTCTGGAATGTTCTATAGTTCTGGTCAATCAGGGAGACACCCTTCACAGTTTGAAACTGTCAGCCATTTGGATGGCTTGTTACTGATGGTGTCTTTGTGTAACTGGACTCTGTACCTTTCTGTCTGGGCCCTCTGTTTGGGGCTTAAATTGTTTGGGACAAGTCTTCCAGGAAAACGTTTACCTTTTACGTTACCCTGATGTCATTAGCACCAGGTCACTGTGTCTGCACTGTGCCTGGTGTGTGGCTTTGGGATTTTAAGGCTTTTCTTGGCCTATGTACCCAGCATCCCTTGGTGTTTGGCCAAGTTAACAATCTGTCTGTGTGTCAGCAGCCAGGGGGCTGCGGGTGTGTCCCTGCCCAGTGTATGCTCTGTTGGATGGCTGATGTCTGACTGTCTCTTGTTGGATAATTCTCTTCCAGAACCAAAGAGTAGCTCCAAGCTGCCGGTTAAAATCGGTCTTGTCGTTGCTCTCCTGCTAATTGTTGCTGTCATCGCTGGGGGTGTCTGGTACAAGAAGAAAGGTAGGAGTCTGGGTGTGAATGGGCAGGTACATGCTGTGGGAAGGGGGTCTGGGTGAGAATGGGCAGGTACATGCTGTGGGAAGGGGGTCTGGGTGTGAATGGGGAGGTACATGCTGTGGGAAGGGGGTCTGGGTGAGAATGGGGAGGTACATGCTGTGGGAAGGGGGTCTGGGTGTGAATGGGGAGGTACATGCTGTGGGAAGGGGGTCTGGGTGTGAATGGGGTGGTACATGCTGTGGGAAGGGGTTCTGGGTGTGAATGGGGAGGTACATGCTGTGGGAAGGGGGTCTGGGTGAGAATGGGGAGGTACATGCTGTGGGAAGGGGGTCTGGGTGTGAATGGGGTGGTACATGCTGTGGGAAGGGGTTCTGGGTGTGAATGGGGAGGTACATGCTGTGGGAAGGGGGTCTGGGTGAGAATGGGCAGGTACGTGCTGTGGGAAGGAGGTCTGGGTGAGAATGGGGAGGTACATGCTGTGGGAAGGGGGTCTGGGTGAGAATGGGGAGGGACATGCTGTGGGAAGGGGGTCTGGGTGTGAATGGGGAGGTACATGCTGTGGGAAGGGGGTCTGGGTGAGAATGAGGAGGGACATGCTGTGGGAAGGGACCCTGGGTGTGAATGGAGAGGTACATGCTGTGGGAAGGGAGTCTGGGTGTGAATGGGGTGGTACATGCTGTGGGAAGGGGGTCTGGGTGTGAATGGGGAGGTACATGCTGTGGGAAGGGACCCTGGGTGTGAATGGGGAAGTACATGCTGTGGGAAGGGGGTCTGGGTGAGAATGGGCAGGTACGTGCTGTGGGAAGGAGGTCTGGGTGAGAATGGGGAGGTACATGCTGTGGGAAGGGGGTCTGGGTGAGAATGGGGAGGGACATGCTGTGGGAAGGGAGTCTGGGTGTGAATGGGGAGGTACATGCTGTGGGAAGGGACCCTGGGTGTGAATGGGGAGGTACATGCTGTGGGAAGGGGGTCTGGGTGAGAATGGGGAGGGACATGCTGTGGGAAGAGATCCTGTGTGCTGAAGTGTGGGGAGAGACTGGGGAATTGTGTTGGGGAATGAAGAGGATGAGGTAAGTAGGAATGGGCTGGTCCTGTGGGTGGGAGATGTCAATGCCCGCATCTGATGATTTGTCGGTCCCTTGGTTCTGCAATCGGCCTATTATCCAAGCACAAGATTTTCTTCCCAAATTTATATTGATTTATGTTTTCTTTAACTACATGAGTATATCCTTGGGACCTATAAATGTTACCTTATATTTCTGTTAGTCCAAGTTATTCAGTCCTTACAAAATGTTCCCTAGGTAATGTGCCTTTAATGAACAAAATTCACAAATTCTCAGTAATTTCTTTCATGACCAACTCATCTCCGGGTCAGTGTCCCGTCAGCATTCCATTTTGGAATCCGAACCAACTTTTGGATAATCTCTGTTTACCACACCGTTACCATATATCGTGATATTTCTTGACATCAGCTTGTACAAAGGGGTGTAACTACAAATTAAGGGGTGATAGATTTAAGACAAATGTCAGAGGCAGGTTCTTTACTCAGAGAGTGGTAAGGGCGTGGAATGTCCTGCCTGCCAATGTTGTTAGCCCCGCCACATTAGGGAGATTTAACAATCCTTGGATAAGCACATGGATGATGATTGGATAGTGTAGGGGGACGAGCTGAGAATAGTTCACAGGTCGGCACAACATCGAGGGCCGAAGGGCCTGTTCTGCGCTGTGTTGTTCTATGGTCTATGTTGTCTCATCACACAATAAGATCAAATCTGTTCATCATGGAGTCAGTGTCCCATCAGTATTCTGTTTCGGAATCTGAACTACGGACCGGTGTCCCGTTGGACTTCCGTTTTGGAAGCCGAACCACCTTTTTGTGTCTCAAGTTAGACGCCACGTATAATTCAAAACTTACAATCTTTCAGGCCTTCTTTTCTTCAACATTCCCCTCAACGAAGTCTCCAATTGACGTACAACTCTAAAACCAGTATTCAATGTCAAAACTTCTTAAAATGTAAATTTCTGTGACCGATACTTTGCCAGGTTGGATCAGGACCAAAGTCAGCGAGGGGTCGAGGCCACCCGAAACAAGAGAGAGGAAAAGCAAATGGAGGAGGGAATACTCATGTCTGAGTGGCCCATTCCTCAACAACTAATCGTGAAGGACTCAAGGCACTTACACTGCAGCTGATGGTCTGTCCATAGTGAGTTGAGTCAACGGCACCATGACTCTTTGTCTAACATGCCAACAATCTGTGGGCAGCACAGTGGTTAGCACTGCTGCCTCACAGCGCCAGAGATCTGGGTTCAATTCCCGACTCAGGCGACTGACTGTGTGGAGTTTGCACATTCTCCCTGTGTCTGTGTGGGTTTCCTCCGGGTGCTCCGGTTTCCTCCCATAGCAGGAGAAAGTGAGGACTGCAGATGCTGGAGATCAGAGTTGAAAATGTGTTGCTGGAAAAGCGCAAAAGAATCATTCCTGAAGAAGGATTTATGCCCAAAATGTCGACTCTCCTGCTCCTTGGATGCTGCCTGACCTGCTGCGCTTTTCCAGCAACACATTTTCAACTCTTTCCTCCCATAGTCCAAAGATGTGCAGGTCAGGTGAATTGGTCATGCTAAATTGCCCGTAGTGTTAGATAAGGGGTAAATGTAGGGGAATGGGTGGGTTGCACTTCGGCAGGTCAGTGTGGGCTTGTTGGACCGAAGGGCCTGTTTCCACATTGTAAGTAATCTAATCGTTTATTGTGTGTTACAGTGCTGGGTTGGCAGATTCTGATTCACCCAGAAGTATGAAAACTTCTTGGCAATCAAAAGAATCCAACAACCTTACAGAGTCTGCATAAGGTTTATATACATTCTTCATTATCAGACATGGAGCATGTTCACATAGTCACAACCAATCACTACATGATATCACTTCATGGGTAGTTGGTTGAACCAATGATATTGATTAAGTCATAATGCTTTATGTCACCTTTACAAAGATGCGCAGCTTGCAAAATGTGGTTTAGTATTTCCTCTAGGAGGACTCGCAGTTTGCAAAGGGTGGTTAGATGTTTTTGTGTACCTTTAGACACTAGCTGCAGATAGTCACGTAGGTGCAGGGAACCATTTTGTCTCGAACTGCAATTTAGAATTAATCGTAATGTCTGTTTTTTATTGGAATTACATCAGTCTGTGGTTTCCTATTTCTGTCTAGTTCAATGCAATCTAATTTAACAATGCAGAAGCCATTTTTTGCAGCTCCTTTATCCATTTTGTCCTACCTCCCAGAGGCCCATATCCTCACATCCAGTGGGAGGAGAGCGGGGAGTGTGATACTTGGGAACTTCCAGTTAAGGGAGAATTTGAGGATGTGAAATCTGGAATGTGACAGTGTAGTGTCAGAGCAGGAGGACAGATTGGAGACTGTGGAGCTTTGTTCACAAAGACACAGGGAGTGTCGGGAATAAATAGGACCGATACACTAATTACTGTGGAGGATAGGAGACGGTGGGCAGGGCTGCTCCATCAACTAGACCCTGAGTTACATCGACTCAACAATGAGGGCAGCAGCAAAATGCTGGTGAGGGCGGTGTAGCCATGGTGATTGATTAATAGAGTCATGAGAGAGAATAGTTTCAAGGTGAACGGACAGTGGATATTTGAGGGGTGGAATGAAGAAATGAAGAAGGATTTCAGCCCGTAGGAAGGAGGGGTTGTGGATCAGTCCCAATCTGATGGGATATTGGACAGGCCCAAGGGGAGGGGTAGGGGTTGGGGAGCAGGGTTGGGGGTTGGGTGGGAGCAGTGGTGGAGGGGTTAGGGGGCTAGGGGTGGGGGGTTGAGTGGAGGTGGTGGTGGAGGGGGTTCGGGGCAGGGGTGGGGGCAGTGGTCGAGGGGGAAGGGTCAGGCGTGGGGGTTGGGTGGGAGCGGTGGTGAAGTGGATAGGGGACAGAGGTGGGGTTGGGTGAGGGCGGTGATGGAGGGGATGGGGGCAGGGGTGGGAGTTGGGTAGGGGTGGTGGTGGAGAGGTGGGGGTGGGGGTTGGGTGTGGGTTGGGTGGGGGTGGTGGTAGAGAGGTGGGAGTGGAGATTAGGTGGGAGCGGTGGTGGAGAGGGTTGGGGGGGGGGACAGTGTTGCTATCTGGTCCTCTCTCACCCCTCGGTGCTGAGCTCTCTGTAGGAGCTGCTCCCGGGGGAGATGGGAGGTAACAGTCTCTCCCTCCCAGATCTTTCACCCTGACTGTGGGGGTGTGGTCACTAACTGAGCTTTCCTTATTTTTCCAGCAGGCCAGAATACTGGCTATAACCCAGTGAAGAGTAAGTTTACCCCAATTACTGTCTCTCCATTGAATCATGCAGCAGGCAACATTGTTCATTCTGTGTGTCTGTCTGTCTGTCTGTCCGTGACTGTATCGCTCTGTCTGTGTGTGCGCGCACGCGCGTGTGTGCGTGTGTGTGTGTATACTGAGCACTGCATTAGACAGTCTTCATTTCTGACTGACATCTCCTGTTGTGTCCATGAATATGTCAGGCTGCATCAACCCATTCCCCCTTTTCTTGAAGAGTCCATGTCAACCCCCTCCCAATGTATATCAGTCTGTGTCACCCCCACTCCCACACCCTCCCCGTGTTGACCTGTGTCCCCCCAACCCCTCCACATGTTTCCTGCCTGTGTCACCCCCACCCCCTCCCCGTGTGTACCAGTCTGTGTCAACCCCACCCCCTCCTGGTCTGTACCTGTCTGGATCCCCCCCACACACACACCCCCACCCCCTCCCCGTGTGTACCTGTCTGTATCCCCCCACACACACACACACACCCACTCCCTCCGTGTGTGTACCAGTCTGTGTCACCCCCACCCCCTCCCGGTCTGTACCTGTCTGTATCCCCCCCCACACACACACCCCCACCCCCTCCCCGTGTGTACCTGTCTGTATCCCCCCACACACACACACACACCCACTCCCTCCGTGTGTGTACCAGTCTGTGTCACCCCCACCCCCTCCCGGTCTGTACCTGTCTGTATCCCCCCACACACACACACACCCACCCCCTCCCCGTGTGTACCTGTCTGTGTCACCCCCACACCCACCCTGTGAGTATCTGTCTGTGTCCCCCCACCTCCTCCCCATGTGTACCTATCTGTGTCACCCCCACCCCTACCCGTGTTCCTGTCTGTGCCCCCCACACTCACCCCCTCCCCATGTGTACCTGTCTGTGCCCCCCCACCCCCTCCCCGTGTGTACCTGTCTGTGTCACCCCCACCCCCACACCCTCCCCGTGTGGACCTGCCTCTGTCACCCCCACCCCCACCCCTCCCCATGTGTGTACCTGTCTGTGTCACCCCCACCCCCACACCCTCCCCGTGTGTACCTGTCTGTGTCCTCCGCACCACAACCCTCCCCGTGTGTTACTGTCTCTGTCCCCTGGTGGTAAATAATATTTTAAAATGTGTTTTTTTGCGCTAACAGCTTCTTATCAAAGGGAATCTTCCTCAAGCTCCTCTGCCACTGACTAGAGGTAGGAATCTTTCTGGGAGTAGATGCTGCTGGTGTGTTCCCCCTGGGAGGGGAGGGGAGGCGGGTGACACTGTGTGTGGTTACTGTGACCAGGGTCTGCTTCTCCCACTCACTGACCGGTGGGTCAAAGAGCAACTCCCACAATTCCCCACTGAGCTTCGAGACTGCCCTCCTGGAGGTGCTGACCCTGGGGATATTGTGGGTTGTGGTGGAGAGCTGGGTGTGTCTGGCAGGGAAGCAGGCCTTGTAGCATCTCACCCAGGATGTCACTCTCCTTAACGTCCCTGGGGTTTCCTGTTGGCATCCCCAGGAGCCAGTCTGACTGGGACGTGGAGAGGGAGGGATCTGCTGGGATTGGGCTGGAGTTAGAGGGAAGTTTCTGCTGGGATAGGACAGGTGTTAGGGGGAGGGCTCTGCTGGAATTGGGCTGGTGTTGGGGAGAGGGCTGTGCTTGGATCGGGCTGGTGTTGGGGGAGGGTTCTGCTGGGATCGGGCTGGTGTTGAGGGAGGTCTGTGTTGTGGCTGGGCAGGTGTTGGGTGAGGGTTGTGCTGGGGTTGAGCTGGGGTTGGGGGAGGGCTGTGCTGGGATTGGGCTGGTGTTGAGGGAGGGCCGTGCTGGGGCTGAGCAGGTCTTGGGGGAGGGTTGTGCTGCAGTTGGGCTGGTGTTGGGGGAGGATTGTGCTGGGGTTGTGTTGTGTTGGGGGAGGGCCATGCGGGGATGAGGTTAGTATTGGGGGAGGCTGTGCTGGGATTGGGCTGGTGTTGTGGGAAGGCCGTGCTGGGATTGGGCTGGTGTGGGGAGAGGGATGTGCTGGGAACGGGCTGGTGTTAGGGGGAGGGCCATGCTGGGGCTGGGCTGTGCTGAGGGAGGGCCGTGTTGGGATTGGGCTGGCATTGGGGGAGGGCTGTGCTGGTATTGGGCTGGTGTGGGAGGGCCATGCTGGTGCTGGGCTGGTGTTGGGGGAGGGCCGTGCTGGGATAGGGCTGGTGTTGGGGGAGGGTTGTGCTGGAATTGGGCTAGTGTTGGGTGGACGGCCAGGCTAGGATTGGGCAGGTGTTGGGGAGAGGTGTGCTGAGATTGGGCTGGTGTGGGAGGGCTGTGCTGGGGCTGGGCTGGTGTGGGGAGGGCCGTACTGGGGCTGGGCTGGTCTTGGGGGAGGGTTGTGCTGGGATAGGCCTGGTGGGTCTCATGTCAGCGGTAGGAGAAGTGGAGACAATTCTGAAGGGGTGAATTAATACCCAGTTGGAAAGGCCTGGGTTAAATAGGAAATAGTCAGCCCAGCTTTGTCAGGAGGAGGTCATGCTGAATAAATGACTTAGACTGCGATCACGTGTGGATGAGTGAAGCTCAGTTGATGGAGTTGACATGGATTTTAGTGAAGCTTTTGACAACGTGCCCCTTGGGAGACTGACTGAGATGGAGTTCAGGGAGACTGACTGAGATGGAATTCAGGGAATCTGAGTGAGATGGAGTTCAGGGAGACTGGGTGAGATGGAATTCAGGGAGATGGACTGAGATGGATCAGAAACTGGCTCAGTAAGAGGACACAGTGGATAGTGGTGGAAGGCTGGTTGAGTAACTGGAGTGCAGTGTGCAGTGGGGTACCACTGGGATCAGTACTGGGACCCTTCATGTTTGTTATTACCATAAATGATCACGCTGAAAATGTGGGGAGAATGTTAAACAAACTTGCAGATGGCCCCAGGATTGTTTGGGTGGTTAATAGGGAGGAAGATGGCTGACAATAGAGATAGGTTGGTCACATGGTCAGGCCAGTGGCAGGTGGTATTGAACCCTGATCTGTTCGAGGTGATGCACTTTGGAAAATGAAACAAGATCAGGGAATATTTAATGAATGGCAGGACCCTGGGTAACTTCGGGAACAGAGAGATCATGGGCTAAGTTGGCACAACACGTGAATGGGATGGTGAAGGTGGCACATTAGAAACTTACTTTCATCAGAGAGTCTCAGAGCAAGCAGGTCATGGTGGAGATGGGCAGAGGATTGGGTAGGTCACAGCTGGAGGGCTGTGTGCAGGTCTGGGCACCTCCCTACAGGAAGGATGTGAGAGCATCAGAGCGGGTACACAGGATGGTGCCAGGGCTGGAGAAATTGAGCTACAAGGAGAGACTGGATCGGTCTGGACTGTTTCCTTTACTACAGAGAAGACGGGGGTGGGTGGGGGAGATGTCACTGAGCTGGTTTATGAGGGAGGGGGGTGGGGGGAGATGTCACTGAGCTGGATTATGAGGGGAGTGGGGGGAGATGTCACTGAGCTGGATTATGAGGGGAGTGGGGGGAGATGTCACTGAGCTGGATTATGAGGGGGGTGGAGGGGAGATGTCACTGAGCTGGATTATGGGGGGGTGGGGGGAGATGTCACTGAGCTGGTTTATGGGGGGGTGGGGGGAGATGTCACTGAGCTGGATTATGAGGGGGGTGGAGGGGAGATGTCACTGAGCTGGATTATGAGGGGAGTGGGGGGAGATGTCACTGAGCTGGATTATGAGGGGGGTGGAGGGGAGATGTCACTGAGCTGGATTATGGGGGGGTGGGGGGAGATGTCACTGAGCTGGATTATGGGGGGGGTGGGGGGAGATGTCACTGAGCTGGATGATGAAGTGGGGTGGGGGGAGATGTCAGTGAGCTGGATTATGAGGGAGGGGGATGGGGGGAGATGCCCCTGAGCTGGATTATGAAGGAGGGAGATGGGAGATGCCACTGAGCTGGATGATGAAGTGGGGGTGGGGGGAGATGAACAGGGAGCAGCTGTTCCACTTGGTCAAGGGGTCAATCAGGAGAGGGCATCGTTTTAGGGGAAGGGGCAGCAGATTCCGAGGGGATTTGGGGGAAGAAACCGTTTCACTCAGTGGGTGGTGGGAATCTGGAAGGAATTGCCTGGGAAGGTCATGGAATCTAGAAAACTTTAAATATTTAAAAGCCCTTCAAATATCAAACATTTAAGGATATGGGACAAATGCAGGAAATTGGGATTAGTGCAGCTTTAATGGAGGGGAGGGTCTGATAGGTTTGTTGGTGTGAGTCGGGGGGAGTGTGGGGTGATGTCTGCTGGAGTTTGGGGGGAGTCGCGGGGGGAGTGTGGGGTGGTGTCTGCTGGAGTTTGTTGTCTCTGGGAGGGCTCTGCTGGGTTTTCTCTGTCTCTTACCCGTAGCCTCACCCTGTAACCATCTCCTTTATTTCTCCTCCATAGTGGACTCTCGTGTCCCACAGATATTCCTGGGAGTTCAGACAACACGTTGGCAACAGGATTTTTTTGCTGAATTGGGGGGAAGGGAGCGGTGGGTTTCTGTCACGTTACCAGTTCTCTGTCTTGTAAAAGGGTGTGGGGGAACCTTGATTCTAAATGGTTGCTCCTAATGATTGAAGCTTTGATTTGCACTGACCTTTGTACTGACTGGGGGGAAGCAGCTGAACTCCATCGCCAGAACATAACAACACGACGGTTGGAGGAAGAGTGCCTCATCTTCCTCCAAGGAACCCTCCAACCACAAGGGATGAACTCAGATTTCTCCAGTTTCCTCATTTCCCCTCCCCCCACCTTGTCTCAGTCGAATCCCTCGAACTCAGCACCGCCCTCCCAACCTGTAATCTTCTTCCTGACCTCTCCGCCCCCACCCCACTCCGGCCCATCACCCTCACCTTGTCCTCCTTCCACCTATTGCATTTCCAACGCCCCTCCCCCAAGTCCCTCCTCCCTACCTTTTATCTTAGCCTGCTGGACACACATTCCTCATTCCTGAAGAAGGGCGTATGCCCGAAACGTCGAATCCCCTGCTCCTTGGATGTTGCCTGACCTGCTGCGCTTTTCCAGCAACCCATTTTCAACTTCAGTCTGAGGCTTGTTTTCAATGTTGTATTTTAACGGGTGAAGCCCCCTCATTGTGACTGGGCTGAAGGGAAGGAACTCTGTGGGAGAATCACTCTCAGCTCCAGCTCACTCCCTCACTCACTCACTCCCTCCCTCACGGTCTGGCTGCTGTGTCAGATACATTCCCTGGTGCTGGACGTTCACACCCACTCAGTCCAACTGGCCCCTGACAGACTCTGGGGTCCGCAGGGACTGTCCCTCCCACCGGACAGTCCCTCCCACAACCAGTCCCCAGAGAGGGGAAGCTTTGTTAAAGTTTGCAAACACAATTCTGTCTCTGTAATTTTACAGTTTCTCGATTTGCCAATAAATGAGGTTTGGGGACTCCACGCTGTGTCTCTGTTAGTGTTGTACCTCAGGGTGAGGAGAGTTACAATCGGTAACAAGGTATTTCCCAGATTTCCAATCGCTGTGTCTCTGCTTCCCACAGGTTGGCTGTGAACTTTAACCTTTAGTTTGATGTAGCTCCAGCCTTTATCCCGCCGATATTCCCGTGTGCCAGGGACTGATTTCTTCCCGATGTTCATTTTCCAACATACCACATTCTGCCGAGATCAGCCTTAACTCTGAGCAGAATTGGGGCAACACACACACACACACACACACACACACACACACACACACAGACAAACACACACACGCACACACACACAGACACACACGCACACGCACACACACACAGACACACACATACTACACACGCACACACACAAACACACGGACACACATACTACACACACACAAACACACACGCACACACACACATACTACACACACGCACATGCACACACACAGACACACACATACTACACACGCACACACACACAAACACACACAGACACACATACTACACACACACACACACTACACACACAAACACGCACACACTACACACACAAACAAACACGCACACACACTACACACACACGCACACATACTACACACACAAACACACTCACACACAAACATACTACATACGCACAAACAACACACACACACATACACACACACAGTGTAAGCGAGAGAGAGAGGGTAGTGTGTGTGTGTGTGAGAGAGAGTGAGAGAGAGAGAGGGCAGTGTGTGTGAGAGTTAGAGAGGGCAGTGAGTATGTGAGAGTGAAAGAGAGGACAACAAGTGTGTTTGTGAGAGAAATAGAGGGGTGTGTGCGTGACAGAGAGAGGACACTCTGTGTGTGTGTGAGAGAGAGAGAGAGAGGGCAGTGTGTGTGTGTGACAGAGAGAGGACACTCTGTGTGTGTGTGTGTCTGTGTGTGTGAGAGAGAGAGAGAGAGAGAGAGGGTGCAGTGTGTGTGTGACAGAGAGAGGGCAATGTGTGTCTGTGTGTGTGAGAGAGAGAGGGCAGTGTGTCTATGAGAGAGAGGGCACTGTGTGTGTGTGTGTCTGTGTGTGTGTCTGTGTGTGTGAGAGAGAGAGAGAGAGGGTGCAGTGTGGTGTGACAGAGAGAGGGCAATGTGTGTCTGTGTGTGTGAGAGAGAGAGGGCAGTGTGTCTATGAGAGAGAGGGCAGTGTGTGTGTGTGAGAGAGAGAGAGAGGGCAGTGTGTGTGTGTGACAGAGAGAGGACACTCTGTGTGTGTGTGTGTCTGTGTGTGTGAGAGAGAGAGAGAGAGAGGGTGCAGTGTGTGTGTGACAGAGAGAGGGCAATGTGTGTCTGTGTGTGTGAGAGAGAGAGGGCAGTGTGTCTATGAGAGAGAGGGCACTGTGTGTGTGTGTGTCTGTGTGTGTGTCTGTGTGTGTGAGAGAGAGAGAGAGAGGGTGCAGTGTGGTGTGACAGAGAGAGGGCAATGTGTGTCTGTGTGTGTGAGAGAGAGAGGGCAGTGTGTATATGAGAGAGAGGGCAGTGTGTGTGTGTGTGAGAGAGAGAGAGGGAGAGGGTAGTGTGTGTGTGTGTATATGTGAGAGAGAGTGCAGTGTGTGAGAGAGAGTTAGAGAGGGCAGTGTGTGAGTGAGAGAGAGGGCAGTGTGTGTGTGTATGTGTGTGTATGTGTGTGTGAGAGAGAGTGCAGTGTGTGTGAGAGAGTTAGAGAGGGCAGTGTGTGTGTGAGAGTGAGAGAGAGGGCAGTGTGTGTGTGTGTGTGTGAGAGAGAGAGTGCAGAGTGTGAGAGAGAGATTTAGAGACGGCAGTGTGTGTCTGAGAGAGAGTGAATGAGTGGACAACGTGTGTGTGTGTGTGACAGAAAGATAGAGGGCTGTGTGTGTGTGACAGACAGAGGGCACTGTGTGTGTGTGTCTGTGTGAGAGAGTGAGAGCAGTGTGTGTGTGTGTGTGTGAGAGAGAGAGAGAGGGCAGTGTGTGTGTGTGAGAGAGAGAGCAGAGTGTGGGAGAGAGATAGGGAGGGCAGTGTGAGAGTGAGAGAGAGGGCAGTGTGTGTGCGTGAGAGAGTGAGAGCGAGAGAGAGCAGTGTGTGTGTGTGTGTGTGTGTGAGAGAGAGAGAGGGCAGTGTGTGTGTGAGAGGGAGAGAGGGCAGTGTGAGTGTGTAAGAGAGAGAGGGCAGAGTGTGAG